>NC_052021.1:14070987-14689987 GCF_015832195.1 Motacilla alba alba
TTTGAACACAATTTTTTGTGGTCAAGTTTCCCCTGGAAAAGACACAAAAAAGAATGTGGAAAAAAAACAGAAATCAAGGCAGAAAATGTCTTAATCTACAAATCTAGAACCAAAAAAATCAAACTGCGCAATATTTTTATGCAAGAAATTCTTTCAAAATATGCTTCCTATTCTAAAATAACACTGCAGAGGAAGTAATGGAACTATTTCTGTCTTGCTCACCTTATAAAATTTTGACATCACTTCCACCTGCCGTATATTCAACCCTATAACCTCCCAAGCTCTGTATGTTGGTCACTCTCCTCTCCCTCTTGCCCCTTCCCCTTGACTGTAATGGACAGTTCCCTCCTGGATATCCCAAAAGACAAAGATGTGCCTGATAAGTGGGGAGAGGTCAAACATGAGCACAGCTATTTATTACATATACTGCAACCAGATGGAAGTAACTCATCCATCAAGGAACTCGTCATCCTCATCACATTAACTTTTTATAAAAAGCCTACTGCTCCTTCTCTGATCCACACAGTTCAGCTTCCCCTCTTCTGTGTGCTTTTACAAAATGAACCCTCTCTAACCCCATTGCCACTTTCTCCTTAAATCATTGCTACCTATCACTCCATGGTTATTTTTAAACTTTACTTTTATCAATACTCATCCTGTAGCTCTGGGAGATATTAAAAGTGTACCAGGGCAAGGAAGGGCGTTTCTGACACTTGCTCCCTCATTCATCAGCCCCTCATAGGCCCGTTGGTGACAATGAAAAGATTTCACAATACTGTGCGGCAGAAACTCATTCTCCCACTCATCCATCATGCTCAACCTAGCAGCAGTTCTACTGACCTAATCTGTAATGCCTCAATGCTCACTGGAGATTTCTTAAAGGCACCCTTCATTGTTGTTAGTTAGAAAGAATAAGCCTGTGCCATTAGATAAGGAGAGTAAATGGTGCAAGAATTAATGCAATACTGTATCGTCACCAAGTCGCAGGTTCAAAGACTAAAGAGTTAGAGTCAGTGTAGAAGATGGCTTTTACCTGAATTTTGTTGCAGATCATATGAAAAGGAGATGAAAATAGTTTAAACTCACTTCCAGATATAGACAGCACAAGTGTGAGTCACTATCACTAATTTGTCACTTTTTGACACTTACAGGCTAACGGGTCCCAGACACTCCACAATATACCAAAAACCACATTGAAGCCCCTTCTTCAGAAAATGACAGTCACAAGTAAGGAAGCCATAGCTGAATATTTTGATGGAAGATACTTTTTTCCTGAAGAGAAGAAGCAGCACCTGTGAGAGCAGCTGATATAAAAATATAAGACACAATGAAAAATGTAGTACAGATTCTTTAAGTAGGGATGCAAGAGACAGCGAGATGTACGATTTTATCACATTGACATAGCCATAAAAGAATGACAACACAAAGAGTAACTGATGAACATAAATAAGTAAATAGCAATCAATGATGAGTGAAACAGTCATTCCGTAAGAGTTCAAAATTTATTGTGCCATTTCACTTAACGGAGTTAACTATATGTTTTAATGGTGCAATGGATCAGTCATTCATAAACAAGCAAACCTAACAGCGCAAGGTCTTCTGCACATTAGAATGCTATTTGTCTAAGACATTGCTGGTACGAGATTTAGAAATAACTACCAAAAATTAATTTATTATTTAACCACAGACATAAACATGTAGACAAATACTAATTTGTTACTCTGCCAGCTTCTTGAGCTCCTTCCCTGCTGTGAGTACTGTCTAGGTGCCTCAAAGACAAAAACCTCTTTATAGACGTCAGCCTGTGGTTTGCGTTACGGTCTGGGACCAAGGCTGCAGTCAATTCAAGAGGCCAAATGCAAAATGCAAGAACAAAACTGTGACCTACATATAAGTATCAGCACAGTATACAAAACTGACAATAAATAGACATTTTAGCTGTGTAGCTGAATTTTAAACACTGGAAACTGGGCACAAGAAACCAAAAGCCTTCTCAAAGATCCCATGACAGCCTGACACAGAGGTAGAAATTGACCCCAATATAAAATTCAGACAAGTTCGCTTATGCAAGAGTCCACCTTTCTATCTCCACTTTTACATGGTAAGTAGAAAACATCAGGGCTGGATAGAAGGAATGATTAGTCACAATCCTCAAATGCAAAGTACTACATAAAAATGTCACACTTCATGCATGCAATATGCTTACATTTAAGTATCTACAGTATGTAGAAGACAAAGAAATTGCTTTTATCTGTTCCCTAAATGCTAGTGAGAACACAGAACAGAATATATACTACAATATATATTTTTAATAGAATGGGCTGTTCTGAGCAAAGTAAGCATTTTTGGTCACAAGAACAACAAGGAATCATGCTAAGATCCG
Source organism: Motacilla alba alba (assembly GCF_015832195.1). Taxonomy (NCBI): domain Eukaryota; kingdom Metazoa; phylum Chordata; class Aves; order Passeriformes; family Motacillidae; genus Motacilla; species Motacilla alba. The sequence continues at coordinate 14,073,371 of NC_052021.1, forward strand.
CAGTTTTAGTAGACTGAAAGCCTGTGCAGCTTATGTTAGCATAAAATATTTATCTGTCCTGTTTAAAACCTGGAAAAAACTACAAAAGTCAAATGGGTATAGCTCCATCTCCAACATTTTTTAGAGTTCAAGCACCTTTCCTCCACTTCTAAACAGAAATAAGCTTTGCAAAGCACTGTGCACCTGCAACGTGAAAGGTCACTTATCAGAAAATAATTCACATTTTACAGGTTGAAAATGTTCAACAGGGCATACTGCATCCAGAAATATGCAGGAAGGGAAATCCTCAGAAGAATATCAGTAGTATAACTGTAGCACTAAATGCATACCTTGCACTACACAATTAGTTTTTAGAAGCTTATTGGAAATTCCAAGGCTAGAGAGAAAGATAAATTTCTTCCACATGACTTCTAAAAGCATTCACAACCATTACACTTGCCATGTTCAGATTTCCTTTTAACCAATGAACTCTAAGGTCCAATTGTCACCTTGGGTTATCTTCTAAAAGCAAGACACCCAACTTTTCCAAAGGTATGTGCGTTTTGGCACTTATCAAAATTCCCTCATTCCATTATGTGAATGTCTCATGCCATTTTTCTTCAAAGCATCACAAATTCAGAATTTAGTCAGCCTAAGACATTTGCAGAAATAAAGACTGCTACATACTTTTTTGGCAACAGTAAAGAAATTACACCTCTAGAGAAACAGAACTCTTTTCATAAATAACGGATTTATGGTGTGTTCTATTGAAAGCACTTCCCAGGAGAATGTTAGTCAGCACACTCTGCTATGTAATACCTTCAGCTGTATTAGCTTTTCCATAAGTAATTTGGTATGCCTAACCACTTGGAGAGGAAAAATAAAAGAAGGAAAAAAAAAAGAAGTTGCAGGCTTTTGTACCAACATCCCTCCAATATTTAAAAAAGAACGCAGTGACTTAAGGATTTGAACTAACTAAGCTCCCTGCAGAATATGACCCTGAAAAAATATTACTTGTAGATGGTGTATGTTAATTACGGATCTCTGGAAATTGCATCTGAATCATGTCTAATCAGTAATAACCAAACTGTCATACTTTGAGATGACTACATTTCCCAGAATAGCTAAGACTGTTCCAAGGATCAAGATTCATTGTCCCTGTCCTGAACAATTAAGGTCAGGATCCTCCAACATTCAGGTTAGAGCTGCTTCTCTGTGGCACAAAGCTTCATTGCAACCTGCAAGCAGAATGAACAATTCTGAAGACACCCGGCCCCCCTCTTAATACTTGAAGCTCAGTAGGAGACCAATCCATGGACAATTTTCCTGTCCTGACTTGATGAGCTTAAAATTTTATTAGAAGAAAGTAATATTACAGCTCAAATGAACTGATAGATGAGAGAAAGCCACTGCAACAAAGGCATACACACCGACCTATAATTTGGACATCACAAATCATAATTAAAATGTAAAAATCTCCAATATAATGAACAGATGGCTAATTTAACATGCTTATAAAACATGCAAGCTTTTTCTTAAATGATCTTTGATAAATAAAGTATATTGGCAATTGTATTTATAATACCGTAAGGTTTTAAAAATGTATTTACTGGGAGCAGGAGAGGCATGGACTGTCACAGTGAGGATGGTACGGTTTTCTATGGTGGGGGAAGACAGCAGGAGACTTTTTATAACCTCAAACAGCAAAACCATATTTCAGAAAATTTTATTTAACACAATGATATGATAAGGTGGAAATTCTCTGACCTAAAACAAGCTATTATTGCTAACCATTCCCTAAACCCCATTGCTGTGCTTTGGGCTTGTTTATTTATTTATTTATCAGTCTTCCATGTTCCTAAATCCAGCTGCAGAGCATCCGATCTCTGCTTTCCTCTTAATGGCTCTTTATGTTGAAGAATGATTGCTTAGAGAAATGGGTTTCAGTATTGAACAGTCTATTTTATTAAAAACCAGCTGTAGTTCTAAATACTACAGGAAAATTTAAAATACTAGTATTTTTACAAAGTAGCATACAGCTCTAATACAAAAAGAGAAAGCTTTTTATTCAAATAAAATAAGCTGTAATAATGAACTATGTGTATTTATATATTTATGTAGGGCATTATATCCCAAAATACTTGCAAAAACAAATCTGCAAAGTAGCTGAGAGATGCAAAACTCCACATATTAAACCTACTTGATTTTTTTTGCCAGGTAAGTAAAATCCCTTCAGATAGAAAAGAAAGGTCATAGGCTCGGCAGAGAAGAAAAAAAAACACAGACGTAGATTTCGTGTCTACATTTGCAAAATGAGTCTAAAACATCTTTAAGACTTTTAATACTGTATTTAATGATGATCAACAGAGAAAAGCAAGCAACATGCACATGCTTTTCATTTAGGAGCACATGATGATATGGACCATGAAGTCATTTACAAATCCTCACAACTGAGATAACAACATCCCTTAACACTTCAGAAAGTCTTGATAGTATTGTTGCCTTACATTATACAAATTTTGATCCTAAAATGTGGCTCCTAGTATTTCCTAAGTATAATCTGAGATTTCTTAGCACCCTTTGTCTGTAAAGACTCTTCAGTACCATGGACCAAATGCCAAGATATAAGATAAAATAACTAATCTTTTGAGTTTTTTAGTTATTTGTTTAAAAATAATATTTTTCTCTAACACTTTTACCACCGAATCTGTCATTTTGTGTACTTGCAGGACTGAAAGCTAAAAAACCTTCCTTACCTGAATCCTAATGTAGGAAGTACCACAGATTGATAATGGTGAAGGATGAATAAAAACATTTTTCATTTCAATGGAAAATGAAAGCATTCAATACTTCTGGAGTACCACCAGCCCCAAGAAAAGGAAAACTCTAGGAAGAAATGCAAAAATGCCCTGGCCCAGCAGGAACAATTCCCTTTGAGTTGCATAATAAATAGGTTGGATTTGTGCAAATAACTCCCTGAGACAGCCTAAAAAAATCTCACCTATGGCTCAAAATACCATTACATTAAGGAGAAAACAGGACACTGCAGAGAAGTTGGCACCATTTCATTAGAACTGTAGCATACCCAAAGCTGCACCAGTATCCAAGATTCAGTGTACAGATCCAAATTATGTGCAAGGAGACTTCTGCATAGTTTCGCGTTGACAAAATGCAATATTTATCCTAACACAAAGATAAGGTTCATAAAACACTAATAGCATTGTCTTTTCTGGTGGAGCCTACATATAAAACCTGAGATTAAAGTTCTTGAACATTAAAACAAACCGCTGAAATAAACACACCTGCTGCAGAAGTAATGCCAAATTTCAATCCAGACTGTCATAAATACAAAGTGTCTAAGAGTGCTGTTGGAAAATAAGTAATACCATGTCCAGGTGCTCTACTGAATGTGTTTGCCAGCCAGGTATTTTCTGGGTATTCTTTTTTAATCTGACCTTAAAAAAAGTCTGGAGAAAGCCATTTCAGAATTTTTCTTCAACATTTATCTCAAAAATGGGCCATTTGATTCGTGAACATCTCTAATGTATATCATCAGTGACTGAAGGAGTTTTTTTATATGATTTTTGACAATTTAACAAGTCCTCCTGACAAATTAAATGGTTGTGTTGACAACTTAACTGTACTGCCAATCAATATTTTCAATTACTTTCATTGTCATTCAGAAAAAATACAACACGAGGTCATACAGTGGTAAAACCAAGTAAAGAAAATAAAATGATGCAGAGCTGGGGGGAGAGGGGCACTGGGAGGGGACTGAAACTTTGAGGCACAACATGCAATTTAAACATTCTTTGTTTTTCAGGGGAAAGGTTAGGTGTTTCAGACTAACTTCTCTAATTTTAGACCTTGCTGACATCTCGCTGAGAATACAACACTGTTTCCTTTCTTCCCATAAGCTGTTTAAAAATCACTAAATTTAAGGCGCTACTGCATGGCACTTCCAGTGAAATCCTCTTTATTCCATCACTTCACACCATAACCTCCATGTTCTTAACTACTAAACCAGCCCTATACAAGGTAGATGTGAAGGCATTGCGAGAGCCACGGGTCAGCCACAGATTTCATAAGTCACAATCTTAGGACAGAGTCCTGACAAACACAGCTCTGTGATAGAGAAAGCACTGTATTTCACACATTGGTACCACAGTGAAGAAGTATTTCCTGTATGTTAGACTACAATGACAAACTCCTTACTGTAGCTCTGCTGGGAAATTAATGCATAGTAGCAACTAGTTTTTACATAAAAGATATGGACAAAATCTGTAGCAATCCACTGTCGGTATAAAAATATACATTAATTCAATTACCAAGAAATTCAAATTACTCTGTGAATTTCCCTTTTCCTTAACTCAGTGGGGAATCAAACTATATGATTATTTTAAAAATAACATTTAAAAAAGGTGGTTTAATCCCAAATCTCTTTCCTCAAAAGATATGAATACAGGATACAGGCATGAAAGCTAAGTGTCAGCAGTTACCAGAATCTTAACATTTTCTGGCTCACCAATTTAAGGTATGCAGAAGGAAATTTGCTCACACATGTAAGGGGGACGTGAGCTTTTTTAGCTCTGCATCCACAGCTGCTGCAGACTGGAACAGAGGAAAGTAGGCAGCCAAAGGAAAGGACAGACTGGCACACAGCCCAAAGTGAGCAAAGAACAGGGATTTAAAAATATGTGCAGGGAAACCTACTCTTAGAGGCAAAACAAAACAAAATAAAAAAAAGCAGCATGTGAGGACAACTTGTTGAAAAATGAAGTGATGAAGGTAACATGTAGATAAATGCCTGGAAGTTGTTATGAGGAAAAGTGACTGGGAAGAAAAGTATATATGAAGGTGAGTCTGGTTTTCAGTTAATCCAAGCATAAACCTTTTAAAGGTGAACACCCCAAAATCAATAGTCATTTTAGAAGCAAAGTACTGCATACATTACCTATATTGTGAGAGACCAGATAATCCTCTCTGCGTGAGCCTAATATTGTTCTATTTTTGTCAGAATTTCCCTCATGGAAAAAGAGCTGTGATAGAGATATTTACTAATATCAGTCTAATCCCTCTTCGTTTAAAGGATTCAAGAAGTCTAGGACTATTAAAAAATATTACCAATAAGATGAGTAAGATGATATTGCTGGTCACTCCATTTATAGATCCTGCTTCACCTGCTATTAAAAACCAATTTATTTTTCACTGTCATACTGGGGAGGAAGAATGGGAGAAGCTTTTCAGGCAATTTTGTATCTCATAGTCCAGACCTGAGAAGTAAGCAGGCAGAGACAGGAAAGATGGTTTTATCCCTACAAGGTATCTGGAAAAAGGTATACTGATATAGCGGTTAAATATTACAAAGAACTATAGTGCTTCTGGCAAAAATTCAATCAATTTTTTTTCCACAAACAAAACTTGAAAATTAAGAAAGTGATCACAAAATATGGCCACTGATCAATTCACAGCAATTCCTTTAAGTACAGTTCTAGCATTTTAAGTGAATTTTAAAATCTTTTTAACTAAATATTTGCTGCTTTTTCTTATTTTTTTCTATTCCCTTGTAACTCTGAGATCAGTTTTAATATTTTCATCATTTACATGTAAAAAGTTATAGACACTGTACATGGTTTCAGTTAGCAAAGGCAAGCAATCGGCAACTCTTCCCTTTTTTTTTAGCAACTGTATGAAACAAAGAAAGATGACAAGTGCTGTGCTTAAAAATAAAGTAAAAAATTAAAATTAAAATAAAGATAAAAGAAAAAAAAAGAGATGTTACATCATCAAGCCTTGGTCATTCCAAGATGTGTTGCTGCTATTCAGGTCAATAAGTTTCCAAAGCTACCAATACAAAGATACACTTTGGTGCAACAAGAAATAAAAAAAGTCTTGTGAACAAGCAGAATACAGAAGTTTATGTGAAAAGACTGACTTCTTGAGGCAGATTCCATTGCTTGTGTTGCTGCAAAACCAATGGATTCTGCACAGTTCTGTTAACCATCAGCAATTATCTTCCTGTCAAAGCTAAAGGTAACAAATTTCCCCATATCCAGCAAGGCTATATCATCAACCGGACACCAGCATCATTTGACGGAAACTAAATCACGACACCAGCCAAGAGCTCTGACAGACAAATGTGCTGCCTCCGAAAATCTAGGCCTATCACTCAGAGGAGTAAAAAAGGTTCTCTCAGCTGGTCTTTCTGAAGAGAGATTAAATGTTGTAGATTCTATAAGTACAGTACCAAGCAAATCCTAAACATGAGAATTATTAATGGACTTTACTACTGGTCTTTTTAATCTTTTGCCAACATATGTTCATCTATTTTACCTTGGTCTGTCTTGTTTCCTGATGGACATAGAAGGCAGGAACCGTGCATTATCCTAGTCTTAATCAGAGACAGCAACAGAAGAACAATGTACCTCCACCTATCATTCGGATAACACTTTAGCACTAGCTGTTCTTTTATAATGAAGACTGTAATAAAAGATACCTCTAACGCATCCTGTCCTTATGCTGAACAATAACATTCATTTCATGATATGCTACATAATGGGAATACCAGTTCTTAACCTGCTCAGTAACAAAGTACTGCATTATCACAATGCAATTGCAGTTTGGCTGGAATTTCCTGATAATCTGTGGCTGGAACTGACATTCTTTTCCCCAAAGGGACATACAGTACAGTAGATCAGCCTGTAACTGCAAACCTACAGTTGGAGTATGGCTATCTTTAACCTATGTAATACCCAAGGTAAAAAAAATGTGATGCTTTGTAAAGTGGTGCTTCATATTGCTAAATACAAATCAAAGAACTTCCATTGACAAGTCAGTGAGGTATTTTTTATGCAGGATCTGGTGTCATATTAAAGGTAATCACAGACACAATTATCTGGTGGAAATTCCAGTGGAAAGCCTGAGAGGGGGACCGGCTGTCTGAGGGGATTGATAGCACTGGAAAATGCCTGTCGCCTCTCGGTCACTGGTTCAGATGCAGGCCAGGCTGGCTGTGACCTGGAGCCGTTACTGCTTGACAGCTGCTCAGTGACCTGCACAAACAAGCGGATCCAAACCAGCACCTTTGGGGTGATGTCCATCCCCATGGAACACACAGCTGCAGCAGATATCAACTGCAAGCACCTGAAGAGCTTCCAGCAGCTTGAGGAACTGTATGGACATGGTTCCCAGGGGCACTGACTCCAAGCAGGGGCTGCCATACATACACATCCTGGTTTGGAAAGACTCACAGATACTACACTTCATAAGACTGGATGTTTTGGCTCAGTTAGGCTGCTTTCCAGTAAAGCAAACATTTCCTTAAAAAAAAACCATAAAAAAAAACCCAAACCAAATCAAAAAAACAAAACAAAGAAAGAAAAAAAAAAAAAAAGGAAAACAAAACAAAACCAAAAAAAGCCACCACAGAACACACTGGGAAATTTGCAAATTCAGTTTCAAATTCTAGATTGTATTTACTATAAGTGTTGAAAATTCACACACAGAAGAGAGTACATTAAAACCAGAAGGTCAGTTTAAAAGAGTACTTTCAGTTTTCTACCTTTTATTTTAAATTTTCAAGTATTCTGCCAAATTGGCAGATTCTATATAAAGAGGAAGAACAGAGAGAACCATAAGTGAGAAACAGTATAATAAAAAGAGATGCAAGAGAGAACTTTAACTACTTCATGTTAATACCTTCTATCCTAAACATAAAACAATAAAGTAATTTTTCCCCACTTCGGAAGACTAGGATTCAGTGGAAATCATAAAAGAAATATAATTCAAGTGTTTCTGTATTGAAATCAAAGTTTTTATCCTGAAGAAAGACATTCACTATTTTCTTTTCCTTTCCTTTTTGATGTCTTTCACACAAAGAAGAATAAAGTACTGTTTATTCTAAGACTAATGGAACACACAAAATATGGATTCAACAGCATGAAAGCTACCAAAACTCTAAGAGTCCACTTTTCTGTAAATTTAGAGCTCATGGGATACCAAAAATACCAAACAGGCTACTTCTGTAGCCTGGGATCCAAAAAAGGATTCTCTTAATTAAGCTTCATATGGGTTTCAGATTAATTAGAACATGCAGCAAACGTGAGATCAGGTACCAGGCATTTACTGAAAGTTCTTAATTACTACTAGAATAAGCTAGCTCTGATTAACCCATAAGCTGGATGGATGAACCCATACTGCTGCACAATTTTAGAATCAGAAAAGCTAGCAGCTATTCATCTGGAGAAATTAGGTATTTAACAGCTAGATAATTCATTGTTAAAGCATTTAAACCAAAGAAAGAGCTAACCTGGGTAAGTGACAAAAATTGTTAGCTTGACTCTACTTTTAACCTCAGTGTGATACCTAAACAGTCTACTCATTCATTCCACCTCAAAGTGACACTTGTGAAACACTACGTTTTAATTAGGATGCTTTATAATATGGAACAAAAAGTATTGAAATGAAACACATAATTAAAACACATGTCATGCTGAATAATTTTCATTTATATCACAATACACCAGTGCCATGACACCATTGCTACAGGCTCTGAGTGCTACCAAGGACATATTTACCTACCAGCAGGAAACCTCATCCAAGAGTGTTTGAAATCCTGGCTGTCCATATTTGTTTCTGCTAATCCTATTAATGCACTTGCCACTGAGCTTCTTCTGGAAGGTTCCTACATTCAGTCTAAGACTACTGTCAGAACCACTCCCCTCTTCTGCATATTGATTAGTGCAGAGATGGGGTGGGGTCAAGAAAAGAAAGGAAATAATATGAAACTACCAAATATTTCAGCCTGTCACAGAGTAGTAATTGAAATATGCCTTTTTCCTTTACAAATTAATGTTTCTGTTACAAACCATTGAAGGAAGTTTATAACACCAATAACACCTGAGAAATCAGTCACTACTGTAGTTAATGACTGGTTTGGTAGACTGTTAACTGCCCTCAACTTCCCATGAGTAGTTAACTAACAAACCAGTCATTACCTACTTCATGGGGATTAGAGGTTAAACATAAACTTGATTACAAGCTATAAATGTGAGTAATTTGAAATGTTACTGGTTATTACAAAAATATATGGTAATAATTTCCTCTTTAATGAAAGGGAGTATGTTTTTAGTGGTCCCTCGTTTCTTGTTGAGGTTTAGGAAAAGAGATCAGTGTAAGATTAACAGCTACATTCTTATGATGGGTATCTGGAGCTAGGTGGCAAAAATGAATACTCATGACCTATCTGTGTCATAAAAATATAAGAACATCATTCTATCTGTAAATAAACATGGGGTTTGCCGTATGTATCCTTAATTTGGAATTGAAAATATCTGTGGCCAACAGATGCAGATTTTGCATACACACGTATGGGGGAGAAGGGTAATCCTTTACTTGTATTGAGGAAATAATCACAAATCTGAATAATTCAAATATATGCAACCATTGATCAAGAAGAATCTCACATGGCAAAACAATTACCAAGGTAATTAAATTAGGTAAATCTTACTCTTAAAATTTACTGAGCTCGGGGCTCAGACCACAGAACCAGGTTCAGAAACAGCATACAATTACAAGACGAAACAAAGTCTAGGTGTCTAAATATCTCAGTGTGATCACCTGAAAGAATGCACCAGCTACTGTGACCTGTGGTGGCAGTGTAAACTGTAGAAATGATATTGTACAGTGCCAGGCTGAGATTTCCAGAGCTATCCGTATTTTCAGAGATTATCAGAAGGCCTTAAATAATTTGAAAGTGCTAAAAGGAGCCAAACCAAATGTGGGGCAAAGAAATATTATTTTTCGCTTACTCTAGTAAACTCAACATGGAAAATAACCATAATCTACACTAATGAAAGAGTTGAAACAGCCACTAAAACTCCTGAACATGAGTGGGACAACGACCAGGGTAAGTAAAGATGGAAAGTTTTAAATCAAGAGAAATATTCACCAGTTTCAGATTAAGGAAAGATGATAAAACACTTACCCCATCCAGAAAATCTAAGAGCTAATTGAGGGGGGTGGGGGGCAGGAATCACTGGCTGCCATCATAATTGTTTGTGTTCTTTTTCGAATTTGATACAAAATTGAAGTTACTGAGGGAAGTTACTGCTGCTGGCACGCAGGGCTAGGAGGATCACAGGTTTTTCATATGTATGTCTAAACATAAGCAATTAAAAGTATTTTACAGTCACAGGGAGATGATGGATCAAAGCTATAAAGTTTAGAGACGAGCATGCATGAAGAAAAAGCATTGCTTCTTAAATAGAAAAGGCTGTCTCCTGTAAAAAAGCAGCTTCCTTTAACCTGCAGCTTTGATGTGATAGCTCACTATCAGTTGTCTTCTAATTTGAGGGGCAATCACCTGTAGTTCAATTTGATATTTTGTGAGCCACAAAGTATTAAAAAATATAGTGTTTCCTTTTGGGAAAACTATATTACTCAAGAATAGTAGACAAATACAGTTGAACAGTAAAAGAAAGAAACTAAGCCAATTTTGTTGATACACTTACTTTCATGGTTTCCTTCCTCATTAAGAGTCTCTTGCAACACTGAGAAACTCTCATACTAAAAAATGGACCATTACTGTAGTCACCTTCTCTTCCCAAATCCCCAGTTTGGTTAATACTATATTAAACTGTATTTAAAAATATTATAAGTGGTGCAGAATTTCTTCCAACAGGTGTGTGAACCCAAAGAAAAAACATGGTTTCAATAATTTCCTGTGCAGTTTTATTGAACATAGACTGGTGCTTTCTGCACTTGCAATTAAAATGTTTCAACACAGAGAGGCTTCAACTCTATGTGTACCATACTAATAAACTCTAAATAGTATTAAGTGTCCCATATACAGGCCACCAACTTCACAGCTCCATTTCAGCAATAAAGCTCAGCATTTTAATGTTATGATTATTATACAATAAAGACAGGAATTTCCCAAACTGCTATTTGTGCAGCTATGATACCATTTATACAGATTCTTAAACCTATCAAATAACTACTTTAAATCATTGGAACTGCTGCTGGCTTCTGATCACTTCAGAAACAAACACACAACAAAACAGTGGGTGTTTGTTCTCATCTTCTGCAGGAAAACCTTCAAAAACACAAAGCCTTCAACAGCATCTTCCAAACCTGCATGGAAACTTCTAGCAAGTTCATGTACAAACACTTACGGGACATTTGAAAACTGGGTATCAGGGGCTAGGAGCAGGCACATCCAGCCAAGTCAGCCCACACCCACTCAGCAGCACAGGCAGAGACTCTTCAGTATATCCAGCTCCCCTTTATGGTTGCCAACTCCAACCAGTCTCTGTGTGCTACCTAACAAAAAGAAAAAATCCCAATTGTGAACCCTTGCCTAGGATTACTTTTTGTCCTTTCAGCTATCACAGCACATGGGACCAAGCAGAAGTGGTTGCTCTGGCACTCTCTGAACTGGTTCAGTTCAGAATCTGTCAGCCTGGTACATCAGAAGGCCCATGAGGAGAACTCAAAAGCAGGTCTAAGCAACATAGAAGAGATAATGTGGGAAAGGATATAGGTAAAATTATATAGTTAAAATTTATAGGAATGGGTAAGAAGTTCCCTTCTCTGCATGAAAGGCAGGCCTTTACTGAAGAGAGCTCCTGCAGAAGTCCATCATACTGGAGGGTATTCCCCAAAAGATGGGCACAAGGTAGGCTAACAGTGCCAACCATCTAGCAACAAACCAGCAGCAATTATAAGCAATTATATACAGACTTTTATGTGTGTGTGTGTATATATATATGTGTGTGTGTGTGTGCACTACACTTCTGCCTTACTAGGCCTCCCTTTTCACACAGCAGAGCACAAGTTACAATAAAGCTCCTACTGGCCTTAAAGTCATGAACAACCACAGACACTACAGAAGACAGGAGCGTGCTCCAGTGGACAGAGCCCAGGACTAGCAGGTGGCAGGAGGACAATCTGTGCCTCCATGTCCCACTGACCTCTGTCTCCCGTCCTCTGCCACCTGCATGCACATGCCTGCATCTCTTCAGCACAGGGACTTGACACAATGCCAGGCTGGAACACCCAGACTACTATTGGCACCCTCTCCCTCACACACTGAGAGAAGTCTTTCCTTCATACAGAATTTTGACAGACACACTTTATATAGAAAAATAACCTCAAATGAGATAAGACAAAAAAAGCAAGTATGGAAGCAGGCATTTAACTACATATGAATTTTGAGTTGAACAATTTTCCAGCACACTGTAATTTTGTAAATTATTTAATAATGATTGAGAGTTTTCTCTAGAAGAAATATGAATCTAGAGTCAAAAATAAACCAAAGTTTCAGGTACAGAATGTGAGATTTTATTAAAATAAGCCTTTAATTCTGTCACAATGTATGTTTTTTTCTAACACTTAATGTAAATTAGAAACAAGAAAACACAAGTTAAACAAATATTTGGTAAATATTACCAAGAATATTTTCAGGTGTCATGAGATCAGGATCAGTCCCCTTTTTTTTTCTTTTCTTTTTTTTTTTTTTTTTTTTTTTTTTTTTTTTTTTGTGGGGGTAGGCACAGAAGGGGTTATACGGGAGGGAAAGGATTAAGTGCACACAATGTACTTGAAATATATCTAAAGCTTTTTAAAAGCCAAAAATAAAAGGTTTTAAGATATACATTTTGGGGTCTAAAAGGAGAATTGATACAGAAAGCTAACCTGGCATGATTTTAGGGGATATATCTAAAAAGCCTAATCATTGATAATTCACAATTTGTGAGCCTGGTGGGATTTCATGCAGAGCACTAGCCTCACTAAGGTAATTGGTGCTATTGAAACAACACTGGCTCAGCAGCATGCTGCTTTCTTCCTCGCCTCTGGGCACAGGAAGGATCAATATTTGTTAGGATTGCTTCTTGTTCCAACAATGTAAGATTTACAATACTTGCTAGGATTCTCACTTTGTCTTCACACAACTCATCAGTGGAACCCAATTACTAACCTCAGACAAACAACATTAACATGAGCCTCTATGCTTCTTTATTGCCCTTCATCCAAGTCTCATTTCAGGGTCTTCAGGCAGTGCCACTATAACAGATACTACACTTTAAAGTGTGCTCCAAGGAATAAATTTTCAGTCTTTCATTACTCGTACCTTGATTTACTTCATATCATCTTGCCGCTATAGACAAAGATAACACACTGTAAATTACAGCCATCCTGTCTTGTAGTTTCAGAGGTAGGGGGAAGGCAGGGAGTGATGCTTTTGCACTACAATTAGCACCGGGCACCACAGCTTCATTGCTATCATCACTAGTGACTGAAACTTGTTTTATCAAAGATGCAAAGCCATTATTTCATATAAACTCATTTCCTAAATTGCTTTATATTTATTTCATGCTCTGATAAATGAGAAACTCTACGGAAAGAGAAAAATACATATTTTTATATTGTTTATTGCATTAACTTAGGGTACATAACCCATTTAACTTTACTCATGGGGCTATTTTGGCAAATTTTTTTAGTCCTGATGTCTTAATAGCATAGTGCCCTCTGATAGTTTGCAGTTCATTATGTTCTACTTCAAGCTCAATACACAAAAGCAAACCCCCAATCTGGATAATTCTGTTCCAAATGTTCCAACTATTAGTGCATAGTCGGCAACAGAAGGCTTGGAAAACAGTCATTGGAAAAATTCCTTCAAGTTAGCTGTTGCAGTACCCCCTTATTTGTCCTACAATTTCCTCCATCCTCCATCCTATTCCAGTGGCTGATAACTAAGAACATTAGTTTTATGCGACTTGTCAAGCTCAAATGAAAAGAGAGCTAACTTTAATGACACTGCAATTAATCGCCCCAATAGACAGACAGCTAAAAGACAAGATATTGACTTCATTAAGGATAATGTATTATGTCATTAAGTTGGTAGGGTCACCTTGTGTATCATATATGCTCGCTAATATATTGGCATTTTCCTCAAATAAGATAAATTCAGATATGAGTGATAAAGCTGATTAGAAAATGTTTAATCTAAAGAGGCTAGTTTCCTTATATTCCACTTTGCAGCCCCAGGTATAAGTGGAATAGTAAAAACCCATTACAGATCCAGGTTTACCTCAAATAACAAGTCCTAGCAATTTACAACATTTCTGGGTTTATTTTAGGGGTGAGGATCTGTGTGTGTCTTTTTCCCTACCCTTGAGCTCAGGTATTATTTGTGCAGATTGCATTTCAGATTTGTTTTTAAATGTATAATTGCATGCAGTACATTTAAGGTTAAAATGACCACTGCATACTAAATTAGTACTTGTGCGTGAGGACTTAACCCTTTACAAATCAGAAGTTAAAAATCAATTTAATTTGAGAGATATGCTACAATAATTAAATATTATTAAACTGATCATTTCTTGTGATTAAGAAAGTATTCTTTTTAGCCCCATATGAAGGCAGTTTTGTGGGGGGGGAAACAATGTTCGGGGTTTTTTAAAGCCATATCATAGAGTATTTGAAAAGATACATCTGAAAGCAATTTGTGCCACTTAATACTGCACAAATAAAATAGGTTTCGATATTCACTGCTTTCCTACTCATTTGCATAAGACGCTCTGGGTAGGAATGTTTCTCTCACCAGTACGGCATTCTCAGGTTTTCAAGTAAACAGAGAGTTGCTCATTTCATTACACTAGTGACTATCTGCATATTGCAATTTTGTAAATTACTTAATAACATAATTAAACCTAATGCACTAGTAGAAAACTGCTTTATACACATGGTCTGCTCATTCCACTAACTGCTTCAATAAACTGAAAAACAAAAATAAGCTGGGCACTGTTTATTTTAAAACCTCATCACTACAAGATTTTGCCAATCTGTTTAAATTTACATTTAGCAAAGACTTCGCAGATGCCAGACTTATTTATTCAGATCTGACCTAACACTCCATCTAAATCTTTTATAATCTTATTTACTATCATACTTGAATGATTTTTTTAAAATAAGTTTTATACTATGCATAAGACTGAGGTAAAGAAATCCACATATTTGCTTTATTTACTGAGCAGCAAAGTGATATTTTAAAAGGAACATGATTGTTTGCCTGTTGCTATTAATTTATTTCATCAGTTCCTCAGGCATAAAAAAATATAGTCTTAAGGAGAACAGTTTGTTAATGATGTTTGACTCAACACTTCTACAGGCAACAAACATGACCACCTTGAAAAGAACGCTAATTAACATCACCTACAATTCCTGTTTCCAAACCATACTTTTTAACCTGTACACCCAATCTTTTCCAATATTTCCATTAAGGCTGTCAAAAGCAGAAGTTTGGAAACCTTTGCTTGTGACCTTGGCATTTCTTCTCAGGCTTAACGTATTGGCATTTTTTCCTCTGACTGCATCGCTTCTCATTTGTCATGATTATTGTTGAATTTTTCAACTGTCATTCCCGAACGTAAATCAATGGTTGTCGACTTCCCCTTTGTCATATCTGCACTGCCAACAGCCTTTCCCTTCTAAATGAGGCTTCCTCCCTTTCCATCCATTAAAAAAGGCCTGTCTTTTGGAGAAGTCAATCCTTTGTTAGGTCACTCCATTTATCATTCTTCCAATCAGTACCTGACATACTTATTCAGCCAGGTCTTCAACCACACAATCATTGTTCATTTTGGGAGGGGGGGGGAAGGGGGAGGGGAAGTAGAGAGAGAGAGAAGGGGGTATTTTATTTATGCATGGTGGTTTTTGCCATTTCTCTTGACCAGTTTTATATTTTTCAATGCCCTTGTATCTTTAGGGGTCCTTACTTGCTTGAAGGAAATACCAAATTCAGTAGAATATAACACCCCATACCTACAGGGAGAAGGGGGGAGGGAATGCCAAGAAAATCTTTGGCTATATTAAGAGAAATTAAATGAGCAAGAAGAATCTAACATAATAAACTCAGTTTTGTTACAAAGGGGGTCTAAAGAAAAAAAAAATCACTTCTATGTTAAAAAAAACAAAACACCTGGAACAGAAAGAGTAATGGATTGCATGACCTTTTTGACAAGGTTTAAGACCTATAAAATTATATTACATAAAAAGTATCCAGTATCTAAGCAGAATATTGGTTATAGTGAGTTACAGAAGCCTTCAGGACATGACTTGTTCAATAAAGAAAAGGAAGTTAGCATCTGTTATTCATGCAACTATAGTCATGTTTGGTTGAGCAAACTCCCAGGGCTTTGATCCCCTCTACTAATATTTCAAACAGACCTTCAGATGATGCTATTAAGGTGCTTCTATCACTAGTGGATATCAGGTAGAAATGCCTGAAGTTTGTAAGACGTACTGACAAAAGCAACTAGCTTTTCCTCCACACAATCTTATTACTGTTTCCTGTCCCAGGCTAGAAATGAGTTCAGTATCTAATATCTAGTCAGGCATGCCTGCCTCCAGCTCTTTATGGGGATGACAAGAGAGGAACTCTCTACATCAAATTTCTGATACCCATCACTACAGTAAATTAGTCCAGAAGTCCTATTCTAAAACTAATTCAATTATTAAAGCACTGCCCCATGTCATGTGTACATCCAGCCCTTCCCTACTAAATAACACAAATTGGAAAAAAGTGCATTGTCATGCAAGGGCAATTTTTTCCAGAAATTAAAATGGAAAGATGCAAGCTCCTACCACTGTTCCTCCTCAGCATTACAGAATGCTTTTATACCAGCTAAATCTGACCAAAACTCTAACTGGGTTAGCAAGAGAAATACAGGCTGGAGAACCCTAGACTGCACATCCAACTGATACAGGTTCAAGCACTGTGCAGAACTCATTTCATTAACACCCAATACATTTGTTAACCTGATCCTTTACACCAGCTAGAAATACACAATTTAGATATATCTTCTCTCATACTTAATAAAATGAAGGAAATATTCCAAAACATGAAAATTCCAATAGTTGAAAAGCAAGATTTAGACAAGCAGTAGCTATGCTGTTCTAAGATCTTACTAAGAGAAGGAGGTAAAATGTTGCTGAAAAATGTTCAAAATTCTGCTGCCTTCTATATCACCATAGGTGGGACTGCTCTTGATAGTGTCTGGTTCCCTACCAAATCATAAAAGATATAAAAATCAAGTTACCATGTCAATTGCTGCAATATCCCATACTGCTGTTCTCTGCATGTTTTCTCTACAAAGATATATTTAATCCCCACAATAATGACACACATACACTTATATATATATGAATACATATAACTGAAGTAAAATACATATCACCTTTGGAAGTGAGAGAAAAGAGGTCTTTGAGATGCATGACTTAAATTCCTTGATGCGTCACATATCTTAATTTGACCTGGAATCATCCAAATAAAAGCTTTATCTTCTACTTGCTATTTGCAAGCAATTACATACCCCATAGGGTATTTCGGAAATAAATTTTTCAAAATTATTTTGATGAAATTCCTATGAGGATCTTGGGTGGGCAGATCAGCAGTAAAGCCCAGTGAAATGGAAGGTCAGGGCATTTTCAACACTAGAAAATTGACTCCTTAGGAGTTACCTGTTCCAAGGTGTTTTACTTTCTCACTGGAATTTATAAGGAAGAAAGAATTGTGCCTAGAAATAAGCAATATTCTCACACAGGATATCAACATATATGCAACATGTCTATCAAAATTATATACATCATCATCTCTCAGAGTCCAGTTTACCACCAATTTCTGCATTTTAGGTGAACATATATAAGTAGTTGAGCACATCAGGATATGCTGGTTAATAATACTCTAACTTCATATAAAAGTTCATCATGAGACAAACGAGATCCCTTTTGGGTTTGAGGTATTTCCTTACAAAAGATAATCCAGTATTTGCTCCCCTTTCTTTTAGGCCCGACACGTTCATATATTTGACCTCACTGCAGAGAGGCAAAAGTGATTTCCACACTGCTGTATTTGAAAACCTAACAAAGAAAATCACCCAGTAATAAAATCATTTGGATTGGAGAAGACCTCTAAGATCAAAAGGTTGGGCACTGGAACAGCTCCCCAGGGAAGGGGCCATGGCACCAAGCCTGTCAGAGTTTCAGGATTTGGACAATGCTCTCAGGCACAAGGTGGTATGTTTGAGGCTATCCAGGGCTAGGGCCAGGAGTTAGACTCCATGATGCTTGTGAGTCCTTTCCAACTCCGCATATTCTGTGAACTTTCAAAGCCAATTTCCAAGCTACCAAAATACAGCCATCTAAATGCTAACACTTTAGATTTCTCATTAAATCCATTTTGTTATACTGATAACTACTAGCATTATATATGGTGCTCCAAACTTGAGATGAGAACTAACTTGATTTATTATTCTTTTCATTCCCCTTATACCTTGCTTAGTAAGACATTTTATTCAGGTATTTTTGAGGTAACAACGGAAAATGCTCTACTGCTATAGGTCATAAAGATTTATTTATCTAAGCTGTATATGGTAAAGGGTCATTTCCTTATGGAAAGAATAAAATACAGAAGACACGGTTTCATATCCATGTAATCTCCTTCTTGTCCAAGCAATGGATTTACAGATAGCAGCAGCAATCTTCCTAAAGTGTAAAAAAACAGTGACCCTTCTGGAACCACAAAGTGACACGAAGAGGTATTTGCAAACCGTAAGAGCTATTAATACACAAAAATACTATATTGCAAGCAATAGCACAGAATTTTGAATGTCTAAGGAATAAGGAAAACCAAGCAGAGGTTATAGTTCTAGGTCTAACATCACAGGTTTGTGCCTAGCAAATACAGCATTTTTTATTGCATCCATTCCCTGCTAGTTAGGACTTTCATCAACTAAATAAGGGGAGAAATAAAGTATCCTGGCAAGCAAAAGATGCTATTCGAACACTAAAGGAGTGTTGAGAAAGTTTTTTGTTTGGTTTGGGGTTTTGAGGATTTTTTTTCCACATTTTGTCCAAGCAGAGAGTTTTATGATTCATTAATTTGCTCAGACTATATACATATATGTATGTATTGAAATGTACTCGTATGTACTGGCAACAGACACAATAGAAAAATTGCCTGGATTAAAAAATAATACAATCTGTGGCATCATTTATAAGCTCATAAAATATCTAGACATAAAAGGTATGGATTACTCCAATTTCCTCATTTATTTAGTTTTGTAATTTTACATTAGATGCTAATGAGAGAAGGAAGGAGTAAACATTCTTATTTTTTCATTATGTATTTTGAAATTGCACCCATAAAGAAAGAAAATGCCCTTTCCTTTAGGTCTAGCATGAAGAATCCTTAAAAGCTGGGCCACCATTTATCCCCCAAAGCAAATACATTCAGTGTTTAATACATAAAAGATAGAAATTAACATGTTGATTCTCAAATGCAAACAATACTCTCTTTCAATACAGCATTTAAAAATATGCTTAAAATGCCTAGCAACACCCTAGATTTTTGTGTTGTGCTAAAATACTCTCAATTTTCTGCTGTTGTTTCAACAAAGGACTAGTAACATAATGCTTATAACATTTTAACTGGGGGCCTGCTTCTTCAAGATGCAATAATTTTTCAGACATATGATATTCAACAAAAGAAGCAAGTATGCTATGGGAGTGACCAATTATATGAGGGGGTTAATCTGTGTATTATAATCACAACATAATTGTTTTCCATTAATTAGATATGAGTTTGTACATGGAAAATGAATTCTCCCATTCAACACAGTGCAACAGAAATAAACATATAATATTGTACTGACACACATATTGAAAAGTCCATGTTTGAATTAGACTGTTGTTATAAATGACATTTGACCCAAAATCTAGAAGAGCTTTTGACCAAAAACTATGACCTTTGTTTCCTTTTCTGTTTCCCTAGAGAACTGCCAACTTGCATTTTATTTCCAAACAGCCTTAGTAGAAATCAGAACAAATTCTGTGAAGCTACACCCAGAAACTTAATTGCATTTTATAGCTTCTGTCAGAATTACAAACTGAGTCAAATCCTAAGTATTGAAATCTACGCAACAATATTTCCTTGCAGCTTCCATTTCACTTAGTATGTTCCAACTTGTATTCCAGAACTTCTTTAACATCCAGTGTGCATTTTTTTGAATGCTAGTGCACAAGCTGTACCTTGCTTTTTACTTGCCTTTTTTTTTTTTTTTCTACTGGACATTATTTCTTTAGTTACATTTAAAAAACCCACTGAAAATTATAGTATGGACTGTGTTTCTGATGCCTTCCTCAAATAGCAGCTATGAAGCACAGTGCATTTTAATGCATTATCCTATACAAAATATATATACATATATATAAAATTTAAAGATTTTAGAAATTTTTTATATTTTACTCTTTTCCCCATTTTTTCTTAAAAGATATTTGTAACGGATTATAACAGAAAAATATATTTCAAAATTACTCATTTTTAAAACTTGTTTTGACAGTTATTCAGTTGTTTTTTTTTTTCCTACAACCTTTAAAATATAACTCAAGTTCCCATATTTGTGGAAAACCTTAAAAATCTATGAGTGCTGCAATTAGTGTGGCACTGCATTTGTACCAGGTATAAATCGTAATGAAGTATAGCAAAATGAATCTCAACATTTAAAAAATTTCAAGGAAAAACTGTTTGGTTAGGTTGATAATCAGATTTATAAGCCAGTATCTTATAAATGGCTAAAAAGAGACTTCTGAGACTGCTACTTTTGGTTGAAACACCAAGTTCTTCCAATGCTTACAGGGACAAAGCTGCTTCCGTAACAAAACCATTTCTGCCTCTCTGAGAAGCAACGGGCAAGTACAGTTACACAAGAGGGAAGCGAAGGGAAGGTCACAGGGCTATGTGGTACATTTAAAAATGCCAGAAATAAATGCTGATCATCTTGTATTTCTTTTTCAAAAAAGCCTCTAATCAGTTCTAAATTTCTCAGACAGTTTGCTTTCTTGCTGCACCTAGAAATGTGTCATTTGTCTATTAAAAAACATAACAGCTCACCACCCCTCCTCACTGGCTTTCATTGGCCTCTCTTTTTTCCCGTTTAATGTCTCTAACTTCATGCCATGTTCTTTTCCTCTTTCAGCACGGCTGAGCAAGGCTGACAGGCGGATTCCTTTGCTTTTCAGGGTATTAAAGCCACTTTCCCGCTCTGACAGCCTGTTCTACTCTGCCACCTTATAGCTCTGGCTTCACACTTCTCTGGGCAGCCACTGCTTCTTGACAGACCACTGTCACTTCCCATCATCCTCTCTGTATATCCTGTTCTCTCCCCCTCAGCACGCATCCCGACTTTCCAACCAATGCAATTATTTTTTTTGACAAGCCATCCATCAGCTTTAACTTTAAAAGCACTTTCCGCTGATATCCATTGTTAAATCCCTTGCTTTTTATGGAGCTTGCATGAGAGAATATGATATCAGACATTCAAACTACCAAACCATGTAAATTTACTTTGTTCTCAGCTATGTTTCCAATTTCACGTCCAATTTTTCGGTACATTATGCGTAGTTGTTGTGCTTAATATGATGTTGTCAAATCCCATTAAAGTTCACTGCATTGCACGGCTTTAAAAACAGGTTACAATTTGCATTCTATAAAGAAAGGAAGGAGTGCAGTCTGAAGTCAAGCTGAATCTTATTAAAATTATCTGTTCAATTGTTACATTTGTAGATGGAGTAATTTTGAGGCATTAGCTGAGACACATATGAAAATGTCAGTGTGCCAACTAATGACAATGAAAGCAAAAGGAATATATCTGTGAAACTCAATAAAGCTCCTTTGCTGGTGACATAAATTTGATGATAATCCGAGGAAATGAATAAGGGACCATCCAGTTTGAATAGGAATTACCTTTTCTATTAAATCACTTTGCTGTATTTCCACTTGGCCTACATCCTGGTCCAATGCCACAATGAGTCTCTCTCAGTGGACTTAAAAAAAAAGAATCCCCACAGGACTAACATTCTCTGGAGGAGTATCTTTAGTATAAGCCTCATAACCAATTTCAGACAAACACACTTAAAAACCAAGGAAAGAATTAGTCTTCCCTCCCCTCTTTTCTGCATATAAGTGCAGATGAAATGATTTGCTAATGCAAATCATGTATGCAGACATGTTCAGTGGCCAACACCACTGTGCTCTCTATGCAGGATATGAGGCACAAAGGCTTGCATTCTAATGAAAAGGAAGAGAAACCTACATAAATAGACACCAGTATAAAGGAAAAGTTCAAAAGTGCTAAAATGCGAGGAACATAAAGAGTCATGAGAAAGTATATTAAAATATGCCATTAAAATTTTTGACTATCTCACAGTCTTTAAATCCTACCCTTGGCAACTGGTGGCATGGCTTTTTCTTAGAGCAGGACATGAGACAGTCTGTGATATGTAATGCTTCTGCAAGTACCATTCAGTTACCACTGTGTATGTTTTGTGATTCAATACAATTAAAACCTGCTATAAGTATGCAAACACAGTACGTAACTGAAGTTACATCCCTGAAGTTACTCTTTGACTACAAAAAGAAAGAAATAAACCTGTTTGGCATATCTAAGCTCTCACCCTCAGGTAAAATCTTTTCAGATTCACCCTACCATTTCTCAAAAGGCATGTTAAGAGGTAAAGTTCAGACTTCTGGAACCTATTTAAAGCAAAGAGGCAAGGACAAGACTAAAGGAATTGAGCAACATCTGCTCAGCCAATAGCCCCCAAACAGCTGCCTTAAAATGAAACATCTAAATGGTCTCCAACAAAAGAGAACAAAAAAGACTTGCTCATATAGAAGTGCTAATCTGATTAAGAATTACCATGATTTATCTTTTCAAGATCTATTTAAGTTTATTTTGAACAGTTTTTCTGTGACTTTGCACAGAAGCAGGTGAAAGTTACCCTTTGCACCCATCCTTCTAATCACGTTTCTCCAAATAGCCATTCATCCTATTTTGAATTTCACACAATTAATTTCCAGGTTCTGTGTTAACATTATTAGAGGCCTTTAAAACCTCTGAACCTCTTATCCCTCTGTTACCCAGCTACAGTCAAATACTACACTACCTGCCAGCTGACTACTTTCTAAGTCCAACTCACTGTATATTAATGTAATCCATTTTGGATCTGGTTCTCAAGGAAAATATGACCACTGGAGAGCATATAGGTTACTAATAATACACCCACATCACTGAGCTACTCTGCCCAAATCTTTCAACCCTTCTTTTCATTCAGTAAATTCTCCAGTTTTTTCAAGAACTTGGAGATAAACATGTATTCAACAAAGGCAAGTGTAAGGTCCTGCACCTAGGGAGGAATAACCCCAGGCACCAGAACAGGACAGGGGTTGACCTCCGGGAGAACAGCTCTGCAGAGGAGCTGGGAGTCTTGGTGGATGACAAGCTGACTTCGAGCCAGCAGTGTGTCCTTGCTGCCAGGAGGGCCAATGGGATTCTGGGATGCATCGGGAAGAGAGAGGCCAGCAGGGCAACAGATGTGATCTTCCCCTCTACTAGGTCTTAGTGAGGCCACATCAGGAGTGCTGCATTCAATTCCAGTCTCAACAGGTCAAGAAAGACAAGGAGCTACTGGAAAAGGGTCCAGCAGAGGCCACAAAGATGATTTGGGGTCTGAAGCATCTCTCTGATGAGGAGAGACTGCAGGAACTGGGCCTGTTTAGTTTGGAGAAGAGAAGACAGAGGAGATCTCATCAATCCATAACAAGCATCTCAAAGATGGGTATTGGGGGGATGCTGCCAGACGCTATTCATGGTGCCCAAAAACAGGACAAGGAGTAATGGCCATAAACTAAAACACAGGAAGTTCCACCTCAAAATGAGGAAGAGCTTCTTTATGTAGAGGTTGGGACAGGCTGCCCAGGGTGAGCATGGAGTCTCCTCTGGAGGCATTCCAAACGCACCTGAATGGTTCCTGTGTCACCTGCCCTAGGTGACTCTGCCTTGGCAGGGACGTTGGACTGGATGATCTCTGGGGTCCTTTTCAACCCTAATGATCCCAGGATTCCTTGATTTTACACCAAGTTTAAAAATAATGAAGATACACCAATAAAATAGGGTATGTGTTAGTGTCATTTAACAAAAATCAGCAAAAGTGTAAGTATCCTGACATACACAATAGTTATATTCATTTGAGGTGACTAAAACATTCTTATTTTCATGCCATATTTAAGGAATTGAAGAATGTAGTTCGGATCCAAGCAACCCAATAGAGATGCTATGTCTTCTTTAAACCTCTTTGGTCAACTACTCATATTTCCATCTACCGTTTGTACCTCAGCATAAACAAATTTTTCTACTTTTTGAGTTCATGTAGTTGAATTATGTACAGCCAGTTCTTTCAAACTTTCACTGTGACAATAGATATTATTGTAGAAGAGTACATCTACAATTTAACAAGACAAATAGAAATCTTCTTCCCTTTCAAGTCGTGGAGTAAAACACAGACACAGATATTAAAACCTCTGTGCATTAGTTCCACTGAGAAGCTTATTAAACCTTGTTCCAGAGAACCTCATTATTCTGAACCATGTTTGAATCTGAACTTCCTGTACAAATTCAGACTTCCCAGAAGACAATTTCAGGACAGCAATCTGTAAACCAGTATAACCCATGTGAAACTGTGAAGTCAATTTTCATGATAAACGAAGAACAGTTCCAGAGTTCGCATGTGCCCTCTGTAGTTAAGAAAACTTTTACTATATCTTCTCTGCTTTGGTGTCATGTTTTTTGAGCATTCCATCCTTTTTTACCAGAAAATGACCAATGAAAAAAAGTTACAATTTACCAATAAAGGAGAATGAAGAGGATCACTTGTCTTCCCATTTTAACCATCTTGCTAGTAAACTGCTTTCTAGTAAACATGTCTCAAAGATATCAACATTTTAAAAAAAGTTTTAAAAAAAAGATATCAACATTTTAAAAAAATCACTAACCCACAACTGCTTTTGCTCTTTGTATCTCATATTACTTTACATCAAGGTAGTCAGAAACTTAAAAAAAAAAAAAATTAAATATATATATATACACACACACTACTTCTCACAGGGTCATGAGTAAACATTTTTGTAACAACATAAATCTCAGTGGTACCGCCTTTAAATCCACCTCTCACACACTTCCAAGGTAAAGCATCCTGTTTAGGTATTAAACACAGTTAGCAATGTTTAGAATACTTTGCTATTTCCTCTGACTACCACATAAAAACATTATGGTCTTCCAATGCTTGAAAGCAAACTAATATTGATGTTATCCCCTTCACCTGAAGGGTGGGGGGTTTTTGTTAGGTTTGGGGGTGGGGTGGGTTTTTCACACTTCATGAAGACATGTTCATTGGTCCAAAGGGAAAGCAAACTTTTCAATAAACCATATAAGTCATTGTAGAGAATGTTAAACGTTAAGTAAAGCAAATGACCATGGGGAAAGAAAAAAAAAAAAAGAAGGTTGACTTAGAGGAAAATGTCTTTGTTTTTCCATAGAATTCCTTTAAATCTCAGAGTTTGAAAAACACTCAACCCTAGAAGTCATCTTCTTTACTCTACCCACCATTCCAATCATGATAATTAAAACTTTGAGGATTTACATATCCTGAAAGACTCAGGAATCACAGAATCAGAACCGCTCAGGTTGGAAGGCACAACAGTCCAGCTGGTTTAGGGATCATCTATTCCATACAATCCCCCTGCAATAAGCAGAGACAACTCAACTAGGTCAGGTCACCTACATCCCCATCCAAGCTCACTTTGAATGTGGCCAGGAATGGGGCCTCTACCACCTCTTGAGAAAACCTGTTGCAGCGTACCACCCTCTGAGTAAAAATCTCCTCCCATTACCTAATCTAAATCTCTTTTCAGTTTAAAATCTCCAACATGCCCTTGTGACAAGTCCCTCTCCAGCTTTCTCTTAAGCCCCCTTTAGGTACTGCAAGATTACTATAAAAGGTCTCTGCAGAGCCTTTTCTTCTCCAGCCTGAAGAACACCAGCTCTCTTAGCCTGTCCTCATAGGACAGCTTCTCCAGTCCTCTGTACTTATTTTCCCAAGAGCAGACAATGCCTATGCTCACCTGAAGGTGAGAAAGATTTTAGGAATACACTATGGCTGAACTAACCTAATTTTTAACAGCAGTTTAGATTCCAGTCTATCTTAAAAGGAGTTCAGATATTTCTGTAAAGTGAAACAGACTGAGAATGCATATGGAAATGCGAGCAAAAAGTGAAATGAGCTCCTATCATGAAACAAACATGCATTTGCACTTCACATATAGTGATTTTAACCCATTTTCAGATTAAAGGCAATGACTAGCAGCCATCCCTCAGAATGCTAGAAAGAGCACTGCTCATAAGACTGCACCCTTTTCATCACTGGTGATGCTCTAAAGGCAGAGTAAACAAAAAACTGGAATTACAAAGACTGATATCCTTTTAGTTCCTGCCACTTATTCTGGACTCATGGAGCAGAAAGGTAGTGACAATGAAAACTTTACTTTCAACATGCTGATAAAGAATGATACCTTCTCACTACCAGAACTTTCCCAAATTTCACAACAGCCTATAACTATGGGCTCTACAGGAGGGCTCTAAATAATACTTCTCCGTCCCTTAAAAAAAAAAATAAATCTACTTTTCTGCTCATAGAGAAGCCATGCCCTACTTCAAGCACATTACATTTTCAAGAGCACTGAATTAACTGATCAAGTGCAAGTGAGACCTCCAGTTACCCCAACATTCTCACTGGAACTTGCCGCAGTTTTCTAAATATCTTACTTTGAAATGATTGAATGACATGTTTGTTTCCTCAGTTAACCTTGCCTAGCTTCCAGGTAAAACACATGTAGGAGAAGGAGCAGAAACAGGAATGCGTGCACACAGTATTCTGATAAAATATTGCATTTTTATAAAATATATGTATTAATAAAAAGAAAAAAAGCCAAGATGTTGGCATTCTGCTGGTATTCTTTCATTCTCTGATATGCATTATTTGTAGAACATTAAAAAAAACATTAGAGCCATTTCAAAATGCAAAGAATACTCAGCATCCCAAAGATTGATACCTTAAAGAACATTATTACAGCATTAAGAAAATTCCATGGATCTCATGTATGAATGAACACAGACTAAAGGAAAAATCTCTATAAATGTCACTTCCCCCATTGAATGGGAACATTTTCAGATAGCAAATACACAGAAGCAGCACTATTAGTCATGAACCAAGTACTTAATGCTAGTTTGATTTTGCACTATTTCTTTGATCTCACTTAACTTTTTTTTCATATTTATTTTTATTTTTTACCAAAAGGTGCAACTTCAGCTTACTACGTATTATTACTATCAACATAACAGTGGATTAAGCCTAAGATATAAACACATTTTCAACAATTTTACTTACTATAGAAACTATATGTTTATTATGTTTATTCAATCTTTTTGTAGCCATTCATACACTAACACAGTCATCCAAATAGGATTAAATAATAATTTAGGATTCTGTTTCTCATCTTTGAAAGGGTAAAATGTCTTTTTCCCCACCTCCAAACAGTGACTGCATTTTCCCTTCCTCATTTATCCTATTTTCTAACTGTTAAAAAGAACTACCAACTTCTTCAGAGCTAGCAGTTTTGCTCAACTCACTTAAGAATAAAGATTCAAAGCTCTGGGCCTCTGCCCTTACCACCATCAATTCTAGTCCCACCTGAAATTTAAAATACTAAAGTGATTGTGGTGAATTTCTGGGAGTCAATCTTTCTGGCTGAATGGTTGTCTTCTTGATGGAGAATGGCAGTTGTCCCTGAGGAGAAGGGTAATAGCAGGATTTTGTCTTTTCCTTTAAGTCAGACTAACCACATAGTGCTGCTGAGTCAGCCATACCTGCAAGCACAAGGCAATCATAACCTTCTTGATCAAGTCTGCCTTTCCCAGGAGCACAGCTAGACACAAAATAGCAACTAATGTCACTGAAGTGATGATGTTCTGGGTTGAATAGACTAGGAGATCAACCCGATATTTTTCTAACAGTAGAACATTACAGTTTAAGATGAAAGAGCTAGAAAGGCAACCACACTAGAGAAACCAACCAAAACAACCAATCAACCTAATGCAAGTGTACTTCAAATGTACTGCAATATTCTACATCAAGTTACAGAGAAGCTGTGAATGTTGACAAATAAATTATCTTAATAGAGGTCTGCTATTTTTAATAGCAAGCAATAGAGAATGCATGATCCTGTGTGGAGTAAGGGATTTTATGCATTGTACATATGCAGGTACACATTATATATATTAAAAAATATACCAGCCTATGCTTTTTAAATACATGGTTCACTTGATTGATGGTTATTTATATATTGGCTGTAAACTTTGCACTAAGCAACTCTACCATTTGGAGGCCAGGCCTCTGAAATACATTACACCAGGGCATGCTGGCTGTTAGGTTTATCCAACTGTCGTAGCAACTGCAGCCAGAATACAAAGAGCTTCTCCAAGAGGCAACTTGACATAAGGTCACCAAGTCCCCTGACAAAAATTTCATAGAGTGCTCAATCTTAGACATACAGCCAAATCTTTGTTCTCTTCATTATCCTTAGGCAAAGAAAAAAAAAGCTAATGACAATCACAGGCAACATATTAAATGGTAGTATTTTCAGCACAGCTGGGATTCCATTCTATAAATAATTTTTAAACTATTACCCAACAACGTATTGCGATAATGAGCTGACAAAGTCCTGCTCAATAAGCAGGTACCAGCATGGTTTTGCTACTAGGGATGAAAGATTTTCTTTCTAAAAAGATTTTTCTTTTCTAAATGCCTACAGTGACTTTTCACGTGCTTCTATAAACACGTCACTGTCACTTACAATCAGTGGATCCTTCCTTTTGTTGAAAGTTAAAATTAATAAAATTTTGAGAATCAAAATAGCAACAATTACCATAATCAGACTCTTCCATACTTTATAACAGTACTATTATACAGCACAAATGGGCTTATTCAGCAAAAGGAGAAGCTTTCAAAAATACAGAACACTCTGTAAAGTATTGTGCACTACTTGATTGGGAAATTCTATTTTTTCTAATCAAAATGCTATCAAAGAAAAGTTTAAATGCAACTCTACAACAAATAACCAGGTAAAAAATTGCAGGTTCATTAAATAGATCTTCTATCAATGCTTCCTTGCAGTTCTGTGTTCTGGGTTCCTCATGGGCCTTTTTAATCTGAGAAATACTAAATGAAAGGGTGGACAAATAAAGCATTAAACAAGTATAAACAATTTAGTTCTTCCTCATATAAGGATAGAGGATATGAGACTTAGAGGATCCATATCCAACACTTCATAACAAGCAGGACTCTAGAATTGTGTTTCATAGTGAAATAATGAAAGAAAAATACTTAGCATTTTAATCAGATTCCTATATTATATAAATTCTATTTTAAATATTCACGTCTATACTGAACAGGAGGAAACAAAGTGCCCACCTAAAAACCAACAACCCTCAAATAGCTGCTTGCATTTAAATTTGCCCTCATAGTCTGAACATTAGAACCATAATCCACGAATGCTTTTAGCCGACTGAAGCCTTGAAACAATGTCCAAAAAACAATCGAAAGAACTTGGGACGATTACAGAAAACAAATTACTTGTGTTTTCAATGCAGATGTTTGATACCTAGAAAGTGAAACATAAAACCATGAAGGCAGGCACTTTGCAGGGTCAGAGAAGGAAGGTTAAGAAGTTTCTATCGTGTCTGCCAAACTTTTATTGCCTCTAGAGTTTTTGAAAGTATTTTAATAACTTGATTTGCAAATCTGTTCTATCACATCTGCTTCTCATATTAAGCTCTTCTTCCAAGCTTACAGTAGCTACTATCATATTGCCTACAGAAACAACACCTGGCTCTTTAACCCAAGAGCTGCACCTCCAAGAGAATTAACAATTAACAGCTACCTAGTCAAAAAGTCTTTACTAGCACCACGCTGCTATGCAAGAAAGATAACATACACATATAAGAGTAACTTGTATGCTAACCAAGCTCAGATAAGTTAAACTCTTCCAGCTGACAATGTGACATAGTCACTGTGTAGTGCCTTGGTTCAAGCAAAGGCAATCAACAGGTAAACTTCCATTTGATTTAATACTTAATCTCCCCTTTTAGAGGAGTTTTAAACGGTATTCAGAGTTAGCACTTGTGAAAAAATGTTTAGAGGATGTAGGTGGGTGGGACAATAATTTACTGATTTTGGCTGTTGCTCCTTCCTTGAAAGCAATACTGGTTTATCATTATTGGATGGCATCACAGCACACAGAAGAAAAGAAGAGCACGTCACAAGTGCGAGTTCTGAAAGCAACATTAAAAGAAAGTGTTGTTCTCAGTCCCACACTCTGATTCTGAGTCTTAACCTTCTTTTCACTTGGGTGAAAACCTTGTCTAACATGTACACCAGTCCAGCACCTCTTCTGTCCCCGAAGTCCATGAGTTTACTCCAGCAAATAAAACCGAGGAACCCCAGAAGGAAGACTTCTTCAGATCCAAGAAACAGAATCTCAACAGGTCCATGACACTGCCCACTACTAATGGGAAGGACAGAGACTGAACAGCCTTCCAAGATACTTGTATATTCCTGCAGCAAACATGGAGAAACTCCTTTTGAATGCCACAGCCCTCAGTACATTTGTTGCATTTTATTTTTTAGTAGAAACAAAAGAATTAGATTTCATGCCATCAATCCTTCAAAGCTATACTTGTCTTTTCATTAAACAGCAAATGCATTTACCTCAAATATTTTCAGATAAAAATCTCTAGTGATCCTGAAATGTTAAGCTGCTCAATCCCCCATAGCCTTGACAATTCTGCAAAATTACTTAATGCAAAGGCTAGAGGCCTCCAGAGCAGAGCTAATTCCTCCCAAAGGATAACTCCGCTTCCCAGCTGGATGCAGTTCTCTCTGGGAACTACTTCATGACATCCATCTCTAAAATTATTCAGGTCAGTTCCACTTAGAAGAGAGTGTTAAGAACACCTGAAGAGCACAGACCTAACACCCCAGAAGGCTACACACATTGCTTTTTTATGCATTAATGTCTCACAACTTTTCCAGTGTTCCCGTTCACATTCCAGAGATGTGAAAGCAGCTCAGCACTTCATATGCAGATTATATTACTTGCATCTGAAATGGGTTTTTTTTTTCCTCCCCCTGTCCCACATTAAACTCTATTTGTTCTGGTTGTGTGGGAGAGGCCAGTTCTAGCTGTAGTTACAATCTAACATTACTGTAAAGCAATATCATGCTGCCATGCAATAGTTCTTTAATGTCAACCATAACCTTCATAAATGGGTTTGTAACGAGAAACCCTTGTTTGTCATTCAGGAGGTATGATTGATGCTATGTGAGTGAAGTGTAGCCACAGTGACCATCTCAATAACATGAACAGCTGCCAAATATTCATTTAGCAGAATGAGTTTAAAAAACTTTGAGCAGATTGCTTTCACAAGGCTGCTTTCAACAAAAGGAAACATAATTAACGAGCTAATATCAGCATGTGT
The DNA here is from genome assembly GCF_015832195.1 of Motacilla alba alba. Taxonomy (NCBI): domain Eukaryota; kingdom Metazoa; phylum Chordata; class Aves; order Passeriformes; family Motacillidae; genus Motacilla; species Motacilla alba. The sequence goes on from NC_052021.1 coordinate 14,104,840, forward strand.
CTGGCTAAGCTAATGAATATCAAATTACACAGAATCCTGTATAAATCATCATTATCCTGAATTTTAATTGAACTTGCAATTAAACATGACAAATTTTATATACACTAAACCTTTAATTTATACTTTCAAATAAGAAATAATTTATCATTTTTAGTATTTCATAGTTAATTTCCCAATATGTACACTTCTAATTAACAAGGACAGACAGGCCTTAAAAAAAAAAGGAAAGAAAAACACACCAAAACCTGCTGAATAGCTCCATTGGTTACATCAACTTTCAGCAGATTAAAATCAGAGGCCTGAAACTTAGAACAGTGCAGCAAACCACTGCTTCTGCAAATCATATTAAATTTTGAACTTATTCTTTGATTACCATATGCAGCTAGAAGAGAACTGAGCTGCAGCAATGTCTGAGGGGCAATTAGAAATCTGGGTTAGGTTTCTGCAGAAGAAGCAACAGTTTTGAAACAAATTCTTAGTAATAACTTCGTAATGCTCCATTTATACAGTTTCTTAATCTTATTGTCACTATGGATTAGAGCTGTCACCATACAAAAGACTGTTTCTTGACAAAATATCTTATTCACTATCTAGTTTAATCTTAATTATAGTCCCTCATTTAAGATCATTCCCTTTTGCTTATTTCCAGTACCATCCGAGACAGTGAAGAGAAGGATTCCTTTTCCCATCTCCTAATACTCATATGTTCCAGTTACTATTTGTGTTTCATCAAAATATTGCCGTTCCTATCCATTTCTATATAGAAAAATTTGACTCGCTGAAATAAAATAAATGGGTCTTAGAGCTGTGAATGAGAAGTTTCGAGACAGAAGCAGCTGCATTGCTGTAAGCAGCCACAAAGTTCATTTAGCACAGCTAACTCAGTTGGAGGAGCAGGAGGACACAAATACCATGACAGCAAAATCTGTGGTATAGAAATGGTCAAAATGGCATGAATGTGCATTTGTTCAAGGAGTTTCAACAACAGTAGATGAAAAGGCTTCTTCTTCTGGTATATCTTGCTTTCCCCTAGGAGTCTGCCAGCAGAATTATGCTAGCACAACTGGCAAGACAGTGCCCTTACACAGGCAAGCCCCCAACTAAGAAAGGCTATGCACAGCTAAATGGCACATGGAAAATGTGGTCAAACCCCACCTGCAATTAACATGTATATGGCAGCACTGAAGACTCGAACAATTTCAGACACAAGACTCATCAAGATAGAGCATACAACAGATTAAAGAAAGTATTCTCAAATACTCAAGGTTCTAAAAACTTGCTTTCATTCAGGTCCCTAATACTATTCATCCTTCAAAAGCAGATGGATCTTTCAAAATCCCTACTACAAAAAAGAGTCTTCATCATGCAATTTGCTGAACCTTCAAAACAATGCATATTGTGAAGCACCATTGCTCCCTGACCATAGCAATGAAACAAGTGGGGAAATAAAAGGGTGAAACTAAGAGAAAGTGAAAGCTTCTCCCACTAGGAAACAGCTTAAGGAATTCTATTAATTCCCACAGAAAATTAGGTCAACAGCTTTCATATTTACAGCACTCAGCGTTTAAAGAGTGAAATTTCTGATTTAATGAGCAGTAGAATTAGGGATACAACAGGCAATTTCTGCTACTACTGTTAATTATAGTAAACATGTTCGGGTGCTTCTTGCAGTCCTTGCTTTTCCTCAAGCCACCTACATACTTCAATTATTTTCTTTTTATCCACTGTTCTGCCTGCTCTCCAAGGTATTTAGTACCTGGCTATGCTCATAATTTTTTGAAGACACTTAAGAACGAACATATCTGCCCATGCTGATGAAATGAAATCTGGATACCCTAGAAGTTCAAATGCTTTCAGATCACTTGAAGGAAAGCCTCTGTCATACAGCTCAGCTGGACTTCATTCCTATACATCCTTTCCCCCAAAATGCTTTGAGAAAAAAAAACAAACAAACAAAAAACAAAAACAAACTAACAACAAAAAAAAAAACCAGAAGAAATAAGAAATAGTAGGGACTGAGTGCGTGACTTCCAGAATTATTTCTCTACTTTATTGGTACAGTTCCACAAGCTACTTAATCCCTTACAGAAATCAGAGACAAAAGGCAATTAATCAGCACAGTAGTATCCATCTCCAATTAGAGACTCCTGAATACTGAGATACTGTTATGATTCTGCCACTGCTTAACTGTATGATCTTCAATAACTACTGTGCTTCTCTGTCTCCCCATTTATTGTCTCAGAAAGAGCTATACTGATGCTTAACTCGCCCAACAATCTTTTTTTTTTCTCCACTAATAAATCCTTATAGAGATTATTTGCACATTTTTTGCTCCCGTATTTCCTGTTCAATCCACATGCAGAGCCCTCACCTTTCTGACACCATTCCTTCAGCAAACACACATTCTAGTCAGCAAAAATAACATTGCCTACCCACCACTGAGAACAAATAAATGAATTAACTCAGACATAATTCTCCTCTAGGTTTTTCTAGTGCATTTTGCATTGTCTGTCTACTTAGATTACAAGCCCCTCAGAGCAAGGACACATTGTCTTGTTTGACTTGTACAGCTCTGAGCACACGGTTTGCACATAAATAATATTAACGCCAATGATAATACTGGTTTGACCAGTCTCAATACACATGAAAATGAGGCAGCAAATGCTTCTATCTTTCTTTTTCACATAAGGAAATGCCATATTTCTTCTCATTTTTCAGGGACTTACAAACCTAATAGAACTGCACATACCAAGGCTCTGAATGTTTAATGCTTTTGCTGAAAAGCACTATGTGTTCATGCAGGAGAAGCAGCAGGACAAAGATTTTCACACATTTTCAGATAGCTGAGTGAAACTGGCTCCACCAGAATTTACAGTTGAAGACTACCAGAATTTACAACTTGTGAAATTGTGGCTGTCTGTATTTTCTCATTACAATGTGCTTGCTAGAGATAGAGATGGTGGGGGTTTTTTTCCCCTTTTTTTGCCATCTACTGTCGCACTACTTCCTAGTTAAACCTTGTCTCAAGTTATCAACACTCTCTGGAGAGATAAGCTTCTTCTCACTTACAACCTGTCACTAATAATCGAACTTTCAAGACTCCATCTCGAAAAGAGACTACCGGAGGCACACAGGTCACAGGAATTAACTGCCACCAGTCCTTGCAGAAAACTAAGCTCATCAATCTATAGCTTCTCGTCATAATTAGAATAACGGCTTCGAAAATTTGGGCTGATGTTGACTCGGTCTTATGCCACAAAGACCACTGATTAAAATCTGGGTGCGAAACTTAATGATAAGTGCTGGTGGCGTTGTCGTGGAGACGGGGACAAACAATTCCCTTGCCGTGACATTTTCAATGTCCTGCAGAAGAAAAACTGTCCTCTTTAGTGTGGCACTGTATGAAGCTTATTTATTGCTACAGGGCTTGCTGGATTGATGACTGTCGTAACACACTGTCAAATCCTTTACTGACACATTCATTTTTTGAGCCCCTGGTGTGGCAGAAATAAAACACAACAAAAATGTGAAAGTATTATTTATCAGTTTCTGTTTGAGTAAATAGTGGATGAAATAAATTCGGTATGTTTGTACCCAGATGTGCACACAACTCCCTACATTTATTAAAGGCACAAGAAACAAAAAGTATTTAATATAGTTCAAGATTCTCTTATAGTTTTTGACTATAGTTTTGCAATGGATTTTAACAGACAAAACCCAAAAGGTCTAGTGTAGTTAAAGCTTTAAGAATACAGCTTTGATTTCACTGTGTCCACAGCAAAACACGGTATATTGCACACTTGGCATTAAAATTTAAGAACTTGCATGAGAAGTGTGTTGTTTGTTTTGATAGTGCATTTCAGAAAGTCAGCCTGAGGTTGCCATGGCTCTATTGACAGTGGCATGCTCTAACATTAATATCTGCAGCATTATTTTTAACACTTTGAAATTAGAAGGTGCTCTTTCTGTCTTCTCTTCCAGATAAAATTTGTTTCCTTCACTTTAAATATAGTGAACATTATCAGTTAGCTTTAAGGCTCTTGTTAACTTCCTGCAGCTTTAACAGTGTACTTATTAACAGTTACAAGAATATCACTCTGGACTACCACAAGTGATTTTACAGTCAGGTCATCATCAGAAAAATCATCATCAAAACTTATGTCTGAAACCTCTGCACTGAACATACTCAAAAGTTTCTCTACACAGATTTTTCATACTGATCACACTTTCAGGAATCTTGCCTGCTTTAGCTTCCAGGTTCAAAATTATTGAAAGAGGAATCCTCTGCTTCAAAACTCAGAAGCACCTTTGTGCATCTATGGAGGGAAAGAAGTAGAAGTCCAAGATTTACTCACTCCCCATTTGACAAAAAGAAAATAAACCCAACATCATTTTCTCTCCCTTTGTCCAGTGCACTCTTCTTTAAAAATATTTTAAAATTTTTATTGCATCTTTTCTAATTACAAAATTCCTTGGGAGGGAGGTGTCAAATTAGCACACTGTTCTTTCACAATACCCAAGTACAAAGTGAGTGAGCAAAAGGTTTCTCTCTGTACTCGATAATTGCAATTCCACCAACATTACCCACAGATATAGCAGAACACACTGAGAAAGTTCTACACAAAAGGAAATCAAAATCAAAATATGGGGACTGAGCATGACTAAGACTTTGAAAACAATGTGATAGCTATATGGAAGTTCTTTAATCCTCAGGAGCTGATTTACCTTACCTACCCTCTATGTACTCCCCCCTCTCAGCCCCAGTTCCATAGCATTCCCACCACACAACATGGCTTCAATATATATATATATATACATCTCAGCCATGGAAATGCTCTTAGGATGTTTACAAGGAAGTGTCTTCCCATCTGGACAAGATAAACCATTGCTTCCCTCAACACTGGCTGCTTGTCAATCATAATAATTGTTATTTATAGCCTTTGAATATTCTCTACTTGTATTATTTTGGATTACAGCTTCAGATTTTGGGCTTTTAAAAGGTAAAGGATCCGAACAAAGAGGTACATCTTTAATCTTGTACTTGATAACTACTAGCATACACTATCAATGCTCCAAGTCCCATCAGTAATTTAAGTATGTAAATAAATGTGCAAGTTTCTCAAGACATTTAGGGATTTCTAACAAGGTGCTATAATTTATTTCATAAAACATCATGAAATAATTTTAGTCAAGAAAATTAGGAATTGATCCTCCAGAGCTATCAATAGCAAAAGGGAAAATAAAAAGAGAGAGTACTATTTTAATGAAACTAAATCCTTCAGATTTCTTAGGAAACTTTGCAAAGCTTCAGCTAATACTAAACTGTAATAATACACAAGGTGGTTCAGAATTATTCAAATTTCTCAGTTGCAGCATTCAACCCTTCAAGTCAATACACAGCAAAAAAAATCTGCCCCTCAACAGCATCAAGTTCCAAACATTTATATCTAATTGATTTAACAGAAATTGTCATCACACCAATTATTCCTTTTTCAACTCTGTAAAATATATACAGATATTTCAGATTAATGTATGCAGTAAGTGCTGCAGAGTTTCTTGAAAGATTTGTGACAAAATGTCAGTCTTTAATTTTCTTTGCTTTGCTGGCTTGCAAAAACTTATAATGTGAAAGTGTTTCTTAGAGAGGGGGAATTAAAGTGGTCTAAAATTATTATAAAATAGTGTTTATATCCTTCTTATGCCAGATGAAAAAGCTGAGTGTACCACTTGGTAACTCTGGGTGACTAAACAGACTGTCGAATATGAAAAAAAAAAAAAAAAAAACCCAAAAAAACCCCAAAAAAAACCCACAAAAAAACAGAAAAAAAAAAAACCAACCAAGAAACCTCTAGCAGTCAGTTCTAATTTTTTCATGGCCATCAGCTTTTCTTGTCCTATTAGTTACCATAACAGCAACACAGTGTTGAGCAAAATACCAGAAGCTTTCATTAGAACCATTAACATAATTTGATAACTGATGGTGTTTGATTTCTGACTTTTGAACTTTGAGCTAAAGCTTGGTGTAAGATATAATCTCACTGATTGGATGTTTTTTAGAATACAATCACTTCAAGTTATATTTCTTTGTTAAATGTAATTAATGTTCACATTTGTCACAAATTATATTATTTAAGAAAGAGGCAATAACGATGAAAGATGTCACAATGTTAAACCCATGTCGTCTTCCCCCAAATGATTAAGCCTTAATTTAAGGATTGCTCAAAATAAACTGGAGCCTTGCATGCAGTAATGGATATATACAAATAAGAACTTTTCAATAAAACATTGATGGCTTTGCTTCACTTCAAAACAAATTAAAAGTTTAGTACTAAATCCCTCTATGTCAGATGCTTTAGAGCCAGGATGTTCAGGATGTTCTACACAGAATACAGTATTTAGTTATACACTGTTTTCCCGATCTTTAAATACAGTGAAAGTAGTAAGGAGAGCTTTTCCAGCTCCTGTCTTTATTGGTGTGAGTAGGGATTTACAGACTGATAGAAGCTTCTCCTCTGCCCACAGTTCTTTCAATCCAACTTCCTCTGCTCCCTCAGCATTTGGCCTCATTGGGGTTAGAGCCTGAGCTCACAAGCCCTGCCTCCTGGGCGGGCTCCTCAGTCTGCTACCTGCCCTGTGCTCCCACAGCAGGTAGGATGACAAGGGCAGGCAGTTTTCTCTCATAACCAGGCTTGTGAAGCTCATGCTTCTGTGAAGATCACTGTGTGGATGTGTCCAGGTCAATTATTGCAAGCCACATGCCTCTTTAGTATGGCAAGCAAAAGACTGCAGTATAAATACAAGCTTTTGAAAGCTTTTTGTATGAGCAAATGAGTAAGGTAGCAGGGGGAGGGACATTTCTATTTAACTTGGTCAGCTTAAGGACCTGAAACAGACTTTAATGTTCACAATGTCCTATGTGCATACAGCAAACCAACTGTCCTGAAACAATAATTGCATATAAAGCATCATTTATGTCATATCAATGACCCTCTTTGCTAGGCACTGTATACAATCACACAGATGCTTTGAATGAACATTTATGGGATCTTTATTAGTAATATAAATCCTACATCACCACAGCTGCATTAAAAAATGCCAAGGAACACACGCTATCATCTTACAAAGATTACAGTTGGGTTCACTGGGGACCATAAAAACAAGTGCTCACATTCAGACCCTTTGGCAAAACTGTAAACGCCAGGAATATTCAAAATTTTCAAAACTTTATAACATACTGATCTACAATGCTTTGGAGAAAGGGAAAGAGTGCCAAAGAATCAAGATGATGTGGCTTTTTTTTTAGTCAGAAATCACATTTTCAGCTAGCCTTGAAAAATAATTTTGTGATATCAAGGCATCATTAGCATGCATTAGGCCTTCAAAAGTGAGAAGGGATTATAAAATTTTTAAGTAATTTTATACATAATATTCCTCTAAACAAATGTGATTCAATAGGCATAAAAAGTAGTGAAGTCAATACAAAAATACTTACTTTTTAAAGATATTGGTGTTTTTATAATTTCCAAGATTGAGCTAATGAAAATGACTGAATATTCTCACATTCAAAAACATTTAAACAAAAGGAAAGAGGCAAGAGAAATTCCATACCTCAACCACCTGTGTGGAGGTAACATTAAACCAACCTATTCCAGATTTCTTAGAGTGGAGTTTAGGGCTTGTGTGTTTCAACAGGAATATTCTTGATTAGAAATTTGTACTTCTTAATCCTCTCTGAAATCATCTGATACAAAGGCAGGGCTCTAATTTCTCATAGATTCGAAATGTCTGCCGTGACTTTAAGTGGCAGTCAGGCAAAGGACAGACATCTAAGTTTTGGAGTCCCGAAAAAAACTGGAGTACAGAAAAAACTCTCTCAGCAGTGTGTGATAGGAGAAAAAAAATTCTCAATAAATATTTTTTAAATTACAAAAGGATTCCAACACACAGAGCTGAAGTCTAGCCATTGAAACATACTGCCTGTTGGTACCATGTCCTGTGAAGTGAGCAGTGACACAACTGCACGGCTGTTCTTTGTCACCACGATTGTTGCCACAGCGGCTCCTCTGCAGTTGATGTAATCATGTATGCCACTATTAAAAAATAACTATTCTTCCATGCATAAAACACATTAACTGCAAAGATAAAATATAGTTTGGATCCCACTTCATATTTTGCTTTAAAGTTTTTGTCCTCTTCCTGGCACAACGAACCTTTCTAAATCTCAATGTAGTATTAATCATTATAAGAATTGTCTTACATTTACTGTAATACTAGTTTGCTATGGGATGAATACATGTCCATTTCTCTAATGCAAAACTTTAATTTCTAGAATTTGTAAGACACAACTGTCACAGAACTCAAACTTTGCAACAAACATTGTTTTGTCTTTAATTTTTTTTCTCATAAAAACCACTGAGGGAGAGAGGAAAGAAGCACTGAACTGTAGTTATGTCATGGAAGACTGCAGAAGGAAATACATAATGCAAAGCCAATATATTTATCAGAAAGCACCGTCCATGCCATCCTGTCCATGTCTGTGACTCAGAAACAAACAATAAGAGGAATAACTGGGTATTAAGAAACCCGACAGTTTAGCAAAATACACACTATTAGAACATATACAACATATGCTGACATAGTTTAATAGGGAAAGCAAAAGCTGTGCAAAGCAAAGCGAGGAATGAATTCCCTGCTTTGCATAAGCAGACAGGTGCTCAGCCATCCCCAGCAGAGCAGGACCCCACCAGGTGCAACAGTGACTTGGGAGGACAAACACTGTCACTCCAAACATCCACCCTTCCTCCTTCTTCCCACCACTATATGTACAGAGCATGATCTGGAATATCTCTTTGGTCACTTTGGGTCACCTGTCCCAGCTGTGTCTCCTCCCAGCCTCCCATGCATCCCCACTTTCGTCACCAGTGTGTCAGTACAAAAAGCAGAAAGACCTTGGCTCTGTCCAAGCCCTGCTCAGCAACAACAAAAGCATCTCTGTATTATCAACTCTGTGTTCAGCAAAATTCAGCAAATTCAAAGATTAACAAATTCAAAACACAGCCCCAGACCAGCCACTATGAAGAAAATTAACTCTATTCCAGCTGAAACCTGCACCTTCATACATCCATGTGCTCCAAGACAAGCAGTAGGCGCACCAAGCATTTATAAAAAAAGAGGAAATCCTAGCTAGACATAGGTTTTGAATACTGCAAACCTGATATTGCATAGATGCAACTTCAGTTATTCACACAGTACCTTACATCCCCATACAGGCAACATACACAACATCATCCAAAAAGACACAAGAACACTGTTTATAGAAGCAAAAAACACCTCCAAGCTAAAAAGCTTACACACAGATTGTTCTAATATATCAGTTGGGAAGATATGCAAAAAGAGATGTGTATTACTCTAATGCCTAAATGCTGAACTGTGAAAAAAACCAGAGGATATACTCTGTTCCTAAGTGTTAGAAGGCATCATCATTATTCTACCATACCAAAGAAATAGAGGCTATTAAATGTAATGCATAAAATAACATTTAGCAAGAAAATCAGGATAATTACTTCACAAAAAGGACATTCAGTCAAGTTCTAAACCATTGCTCTGAACTGAGAATTACTTATGTCTAAGTTAAATCAAGTAAAACATCCTTAGCAGTCCCTTAAAGAACACTTGAAAATAACAGGAGGAACTACCTAATTCATCATGGGTTTTTTTTTCTCCTGTTAAAAAAGGCAAATTGCAGGAGGCATAGACATTAACTTCCTTGTTTGCAAATTCAGCCTGTTTATTGCAGGAACATAGATATAGATAGTTTGGTTCCATACAAGCTGAAATAAGCATTCAGGTTAGTTGTGTGTAAATCAAATTAGAAACCAGTACAACTAAGGGTCAGGAACTCACTCTGCTGGGAACTGTATAACCACCAACACAGAAAAACAGGGGCCATTAAAAAAGTTTGAGTCCAAAAGGTTACAGTAAGGAAAACCTACCAGTGAGATGTGTCCAACTATCATACTTAGAGTAGAGAAAGAAATAATTGTCACTTGACATACAAAAAATGCTACAACAAAAAGAATCAAGTAGCATTCACAAAAGGGTAGTACAGCACTTTTAAGGAAAAATACAGACATATCCTGTCTTATTTGCTTGCTAGATCACAAATCTGGAGAGCACATCTTTAAACGCTGCTTATTAGAACATGCTGAATCATTTTCCATCACTTTACAGACACTAATGACGTATTTCTTCATCATGAGTGGCAGAAATTATTTTGGAAAGTAAGAAGCAGGTGTTCCTTACACAATCCTCTAAGAAGAGTCGCGACCTAACATGAAGACTATAGATGGGTACAGTTTCCTACATGCTACAATTTAAGTGTCCCATTCCAACAAGATGATGGTATTCACACTGGCCAAGTGGCTAAGAGAAATAAAAGTAAATTGTAATAAAAGATTGTCACAGGATCAATGCCTCATACTTTAAAACTGAGCATTTTGGCTCTGCTTCAGCATTCATCAGCCAAAACCTATTATCCTATGACAATATTCCATTTCACTGATATCTATTCATTATAAAATATATATATTTACAGTATTTGGAAGGTGATTTTTAATGCTGTGAATGCCCTTTAAAAGGAGACTATTTTAAAATTATAGATTCCAAATGACTAGTCAAGATATTCAATTCCCTGTTTAAATCTTTAAATATACTTAGGAATTCCTTATTTCAATGGGTTTTCTAATGCCTGTTCCTTTACTGTTTAAATATATATTATAATGTAAAAAGAAAAAGGTCTTCATTAACTCATTGCGCTAGGGGAACTCACCTTTTTATATTAGTTTCAGCCATTAATCACAATGCTTTACCAGTAACTAAGGAAAGTGACAATAATATTTATGTAGATCACTATACTTGAACTTTTCAGGTTTTGAAGAAGCCTAAGATAGTTGGGTATCCCAACATATGAAATTTGGAAATTGTAACTCTCACCAGCATAACAAACACATCACATTCTACCCATAACCATCATACCTTCTAAGTCTTAACCTCCGCTGGTTACCTTATAAAAAGGCTTTTTCAAAAAAATTAACATCAACATAAATCTTGTGGTGTTGAGAGATTTATTTTTTTTATCCTTAAGATTCAATAGGAAAAATACAGCTTTTTTGTTTGTTCTTGGGACAAAAAAAAAAATCATTTAAGCAGTATATTTAAGGAGAATTTTAAGAAGTGATAAGAGCAGTGAAGTCTAAAAACTGCACAGAGAAAATATCTCGTAGCATCTGAGACTGAGCACGATATTATCAGTGTCAGCATACTGATGACCCAGATGGTATTTGTATGTTTGAAGTATGACATCTATACTCCTCTGTCATCCAACACAAGTAATTAACAATAATCAAGTGGGTGTTAATTGGATATAATGGAACAATCTCCAGTCAGCCTGAGCCTACTATTTGCCTCTTACTAGTAATTATGAACACTAAGTACTCACGATAATCTCCTTCTTCTCACTGAAGCCAAACAGAGGTGCAGTATTTACTCAGCTGATAGCTTGTTTTGTCTGCAATTTAATCTGTTTTAAGCCAAGAAACTCATAATTTGCAGAGCCGTCACCAGCTGCCAGGATCACACAAAAGAATTCAAGGCCCTAGATGACAGCAATTCAGTATATATAATCCAGGGGAAAAAAAAGAACAATCATTAATTAAACCGACCTGTTACAACCTAAGTAGCCACAACACCTGGACATATAAACACTGAAAATTACCCATTTGTGTAACATCTGATAAACTCACAACTTTGACTCATATTTGTCATCCTGAAAATATGCTGTTAAAACACAAAACTTTCAAAGCTGCTGTTCTTTTGCTATGCAAGACTGTGACAACCCTTTCACTGACAGGAAACTGGTCAACGATCATAGCCACATCACTGCAGAATGTGCTTGGCTGTTTGATTACTACAACTGTAAAAAACTGAAGCTACCTTATCAAGAGTGACCATTAGAAACGTATTACCAGCCATTAAGCAGATGGTTAGATGTTTTAAAATAGCTTTTACATAGCAGTGAAGTCCAGACTAGTCAGTCTTATTCACGGGTCTATTAAAAGCAAAAAAGTAAGAAAAATAATAAAAATAATGACTCTTTTGTGGTGAAAATGGGATTTTTTCAGTGGCTTTCAACACCATTATGCAACTGAATCAGAGAATTCAGTATAACAGTTAAAGCACTCTTAAATGCTATGAAATTTACCTTCCTTGAAAAAACAAGTCTTCCATCATCATAAAAATTGGATTGATTTAACACATCAAAACATGTAAAAAGGTAGCACACAACATTAGGAAGATCAATACTGAGGACAACTTTTAGAAATTCTTCCAAGGAAATTGTTTGTATCATTTAATCCATCCCAAACTTTGTTTGATTTGAAAGGGATTGAACTGGTTTTTGCTGAGACAGATTTTTCTTATGTTACATGTAGATGTCATCACTATGTCAATAACTAAGACATGCATTGATTTACAGAAACTATATGCCATTTGGAATACAATTACTGATTGATGCAGAAGGCCAGAAATGCAGGCTATTAAGTACCATTATATTATTGATTCCATGTTTAAATTTGGGAAAATCACTCTATACATGATGAGAATCTTGCAATTTTCCCATGCCATTTCACATATGCAGTTGGGGCTTCAATTTACACAGTTTAGACAGGAAATAGAATCATATGGAGCTTTTAAATCAAATACGTGAAAGCAAAAAGCAGAGGAAATATCAGTACACATACAGCACCTTAACACAAATAATATTCAAATATTCTAGTGGCACCTCCTAATCCTTTATTCAAACGAAAAAGTATTCTACACAAGAAATACAGGCAAGTTTAGCTACATCAACTAAAATGTTCAGAAATAAAATCATACTTGGCAGCTATTTTATCTCCCCTTCCTCCATATTGAGTCAGAGCGAACACAGAATCACTGAACAGATCAGGCTGGAAGAGACCACAGTGGATCATCTGGTCCAATCTGTGTACTTAAAGCAAGGTCATCCTAGAGAACATTTTCCCTGGTGATTTTTTTTTAAGTAATTTCTCTCAGAACTTACCCCCAAAAACAATTTTATCCAATACTTTTCATACTCTTCCCAAACACTCTCTTTTTTAAGTCCAAAATTTTCTTAAGCCCTCTGCAAATTCATTCTATGATTTTACCTCCATGGATTTCTCATCAACCTTCTGTCATGGCATCCAGAGAATGACCTACTAGAGTCCATCTAGTCCATCTGAAGTCGTACTGCTCAAAGAGATGTGAGACCTCTGTGGACTGGCCATACTATTTAGAGAAACTGCATTTTCACTCCTGATCAGCAGAAGCCAAAAGTGCTTCCAGGACAAAGGACTCGATCCCAAGGACCAGATAAATATTACAGCTACTTTTTATCACACAGTCTTTAGAAAAAAGACTTAGGGAGAGTTGCCAAGACTGCACCAATACTATTAGACTGGAAGTGACCAGCACAATTAAAACCACATGATTTACCTTTCTGGACAGAGCGCTAGCTGGTGGGGGTCTCCTAAGACTGCAGTGCACTTTTCATTCCCCCTTTTCTAATCCTGCCACTGTCCTGAGGAGGAAGAGAGGCTGTGGGGACTAAATCCACAACAGCAATGGAAGAAAGACAGTGAGAAAAAGCAAAAAGCATTCACGTGAGGGGATGGCAAGGGAAAATCTTGTATTTTTACAATTTATTACAGTATGATGAGCATTTCTTGATTGTCGGGTTGGTTTCTAAAGAAAGAGCACAGGTGGAGAAATTTCAATTAAATGACAGTTTCATTTAGGATATACCCATCTGCAGCACCTTATTTTGATTAGTTCTAATGTGAACTAGCTTTACAATCATGCACTTTTCAGTTTGCCAGCTGTTTTGGATCCCACTCTGAAGTGCCTCATTCATCTTGTACATGGAAGAGGGTATTCCCATTTGGCACCTACATTAGCATTTGGTACTGCACAACAGGCACTTAAAAAATAGATAATTCAGTCACAGTACTATATCCATTATGAATGGCTACTCCTATAGCCTACCTTTTTTTTAAATTTTGTTAACAGAGCTATGCGATCAGTGTTTCTTCAATACATTTGCAAACTGCAGCAATGAAGTACCTGAAGTAAACTCTGCTCTAGCTTCTTCTTTCTCTCTAAAAATATGTCTGCTGGGCAGATCACACACACAGAAATGATTTTAAAATCCCCATCAATACAGATGATATACCTTTCTAAGTAGCATTTTGAATTAAGTCAAAGAGGACAGAAAATACTGCCCCACTGAAAAGCCAATCAGAGTTTAGAATTTAAGAAGTAACTCTCCAAGTGCATCAGCAGCAGAAAAAAACTTCTTAGCTCATCAATCCACTGAAACAAAATGCTTGTTAAAGTCTCAAAGCATCAATATCCATCAGAATATATCTATTAAATATTTTGGAGCCATCTATGTCATCCATGATTTAACTTCTGATATAACTGCTTTGACCAATTCACTACTTCGCAGTAACTTCAGGGTAGACATGAAATGGGAACTATTAGAAAACACAGTTGGAAAATACAAGGAAAAAAATGTGAAATGTTATTTGTTAAAAAAACAAAAGCCCTCACTCCCCAAAAAAACCCCACAAAGTTTTTCCATGTGACAGGTCTTAGTCACATGCAAAAATTGCTTCTGCAACCTTGAAACAAATCACCCTTTGGTTCAGAATATAAAACTATCGAGATTAGTTAGAACACCTGGGTATCTCTTAATGTACACTATCATACCATTTAAGCACAAACTTAAATGAACACAGCGTAAATACGGAAATGATCCATACAGATGAACAACTATCCCTTCACCTTGTGAAAACCAAAATCCCAATGTTATTGCTATCCCACTTTAAAGAAACCTGTCAGGACTCTCACTGGCACTTTGAAAAGCAACATGAATGGCAGAAATTTTGATTGATGTCACTGCCTGCCTGTCAAGTGAAACAAGCAGGGCCAACCTAATCATGTTAGATTAGCGGATACAGAGATGATATAATATTTTTGTGTTATAGATATGCATGTAGAGTGTGCATGCACAGAATCACAGGAATAGAAACATATCTTTCAAGTAATACTAAGTATCAGAGAATGTGTATTATTATCAAACTCTTTAAAAAAAAGGCTGGGGAATTGGGATGGGCATTTTTTCTCTTTTACTTCTGCAATTATGTGCAAGAAATACTCGTGGATTTCAAGACTTTGCAGTGGTCCTACATATTTTCTGTCCTAATTCATTAGTTTTCTTTTTGTACTGTTATACTGAACTAAACAATTTTTAATTAATCTGGAGTGAAATTGATTCAGCTCCCTTTTCAGAACACAAGCTAATCTGCAGATATAAATATACAGTCAAATAACATTCTGATACGAGGCTCAATAAATTCTAAAAAGCGAGAACATCTGAAGACAACAGACTTTGTGTAAGAAGGTCACAAAAAAAAGTGATCTTATCAGGCAAAATGTGCAAAACAAAAACATGTCTAGTTTAGACATGAGAGTGGAATATGACTGCAGCTATCTGATCATTTATCAATTCAATATTTGCTCATTTGATAACCTGTAGATTGATAAGTAAAGTAACCAATAAGAAGCACCTCCACACTATCAAAAATTATGCAGATAGTCCAAGCCCTCAGATTAATTTATAGAAAGGTACCCTAAGAATAGTTGACAACCAAGATACTTAAATATCAGCTGTAAAAAATTTAAGAAACAGGAATAAAAACCCAAACCACAAAGCTAATCCTCCTCACAGCACCCCACTAGGACGTGTACTAACCTGAGCTGAAAAGAACCCCCAAACTTGTCAAAACAAGGCAAAACTACATTTCACCTGAAAAGAGCTAAGTCTCTGAGTTTTAAACCAAAAAATACAATGCCCCTTGGTCACATGGCTACAGAGTTGACAACAACAAATGTGCAGAAACAATTTAAACTGCATGAAAAACAAATGTTTTATCCTTAGAGATATAAACTTTTGTTATCAAGTTATTAACATTTTTTTTTAATCTGGGAGCTAATCAATATTAAATTTAAATGTCCATTTTTTATTTACTGTACAAAATGGGTTCCCATAGGACTGAGAAAAAATATAATCTTTGGGATTCAAATAATGTTAAATAAAACCAATTCCAAGAAATATACTTCCTTTCTTTGTCTCTGTACACAAAACAGAAATAGGCCTGGTGCCAGATTTTCTTAATTTTGAACTCGTGCTGGAAGGCACTCAAGTATTTTTCTCTTCCACTGAGACACTCAAATCTACAAACATCTTTACACAGGACTAAGCCTCAGGTTCTTGTGTTTTACCCAAACTTTATCAAACTTAGAACAAGGGAAGAACACAATTTGGAAATGAGAGTTTAGTTCCCTGACATAGATTGCGTGCCCACCTCAACTTGCATTTCATCTTGAGCCTTGAAACCTGACAGAGGTAGGATCAAAGCACACCCTGAATAAATTGCTACAATGTGTCTTATGCAATGACCTCCCACTTTTTTGGACAGTAAAGGAATTTGCTCTCACCTTTAAGTGCAATCTAAATAAATAGATCTAAATAAATATAATCCCTATCCAGCCATATAGAAGTAGGTATTTGCATATAATCCAGGTGAGCCTTGGAAAGGACAGCAAGACATCATACAAAGCATCTATTGAAACAAATTTTCTTAAATGCACATGAGCACTACTAACACATTGAACTTAACAACACAGCTGAGACAACACCAACCTGGCCAAACAATGGACCTTTCAACGTGATCTCCTCAAGGCTTAACCTAAAGCAGAAAGTTTCCTATTTGCACATTCCGTGAAGAAACTGCAGGTTCGGCATGACCCCTATTTTTCCAGTCTCAGATGTGAATTTTGCTAGCTTTGGAAATGTTTTAGGACTTACACAGAAATTTATAAAATGTCAGCTTGAAAATTTTAATTGACTTATTAGCAATATCTCTTCTTTGAATGACCTTTTAGTCCTCTTTATAACATATCACCTACTTTTACTACCTTCTGGCTGACAGCTTTTAATATATTCCTTCCTAGTGGATGATATCATCTGTCCTTGGATGGAATTAACTAAAGCACTACACATTTAAAAGCTGACATTAATCCATATCCACAGATTTTTAACAGCTGCTGGGATAAATATTGTGTTTCCATGCATTAGGTTTTATATAACAATGACTAGTAGAAATAAATTGAGATTAAATATACACTGGCAACATCAAAGCCAAGGAGAAAAAACACTCAGCTGATAAATGCAGTGTTTTAGTGGCTGCATATATCAATGACTAAAAATACTTACTATAATTAGCAATAATAATTCAGTTACAGTGCAAACATAAGGTATATTTGTTACTATGGCATTGCTGTATCTCTCAATAATCACATATTTAAAAAACTTCAATGATGAGAGCATTGGTTCAAGACTCAAGACTCTTTATCTGTTTCAAGAAATACAGCAAATATTACCTGTCACATTACTTTTTCAAATTGTGTATTTAGGCTTGCACCCATACAGGAGAGGAGTAATCAGTGGCCTTAAACAGAGTTGGGATGAACACTGCAAGAGGTGCACAGGGAAGGAAGCACTACAACTTACTGCAGGAGGCACCTGAACAGCAGAACTCCCTGTAAACCTCTGTAAAATTCAACATTTGCCAAAGTGAAAAACACACAATTGAATAGACTCCCTGCCCTTTCCTTTTGTCATGGAAAGAAAATATTCATCAGTAAATGAATGAGAAACATCTGCTATGAATTTGAATATGCCGGTAAGAGAATTCCTGAAAGTGAACAATTACTTTCACCAGAAGCTGTTTAGTAGCCTCCAGAATTGTTAGTTACTAGTCTAGTGTCAGTAATAAAAATAATCAAGGGTATATTAGGTCTTTGAAAATAACAATATTAATCTTCCTCAACTCATGTCCAGAGCAGTTTGTAGAAGTGTTTGACATTGTTTCCATCCTATTGTTCTTCCATGCACGCATGAGTTTCTTTGACACTCTTTGAGAAGTTGTGGGGTTTTGGTTTTTGTTTTTAAACTAAAGAACATTAAAACCTCAAGCCTCCACCCTTTACCAAGAGGACTCAATTGCTCTTTGAAGGGCTTGCTTTCAGGTAAAATATTCCACATGAATTACTGGAATCTCACTACTCTAAAATGTACAGAAAGAACATATATTTCTTAAAATTTAACCCACAGAGGAATTTTTAGTTAAGATGTTAAGAAATTCTTACAACATTTTAAACATATAATTGCTAACTACAGCATCACAAAGTAGTGAAACAAAACTGGAAAAAATGGATTGACATCCCAATTAACTTAAAGCTCCTAATTTATGGTACAGCTAACTTGGCTGAACATACAGTAAGTTTTGTAACAACTGAATGAACTTCTTTAGCTGTGCTTAATATTTTGAAGGCAATTTTATACATCTATGGTATTCGATGTGGTTATATATGATGTTTCAGTTTATATCTGTCATGCAACTTTGGAACATCCAAGGGTAAAAGTTCCTAAGGCACAGTTCTAGGACAGTAAGTGATACTGTCCTTTTGTATGGATACAAGTATAGAAGAGGCACACAATTACAGCATTTATGTCTGATTCCAGAACAACAGATCAAGCCTGAACTGGGAGCTGATGACGAGATTTACTACCCTTTTATCTTTTTACCCATTCAGCATATTATATGGGAATAGGAGTAACCCACATACGTACCCATACAGAAAAAGCCAGCATTTTGTATACTCCAGCATGGTATTAGAGCTGTAAGTGACATAATTGTGTTGACACCTACCAATCCTACATCAAATATCCTAAGCCTCATGCAACAGACTGCAACCAACCTTCAGCTCTCCTTCTGAAGAGAGGCAAAAAGGAAAAAGGAATTCACTGTCTTTGACAGCTTCTCATCTAGAAACTGGGACTCAAAAGATAAAGTTTACAGTCTCTGAAAACATAGGACAAAAGTAATGTTTTCCAGGTTTTCTTGCAACTAAACAGATAACCCAGGCTGCTTTATTACATATTTTTGATTCAAAATAACAGAACTATCAAAGCCATTTTTTAAAAGACGTAAAATCTTTTGCTTTAGAATTGAGAACTTGGTAGACAATTTCCACCAAAAAAGCATATTACCAAGATAGTCCTAGATTTTTGAATCCAAACAATTCCCCATATTTATATTAAAAAATTGTGTAAGACAGGTAGAGCCAACAATATAACAAGAAATTTCTGAGGGCATAGACACATTTTTTTAACACCACATATTTGCAAACCTAATTCAGGCATTCAAGACACTAAAGAAATATTTATCATATATTTGTATTTCAACCAGAGATACAGTTACCTATTACACTGAAAAATTAAATCTTAAATATCAAAGATATTCCTGCCATAGCACACTATCCTGGACAGGATTTATTACCTTTGTAGAAAGATCCCAGAATTTGATTCTCAACTGGAAACACCAGCTCTTAATAGATCCACATTTTTTTAGCACCAAGCAACCTGTGTTTTCAGCCTGGACATTTCAGAGGCTTCTTTGTGGAGATTAAGAGCCTTTAGCAAGCCCATAACATAGGATGTAAGAATTTCCACATACCCTGAAGCTGATGCAAAGCAGGAAATCCTAAGAAGGGCTCAGAAAATTATACTCAGGACAGCTTGCCTTAGTCCTGCTCGTAGCAGCACACCTGTACGATATAAGCATCTTCAGAGCCCCCATCACAAGCACTACAAAAGTCTGCCAGAAAAAGCTGCTTTCACACTGAAAAGTACTGTAAATATGGTTATTACTTCCCTGTTCTTGTCAGGGCTGAACATGCCCTCATGAGAGAACTGATAGGTGGCACCTATCGTATGGATGCAAATGGCCACTAAGCAGCTGAAAAATGCCACGAAGGACTCCATCCTACCTCGTGAGGTGGTACTATTCATGCTAAGAAACCAGCACCAGGACTACAATCAGAGCTCAGCTGGAGGATGAGGAGAGGCTGGGGGGTGAAAGACCTCGAGAGAAGGGGAGGGAAAGCAAGAGAGATCATATTAGCAGTTTGGTACCAGCTAATGATAAATCAGACTTGTTAATTCAATTAAAATAGTTAAAAAAAAAAAAGAGAAGAACAGGCAATAGAGTCTTTCTACACACAGACATTAAGCTCCCATAAATTAAAATTGGGCATAAAATAAACCACAGATTTAAATATTTCCACTGAATTATTTGCTTGTCTCTTCAGGGAAAGACTAGCTACAAATTAGAAGATTTGAGGTATTTTTCAATTGACTGAGATTTGCTCACTTTTTTACATAACTCCTTACTCAAAATCCCCACATGTAGTAAAAAATCCCTGAGCTATATATTCCTGGTTTATTTTGCATACATATATTTGTGTATATGGAGTATCACCTCCCTTCCTTTCACTTGAGAGCTATAAAAGTTGCACGTTCAGGTAAAACCAAACAGTAAAGGGGTTTATCTAATACCAGATTATGAACACTCTGAATTAATAGAGCAGAAAATCACTGTGTATGTATGATATTGTTCTTAAATTACTTTCCTGTTTTAAAGTGGAAATATATATATATACCTATAGATAGGTATTAATATATAATATGGAAAAGGTAATGTATTTATATGGTTTTAAACAAAGCTTTGGATTGAATTCAATATGTTACAACAGAAATTTCTTTGTTTCACTGGAAGACTTAAAATGTTATACTATTGCCAAACCTTGAGGTTTGTTGTCTGGAAGAGGTAACTGCTTTCTTATGACAAAGACTTGAAAGATATATTCCTTTAATTTTTTTTCTCCCCTACTTCACGTTCACATGTGTTGAAACTCATTGCTTCTGGAAATGAAGATGCTCTGGTGTCAGCTGTAAAATCTGTATCTCACTTCCTCAGACAAGTGGATATTTATTGACAGGGTGTGAGAGAGAAAGAGAGGAGAGACTGCCTGTCCTGGAGCCAGTAACCTTGGTGAAGATGCAATGTCACAAACACCAAGCCATCATTCTCATAGATGTACAGCATATTATTTAAAGGGAAACAAATATCGGCCACTGAATGTCACTGCAAGGACACATCTTCTGCCTCTTAACTAAACTTATCAGTGCAGTGGTTTAATATGGTACCTTTTTCATCCTCCCCTCAAATTCATCTTACAGAGCAGCTCTTGACACTACCAGAGAGCAGTCAAGACTAAGATTTAGTGACGTCTGCTTCAAACAGATCTAGATTTATTGACATTTGTTGCCTGCTTCTTCTCCCAGTAACTGCACACAGGATTAATTTTAACCATTTCTTAAACTCTGGGGAACCGCAAACTTACCGTAAAAACAAAATCAGACACCCAAATTAGTGCTACGTTTTGGATTTACACTTTTAATTAAAAACAGAACTTGAATTGTGAGACCTTTAACATGAGGGGATGGTTTTGCTGGAATTTGGATGAAAAAAGGCACACACCAACCCCTTTGCAAAAGGAACTCCTTTTCAGTAGGAGGGGAGGATTTATATCTCAGCGGTTTACAGAAACATGTGATTAACAGCTGTACATGAAAATACTGCAGGAGGAAAAAAGCCTCATCTTTTAGTAACTACTGCAATGGTGAAATATTGCTTGACTAATTCAGCCTTTATTTATTACTGTGACCTGTACCTTGTAATAACTTCTAAATCCCCAAATTAATACACTCTTTATGCTTCTACTTTTTTACAAAAATTCTATCTTAGTGGCTGAAAAACAGAAATCTCTTTACACAAGGATACATAATTATTTTGGTGTTAATTCTTATAAATTATATGAACTGATTGAATTCACATTTTTCCAATTTAGAAGTGGCACTCAGAACTCAACTACACAATTATATAAATGCTTGAGCTGATGTACAGTATAGACACAGACACCTCTTCCCAATACAGAAAAAAAAAATTACATCCGTATTTTATAAGGATGGATAGATGAATACACTCTCCTGACTTTCCTAATGTTAGGTAGAAGTATAAATTTGCAGTGTTCTGTAAAAGATTAACTACTAAATGAAAAAGAACTGCTGGATGTAAATTTAGACGTCCAAAAACACCCAAGAGGCATAACTATTATTATTGCTGAAGGAAGCTGTTTAAGACCAAAAATACATTTCCATTAACAATCAAAATTAGTTTTGATTGCCTTTTTCTCAAGTTTTCAGAATAACCTTTGATGATAGCCCACGATAATGATTCATTAGAAAAAAACTAATTTGTATTTCAGAAGTATGCACATTAAAAAAAGACTCAGAAATCATACCAATGAAAATCAAATGCCAGAAGATGCAGAGGATTGTTTGGAGAATAAAAGACTTACCATCAGAGTACATCCTGTACTTGTGCATACAGTTTTACAGAAGAATGATATTAAAATGTATTAATCAAAGTAATTTATATGCTTTGCTTTACAAGATATAGATCCCTCCAAATTGTACTATCTACTCAGCGTTATCCAAAGTATATTGGTGGGAGAAGCACCAATGAGTACAGAAAAGCTGTAAAACCTGTCTGCAGACTACACAACAGATATACATCAGCTCACAAGTTGGATGACAAAATGCAGGGTTTTTACAGAATTTCTACATGCCAGGAAAACATACTTTAGTTTATGGGAAAAGGCTGCAGTGTGTTCTTATAACAATATAAATCTTCAGAACCCTTGTGATGATATCTAATTTACGTGGCTGTCACTGGAAAATGTGGTATAGTGAATTATACACAATACTAAGCTTAATTATGAACAGTAACCTAGAGATCTTGATTAGAAATCATTTGCTCACGACATTCAGAGTCTGTAAAAACAATGATGAATTTATATAGCACACAGCAATTCTAAATAAATTATTCCTACAAAATCAAAAGGAAGGTATAGATTATATAAGAAATTATTTCTTAAGATCGCTGCCAAATTTTAACTACACTATCAAATACATAGTCCAAGTACAAGAGCTGAAGCCTGCTTTACATAAAAATAGCTCTCTAACATTCACATCAATTCTTTCCATCTTCAAAAGCAGGCATTTACAAACTGTGGGCCAGGTCCCACCAGGCAACGCAGAGCTGGATGTAATTCATTAGCAGAGCCCTGGCACAAGCTCTCAGATGTGCTGCCATTCCCATCACTACCATGGCACTTTTTCACTCTGCTCCAGCTACTCAAATACAGGTTTCTCAGAAAGATGGTACCACTGCAGGGCAGGGAGGGGCTTTCCCAGCACACCTCAGAAACTCTCAGAAGGGCAGGTAGATGTTCAGTACCCTTCCAGCTTGCATGTGTCTAAGGCTTCTCACAAAGGGGAGCCCAGTTGCTGCTGTGCTTGTCAAATCTCTGTCTCCCCCGCTGCGAAACGGGCACTCAGGATGACTAGGCTGTGTCACAAAACTAAATCAAGGAAGGTTTAATATGGTCAGATGATCCTTAAATGAAGGAGAGTCTCTGTGAAATAATAATTTCTAAAATGAAGGAGAGTCTCTGTGAAATAATAATTTCTAATATTAGCATTTCTTCATCTTGAGTGTAAAGTAAAGGTAAATAAAGAGTTAAATTGTAAAGATCACTTGCATCATTTTACATAAGGGGAAAAAATCAACATCAGTATTGAGAAGCATTCACCATTTTACCCTAGACAAGTCCAGTCCGTAACTTCTTAAGCAAAACCCTCTTTCAGTTGACGAGACCTCCTGATCTATACTATTTTATTTCAGAGAAAGACCTGATATGTAGAAAAAGATTACATAAATCATTATTACAACAGTAAACATGTAAATTCTGATCAATAAGTACTTGCCTCCCCCTCCCCCCAACACTAACAGCTGCAATAAAGCTTTAAATGTAAAGCTGAGCACAACCAGCCATAAAAGTATGTAAAATAAATGAGGATAACATAATGAGCAAATCCAACATTCATCTCATAAATATAACATAACGATCACAACTAAAATGTCAGAGAATCTAATAAATCAATATGGGAGGACAGAGCTATCTTTATGCTTAGCATACATAAAAATATATTTACATGCAGGCTTTTTTTATTTGGGTTTCTTTTTTTAAAATCAAGGATTAAATGAGAAATACTTAAGAAACTTAACTCCTTATTCACTTCATTATTCAAAATTTGATGCTATTTTTATTTGTGTTTCTTTGCAACTTTAGAGAGCAGAAAACAATGTTTCCACATAAAAATAACAAATCAAATTGCATTATTAATTAGCATACGAAGTAAAACGAATGTATGTGTTCAGCCCCTTGACCAGAAAATTCGGAGATACTGTTTGAAAGATTATCTACAAGAGCAGGTGGAGAATTTTGTATAAATTAAAAAATTTTTAGAAAACCAGATGTTTTGAAAACTAATTTATGACAGCACACATTTTCTTAAGATCATCTGAGAATTTACATCAGGTATTTAACTACAGATCACATAGCTGTTGCAGTACTAAATCTACTTTATCTGCTATTTTGAAAACCGCCATGCACAACAGCTACAATAACAAGCAAGACATTGCGCAGATTCAACATGTTAGCTTTATTTTAACTCTATCACTGACTCAATTTAAAATTCAATAAGTTTTGAGTATTGTTGTATTGAGTATCTGAATATTTTAAGGACATAAACCACTGAGATCCCACAAGATATAAAAATATTTACAAGATATTAAAGCACATACTAATCAAAACCTGTTCTGTGTCTCTGAACTGGACTTTTGCCCAATCTTTTGCATTCTCCTACCATGTTGTTCCACCAAGTGACACCCATGGCATCTCACTGGAAACGCATCCCAGTAATGCTGCTGGAAGGCCCAAGATGGCATTAGAGCAGCTGGGACAGGGACACAGCAGGTTAACATTTCCTTTGGTTTGCCTCCACCACTCAGGGAACTCAGCATGGGAGTAAAAGCCTTTCATTCCTCAAAATGGTCAGGTCTGTTGTTCATCAGGCTATGACCTATTTAGAGAACTACAACACTTCTTTTACTAGAAGGGCTGTATCATCAAATACACACCATGATAGTGTAGCCAATGGCTGTTGACTTTCAAGCATTCAAACACATCAACCCAGGCAATGAACAAAAATTTCTGTGTGCTCTTACAACCAGGTATCTCAAACAGTTGAGAAGAGAAGACCATGCTTCCATATTATAGTGACTTTTTAAAGTGTCTGAGTAGACATTTAGTCTAAACTAGCCATTAATTATTACAGTCAGAATTAAACACTAAGTCAAGCAACTGCATCCCCTTGCCATTATACCTTGATGGCTCCTCTACTACAGAGCTTGAATTCTTTCTCAAGTATTCTATGGTTCAGTGTCACTTACTATAGCAAAGTAAAGAGGATTAACACTGTCAATCATTTGTGTCCTAGACTAATTAGTAAAACTATTATCAGATATTATCCCAGTCTGGACGCTGTGAAAGTATCTTTTCAATACGACTACAAAACATTTCCCAGCAGACTCTGCTTTACTTATTTGTCAGTGCCTTGTTGAGAAGCCTTACAGTGAACCTTACTTACTTGCTTAAACATACTCCTATAGGGAAGAAAAAAAAAAAAGGTATTTTTCTCTCTCAGTCTCAACTTACTTTTTTCAACCTGAAGAGTTGTGTAAGTCTTGCCACTTTCTAGATTTCTTTTCATACTGCCTTTCTCTAACAGAGACCACAATGGAACTACTTAAACATTTATCAAATTTGCCATGCAAAAAAATCACTACACAGGTTAAGTAACTGCTTTTGAAGTTAGCAAGAGAATCAAATTCATCATCTTTTATCAAAGACTAAGACAGCAATTTTCTAAGGATTGTCTCTTTCCAAATGAGAAAAGACATAAGAAAGTTGGAGACTGTACAGCAGCAACCTCTATCAGATGACATATAGGACATATAGGACTTGCCAAGTGGATCAATGCAATTAAAATGACAGCACACATTTTCTGTGTCCTCCTACAGCAGAATGGCAGCTAACAGGTTGTATTTCAGTAAAAACACAATATTGCTTCTTTTGATTGTTAACTTGTATACAAGTCTGTAAAACATGAACACAAATTCATCTAAAGTAAATCTAACTATAAAGGGAAATCTTCATAGCAGGCCACTGCACTCAAATTTGACAACACTGTCAAAAAAAAAAAAGAAATCCTGACACTAGAGCACTTCAGAGAAAATGTGAAAGGGGTATTTGCAATGAAGTTTTGAGATTGACATTTGCAACCAGTTACTGGACTGCTCCCTACACTCACCCATTGCTCATTAGTACTGATATATGAGTCAAACACTTTTATACAAGCAACTCCAATGCAACTTAGGTTTATTTTTAAAATAGGTAACTCAATTACCATAGTAATTACTCACGCACAGTTGTTCACATTTTATTAACAAAGAACTTTCTTTTGCTTTAGCAGTCCTTAGCAGTCTGTGGCCATCACTGGATTATGAAGACTCATAATAGAAACATGTTGGACAATAGTACTGAAAGCTCACATCTCAAAGACAACCTTCCTGACTAGCACAGTTCACAGACAATTTCATAAATTACCTGAATTTTGACTGATCCAAATTCTAAAAGCATTCTTTCATTTGCAATGTGTAATGTACTTAAGCAAAGGCTTCATGCAATACCCACTGAAAAACATTACTTTGTGTCAGTAAAGACATTTTTACTATACTAATAACTTCTTTATACTTCACCCAATTTATTTTGTTTTAGCGGAGATCAGTGAAAAGTTTCTTGTTTCTATGAGGAGATCAAAGTCCTTTGAATAATAAACTGGTGATTGCATGCAGATTGTTCTTCACAATGTTAAGTCAAAGATAAGGATTTATGCCCTCTAGATCCTCCACAACTCGCACAGTTCAAAACTTAAAATATTACTTTATTTGTACCAATAGTTTAATGATACTGTTGTTTCCAACACTGTGCCCGCACACTTCAATCACTGTTGGGTTTGGGAGTGGGGATTCTGTAAAAAGAGCACACAGAGGTTTTCAGCTGATCCATGGTATCCAAGTGTGACAAGTGCACAAATTAAAAGGCATCAAAGATTAAACCCCTACCATATCAAAAACAAGCCTTTACAGGTATTCAGATCTTAAACTGAATAAAAAATTTTCCAATTCCCAAGACAGTCACATACATTAACCAACAGGAATAGGAACTCTAGACTCACTTAGATGGAGTTTCAGAATTAAAGAAATTTCTGGAATGAGGATATTTTAGCATATTAAGATCCATAGATATACCAAAAGTGTGTAATAATGCCTATGAAAAGAGAAATAATATGCCAATATAATATGAGAAAGTTTGATTTTCAGGAGTAAGGAGATGGGCATATTCCCAAGTGCAAATTCCAGTTTCATTGCCTTACATTGGGTACTTTTCCAAAATAGCTAAAAAACATAGAATAAACCTATCTAGTTCCCAGATCTATTTTTAAATGAAAGATCCACCACACTGAACTGCAAATGAAAAGAACCATTGAAATTGTCATTGATATTTAAAAAGAAAAAACCCAGAGTACACCACATAGGTACAAATGAATAAAATTAAGTCAGAAGAGAGGAGTGCATGAGAGAACATTGCAATTAAAATTATTTTCATATTCCACATGTTCCAAGGCATTTGTGGAAAACTGTTAAAATAATTGAGTCTGTTTTCTGTCCAGGTTTTCCTCTGGAAAAGTAAAAAGCACAAACATATTTAAGCAGAGTTGCATATGCATAAGTAATCATAGTACATGTTTTATGATGCCTCAGTAGAAAATAACAGGAAGTCATATTTTTTTGTGCAGAGAGGTAGAAGTCCTACACAATACATATTTATGTATCTTGCTGTCTCCATAATTGGTTGTCTAGTGCACAGATCAAGTATTGACATAAAATCAGATAAGCATACATGAAGTAAAAGCCTGGTACTGAGTCTAACCTTTAATACACTATTTTTTAAATATATCATTTATATATATTTTCTTAAAACATGTATACACTGTTCTGTTTTTCTCTGTTGTACACACTTTTATCCTTTTCTAAAAATTTCCTTTCAGCCTTTCTCACCTACATATTATAATGTGTTTCCCATATAACCTCAACATCTATAGGCAGTTTAGATCACAGGAGACAAGAAAAGCTCAAACTATATTCCAACACCCACAAGAGTAATGCCATTGTTCTGCATTTTCCAAGGAATGTCCTGTGATCGTTCATCTTCTCTCTGATTCAAAGCACATCTACCTCTATTTCATTGAATCACTGGTGATATGAGCAAAGGCACATTTGGGCATAATCAAATCACACACACACACACAGAGGCTACTGCCCAGCACAGAAAAATTAAGATATTGCACAAGGAGAGTTCAATAACTTCAGAGAGAGCATGGTGGATTTTTAAAAGCCCTACAGATATGTCTTCAAATCTAAATATACATAAATGCATACATAGATATAAACTACAACAGAAATACATATACACTTTCTGCAGTGAGCGTTTACATGTCATTCCAGATTCTTGCAATATGTTGTTTAGACAAAGGCACAGAACAATTTCAAACTGAAGTTGTTTGCATGCCCATTTTTTTCTTGCTCCAGACTTTTTCATTGACAATTTTCTTATTGCCATGTAATTATATCTAGCTAATAAATGAGAATCCCCTCAAGTTCAAATTGACTGGAGGAACCCTGCCTAACAAGAACAGTAAGTTCAGCTTCAGACTGACCAATGCGTAAGGTACAGCTATTATTCCGACCAAATAATTTTCTTACAGAAATATCTGCTGCTTTCATTAATCTAGACTTTTGGGTACACTCTCTGCTTTTCAGCAGTCATCCTACAAAAGGTGGGTTACTTAAGAAACAATTAGGTGCGTATACAAAACAATTTGCAGGCAGTCTTACTCTTTCAGCTTCCTAAGTGAAGTGCCTTTCAAGGCTGATTTATAACACTGTCGTCTTCAGAAGGCAAAATAATTAATAGGAGCACGGACTTCTAATTTCAGTGACTTCCAGAGAAAGTGGATTTCATTTGATTTATGATGGCCGGTGACTTTGCATTTTATCAGTTCATTCACTCATTATTTATGCTGATGACCAATTTCAATGGGTCGCTATCATCTAACTCGCTACTAATCAAAGAGAATTAGGGTTCACTGCATTATTTAGAAGCCACTAATTTATCTTCAGAACAAGTATCAAGAATAGTTTGGGGCCTTCTACACCAAGAGGCACAGCTGGCAAAGTCACAGCATTCACGTGGTATTACAAATGAATGTCATAGGGGCTGCTTGCACAAACTACTACTTTTTACAGAAGTTTTAAAAAAGGCACAGTGTATAGACAGAAGACAAATATTAAACACTTAAACAATAAAATGAAACACTTGCCTTCTGACCTCCTACATCAAAATATTTAAAATATATGTTTTCTGTTCCCTTTGCAAGCAATTCAAAGATGCTTTATTCTAAAAAATTCTCTCTCCTTCTCTCTGTTAACTAAATGGAAATCTTTGTACCAAAACAATCCTAGCTGGTATATTTCTCATTTTAAAACCATAAGAAATTTCTAGACACAAGAAAATAGATCAAACTGAAACTTAAACATACAAAAATTGAGTTTTATCAGCAAGCAATAATATCAAATCATAATCATTTCAGGAAAAAAATTACCCAATAAGAGAGGGGAAAAAATAGTTGCCTGTTTTGCTCTTTGTGAGCAGAACACAAAAACCTCATTTCGGTACCTGCACTTTGCCACAAATTAATCCTCTGGTTTTTGCAAGGTTTCTGTACAGCCCACCTCATGCAAGCCATTTAGAATGCAGTTCCATCTTTGGGAGTAGGCGCACAACCTTTCTATAATCCAGGGGGAGTACATGGCCAGTAAGGTCACAGAGAGGCAGCACCATGGGCCAGGTAACAGTTTTGGACCTTCTCCTAACAGAGTAATACCCTTTACTTCATATAATGCAAGTTTCAAATGCTAAGGAAGGGGAAATAGATAAGGAAAATAAAATGTTGAGTCTAGAGAGGTACAGAAAAACAGTGATTTACTGGGGCCTCCACTCACACTTGCAGCAGTCTTCCTGAAAATAACATCCACTCCTCCTCAAACAAATCAGTTTAAATGCGGAAAATTAAAGACTTCTAAAGCTTCTCCATAATCCAAACACCCCTAGGGCAAGAAGAAAAACTGTCACCTTTCAAGCCAGAGGAGGAGAGGAACAGGATTTTTGTTTTGCACTTCTCTTACTCTCTTCCCTACCAGCAGGTAGGGTGCCAAAAGATGGTAACTGATGTGACTCCAGGAGAAATTAATTTTCCCCCCTCTGTTTATCAAGGGATGTGAAACAGCCCTGAGCAGCTGCCATCCCCATGTGCTCACTTGCACTGCTGCTGGTCTCTAAAGGGAGTTCAACTGGGGCTATGTAGGGGTCTGTCATATCTTCCAAATGAAAGGGGCATTTAGGGAGAAAAATAAAACACTGCCATGCTCCCAGGGAAAAAAATAAAAACAAAAACAAAACAAAACAAAAAAAAACAAAAAACAAACAAAAAACAAACAAACAAAAAACCAAACAAATAAAAAAACCAAAGAAAAATAGAAAAATACACACACACACAAAACCACTCCAAAACACAAACATGTTAACAATATGATATTTCAGAACACATATTTTTCACACACTTCATAGAATAATAAAATATCTTAAGTTGGAAGGGACCTACAAGAATCACCAATGTCCATCTAAAGATTCCCCCCGCCAAAAGACTGCCATTTACACAAGTAAGATGTTTAGCAGTAATTTATTTCAATTCTTTAAATAACTTGTTTTTTTTTTTCAACAAATCCTTCATCCTATGCTGTCAGAATTGGGATTTTTACCTCAAGCATACACATATGCCCCATTGCCTGCAAAGGGTGATTCCCATATACCTTTGCTCATAGTCTGAGGCCAAGCCACCGGGTCATAAAAATCAAAAAGTACAAACTGAATAATCATATTAACACGTGACACTGAGACAAGACTCAAGAAGGAAAGAATTAGGGAATAATTATATAAGGCTACCAGCTTTATTGGACAAAACTGGAATTTTTGTTGCCAAACAATAATTAGTAACTGATTGAAATGACTAAGTAGCCATTCAGATTAGTGTTCATCAGAGTTTTGTTCACATAAACACAACATGCTCATCATACTAATGATCTGAAATAAAACCCATGACTTGGCATAGTTTTCTGCACCATAACACAATTTACATTTCATTGCTAGCAAAATCAAGCTGAAACATTGCAAACCAGTTTGTCTTTACATTGGTTTGCATTTTCTTTGCTGTCAATGAGCATTTAAAGGATTTTTCTCAAACAAGCATTTATACCCAACTTACCACATCAAGTCACTTCTGTTAGCAAAAATTGACTGTACATTAAAACCTCCTATTTAAATTTTTCAATATATCAGTAAGACTAAAATCTCTTTTTTCTACTAACAAATGTATTTTTACACAAAAAGGAAGTATATCAATGAAATCTGCAATTTTTTTTTATTTAATGGAAATTAAAAAATAGAAGTCTTCAGTCTAAACACAGCACACCAAATCATTAAACATAATACTATGAAAAACATACTTATTTATATAGCTCTCCTTGCAGGAGTCAAAGTGATTTCTTTTTTGTGGTCAATTGTCTGTTTTAAAATTTTCCACTTGCAGACAAAATTCATAAATGGCCTATGACATATAAAAGTGCTTATATACTTCCAAAATCCATTTCTGTAGCCAGCACAAGGCCAACATTCAGAGTGCATGAAAAAAAACCCTTAGTCTACAGAAGCTAAATAGAGGATACCAGTACAAAGGTGAAAATGAAAGGATGGTAAAAGATCAGGATCTTTGTAGCATTTACATCATGTGCTTGTTAATTACATAAAAGAAGTTTTATTCATCTGCTCCAAGTATTGAGGAAGTGAAGTCTCCTGAATCTCTCATTCATACAGACCATGTAATAAGGTAATTTATAATTTATGAAAATCCTGAGGGAAACATCAGGAAGGAACACCTATATACCTATAATATGTCACATGAACATAGAAAAACCAACACTAGCTTTCCAAGGACCAAATTCCTTAATAAACAGAGAATAACAACACAAGAAAAAGGTGTAAGAAATAGCTTAGGTGGTGAGTGAAACAAACAAACTATTTTTTCTGCGCTGAAAAAAATCATGAGACCTATACAAATACATCCACTAAGGTCAAGAACTGAATTACACATCATTAAAAACAGATATACAGGAAAAATGCTCCAAAGATTAGTTTACATCAACTGAGGCAGCAAAATCCATGAACATTGGCAAAGTCCTTAGTCGAGTGCAAAAGATCTTTATTTCTCTGGAATTCCCATACATACTTTCTGTGTGTCTCCAAGATCATTTCATTATGATGCACAACAAACTATAACTAGCTTACTCTCAGCAAAAGAAACAAGTTCTACACCAGCTAAAAAATCCTAGATCTTTTAGAAAGGTATACACTTCAAGACTAAAATTCATGTCTTAGCTTTGCACACTAGTACAGCCCCCAGACTCTGAAGAGGTCTCCCTTACAAGTACATATCTCAACATTACTCAAGTCATTGTTTGATAAACCCTAAAACTCCCAAACAGAAAACAGAAGCAAATGAACAGCCCCGAAGAATACTCAATACTCCCAACCCAAAATCTAAAACACACAAACAAAAAAAAAAAAACCACAAAAACAACAAAAACCCCACACAAAAACACCAAATAAAAACTCCAACATTTTAAAACAAATGGGTTCAATGGGGAAGAATGTGTCCTCAAAAGAAACAGTGCTTCTCA
Source organism: Motacilla alba alba (assembly GCF_015832195.1). Classification (NCBI taxonomy): domain Eukaryota; kingdom Metazoa; phylum Chordata; class Aves; order Passeriformes; family Motacillidae; genus Motacilla; species Motacilla alba. The sequence continues at coordinate 14,137,809 of NC_052021.1, forward strand.
AAACATCTCACCCTTTTTCACCTGATTTGGCACATTCTTAGAATAAATTTTAAAATGGCTGCCTGATTTAGATATTTTTTAGAAACAATTTTTAGTAATTATACATTTAACAATGCTATGAATTAGCATAAAAACCTCACTTTCTATATTTTCTCTCTAAATTGAGGTTCTTTGCATTCCCAAAACCTGAACAAATACATTTTTAGACTCTGATCTGGACCCCTTCAAGCAAGCAGCTGTAAAACTTCCATTGTTCATGAAATCCTGCATATCTGCATCCCCAAGTCTCCTTCTTCCATTCAATATATATGAAAATGCAATTTACTGTATGTCAAATGAAAAATGCAGTTTTCAAATGCATGACAACAGGTGCTAGTTAAATGATCAGACACTATTTGTTACCTAGTCTCTTACTCTCATTTGCAGCATGATAAATTGCATTTTAGCAGAGCACTGCGATCTAAGGGGTCTTGACATGCTTTTATTGATTTGCATAGGTTATATGCATGTATTCCTGTTTGTAGGCAAATAGTGCCACGAGTAAATTCAAGTCACCATGCTTCTGTTTCAAGAAAATTGCAGTCATCACAGGGGAGCCAAGATGGAGTGAGGTTGGGTAAAAGAGACACATGCAGCCCATTGGAATCTCAGAACTTCTATTAAGATTTATAGGCTGCAGGATTCTTTTGGGCTTCAACATTATTCTTAGTAAACCCTTTCTGTCTTCAGCTGTTTATAAAAACTGGCAGCTTTAGCAAAGACAGAAGCTTGCGTTGTAGGTAGCACAATTTAACATAATAGTGATAGCCTGTCCTCTAAATATCCTGATACTGAATTTGAAAGAGAAACAGTGCATACCTCGATTCCCTTTACAGTAATTTGAAAGGTTTTCGTATTACTAAGCAGTAATCTTCCCACCTGCATTTCCGTAACACTTTGTGGTCCCCATTAGTTGAGACTAGTTAATGCATCTGTCCTCTTTTACATCTTCTCAAGTCAGGCAGTATCATTATTTCCCTCTTAACAAGAAGAAAAGTCTCCTGCATAGAAAGTTCAAATACCTTCCCTATGGGGTAAAAATAACAGCTGTAGAATTAGGAATTGAAACTTCCATGCTGGTTTTCTTCAGGGTGGGAGCGATGTGATTAGTTTGGTATCAGCACCTGCACACATGCCAGCACTCAGCCCATCAGCTGAAAAGAGAGCTGCTGCAACATCCACAATACCCCCACACAGCACGATTATCTCTGCCCATGCACACACGTCTTTCTGTATCACAAATGTTGGAGCTGGCATGACATGCTCAGACTGGTGTCAACCTATACAGGCTGCTGATCCAATCATTTCCTTGTAAATTTGCACATTACTGATAAAGGTTCAGGTTACTGGGCAAACTGTTAATCTATCAGGAAAAGGATTTAGACTTGACAGGCATACTTACACCTCAGAGTATTCAAGGGGCTCTTATTTATATGTTATTTCAGTACTTAAAATTTATTGAAGAACAGTTTCAGCGTGGTACTTAAGCATTAATTTTGATGGAATTCAAGAACTATATTCTCTCTGTACCACAAAACCTAAAGCAAATCAAAATTAAATCTAATTGTAAATTTAAGCTCTGAAAGGAACACACAACAAATATTAGGAAAAACATGAAATAAAATTAAGGCAATAAAGAATATAGCATCTCAGAAAACATCCTAATTTGACTCGGACACTTCCATTCTTGAGTTACTCTCGAACTACTGCATGTGGGCCCCAAATAAAATCTAAAATAATTTCCCCCATTATTGATTTTATTTGCCAACAAGTTTCTTGGTTTATGTAGATTCTATTGTACTTTTCTCAACAAAGAATGGACTACAGACTGTCTGTACAGGGACTAAAAAATTTAAGGCATAAGCATCTCAGGATGAATTCTGAAAACACTTGTGCTTGCTGTCCACCCAGGATATGTTTCCATACAGTTTAGCAGATGAAAATGATGTGCTGACTGAGGAGAAGCACAGTGGGGTAAGAGCTATATTTAATTTACACTTAAACAGAAAACTCATTATTGAATACGATTTTTTTAAGGTTAAATCTACTTGTAAAAGCCATGATGAATAAGGGAACATTGATAAATATTTTTTTAAATTGTCACAGAAAGCTGTCCCCTTTGGAATATTTGTAACAGACAAATGACTATCCCATAAATTTAAAACTTCAGTGTTATATGCCTTTGCTGAAGTAGTATTTATGTAGTTCTGTCTAGGAGATTCACAAGCCAGCTTCCTTCAGCTGCTCATTTGTGTTTCCACACTAAGCCCTCAATTGGGACAACTGTTTGTGGAGTTAGTTGCATGGCAAGCAGCAACAGAGAAATGACATGACTAGGAATTCTTTATTTCTTAAATCGATTTTGACATGGATCAGTTTCTGATCTAGTCCACCATCCAGCCCCTACTATAATAAGAATGAAACAACTGAAGGACACTGAAAGTAAAGTAGAAAATGTTAAGGACCCCTGTAAGGCAGCACTGCTCATCAGATTACTGCTCTTAAGTTTTCAGTGACAAAACACACAGAGAAATATTTAATGTGGACTAAAAAGATTACAAGTGCATCTGTGGAACAGGAAAAAAACAATGACCAAAGGAAAATAGGAGAGTAAAAGTCAATAATGCAACACCACAATGAAAGGCCCCTGTCAAATCTTTTATGCACTATGTATCAGAAGAATGTCAAAAGGAAATGTGAAGAGGTAAAATGAGGTGGCTTGTTAAACGCTTTTGGGAGTGTAAGAGGCAGCACAGTGGAAAGAATAAATTCCAACTTTAAAACAGTTTGTATAAAATATGTTTATATGCTTAGTACTGAATTTATTAGGACGTATGATCATATGTAAAGACATGGGAATCAAAAAGCAGAGCTGGCCCTGACAACTCTCCCACGCATGACAAGACAAATTTTCTTTACATGGGTTTTGAGTATTATTGGGCAAATCAAAGAATTTTTGTTTCATATCAGAATATTTTCTGATATTTTTCAAGTAATTTATGCACCTAAGCCACTGCCAACCAGTTCCTTCAAGCCATTTAGCTTGAGAGAGTGAGAGAGAGAGAGAGCGAGAGAGCAAGAGAGCACAGCAATATCTCTAGCACCCTGAATTAATTCTTGCCTCCTGACTTTCACCCTCAACACTCTTCTTTACTTGAATCTCCAGAAATGCTACCTGGAATAATAAAAAAAAAAAAATCTTGCATATTACCACTCTATCAGTGAAACAAATTCTGATTTAAGAATATCAGTATTGCCTCTACTTAGCCTGCTGGGCTCCATCTCTAGCCCCATATTCATATTAATGGGAAGCCTACAACAGCAGGCCTGTGTTCTCAACTTGCCAAAGGTTTTGCCTCTTAAAGCAAACTTTTAGAAAAAAGTCACAGTTCAAACGCCCTGATTTTTAGCCAGGTCATTAACACAGGCTGGTACTCAAAAAGAATATCCACCAGTGCCCAAGCCTACAAGTATTCCTTGTCCCAAATACAGAAGTTTGTATGTCCTTCCCATCGAGGAGACTGAAAACAAGCTACCAGAAGTGCCACAAGCACAGTGCTTTACCACAGGAAAAGTCTCCTTTCAGGCAAGCCATTAAGCACATCTAGAATAGGCCAGCAACTTGACTAGGCAATAACAGTTACATTAAATCAAAGCACAGAAAGGTATGAACATTAGGAAGTATACCAGCTCATTTCTCCTTAATTACAATAATCCTCATGTTTGAAAGAAGCTATGATAGTTTTTGCCACAACTAAGCAATGAAAAGAAAAATCAAATTCTGTGTAACTTGTCAAGACAAAGTTGTAGGAAAAAAGTGGGGGGGTTGGGAGGGGGCAGAGAGGAAAATGTGTTTAGAAGTTTTATATTGCAAAATTCAAAAGTCTGCAGAACACAGGAGGGCTCTTGGGATTTCTTGCAAAAGACCTTGCCTCTGGTACAAATCACCTATTTGTATGAACCTCAAAAAAGATATGAAAGGTTATTCAGCTGTCCCTAATGAGAGCAATTTAACATTTTTGGCATAATATTCCATAATGTTTCTACACAACATCTTCACTAACACTTGAAAAGTCATCAAAAATATAACAAGAAAATTATAATTAATACTACAAAACATAAAGCTGAACAAATTAGAATCAGTGGCACTATGAAGTTATTGTTTTCTCCTCCTCTTCTGCTTTGTGGAGATAAAAATAGGACTGCTTGATGAACTGTTAATTTGCTGATGTGAAATACATGAAAGAGGATCATTTTCCTACTGGGACATGTCCGTACAGGGGATGCAGGCCTTTACACAGAGAAATATATTAGTGACTGATGTGGTCTTCAGGGCAGCCAGGACTTGGTGAAGGGGAGATCTTGACTCCATTTCAGGAGGCTGGTTTATTATATTATGATATATATTATATTAAAAAAGACCACACTAAAACTATACTGAAAAGAACAGAGAGAAAGATTCATCAGAAGGCGAGACAGGAATAGAAAGGAATGAATAATAAAGTTCTGTGACTCCCAGAGAGTCCGAGAGCTGCTGCCCCCTTGATTGGTCACTAAGTAGAAACATCCCACATCAACCAATGAAGGAAGCACCTGCTGCATTCCACAGTAGCAGAAAAATTGTGTACTTGAAGCTGAGGCCCTTCAGCTTCTCAGGAGAAGAAGAAAATCCTGACAAAAGGATTTTCATAAAATATCATGGCTACATGTGACCACTGTATCACCTTTCACATTTATGGAACTTCAAAATCAGATTTTCTCCATTTTTCTGCTTTCTCCTCCCCTTGTTTCAAAGTCATCTTCCTGCAACTTCAACTGAAGCTGCCGTGCTGTAAATTCTCTTTTTTTTTTTTTTGTACTTAGAAAAATTCCTGCATATGAATATTTGGAACATACTTGTTATGCAAGGCTACGGACACATAGGAAAATTCCCAGAAACCTGGCAAAACCTTCAAGAGTAGAGTGCCTCGCTCATGAAAATATGTGGGAAAACCGTTAAGCGCCATTTTGTTTTCAAGAGCATGCCTTGCTGTAAAAGTCTGTACTGATTTCTAAATGACTAATAATTAACATGAACTAGCACATGAAAAAAAAAAAACCTTTGATGAACTGAGAGTAAGCATTTTATAGTTGTAGGTGACCACCACAAAAGCAGCTCTCCATCGCGAAAAGAGGATTGTTAGGTACCTGTAAAAGTAAACTTGAAATTCTATAGTTCATCATCACAGAAGAAAGTATAAAAAAAAGATCAAAAGAACTTTAAACTTGTGTCAAATATAAAATGCACTCCTCCAAACCTTTTGGACATCAGGAATAAAATCTTATGCAGGGATAAACATTGTAATTAACATTCAAGACTGAAAATTTAAGAAATTCCTGGAAAGGTGACAATATATAAAGGAATTTTCTCACACAAACAGAGAAGCAAAAAATCAGCATTAAGTTAAATCTTCAAAAAGGTAATTACACGGATGAAATGGGTTTTCAGGGCATTTTTTGCACCTTGAGAGCTGTATATTTAAAAGCTTGTCAAATAAAGGCACACTGAGAGAGAAGAAAGTAGTCGTGTCAAACCACACATGCAAGTTTACAAAGCTGACATGCCATCACCATGTGTAAATGGGAAATCTATCTGCATTTTAGTAGCCCTCTAGCTAAACCCCACTCCCTCTGGAAAAAGTGTGTTCAGCAGTATTAGAGCACACACACTTTGTTTGTGCTTATTAAATAAAAAGAAAGGATCACCTTCAACCATATTAATGATGGACTGGTGGATGAAGGATGTCTGCGAAAATTCACAACATCTGTTTGCTCCACTCTCTTCTCAGTGTGCTGCACCTATTCCTCATGCTTAATGATGCTCATCCACTCTGCAAGTTTTACGAACAAATGTGTGTTTAGCCACATTCATCATTCTGAATGAGCGTTCTTGATGAAGCATCCACTGGCCTGTTTCGCTCTTTCTGCTACACTTTAACAAATGACAACTGCTCTACGTATTTTTCATTTGTTAAAAATAAAAAGCTAAGTGAAGAATAGGCCCAGCAAATTTTTCTTTTACTCCTCTGTTAACTTCACTGGAAAATGGAATACAACGTGCATTTAAACTGCATGCAAGTTCACATGCACAAATCTAAATGGTGCATACAGACAGATAGTATTTTAAAAGTACTACACAGCAGAATACAGTGTAGCATAACAGAAGAATATTCTATCCCACACCAACAGGAGCAGTTCCATCTTCCTATGAAGGTGATGTATTTCTCACTCTGATCAGCTTGGGGACTGATTCTGTGATGTTCACAAATGCCTTAGCACAAGACACTTGGCATCTTTTGGTACCAGGCCAGCAATACATCACAGTGGACATCTGCCTTCTGTTTTCCAGCTTATCTCCCTTAAAGCATACCAATATTTAAAGACATGTTTCCCAGAAAATATGCTTGCAGTAAATTGCACCTTAGAACTCAACTGTGAATAGCAACACATGCCAAATCTATGATATTTTTCCAATTAGAAAAAAAAAACAAAAAAACACTCTAAACACTCTAAATATTAGTGAGGAAAAGAAGGAAGAGGAAAAGAATCAAATCCAATACCAAAAAAAAGTGCTCATAAAATTTTAAATGTGGAACACCCTTGGAAATCATCTTTCAGAATTTAGAACAACTCACAATTCTTATTTCCATTAGTATGCAGAAAAAATTTCCCATTCCATCCCAATACCCATTTTCTTAAGCATGTCTTTAGAAGATCACTGATGTATACAGTGGAAGCTTCTCTGGCTCATCTTCTGGCAGTATTTTCTATGTTTGCAGAAACTATATAGATTAAATGAGGGGTTGTTTTCTGCAGCTTAATGTTATTTCTTGCCTTTACAGATTGAGAGCCCCTTTGGCTCTGTACTGGTTGTCTGCAGTCATCTGTATTAGTAACATCCAGGAGGCCGGTGGGTGCACTGGATGAAGCACATTGCATTCTAAAACATCAATGACCTTTGCTATGAACAATGCTTGTTGCAAGACAGGCATCTAAGATACAGGCAAGTATTGTGGTTCTGGTTTTCATGTTACCCTTTTCATAACTAGGTTGGGGGGGAAAAGTGGACCTTTTAAAAGGATCCAAAAAACATCTGCAAAAAGTTGCCTTACAAGTTCTACAATTTCAACAAGTTCTACAAGTTCAAGTTCTACAACAATTTGTGTTGAACAACAAACATTGTGATAGTTCTCAATGATATAATTATGGACCAGAGAAAAGGAGGAGAACATTTTGAGTCTATACCATAAGAAAAAAACCTCTATTCATTAAAAAAAAAAAATAAAAAATTAAATCCCACCCTAATCCAAAACTCAGTATGTCCAGGCCAAAAAAGCAGGACTATTCAATGACTTATAACTCAGGGATCAAACAAGCAGAACTTCTGAGGTATTGAAGCTATTTCAAAACTATGTAGTACCTATGAATTTTTTGAAAACAAACAACAGATACAATTATCTAAATAATTTCTTACTAAAGCAGACAAAAATCCTCCATTAAAACTTCTCTCTTAAATATACTTTACTGGCATATGCTAATAAGGTCACTGAAATCAGCATTGTATGAGTTCCTTAAACTTAGAGAATGGCTAACATTCAACTAGGCAATGAGTGGAGAGGAACTATTAATCAGAATTCAGACTTCCACTCCAACCTGGCAATGACAGCATAACATTTTGGTGATATGCAAATTCTGTAAAAGTAAATACTACACTAATGGCATGGTTGGGCAGTGAAACGCTACTTTATCCTGTTCATGAGACTTCACATAACTTAGAAGGCATCAGAACATTATTAAAATAAAGGCCAACTGAAACCTCTAATAATTATATTCTTTTTACTAAAATTTTTAAGTATAAACTAGTATCAGCTCACTTCCACTTTATCTGAAGTCATTTAGTCAGAGATAATAACCAATAAACTTGCCACAAATCATAATTCATAGCAAACTATGTTCCATAACAAAAATGCATGATATTGCAGAATACACAATTCAAATTCAATAGAAGTTGTTAAAAATCAGCATGCAATGTTGCACCCTTCATAAATTAGTACAATGTGAAAAGAAGATCATGACATTCAAAAAAGAATTTGTTTGGCAAAATGTAGCAAGAACTTCCTGAGATCCCTCAACGCAGATTAAAAAACACAGGCATAGGAAAACTCTAAAGCAAGTAAAATGAAATACATAAAAACAGAATCACTAAAATTTATAAGAAATTGCAACCAAGCCTATTCAGGTTCCTCTGAGGTTCAAGCATTCAAGGAATCCATTACTAGGCTTAACAGGAAATTTTCCATGACAAATTTATAAACTATATAGAAAATATTCCTCTTCAAATAAGTACAATGATCCCTGCAACGGAATTCATAACAGCAGCGTATTTTTGTTATAAAAAGGAGTCTGTAATTATAAAAAAATATACAAATTAAACCTCCTTAAAAACAGTGCCTCTGATCATTGTGTTTCAGCAATTAGGGCCCAAAAAAAGGATGTTTTTTAATATAAAAAAATTAATTCACATTTTTTGCTAAAAATGCTTTTTCTCAACTATAAAACAGATCTGTATCTGAAAATAGAAAAAAGGATTTATGCAAAAATACCCTCAAGGGGATCATTACAGAAATACAAAAAGTAATTTTCTACTAGAATCGTAAAGTACATTTGCAATAGATGTTTAAAAATACGGCTACAAAATACATAAAACATACAAATGAACGGGATTTAATACAACTGCAATAATTTAAATGGTATCTTTATTTAAGTGACAGACAAAGTTCCTGGGAGAGAGGGAACACATCTTTAAGTAATTTAAAATTAGGGCAATATTAAAATGGATTAATGTCTTTTGTACTATGTAGATACACAGCCATCATTTATTCTCATGAGTTATGTATGCAGAGAGTATTGATAGTTTATTAAACTTGCTGAAATAAACCCACAGACAGAATGACTCCCTTGACAGAAAAAGGAATCAGGGGAGCAAAAGATCAGGACTGAAAGCAACAAGTACAACTCCGGAGCTCTACAAAGAGGCCAGCCTGAAAGCCCGAATCTCTCTCACCCGTGCAGAGCAGCAGTGAGAGCTGGGAGTGCTCATCCCCAGAACCACACTGGAACACCCACCCTGCAGGTCCCCCCAGCCAGCTCACAGGTGCCACTGCGCCCTCCCATCATGGCAAGGAGGGCTCCAGACTTGCAGAGCAGGCGCAGTCCCAGACAAACGTTAATTCAAACCGCACAATAGGTCTCAAGAAACACATCACAGTACTTGTGAGAAAATCGGAGCACAAATAACCCATAGATTACTGCAAATTACTCTGACAAAAATAAGTCCAAGCATATCTGACAGTAAAATTACACTCTCCTCAACAACAGTATCCCTTAGGTAATCCCCCTTCTCTCCCCATCCCGAATGTTAAATTGTCTCTTAGCTTTACAACAAATCAAGGCTAAAAGCTGCATACTGGCAGCACTTCCCTTCATCTTACATAAATTTTACTTCTTCTCAATAGCATCAAGTGTGGTATATGTTATGAAAATTATGAAAAGCACCACAAAGAAACAAAATGTAAATGATATAACAATTCAAAGCATGTGAAGGGCACTGTTTCTGCTACCTACAAGAACATCAAATGATTTCTTCCTCTGCTGCAGCTTGCGTTCATGCTTTTCCATGGAACAACAATGATAAAACAGGTATGGGATTTGTACTTCATTTTTCTGCTCATGGAAGTAAAAGGGCTAGTATATTTTACACCCCATTAATAGGATGATTAATATGATGTCAGCTAAAGACAATGCTAAGTCACTCATAAAATTTTAAAGACAGCACCTAGAAGATTTAAATTCTTTAAAACAGGTCTTGTCCTAAGTCTTACCTTAACTTTCCTATGGATTGAATCAGAGGTTCTACACAAGTATTGTCTCTTTTTACTTTTTTTCCATCTTCATATATGATCGTATCCAGCAAGAAAGGCAGCTCATTGTTTTAATTTGTCTGCATAATCAAGCTGACACATAGTCATCTTACACAGAGAAAACACAGAAATATGAACGGGGACAGGCGGCTGTAAGGTAGGAGGTGAAAAACCACTGACAGAGGCTATCTGGGATTTCTTTAACATACACTTTAAAAAGCAGTTTATATATCCAAAAACTTATTGCTGATGTTTTCCACTAGGAACAATTCCATATCTCAAAACAGATCATGTAAGCCTTTCTTCTCATTATAGCCAGACATCATTTGAATCCAAATGTTGTTTTTCATATTTTTGGGTTGTTCTTTAAAAAGGCTCCTCCCTTGTATTCACAGCAGTCCCTTCCCCATTTCCTCCATGGAACCTCAAATACTCTTGACCTCTCTTTTCAGAAGTGTCATGAACAAAGCAATACTGGATATGTATGGCAACAGAGAAAAAAAAAATCAAGTACAATTTGCCTGTGTAAAAGTTCCCAAAATTTCCCTGCACTCTACAGATGCCATCTAAATGTATGTCTCTGACCAATCACTTCCCCCCACAGCTCCTTCCTAAGCTTTTTACCTCTGTCTGGAGACTGACTGTGCTAGGGAGACAGTCTAGAAAGCCCTCTCTCTGATAACTGAACAGTGATAACTGAACTTCCACCAATCTTCTGGTCTTTTCCCAGTTCATTTTAGCCTCTACCAATCTCTTTGTGTCACTTCGCTACCTCCACAAGCATCCAGGATTCCTGCAGTTTGCATCTTTTAAATAGTGTGCTGCTTCCTTCCACACCAAGGCATACAGGTAGCTTTGTCAAAGATCTCCAGACATATTGAAGAACCTGGACTAATTCCATTTATTTACATTTATTTATGAAAAAGCAATAAAAAAACCAAATCTTTTGCATTGAGATTTTGTAGTGGAATAGTAAAACACTCATAGCAGAAGGATATATAGCAAATAGTTTTGGCTGGTTCAGGCAATACAGAAGTGAACCAAGGAGAGACTGCAGAAACACTGAAGCTCTGAGATCAAGTGTTGTGTCCTAGTGACAACAGACCAACCTGGCTTTACGGAAGGTTTTTCCATCCAGTATTGAGCATTTCCCTCCTTAAGTTCATGAGTTCCCTGCTGACCCAAAGAAATATCGCAACCACAAATGACCTCTGTTAAGAAATTTAGGGAGTGCCAAATTAAGACTTTGCCGTGCATCTTTCATGTAGTCCCCTAGTATATATACAAAATACTGCAATAACACAATCATGTTTGCTTCTGACATTCCCCCAATTCTCTAAATAGTAATCTGCCAAGTAAGAATATGGGATGAGAGGACACACATGTACATGAAAGACCAGAATACTTGAGAAGGGGAACCAGCTGAGTGATCAAGACACAAGAAACAACCAGGATGGAGTAAAGATCCTGGGGACAATTGACCCTCGGACCTGTCAGGCTCCAACACAAGTACAAGAAAAGCTGGATATGTAAGTGTAAGTGAAACAGTGAAAGAGATCTCACAGTTGACAACCAAAATGTCTGGGCAGTGATAAAAATCTGAGAAGACTAAGAGTATGAGAGAGAACACTTGGATACCAACTCTTTCCAAATGGTTTTATCCCAACCCCTCCATAAAAATTAGGACAAAATTCAGGGAATGTGACCAAATTTTTCAGATGGGCTGTCATATTTCCTAACTAGAGCTGAAAAATATTACAGAAGTCTGACTGCTGTGAATCAAAAAACCTCACAATATATGGTTCAGGAAATAAAAATAACAAAATGAAGGCCAAAACTGATGAGCAGTATGATGTTACCTTGATCACTACTGCTGCCCATGAACCACGTAATATCCAGAACCAAGTGAAACGCCACCTACCACAAAGGGTCAACCTGCTCCATTCAGTTTCACAACTAAATAAAAGACAACAGGAAGTTCCTAAGGGGAAGATAAACCCAAGAGTACTAGGCTTTACTTGGGTTAGTGCAAGATAAAAGTGCAGTTAATTCTCCCCATTTTCTTCTTGATATACAGCCATAGAACAACGTCCATCACAATAATCCTACAATTGAACTATCAACTTAAGTGCTACTTTTCCATAGCTCCAGGCTTGCCTTGACTAGGCTCAACATTTGGCAGGATTGCCCTAGCAGCCTCCAGGACCAGACAAGAGAAGACGAAAAAAATATAGAATAATGTCATCTTGAATCACAATCTACTCATCCAAATATATTTCTAACAATATATGTGAAAATATTTTCATTGATTGCCGTGCCATATTCTTAGATGAGAAACGTAGTAACTTTTCTTGTGTTCTACCAAAATAAACCAATAATTTTTAATGTGATCAATGAAATTTACAGTGTGATTAACTTAAATTAATCTTAAAACATATTTAGATCCAAATTTCACAACACTTTCAACTTATGCAACACTTTACAGATTATTTGAGAAGGTCCAGCAATACCCCCTTATAAAAATTATACCAGACATCCTTCCAGCAGAGACTCAAAAGACATAATCCTCACAACACTGACATCTTTTAAAAATACTTCTTCAGAAACATTGTGTTTGATAGTAGCATTCAGAGGAACTTTGTTCTGATCCAGTTATATTGTACAACCCTATTTTGAAAAAAATGTCACCACATGAATCTAGACTGACACACATAAATATTTTACACTGACTAATAAAAGGTTGACATAAAAAGAATAAATATTGTGTGTGCTAGAACCAGCCTCCACTTTAGACACAACTGAGTTTACATCTTTTAAATAGGACATGTCAGCACTGTGTAATCTTGATGAATTCAGACAGACCACACACCTGTAATTGAGTTAACTGGGCAAGAAACATAACGGGTGCTCAGAACTTCAGCCAGAAATGCTGTTATTTGGCAACAAGAAAATTACACTCAAAGAATGAAGTGCAGCAGAGACGTTTTGCCATTGTTGGTCCATCTCTTCATTCATTTGAAGTGCTAAAGTATCAATACATTTGAGAAAACCCCTTGAATACCTAAATTTAATTTCTTCTGCTATAATTTTATACTTTCAAATCCTTTTTTATTTTATTAGTCCAGGACAGAGAGCAAATGATTTTCATTACTGCAATAAATGAATTGGCAAGAATTAACAGTTTTTAGTGCTAGTGCTGCATTGTGTGAAGAGTTATATTGTACAGCTTTTCTCTAGGATCATTTCTAGGATATGAAACTTAAACCTTGACAATGCTGCATCCATCTTTTGAGTATATATGGCACAAGTACAACACATTCTCAAGATGGATTTAGCACAAAAGGCTTTTCTTCATAATAAAAATATCTCCAATCATCAATTTCTCATACATTGCCTTTCAAGTACACACACACTTTAGACACTGTGTTTACTTTTTTTCCCTTTCACAAATTGTAATTCATCCATTCCATACAGCAAGTAAAGCATTATATGTCCAGCTGCCCTGCATGTCCTTCATTTCCATTGGGACATTTTGCTGAGATAGGATTTGAGGACTTTCAGCTTTTAGCGAGCACCTGACCAGAACCACAGGCAGGTTTCAGTAAATCCATAAATCTCAGAGATACCTCCACAGAAGTGCAGAATCTGTTCTCTGCACACTCACTAAGTTAACTGATTTCCATAAGCATTAGTTCACTTCCTCAAGCACCACACAGAGCAGATACACATTTATTGCTTTCTGAGAAATTTCAGACAAAAAGCGGAAACTCTTATTAAATATAAGGCTTGGTCTACTCCTGGCTGTTGAGATGTAACACAAGTCTAATCTGCACTGCAATTGTTCAAGAACATTATTTTGTAAAAACAAAACTGCTTCCTAGTCAATGTTAAGTCAATACACTTTGGAAAAAATAGATTAAACTAAACTGGAAAAGACATTCATTGTGGAGTAAGAACATTCATGGCAAAACTAAGAAAGAATATAACTATATAAATATAACTATTTAAGAAATACATTTTACTATTTTTTAAATAAATTCTGTGCAGCAGAGCACTAAATAAGCATGAAGGTGTTCTCATCTCAGTTTGTAACAGACTCAAAATCTGTTTACATGTGTCTTAGTAATTTATTTCAAATGAACCCAACTATTTATTCTAATCAAACTTCTCAGACAAGAAAAATTAACTCATCTCATTTGCTCACAGAATCACAAGTAGCCTTCAATCTCATACATCATAATGAGTTTAGAAAACTAAATTACAAAACCTAGAGGTAAAGAGGACACACAGCTATCACCTCCTCCAAAGAGCTGTTATATGGCTGTATGAATATTTGTAAAGTACTCTGGATTCACATACAAAAGCAGCCATACACACAAGGAACATTACAAATAGGAAATGTTAAAAAACACAAGGTTCTTGCTTGAGGCCCTACTTTGGCTTCAACCCTTGCTCTTGGCTCTCATTCAGTCAGCCCCAACACTTGAGAAACCCTTTGGAACTCCTTGAGCTCAAGTAAGATAGAGAAAAGGGCATAGAAACAGAACAAAACATGAGGCCACTATTGAAAACAGAAAAGACTGGGGAAGGGTGAGATTGCTCTTGGAACTTCTGGCAAGAGACTAAAAAAGGAAGAGTACTGGCATGAGAACATGAGGCACAAATAACTCAGCTCTTGGAGATGAAAGAATGGTCCAGAGAACATCCAGAGTGCTAAGAAAGGGGAATAAAATCAGAAAGATCTCCTGGCACAGAGAAAGATGGTTCAACAGGTTTAAAAATGAACAAACTATCAGGTGTGGACAGAAATATGCATAAAGCTGCCTGTATAATGAGCTTGGCTTACAGTGAAACCACCACAGCCCTAAGCATATACACACACAACAGACAACTCATCCCTAGAGGAATATCTCAGTATTTTGGGTTTTTTTAAATCTGTCAAAAATTACATTACATTCACAGTATTTTCTTTTACAACATAAACATATGAACATAAAAAACCCTAGTGAACAACCTGTTCAGTACTGAGACAGAGCATGAGATGCTAGCAACAACACTCTTTTTGAGTTCCAAGTTGTAAATTATCACGATTATAGCAGGGAAAATCTCCCCAGACTCTTGAGCTTCCTATATGAGGAAAACCAGCAATGGCTGGATAGATGACATGCTTCTGAAGATTCTAAGTCATCTTTCTTTAATTCTGGAAGAGTCTGTTAGTATTTATTTTTTATTTGTTTTTAAACTTCTGAGTATGATTTGTGAAGTATCAGAAAGAATATCAAGCCCTCAGAACCAACATTAGGATCTCAAAGTCCTAGGAGCAAAGCACACAAACAGTGGGAGGAGAAGGGAGCAAATTTCTAATGCGAAGATCTGGATTCCAACTGGTAGCCCTGATTCTATAAGCACACCCATGGGTTCAGACTTCTTTCTTTCACAAGGAAACAGCAGGATCAAAGTCAAAGACTACTAAAGACAGAAGTTCTTTCTTTGTATTCAGATTCAAAACAAAACAGACAACTTCAGAGAAGATAAAAGGGAAACATCCCAAATAAACAAGGCAGGGCTGGGTTACTCCTTCAGACTCCTGTTGGTTAAGACACGTAACTTGCAAAAGAACATTTTGCAACACAAACAGATGTGTTTCTCTTAATTCCCAAATAGTGATCAAGACAATCCAAGCCCTGTGAGTGCCATTATCCAAGGTATCAGTAAAGGCTAGGATGGAATCTCCTTAACCCAAACCTGCTAAATACATAGACGAGGGAGAACACCATACCACACAAGTACCTAACTTGTTTTGCATGACTAAACCACAATTTTTGTAACAATTCCACTCTGCTCTAACTTTCTATCATGTTCTTCACCTTGGGAGGCTGTGTCATATTTGCATTACAAACCCTTAGCAAGTCACTGCAGCTCAGAAAGGGTCTTGCCACTACAGGCATCCAGCAGTCTGTGCTCACACACTGCTGAGCTGCCTTTTCTGGGGCAAAGATTACAGGCAACAGCTGCTCTTCCCTGAACTCTGTCAGCTGCAGCTGAACATCCCCACAGAACTCACAGGAGAGTTCCCCCCACGCTCCAACACAAACCAGGCAGCCTAAGTCACCCTGGTACAAACAAGACACAGTGAATTCATGGAGTATACAGCTCCAGGTTTCCCCAGGCCAGCCAAAACCAGCTCTGAAAAACACATGAAAAGGGTAGTATGAAGCCAAATGATCTTTTAAGAGAGACTGTTTCATTACATATTTCTGCTACTAAAGACACCAAATAGAAAATCAAGGCACCATTAAGGGAAAAGTATTTTTTAACTTGATAGTGCCATATGGCTTCATGACAGACTTGCAGACCAAGCTGTGTTTATACTACTCATTTGCTTTTGTTAAATATCATATATTGAAAAAGTAAGTTAAAGATGAAGAGATATTCCTTACTTCTCCCATTGTAGAATGTAATTTGTAAGATGCATTCATAAATTTAGAAAACTTATTTAAAGATCTAATATGGAAGCAAAAGCTAGCTTTGAGTACATCAACCATCTAATATTCTCTGCTCAAAGGTGACTTGTCAGAGACCAGCCAACAAACCTGAAGGTAAAAAAACTGCTCCCTTCAGGAGGCATCCTGTTGTTAAAATGTCATTGTTTGCATAATAAAGTACTTCATGTCTTTAACCTTTGGTGTAAATATTGTAAATGATATTTCTTTTTCTGATAATTAAACTTAGCATGCAGAAGAGTGACAACTAGTTAGAAAATCTCATTTGCACTTACCATACCTACTGCTTTTAGAATGAAAGATAAGGCTTTTAACTATCTTCAGCTGAGAAATACTGTTTATAATAGAAAACAGGTTTATACCTGGACACTTGAATGAATCATTGAAATCACAGTTTGTTAGACTACTCAGAGAAATAACCCCACGGAAGTCCAGGAGATCTGCTCTAAGAATTACACAGCAATGTCAGTATGGGCTGCATATTTAGAGCCTCCATGATCCTTCCCAATTACCTAGAGACTAAAAGCATAACATTTCCCCTTCAGGGTCTCCACAGTTACTTCTTCAATCATTAAACAAATTTGGTCCAGGCCTGTTTGCAGGCATTGCCTGTGCTAAGTTTGTTTATGATCTGCAGTCAATCCACTACAGATTTGTCATTACGTAACTATAATTTATCCTCTGGCACTTCCCTAACTTTTTGCCTTTGTCCAAGCACTACCACTTTGGGAAGACAGTGACTCTGTACCCTCAGACATATGCCTAGCTGGTACAATTACCTTTTAGAAGAGCAACTATCCAAAAATTATTTTCAGGCTATCTTCATAATGTTTGCATTTCAAACAAGGTTTGCTCCATACATGTCATACAACATGTAATATACCTGTTATATGATGTGCAGCACTCTTTACATGCAACTTTTAGATAATTTTGAAAGGTTTGCTGTAATTGAAAAAGGAAAACAAGAATCATTGACTTCAGACAAACACATGAAATGCACTGCCACACACTGACTTTTCTCAGAACTCTATTAGAAAGTGCCATGACATAATTTCATTTTGTAATGTCCCATTTTTAAGCATCATCTCATACAAGACTTTAAATGTGCTAATTGGAAATCCCCGCTATGTACAGAGAATTGCTTTCAAAATGCCAACAGCTCCTCTTTCATCAGAGTACTCAATAGCAGGAGAAAAATACTTTCCAAAATTCAAAGCATTTTGATCTGGTTCTGTCAAAACCCTATGTGTTCTCAGCTGGTAATCTCTCTTCAGTCAACATGTGACTATTTTTGTTTAGGATGGTTTTCTAAATATCATCTTCAAAAGTCAGGAATAGAAAAATAGTGAACAAAAAAATTACTACTGCTACTTTGCTCTACTACCTACCAGGAACCTTACTGTGAACTTGTAAATACATTTCAACCCAAATTTAGAACATATTAAAAACATCTAGTGACAAACAGCATATGGCTTCATTTCATTAAATACATATCCATTGAACACTAGGAACTTTTAGGTAGCAGGAAGGAGCATCACTAGTTAGCAATTAGTTATTAATTAATAGGTAATAAAGAGCTGCTGCTTTTCTTTTTAAGAAAATACTCATGTCTCCCAGACTTTTTCCACAATATATAGCTATGTCATACAAAGAATATTTCGGACTCAATTCCCTATCAGCAGTCACAGTGATGGTCTAAGGGATTGATGGAGGTCACCACATACAAATCTCATATGAAGTATTTTAAATAAGGTTTCTGACACCTTCCACCAGTGCCTACAGTATTTAAAAGATCAGTTAATTTGTGGAATTGTTCAGCCATTAGGTGTTCTGTTGGTGGCTTCTATTCCCATTTCTGCTTGGTACACTATCAGTGCCTAAGAGCAAAAGCAAGCAGCCTGGCAGCTCCTCCTCCTTTCCAACTGCTGTTGCAGACACAGAGACTCATTTCTGCAGTGAAAGCACCAGACATCTGTAGAAGCAGTAGGCAGCAAAGTGATAGAGCCAGGAGCATGCAAGTTGCCAGAGGCATATGGACAACAAGTTGCCCGCAGCCTGAAGTGTGAGAATCAGCAGTATTTAATCAAAGAAATTTCAGAAGAAAGACTTAAAGCTGAAGTAGCTAACAGTTTTGCTCAGAACAAAACAGCAGATTGCCGACACGACAGGGTCTCTCTTGAGCATGCCGAATTGCAGCAAATGGAGCAGAAGACTGGCTAGTGGGTTGTTATATTCCAGATTCCATGTAAAAGGTGGTACACTGTACACCTAAATATGCCAGGATGCTTGCCCTGATGGCAAGCCAAACCCACCACTGAGTTACTGCTGCTAGGCTAGGCCAGACATTACACAAAGAAAGTTTATAAAACACTGGCCAACCCACTGGTCTTCCCCAGTCTCAGTAGCACATGGGCCTTAACAGAGTTGTAATGACCTCATATATGGCAGTAGATATCCCAGCTGTAACTATAATAATTATGAATCCATACAACATGAAAGCTGTGACTCTGACCTTACTTGACATTAGATAATGCTGAGGAAATCAAACATTTACAGTCATTTCAGGGCACTGCCAACATCAAATTTATTTCTCTCGCTTTTGCCAAATCAGTAACTCAGCAATACAAAGATTGGGTTTGTGTGTGCACTTAAATCCTTCATTCTCCACCCATTCCGCTGCATCTCTTGCCCCTGCCAAATGGGGCAAGAATTATTCTTTCTTTCCACAGATGCACAATCAGGACCTACCATCTCAAATTTACATAAATGTATGTATTTTCACTACTGGGAATAATAGAAGGTTCCCAGATGGACCAAATAAATCTAGTAAGAAAATCATCCAGTCTTAAATAAAAACTTCTGAAACACAATGTGGTTCCAGAGGTCTTTCACAAACCATGTCTCTTTCACATGCATAGGAGACATGCATATATATATTGAGAATGGATAAACTACAAATCAAAACAACATAACAAGGACTGCAGATGGGATTGGACACCTTAATCCAGCTTCATTACTGGTAAATTATGACTTTGGTTTACAAATATTAAGTTAACCATAAAGTCAATGTCGTAACTGAAACCACTACTCCTCAGCTCTAAAGAATTCAACTGAGCCAATCTTCATCACCAAAACTACAAGTCGTCCTCACAAGCAGATATTAGCAGTGCAAAATTCGCTCAGCATGCTGAACAGCAGACCTGGAACACAGCTCTGCAGAGAAGGACCCGGGCACCCTGGTGGACCCCGAGCCAAACAGGAGCCAGCCGTGTGCCCTTGCAACAGAGGCTTATAGACTCCTGGGATGCATGGAAGGTTGACAGCAGGTAGGGTGAAGTGAGCCTTTCCTTCTGCTTAGCAGAGGTGAGGTCATATCTGGAGTGCTGGGAGACACGGACACACTGGAGCATGGCCAGTGAAGGGCCACAAAGACGATTAAGAAACCCAAGTGTCTTTCAGGTGAGAAGACACGCAGTTGAGACTCCTCAGCTTGGAGAAGGGAAGGTTCAGGGTATCTTATCAATGTGTATAAATACATTTACACAGGCAGGAAGAAAAGCCAAAAAACATAACAAAAAACCTCCACACAAACAAACTTGGCCTGAAAATTTCAGTAGTTTTTGCATTTGAAAGCTAGTTGGAAACCCACAATTCTCTTCATTTCTCTGCTGGCTACCGTCTCACATGGACACTGAGACATACCTTACAGACATAAGGAAAACACAAGGCACTCCTGTGTGGTTACAGTGGTTCTGATAGATTAAATTTCCATACTATGATTTACCATCTACCTCAAGAATGGAAAAAACCAGTGATTTCACAAACAATACTTGTATCACTGACAGAACTGTTCATACACACTTGATTGTTCATACAACATGATCAGAGCAAAACTAATTAAGATAATTATTAATTCATTTGCTTCATTCCTTCCTCCCAACACTTTCAGAGTTCATTTACTCCACAGGACAACAAGTGAGGCCACACTGTCACTGCTGCTTTACTCAGATGGACTTCTGAAGTTGGCAAAAATGCCAGTAAAAGTTGCTCTAAGTTTCAAGTATGGAGGTCACAGTTTGTCTGCTGTGCAAAACAAGAACAGAGTAAGATTTTGCTTGAGATAATAATTCCTGACATTTATCTCCCTTCACTGTTTCCTATTTTAATGGTGAACTTCAAATATTATCATAAAATATTATCATTTGTTAAAATGAATACAGTTACTAACTCTATAGTAAAGAATTACCACAAGACACATTTTCTATCCATTAATAGTATTCCTTTAACTTTAGAGCAAATGAAAAGTGATGTTCTATATTACATTTATTTTATAAATATAGGTCAATTAATAACAGGGTCTGATATTATTTATGAACTTTTTTTAAAATACTTTATGAAAATACCTGTAGCTGGTCTAATTAGAGACTACAACAGTCCTTAAAAAACAAAGGAAACAAAAAAGGCAGGGAGGGTCAGGGTCTTAAAGCCATGACTAACTTTATGGGCTGAATTGTGACTATAATGTGAACAATCTCAAGCAGTAATATCTTACTCTCCATTTAGGATCTGCTGATTTCAAGTGAAACCACTTGTGAAATTAGGTAGTAGCAAATATTGAAGTATTACAATTCAAATCCTGATAATAATGCATTTTGGAATATTTCAAGAGGGAAAGATGACTCCAAAAACTGCAGATTAACTGACTCTGAAAAAAAATTAGCAAAATCTTGTTAATTCATCAGCACACTTAGACAACTAAGTCCCTATATTTAAGACACTGGAGAATTTCATCTTTATATTTTTAGTTTCCAATATGATTCCCTTGTGCCAAAAACACCACCTTGAAATTGCTACAGTTTTAAAAATCTGAATGCTTTTTAAATATAGAAAAATTAGGCTTTTCCTCTTTATAAAAGAACATGCCTTCATCAAATGAATAATTTAAAACCCTCAAGTAATCATATATTCCATTAATCTTTCTGTTCAATACACATATTAGCAATGAGACATTGTTGTGAAATCTTCAGTAGAGGTTTAATTCAAACAAACAAACATGTTTTTATGCTTAATTTTATGAAATGTTGCCTAGATGAAATAGATCAATCTTTAAAATTAAACAGCAGGTTGTAAAAACTGCATTTACCATATTGTGAGCCTGTTTGGAATCATCACAAATACAGGTATATCAGATTTTTCAAGTATAGCAGATCAAAGTGCATTACATTAGTTCAAAGACACTGCTTTATTCCTCTTCCCATCTACAGTATACTATGTGAATTCTTGTCATTATATCAATTTAATCCACTGCCATTTTTTAGGCTACTGTTTGTCTAACCGAATGAAGAACAGAGTAGCTGGCATTTAATGTGACTGCATCACTTTTTCCAACCCGCCTACTTTAAAGAAGAAGTTTGTTGAGTGCACACAATTCACTTTACAGATCATTTGAAATGCATAAACAATTCCAAATGCAGAAATAACAAAAACAATAATTTGTCATTTTGAAATGCTGAAACGCTTGGAGGAAGATTTGAATATAGTACACTCTTTTGTTTGTAAGCATGGTGATTTGCCAAGCTACACCTCACACTGCACTAACCCTGGGGCATTCCAGTCACAAACGTACTTTGATCTGCTGTGCTTTTGGATTCTCTCTCAGAGGGCTCTACCTTTCTTGACAATCCCAGAGGGAAAACGCAGCCTTGCATTCTTTCCCTTCTACCACTCCAAAATGAGCACTCCATATGCTTGCTGCTAGTTCAGCCTTGCACTGTTTTTCCACAAGCTTGTTTGTATAACAACGACAGCTGCAGGATTCTTCAACTTTAAGTTGTGAATTGGATATATAAAAAATAAAAATAAGAAACTCCACAGATTGCATGAGAAATGAGAACTACAGAAACAGTATTACTTCTGCATGTGAAAACTAGAATTCAGCCACAGTTTTGTATTGGTCTGTCTGGGCATCCTATTTTAAAGGGGACTAAATATAGTTAATATTTACTTAATGATACAAACAGTCAAGAGACAAACATCAATAGGCAAGAGAGAAGGCAAAAGTCATTGGATAGAAACTGTCAATCAGACCTGTTTTCAACTTATCTGTACTCAGATCTGATGAGAAAGAATAGATATTGCAAAGGTTTCAAAATACGAATCTATTCCAGAATATATCTGTATGCATTATTAAAAATGATAGTTGCAGCAGTGTAAGGTGGCTTTAGTGCAAATACCTACTTTAACCTTGTGAAAAATACACTGACAGCATAAGGAATCAAGCAGAAGCTTGATCTGGCACTATGTAGTTTAGTATGAATTCACATGTTTGAGAGAAAAAGGAAAACAAAAGCTAAAGCCCTTAGGTCTTTTGTCCGTACTTCTCTTCAGAGTTGTTAATTGAATGTCTTTATCTTTCTGTTTTCAATAACTTTAGATGTTTCCAGACACTCTGTTGACATATTTCATTCAAGTCCATTACCATGATAAAAGTAATGAAAGTAAAAACTGAGGGGATGTAAAAGCATACATTAAACCAACTCCCCCTCACTTATTCACCTATTCCTTGGCAATGGGGAGTAACTGTACTACTGGGAAGGAGGAGAAAACCAGCTCTGGAAATAATACCTGGATGGTTCCAGAGATGCCTTGTGATTGATTTCTTGCTGCAGTCATATACCAGCCTTCAACTGCCTCCTCCCACAACAAATACTAGTGGAGAGTTCAATAGTGATGAGGAAAGAAACCCCAAGTATGCTGTTTTTCATACTCACTGGAAACACCCTGAATAAGATAGTTCAGAGTCTCAAAAATATCATGAGAAAGTGGTTAGTAATGACTAAAAAAAGCACAAACTCTCTTCTGGAGAGAGTCTGGCTATTGATATATAAGGTCTCCTCCTGCTTCCACTAACCAACAATAAATAAAATAGCAGACACATAAAGCTCTGCTAGAGGTGCTTCACAAAATTCCTACTGCCAAAACACCCTAAAAAAACCGCCAACAAACCAAACCAAAAAAACACAACTAGATATACCCAAATTCTAAGGCAGCTATAATGTTGAGCCATATTATTTGATACCATTTCTGAAAAAAAACCCCACCTCTATTCTTAAGATTTCAATGTACTGATAGACTGAACACATATTTGAATACACGTGTCTAGATTTTAGGCAAACCTGAACATATGCAAAGGGTTCACCACTCCATAGACGGCTGTTTCACATTCTCTCAGAAAATCTAACACTTAAGGGCAAACCAAAACATTAAATGACATTAAATGAAAACAGCATTTATGAATATTCATGACTGACAACTGGATACACATCAAGTGGTAACAATTTCACTTTCCAAAACCCAAGAGCAGCCACTTTGCTTCCTGACTCAGTGTGCAAACCACAAAATGAGATTCTTTATTTAAACGTAGTCATTTAAAACGTACCAGTACTCCAATCTATAACAGCATTAGCAGCATAACTTTACTAACATAGACATAAATTAATATGCTTAGTTTTTAATACTATCTAATGGAAGAGATGGAAAGCAGAAAAAAAAAAACCTCTCCAACAAAAATCGAACGCTTGAAAATTGAAAAACGCAAGATGCCAAAAGAGATTCTTCAATGTCTCAGCCATTTACTGAAGAGATCTTTTCTCATTTGCTGATGACTTTGGCAGAGCTGGTTTTGCCACCAGTCACTCTGTACTTTGTTTAATTATGCAGTACACCAACAGAAATTTTCTTTCTGATTGCATAAATCACAGTGCTTTGACACCAACCTCAATAGGGGCTGCTAGAACAATACAGTGAGCGCTATTGACTCCATCTCTCAAGTCCACAAGGTGTATCATTTAGCCAAGAGTGATAATTAGACACAGAATATACTGAAAACTGTCAATAGGCATGTCAATAGGAGGACTCTTAGCGTCTAGCATCCAGTGAATCAATGGTGTTTTTTCAGCTATAAAATCAAGAAAATGATAGCTTTCAAATGAATGGTGGAAAGGAAACATGAGGCTCCTCAGGGAGGAATAAAACAGCTCAATTTTCCTTCACTGAGTGGCTCTCCAACTGCCTCACTCAATGGAAAAGGTCACAGAACATTACAGCAAAATATCTCTGAAACAAGATGTACAACAATGCTGGGACATGACATGAAGTACAAGCACACTACAAAGGCCCGTATATCTCCGACCTGACAGAATTAAAGCATGGGTCAGCAGATGCCAGACAAGACAGGAATTGAAAGACAATGATTGATCTGTGTAGAAGAAAATGTGAGTGCCTGTCCATATCAAATATGTATGTATGCATGAACAGGATTATATGTACAGTATGCCCCCTCCCTTCAAAACAGTTTTTAAAGCTACAGTCTTGCTTTCTTTTTAAAATTATTTTATGTATATAATTTTCAGCTGAAGTCCAAGGAAGATATAAAGCTGAACCTTTCAATACGCAACTTTATCTTGACATATTCCTACCAAAAAACATACCAGACCTAAAGTGATCCTGGAATACCACTTGCATATAACTTTTTAAGATATATGTACATTTCCGAATACTGGAAGAGTAGTGACAGGAAGCCATTTTCATTCCCTCTGAACTCTTTCAACTAAACACTTTAGTTGGCATGGAGAGACAAAGGCTTCCCATGCAAAGCCTGCTCTGAGAACCACCACATCTTCTACAAAACCTGGTTTATAACTGCAGCTGTGAAGAAAACGTAGCCTCTGTACCATGGTTAGTTGAAATGGTTAGAAATGAAACCAGAAACAAGAACTACAGTGCTGACAGGACAGAAGAGGGGAATCAGAACCAAACCAAGCAGGTGAAGAATTTCAAAATGGATAATTTTTTTTCTTCTCTTCCTTGGTACCCTAAAGAAAACTGTCTTTTAAAAGGTGGCTGCTTAGTAGTTGTGAAGCCAAGACATTATATGATACCAATCTTTGGACATTCAATGCATTTTTTTATCCCAGGGAATGTTTCTATGAAGGTATAAATGTCCCCTGAAAAGCAACTGTTAAGTGGTCCAGTGACATTCCATACTTCTCATTGCTTCACTAATTGCCAGATCAGTTTCTTCAGTAATTGACAGCTATACAAAGTTATCCCAGGATCTGAAAGCCAAGCTCAATTCTGTTCTCAGACCAGCTGAAGTACAAAACCACTCATAGTTTAGGTAAGAATCTAGCCCATGCTCTTCTGTCCTTCTGAGCCCCACATAATGAGGACTTGGGAGCAACCACATTATCTCCCCACCAAAGCCAGAAGAGGGCATGTTCATGACTCAAAGAGGGAACAGACCTGTTGAACGAGAAGCTGCCATTTTTACACTCACCTTTCCCTAAGTGCTTTTTGTTATCAGCGTGTTTCCTTCAGTATCTGAATCAGAAATATACAAAACAAGCCACAATATGAATCTCAAGTCTTGTTGGCAGAACCAACATAAAGTAGGTTTTCTTCTGCCTTTCTCGAGTTCTTGCACTGAAGAAGAGAAACTTTTTTTTCCTCTCCCCTCAACAAATTGCTATGTCAGAAACTGGAGTTCAATGTGAAACGTGTCCCATCATGGAGGCACTAGTAGGGAAGAGAATGCCACCAACAGTAGCAATAGCACTTCACAGTCAGGAAAAAAAAAATAGCTAGAATTGCTCTTTTACATGATCAGTATTCAAGAAATCCTGTCATAGACAAAATACAACCACCTCTCATCTGTTGAAAACACAATTTCAAGCATAAACCCTTTGAATGTCTCGTATTACTTCATTCTAGCAAGCTGACAAGCCTTTCTTATAAATTAGACTAGCCATACAACCACCCTAGGAATCAAGGGGCCCCTACGCTTCAAGTAGAACATTTTTCAGACATTTTCATAGCACCTTCTAAAGTCACTAACAGACTAGAAGGACAAAATAGCAGGCAATTCCAGATATTCTAACAACATGAGTAATCAACAAATCTGTGTTCAAGTGTTCCAAGAGAGAAGAGAAAATTCAAACTCAAACCAAGAAAATTTAAAAAATCCAAAACCACAACTGCATCATATAGGAAGAATAATTTATGCTTTTTAAATAATGTCCCAGAACACTGCATGTCATGTAATCAATTTTCATGGATTTTAAAACCACTGATAATTTCTTTCTCTCCAAATAGTTACATCTACAAGTCTTCAAGCAGTACTTTCATAATCATGAACACACATGTGTTTTTATGAACTCATTCAACTGCCAAGGGTGTGGAAAAGCAGTAACCAATGCTTAATACACTAGACAGTGAACAAGGGTGTAGATCAAAGAATTCCAAAGAGCACCTGCTGCAGAAGCTAGACTGTCAGGAAGGCACTAAAAGCCATGAGAATTTAGGGAATAGTTGCAGGGGTACAATATTTCTGTTAGGAAACCTGCTTATGCATTTCCTCCACCTTTCCCCTAACCTTTTATTTCCAGTCTCACACTTCACTTCAACTTCTTTGTAATTTTTTGCAGAACTTTAATTGGAGAAAATTCAACATTTTGTAGTGGTAGGCTCACAACTCAGAAAACAATACAACCTCTTCCTGCCTGCCCTCCAAAAATAAAACTGAATCAAATAAAACTGACTTTGTAACTTGGGATCTATTACAATGAGGTAGCATTTTTTTTCTCAAAATAACCTTCAGATAGAAACTTCTCCCATTGCTAAAATTAACTGGAGTCCAGTGCCAAGTCTTGGTACAACAAGCCACTGAATCCCAGTGTTCTTTATTTCTGCTCTTGTTACTTTTTGTTTCTCATACCTTTTTATGTCAGTAGAAATCAAAATTAAAGACACAGTATAAACAAGCAGATAACTCAGCATTTTAACCATCTTGAAATCAAATAAAACAAATGTTCCCTAGCTTTATTTAATTTCTCAGGTGTTCATAATTTTATCTAAAACCTAAAGTCATGTCTACACAAAACAGAAATCTGCCTGTTCCTATGGTCTCCTCTGCTTCTCTGTGAGAGATTTTCTGAAAGACACTTTAACAATGCAAAGCCATGTTTCATGACAGCTACCAAAAAAAGCAACAGCAGTTTCAAAAATCAAAGAATGTTCCTTTGGGAAAGCATTATTTGCATGTTCATAATGAATACTTAACTACACATCTGTGCAACCCTTTAGGTTTTTGTGGTAGGAAATGATCTTTTAAGAGGACTTCGCCAACTTCCAGCAAATTCTTACTCAACCTTTGCTAGGCTGAATAATAGCAAGCTTATCAGTTAGTTTTCAACATGATTTTAAATAGTTTATAAGGAGCCACATGACGAATTACTGACTGAATTGACCAGAGCGTTAGGCCAAAACTCCCTCAAAATCAGGGGGTCATTGCTGAACAGAAATTTAATGAGGTGTTACAGTTTATTGCTTATAATTCATCTGTTAAAAAAATAAGCATTCAAACTCAGCATTGCATGCACTACAATATGTAAATAACAAACAGGTTAGCGTCTAAAAAAATAATCCAATAAATTATATGCTGTTTAATTTATAAAGGAAAAACTGGTTTGAGACCATGACACGCACACACGGAAAGATGTCCCAACAGAGTACCTATAGTTATATCTTAAAAAAGATCCTGAGAAACTATGGTGTAAGCAAATTACCACTACTTAATCTGTCACAACTCAAGGATCAATTAATGGAATATTGCTTCAAAATATTAAAATATTGCTTTAACATGAACCATCCCATACAATATATATCATACCCAAGTTTTGCCTTATGGTACAGATGCCTACACTGGTGTGCAGTCATGGTTTAAACCAGCAGGAAATAGGAATGTAAAGGTTCTGAGAATGTGCAGCACAGTGCAATTCTAAGTTATCAGTATTTAAAGTTAGCAGCTCTTTTTCTTGCTACGCTTGCAATGCTATGAAGACACAGATAAGTTTCTTTTTTAAAAATCAAGCTATAGTAAGACAAATATTTACATAAAGACAGTATCAAAGATACTAATAGTGAAACTGAAAACCTTTATGAGACTCAGCTGTGTTTCACATCCACCGAAAGCAGTCTATGCACTTACATGAGATGTGAAGTATCTCTTGGGCAGTACAGAAACTTTAAAGCCTCTACTACAGACAGAGATTTCACCAGAGGAGGAGCTCAATGAGCATTTTTATGTTAAGGAAACTTCCCTGTCTGACCATTGAGGAGACAGGGATGGCTCCAATGAGCTGACAGGTCCCTGCTCGACTCCCTACCCATCCCACACACAATCAGACCAGGTTTTCTCACCAGCTCAATCCCAGATTTCCCTTTGTAGAATCTCAGAACTCTCACTCCATAAAGAAATTAATTCAGGGTGCAATAACACAGAAATAGCTCAAACTGGTGCTCCCAATTCCCTCACAGGCCATGAGCAGCAAAGTCTCCCTCTTGCTCCGAGCCCTTGGCTCCTGCTGCGTCCCTGAGTGACCAGTCCCCTGGCTCCCTGAGCCCTTCACTGTGCAAAGTGTTGGCAGCTCACGACCTCTTGATTGGGCTCCCCCCCCGAAGCTCAACGTGCAGCTGCACCCCGAGCTAGTACTGAATGTGTTTCCCAAAACCCACACCTCCATCCTCCTCCCTGGCTACCTGCCTTATTCCTGCATCCTGGCCAAGGTGCTGTGCAGTGCTCTCCTCCCAAACACCCTCACCATCTTCGTTCATTTTGAATCTTTTTTCTTTGAAGTTCTTTGATTCTGAGAGAGGTTATGTAGCAATTTCACTGCTTTAAGTGGTTAATGGAATCTAATTGCTAATGGCAATATACCCACAAAGAATAACAGTAAACTTCTCTTATAGAGGTAGGGAACACCACATAAAGTCCACAGCAACACTGAGCAAAAAAGTTGAAAAGAGTAATGGAATAAAGAAATTATATTTATATTTTATTATTATCACTTTCTTTCTCAAATAAGTCAGAGAAAAACTTGCAGGAGCAAGACTGGAAAAAAAGAAGCTGTGGAAAAATGGGATTAATAAGAAGAAGCCGTAAATTTTGCCTTTTGTCATGGAGTTCATTGATTTTAGATAAAGGCATACAATCAAAGGTTCAAAAACTAACTGATAAGAGAGAGGTGATAGGATTAAAGGCTTGAGCAAAACTTTCACAGGATAAACAAAAAAAAGCAGGATACTGCCAAGCTGTTAGTTAAAGGGACAAACAACTGACAGAGTACAAACAAAGGCTATGGAATTTAAGGACTGGGGCAATCTAGTAAATAGCAAACTATTGCATTGTTTGCAGCAGATGAAAAAGAAAACTCAGATAAAGTTTGGTATAACAGAAGTCTGTCCATTGTGGGCTTGCAAACAAAGTTAAACCACAGAACAGCAAGACTGTTGCTGTCATCTGGGTCAGCAGTTTATTCAACAGCAAGATTTGCAACCAAAGTCAGCGCTTCTAACACCACACACAGTAAGAGGACAGAAAACTTATGGATATGATCAACAAGACCAAGATTTTTTTCACTTGTGCTAAGAGACCCCAAAAAATTAAATTTAGAGCAAAATGAAAAAAATAAGTTACAACAGTCATTTTGCAACTACTGATTCAGTACTCTTCAGTGACAATCACTCTGAACTACCTTAAATATGTCAGTTCTGGGGGAGAACAAAACAAAATCACACCCCAAGAAAACTACAAATGAAGCAACATCACAGAATTGATTCTCTTCAGCCAAGTTCACACTGGGAAATCCTGTATTGGTTCACTCCTATCCACTACAACACATCCAAACTCCATTCCTTACCCAGAGAGATATATATTTAGTTATCCAAGAATGCTAGCTGGGAATTACCTCCATGTTGCAATTTAAAAAGTGCATGAAGACATATAATGTAAATTTTCAAACACTTCGATACTTAATCAATAAAATTATGTTTTCAAATGGGTAGAGGAGGGGAGGAGGGGAAGGAAAGAACCTTCTTTTGTATTAATTCTATTTCTCAGTCCTGTGGGCTCAGGTGCTATGTAATGGTGTTGGACGGTGGCAGCAGCAATTCACATATTATAAATAGACTTTTTTTTTTTTAAAAAAAAAAAACAGATTAAAAAGGTGAAAAATCATCCACAAGCCCCAGGAACGCAGATTTCTCTGAAACGGGTCTTTTGCGTAGTGTCTGTGAATATGTTGACACACACAGGGAATGTCACACACAGGGAATGTCATCCAACTGATCATTCTGGGCCTTTGGGGACAGGGTAGAGGTGGGGAGGTGTGCATGCGAGTGTTACTTCACAGGTTTTTGAACATAGAGTCCAAAAATAAAAACTAATCTGAAGACAGGGGAAAAAGAGCAACTAAGTGATAGTCTGAACTGTGTCTAGAGTCACCAATATTTCCTAGCCTCAAAAGCAACAATTTCTTACTAATCCAAACTGGTATTTAGGAAGAGATTTCTAAAGCACATTAAATAGCTAAGTATGAATTGCATCTTTTAAAGTCCCCTTCACCCCACAGCCTTAGTTCTAATGAGGCAGTGACAGGCACTGAACTCCCACTACTATTAATAGGAGCAGCACGAGCTGGGCAACATCACAATAGTCAGTAATGTATGCCCCAGGCACTCCTTAAAACAAAAGGAAGCCCAAAAAATTGCTGCATCAAAAGCAGTGAAATTAAGGCAGAGAAGCTGACAGAGAATGCATTTTACTGTGACAATAAAGCCCTCAAATATAAGATTTTCCAATATTTGGGAAATTGCATCTATTATTATTTTTGAAGCAGATGACATAATTAAGATCTCAAGCTTATACTTCTAAACTACACTGCTGATTTTTTCCTTTCAAATCAAAAGCTTCTGCAAATTTAACTAAATGATACAGTTCCTCCTAATTCCTTTACTAACAGTATTTCTCTTGCAGATCATAAAATCTGTTACATGTTCAACTTTTGAATTTAATTTGCATGGTAATTGCAATAACAATAATACTTCATCATTAGGATAATATAGGCTAAGATCCTATGTAATTTTCACTTTTTAATGGAAACTCTGAGACTAAGAACACAGCTAAAATATTATATATTAATGTCAATATAGCTAATACCCCCCAAAATCCCACCAATTTACTTTTCACTGACAATGTTAAAGGAAAATGATTTATGCAGATCAATCACCTAGCTCATCAAGTCATTCACTGACAGCCAGCCTTCATCATTGCTATTTAAAAGGCACTGCTGACAGAAAAGACCGACTCTTTGATTAAGGGCTCTGTCTGGCTAACCTTTTATTTGAAGAATGATTGCTGCTGAGTGACAAATACTTTCCCATTCATTTCAAGGAAAAGATATTGACATTCAAATTCTTGATGTCTACACTGAACAGATGCCACTGTTGGCAAGTGGCTTGATAGCAACAGCAGGTACACTACTACTCTGGGGGGTGAAAAACAGCACCACTGGCTCAAGTTAAAGGCTCTCAACAAGTGAAAGCTACAGATCTCTCAGCCAAATCCTCTCTCTTCAACAGTTATCATCAAAGAACATCTGTTTGTTGTTTCTCCCTAGTCCTCTTCTTGAAAGTGTCCTAGCCTCACCTTGACCCCACTTTCAATTGTATTGGATGTTATTACTAAAAATAAAGAGAACTCAGCAGCAAAGTGACCCTTTGGTTGAGAAGGGCGTCCTCCCTTACACAACATCCCCAAACACCAGTCAGGGAAATCCCAAAGCAAGGGCTGCTGCTTCCGCAATAATGTGATTTCTGTTGACAGTAATGCGAAATGGAAGTTGCATTTGCAGTATCACATACAAAATCAAAGCCAATATGTTTGTTACTTCAAGCTTATCCCTCTGTCACTTTCTACTTTATTACTTTATAAAAAATAAAAAAGGAGTGAGAGAGGGGAAGAGGAGACGAAAGCTGGCCAAAAGCAGCTGCATGATAATGGGCAGCAAGCAGTGAATGTTCAGATCCTGTTTTGGACAGAATTTACAACCACAAGTATCCTAAAAAATAGTCATTAATTTATTTTTCCAAATAAAAATTAGAAATCAAGATAAGACATGTACACCAGGCTGCAGCTTTCAATGTTAAATGTTTTCAAAAATAAATCTATCACATGATGAAACATTTATTTCTTTACTTGCATGCTACACAGATCTTAATCAGATTCAGCATACAGATGCATATCACTTAAAAAAATTCTTTTTGATGCTGCTTGATGACAGTTTCCCAACTTCTCTACAACATGCAGTAATGCATACAAGGAATATTAAAATTAAATTCAGGTAATAAATAATATGAGCAATTCTCCCTGCCAGAGCAGCATTCCTCCCCAATTTTTTTTTTGCCTAGGGTGTGGCATTGGGAATTAATATTCTGCTGCATAATATAACTTAATATTTTCCTTACACTAAAACTCAATTTACTCCTCTGGAATATCACAGAACTTCTCTAAATCATTGTATTAGGCAGCCATATTAAGCCATCAAAAAAGAAAAAATATTCTCCACAGCAATAAACTCTTTGGAGTTTTCTAACGAGGTAGCTCTGCCACATAACTTCACAGAAACACACCATGCAGTTAGCAAGGCTGGAGGGGGATACAGAGCCAACATTAGTCCTGAAGAAAAGCAGGGCTTGGGGTAGAAATCTTCGCTTTTCCTACTGTCCAAATAATTTGCTTCCCAGCTTCTTGCCATTTCTAAAACGCACAGCACAAGTTGAGCGCAGAGAAACAGAAGCTATCACTACCAGGAGAAAAGCAAGGAGGCGCTGCAAATCCAGAGTGCCAACAGCATTACAGGGGTGAAAAGACAAACTCATTTGACTCTCAACGCAAAAGAAAGAAACAACAGGAGGAAGAACAGAAGTGCACTCCCTCCTGATGTCTGTCAAAGGTGTAGGTGGGTATATATTTACAACACATCTGTAATACCATCAAGGCTGTAACTGTCATCTAATATTTCATTTTCAGTTGTTCACTAAGTCAGCAAATTTCATGGTTGTGGAAAAGATTCTGTGGTTGTGCAAAGTAACAAAACCAGAACACTTATTAATTTCTAAATGGAATGTTAGCTGTTTTGTGATTTTTATATAGCTTGTTCTAGCTATTCGGAACAACCTAACATCAAAAACAAACAACTTACACAGGAAAAAAATCTAGCCTTAACAACTTGTGAGGGTTTGGTTGAAGATCTGATTCACTCTGTCTTCCTATCCCATACAAGAAAAAACTACGGTGTAAGAACAGCTTTATGGGTCAGAGCAAAAGTCTCTGTAGTCCAGCACCTTTTGTCCAAAAGCAGCCAAAAAGGTATGTCCTGGAATAAATATAGGAACAAGCTAAATTAGTCTGGAGCCAATTGACTATAACAAAAAATAAAACAAAAAAAGCAGAAATCAAGCCTTGTACTGTAGGTTCTTCAATTCCACGTGCACTTACTCATAAAAAAATCATGGTTTTGTTCATGTATCTAATAATGGTAAATAAACACAGATTTACAGGCTTGAACTTTATTTAATAAAGTACTTGATCATACACTTTCTCTGGCATTCTTCCATTTTAAATAAAGATTAATCTGTGATAGAACTCTAAGGCTGCCACTGTAATCAAAAGAAAAAATGCTTTCAGGTTTTCGTAGCCTTCTTCACATGCTATAGTAGTATCTTCTTTTTTCCTTAAGCATATTTGAATCAACTGTTTGAATATGTTTACTCTTTCATCTCTACAGCTTTGAAAACTTCATACTTTGTATCTGATCTACAACAAAGCAATAAGGACTGCAGAGGTTGACAGCATGGACATAATTAAATACTACCATCAATGAACTGCCATGTTGAACAATGCTGACTTATAATGCACTTCAAGATCAACCATTTACATTTAAAACTATTTCCCTGAGAGGTCTAAAAAAGGAGCAGCTTAGATTTTTTTTTTTTCCATAAGAGATCCACGGAAAAAGAAATCAATTTCTATATAACTCAGTAATGAGTCCTGCTCTTTACCAGAAGATTTGGTTTATATACTGAATACACATGGAAAAATGTAAGTAATACTTTGTAGATGTCACCTCTAAAAAAAGATCAAGAGAAGAAAATCAAATCTACAGTCATTGCATTAACATAATCAGTGAAGTGCCATCACATTTACCTTTTCCAAGATGTACCATACCCAGCAACATAGTAAGTGATTGAAAGACAGAAAATTAACATGGAAGTGAAGTAGCAACAAAAAGCTATTCATAAAGGAATTCTCAGTATCATAAAAATACACTAATTATCCTAAACTTTGAAGAAAATATTTTGACACAAAAAGCTTGCAATATGTATCAAAAACAGCATTAACCTCTTGCACATTTGTAAGAATGCTAGGCCAAAATAGAAATACATATAACATATATAAGTATAGAGAAGAGCAATTTTTAACAAAGCACAATTACAGCTATCACAGCAGTTTGTGGATAAATTATTAGGTTTATTACTCCTAAAGCACTTTGAATAGAAGTGTTCCAGCTGTTACATCTGATCACCAGCACACTGCCAATTTTCTCTGCCAGATAGTCCTTTTATGCATTGGGGAACTTGTTGCAATTAAGGGATTTTCTCATTTCTTTATAATTCTGTGACTTACAAGGGTATCTTAAAAATTCAATTGCATCAACCATATCCAGTTCCTTTTTTTTTTTTCAAATTTGCTGCCTATGAAATTGAATGAAACCACCAAATCTATTTCCAGTGAGAAACCCAGGTTAACATCGTTCTAGTGATGCTTGCTGCATTTGCATGTTGCTGCTGGTACATGTGACAGCCAATAGCAACAGTAAACCTTACAGCATATTTGTGGAAAACCTTTTTAATGAAATGCTTTATGCTACAGTAATCCCTCACTGCCAATTTAAAATTAAAGGCTATTTTACCAAAAACAATGTTTTATGATTTTTTTCTCAAAACTGTTCAATTTCTAAGAAAAAATAAAAATCTAAGGCCAGAAAACACATCTTCACTAGCAAAGAAGCACCAACCTGGCAGTACTCTAAAAGTTCTTATCAGTAAGATAAGATAGCAAGATAAACCTACTCAATTGCAATACTGTGTCTTCTTTCCATTTACTTATTTCACTCTATCTCAAAATACATTACTTATTTCAAAAGGAATAGAAAATTTTCATCTACTACTAGAAGATGCAACAACACTACAGCTAGTAGAATGTATGCAATAGTAGAGTAGGACACATGGGGGATGAAATGGGAGACTCAGGAAATTAAAACTGACTGTATGGAAAGTGCTTAAGTAGGTATGATTTATGTATTTGCTCAGGGTATTTAATCAAAACACCCATGGCTTTTTGATAGTTTTTTTGAAGAGTGACATACTCTAAAAGTGATTACTCAGAATATGGTTTAAAAGACAGCACATGAAAACAAAGCTGTCCTCCAATGCCCACCAAAAGAGACTTCTAAGAGAAGAGCTCACCCACCTAATCACTAGGACAACTTCCTTCAGAAAACAGTGGCTTCCCCTAAGGGTTTCCCTTCCCAGGGCTAATCAAGCCCAATCTTGTTTAGTTTGTACTATCTGACAAGATACTGCTGTGCCACCCAAGGTGGTCTAGCTGATGAATTTAGAGCCCAGCCTAGAGCAACTCTAAGCTCCATTCCCACATAGAAAATCAGAGAACATTCATCAAACAAGAAGTGATTTGGCATGCAGACACAAATGCCATTTCAGACCTCTCCTACTGATTAAATATGCAACCTTCACAAGAGTGTGCATATTCCTCAATTTTATAGCTCTGGATAATTTGGAAAATACCTCATACATAGACCCACAAATGGACTTAACCACTGAATCAATTCAGGACCAGAACTAGCTTCTTTTCTCCACATTCACCCATCCCCGTAATTCCCTGATAATAAAAATGGCATCTATACTGCAGCCCTCCTGCACCTCTCCAACATCACAAGAGGGATCATCTGGCCACCAATCAGCTGCCCCAGTATGGACACAACCACTGCTATGCTACACTGCACATATGTAAACCCATAAATAAGGTGAGCCCAGTCAAAGAACTATCTCCCTCCTTACGTTTATCATGCTAAAAAGGATTCTTTAATTTGTTTTATCCACTAGTGAGTTATGATGAGTAATCAAAAATCACTGTGTTGCAACACATTCTTTCATCAACCTTCATTCACTAAACAAAAGTCAGCTTAAACTGATTAAATAATTCTTTTCTCATCTCTTTCAATACACACTTAAGAAAAAACATACACCTGCTCTGGGCTTCCAGGAACACAACAACGAGAGAAGATGAAAAAAAGCAGTAAAGTGTTTCCTTTAAAAGAAGCTGGAAATACATGTGTTTACTTATTCTCAAGTTGTACAGTGACAAAACAAAAGGGATAACAAGAGAGATGGATGAAGCTGGATAGAGACTAGACCCACCTCCTTTCCACAACGCCATAAAGAGGAAATAGTCTCTCACTTCATCACCCAAATGAAGTGACATGTTTTAAGCAAGGACAAACTTAAAGAGTTTTTCTTCATTTTGAAAAAGAGGGAAAGAAAACCCAAAATACAGAAGAGCTCTTTGTCAGAACTGACTACCACGTCTACCATGACTGTGGGACCAGACCAGGACAAAAAACTGACTCAAGAAACTGAAGGGAAACCATTAACAGATTTCCAGAAGTCACTGTTCTAAGCCTAAATTAGCATTTATGAGATTGAAGCGCATAAATGTGTGTTGACTATATAATTTTGTCTAGAAAACTTACCTCCAACATCACTAATTAGGGAACACTCATGTTTTACAGTACTGTGCAAAGTTTTCCTGCTTGTTTCTATTAACATCTACCTCTGAGGAGTTAACTATTGACCCAGAGCATCAAGAACAGCTGCAATTCTGGGAAGGCTGTGTTCAAACTGCAGGAGAGCAGTAAGGGTTGGCAGTGGTCCCAGAGGTCAGTTGCTAGACCAGAGAAAGGGCTGCAAAAGACTGTCCATTGTAAGGCTTCAAACTCAGCTCAGCTCCCACCCACTGGGCGCAGGGCAGGCAGACAGGAAAGGCTATGGGCACCCCAAGGAGTACCCAGTGCAGGGGCAAAGGCAGGGGGTGAGCTCCACCAGAGCAAACAGCTTCTGCAGGGGCCCACAGCACCCACCAAACCGTGGCAAGTGGATAAATAGCTCAAACAATGCAAGTTACTTCAAACTGAAATGTGAGCTACATGAATAATGATAAGAACACTAACAGTTACTCAGAAATGACAAATTCATCAGAAGGGGGGGGGGGGGTAAAAAAAGACAGAAGCACAGAAAAGTCATTAGGAAAAAGTGAAATATTCCAAAAATGCTGCTTAATCGAAAGCTGAATGCAAATGAATATCTGCATTTTAAAATCTGCATATGCAAAATGTTGCCTTGTCAGTTTAATCCCACTCCCCTTTTACTCCTCTGCAAAAACAG
The DNA here is from genome assembly GCF_015832195.1 of Motacilla alba alba. NCBI lineage: Eukaryota > Metazoa > Chordata > Aves > Passeriformes > Motacillidae > Motacilla > Motacilla alba. Next base: position 14,175,730 of record NC_052021.1, read on the forward strand.
TCCAGCTGCTTGACTCAGACCTGTGTAATGTACAAGATCAGTACCCAGGAAGGAAGTTTGCAATCAGTTTTAGCAAGACTATATTTTTAGCTATCAAGTCCTGGTAACAAATGGTTTTGATGTCCAAGTATTAAAAAACACATTGGCATCCTTTATTGTGAAATAATAAAAATACAACCAAGTTTTCCATCCATGCTGGTTTTCTCATTTTCTTTTTAGAATATATTATTATTAACAAAACACCTCACATCAATATTCAGCCCTATGTGAAAGCATTAGCTGTCTTTCCAACTTTCTCAGTATAAAAATGTTTTCCGCCTATTGGCTCTAACTACTTTTGGATATATATTTTTTCCAGTGGGAAATCTCCATAATGTATGGTTCTGTGAAATAGGTCACTTCCAAGTCTGAAGCTAAAACAAAGAATCAGCCCAGACCACATCACTGGCTTGTCCCTATTTTGGTTGACATTAGTAATGCTAACAACTGAAAAACATTTAAACACACAGGTAGCATTCTTTTACTTAAAAATTACTTGTCTCAGAACAAGAAAAAATACCACTACTACAGCATAAAGAAAAAGCTGACTATGCAATCAAAAGCCCAAAGGACCCAATTTCTTCTTAAAGTACCTGATGGACATTGTGACAGTCTGATTACCTTCTACCACCAATTTTTGGAACATGTGAAAAATACTGTATGCTTCTGGCTGGTATGTGGTCCAAGATGACTCATAAATCTTCCTTTATCTCCTTCGTGGTGTTAGCAGAAAAGGATGAGTTGCTTTTTTCCATCTCATTCACATGTCTTTCTGTCTGTTACCCGTGCCCTTGAGCAAAGATTACTGATGCCCTGCCTTTGATATATGACACATCACATACAGCAGCTTTTCATCAAGTGAATTAACCTGAAAAAATGCAAACCTACCTGCCAGTTGCTTCCCAACTTTACACTATTCCTTTGTGTACCTTCTCCCTAACATGCCACACAAGGCATGAAAGAACAAGGTTACCAGTCAGAGCAAATTAAATTGTCATTCAGTGGACACTGACGCAATTTATCGAAATATACTAACTTAATATTTACCTTCATAACTGATTCAAATTGTAAAATATACTTTTCATCATACTGTAGCCTGAAAAATGTATCTATTTAAAAACCAAGGGATGAACTATCTGCTCAGATCACCCTAAATTATTGCTCTGAGTCATATGTAATAACTGCAATTCATGTAATGCATTACTGATACAACTCCACAAACAGTTCTGCCATGCTAATCCATACAGTAGGATTAGTCAGTATGCTGCACATGCTGTTTTGTTCTTACAAATTAAAATATACTTTTTAGAAAGAAAAATCATTAATATCTTAAATTAACTTTTTTCAATGGTTGAGCTGCTCACAAGAAGTATTTTTATTACGTGAAATAAAAAAATATGTTGCACTTTTTCCACAGGAGAGCTCTTTTAAGAAATGTATGTGTGGGGTGCTCTCTTTTCTGCATAGGCCTTCAATCTTACATTTTGAATACATCATTAAGATAAATATTGCCCTGCTAATTAGCAAGATTCGCACACCAATATCTCTGAGACTTTATTTATGATTGGGCTTTTTTTTTTCTACTGTAGGTTACATTGTAGTTACTGACAGAATCTGAAAGAAATTTAACGACAGGAGTTCCTAAATATCCTAGTGTTTTTAAAGACAGGATAGTAACCTCCCAATATAACAATGCACTTGAAAAGATACATGCTGCATTTCTTATAAAAGTCTTTTATCAAAATTCTATTATGTCTTCTAATGAAGGCAGTGAGTGAAAAATATAAACATTGATATGTATTTTCCAATGAATTGGCTTAAGAGTAACATGTTAAAATAGGATTAATGGCACAAAGCATGTACTATATAAAAATAGCCTGTAGAAAAAAGCATTAAGCAATTACAACTCTAGCACTGAAGGCTCCAATATTATAGGGTAATATTTCCTTAATGTTAGACTTCATTAACCCTAAGATAATCTCTCATAAATTTTGCTGATTTTTAAGGAGAAAAAATAAATTATGTTTATTAAACTACTGAATATGTTTATGAAAACAAGACATAATCTAGTGCTATAAACTTCTTGTCTTTATCTGAATAATCAGGAAGCTCATAAATAAAATATCATATAACAAAGCGAGTGTTAAAATTCATTACCGTAATAGCTATGCTCATGATCTATTTCATTAACACTCCTCCTTTCTTTGAATAAATGGGTTCTTGGGTCTACTAGAGCAAGGCCATTTACAAGACAAAATACTAAGCTGCTTTTTCTCATTTTCCCCTTATCTGTTCTATTCCCAACTTTCTAAATTAATTCTTCCTTTAAATCTTACTGTTCCTTCCAGTGTAACTCACAGCACATTAGAGAAACTTGAAAGAAATACAAGCAAAGAAATGGGTCTGTGCAGTATAAGTTAATTAGGAATCCAAGTGACTGGTGATGAGACTTGATGGCATTTGGCTTTGGAATTAATTTAAGAAGCTTAAGTTCATTTAAAAATAAAATATAAATATATCGCAAATTCAAAAGGAGTCATACTCAAAAACACCACACTCACGTTCCAGCCCCAAGACCAGCTAAAGTTAATATATGATGCCACACAAATTTTATCTCAACTATTTCTTCAAATCAGCATGAATTAAAAGAGCCAGTAGCTGTTAGAGAGGCAGTAATACAGAGGCATAAAACTAAACATGAGCAACTGCAGAAATCACCACCTGCAATCAAGTCCGTAACTATGGGATCCAACTTAACATCCTATCCCTTAATAACTCAGTGCAGAACCTACTTTTCAGTCCTCACAGCAACAGACATCTTTATATCCATCAACCTCAACTTTGCTATTTTAATCCACTTCTGCTCATTTCCTATATATTATATAGGACACAGTCTGGATAAATCCTTGACCATAAAACCAGGGTTGGAAGAAGAGGTCTTTGGAAAAGATGCAAGTGAATAGCTATGAACCATGGTGCTGGGAGATTTCCAGATGCTGTAAGCTGCATGATCACAAGGGGGTTGGAGTGAACACAGGCAGACAGCAGCACTGATGGCTCTAGATTGCCAGATGTGTCCCCTTTCATAAGAATGGGGCAGCAGTCTTAAAATTTCATCCTCACAAGAATGTGTCATTTCATAGAATGATAGAATTCCAAGGCTTTAAAAAGATGCAAAATCTGTACCTCTACCTATTCAAGAGTCACTGCCTAAGGCACAAAAATGCAAGAAGAGAGCATCAGACTCCAGGAGAACAAAACCTAAAAAAATGTGTTGTTACTCTAAGCAGCTACCAGAAATTGAAGGTATACACCTAAGCAGGATATTGCTTTAAATGGATTTCTTACAAAACAGTTTTGTTTTCCTCTCACACAAAAGGCACTGAGACCCCTCTTGATGCAACCACAACAAACTGCAAAAGGTATAGAGTCTCACCTCTGCCACAGAATCACAAGCATTGGTGGTAATCAGAGCACTCCAATCCATGAAGAAAAGCGGAAGCATCTATGAAGAAAAGCTAAAAAGTGCCATTAACCCAGTGAGTACTTCAGTTGCATTACTCACTTCCTTCCCAGAACTTTGAAGAGAGGGTACAGTAACTTAGACATGCATTCTAGGCCTGTATTGTATCATACAGCTTTCCCCTACACTTTCAATAGGTAAATTTGCCACCAGAGGACACTGGTTTATCAAAGGAAATTACATACAAATAAATGCAAAGTGTATTTTATACCTTTTATCAGGCCAGCTGATAAAACTGCAGAAAATAAAAAAGCAAGCCTTGCAGGCTTTCCTAACTTATTGTTTTTCAACTTCATCAACTAGATAAACAATATATTGCAAATTTTAATAGTTTTCATGCTAATATTTAACCTCAACAATCTTAAATTGATTATCATTATAAAAATCTTAATGCAGAGCAGCAGGTTCCCATAGCAGGCCATAACACACAACCCAAGAGCCTGTCTGAAGAATTCTTTGATCATATTGTTCTCCCTATCACCTTCATCAGCCCTGTCTTAGCAGTCTTGTAAAGCACATGCTTTCCCCTGCATCCCATATCAGATCTACCTGCGTTCAAAACCAATGTGCCTGGCAGGGGGTTGCATTCTTTTGGGGTAGAACGCAAGCACTAGGGCAGAGATTAGAAATATGCAAATACAGTTTAAATATCAACAATGGTTTACATGATTAGCCAGAGACATATTTTGGTAGTGTACATTTCACAAAAAGACAAAAACCAAAATCCCCCCAAAAGCTTTAAGAGTCATATTTAATCAGTGTAAAGCAACACTTCCAACTATGGGAACTCCTGAACCCCAAAACTACAAGGCAAGATGCAAAATCATCAGTATCATTTGTTTTATTGGCAGAAAAAGATAAAATACTGGATATATTAGATAAAGCATTAATAAATTATTAGAAGCTGTTAAAAGATATTATAGATAAGCAGTATGTGCATTATTGATCATGTAATTTACTGGGCTGTATAACCAGTTGGTATAATGGATCGTTATCCATTCAATTTCTAATGCTCTGAACCAGGGACATATCCTAACATAGATGATAACACATTTTCTTTGGTTTTAATATTGACAATAAATAGGTGAAAAGCAGCAACAATGTTTTCAGGAAATGCCAATGTCTCTCTTTTTCATGTACAGGAAGGATTTTTCTGCTGGTTTGGTTTGTTCTTTTGGAGGGGTTCTTTGTCAATTGCATCTCCAGGATCTCCAGGAACAACCTTTTGCCTGTGGAACAGCTCAGAGCTGAGCACCAGAGTCTCCACCTGAATACAAACCCAGTATGGGCAGTGCTGGTCTGCTTGCTTTGAGATCTCACCAAGGACCATGGCATTCAATTGTTTCTTTACTCACAATCATTCAGGAGCAGCCAGCACCACTTGCAACACAAGAAGCAGTGACTTAAATGATGCATCTTTCCATGCAACTAATATTCACCTCAGGTGTAGGTGGGCTTGTATTTAAATTGGTCAAGAGTTCTACAGGGAAAGGAAAAAATAGAGAACTGAACTGTCAGTGTCAAATCACAGCTGATGAATGAGTTAACCTGTAAGACTTGGCTATATATCTCATTGGACACACAAAGCAAACAGAAAAGAAAAAACATCAAAGGGAATGCTTGCATTAAAAACATGACTCTAAAAAGATTTCTGATCTCTCCTAATGTGTAATAATTCATCTGTCTGTCTTAATAAAGAGAAGTCATTATTTACTAGTGAACTAATACCAGTAGCAGTGACAAGCAAAACCAAAAAAGCCCATAGAACTATAAAATAGCTGCTCTATGCAGTTAGGCTAAAAGAGAACACGTTCAATGTTTTAGATGAAAAAGCACTTAGGCTTACTATCTGTTCAAAGACAAGCTCCATTACATGTTTGGAGCTGAAACAAATAGCAAGAACTTCTCCTCATACCCAACTTTTACAGGAAAAATAGAAAACATGTCTTTTTTAAAGCATGAAGCCATAGCAACTTGTTTAATGCTTTGGATTGATACCTGTAGGTACTATAATTAATGTGGCCTTTCAGATAAATGCACTAATGTTCCAATACTACATCATCCTTGGATACTAAAATAATCTCCTAAATGTATAAGGGGCCCCAATTCAGGTTTCCTGTATCCATCATCCATGTCAACTGTTTTCTCAAGTAATTCAATCTTCATGCAGGTGAAGCAGTGAAGTGCCATGGAACCAAGAAGGACAATACCACTACACTGCTTTGCTGTACTGTTTTTCTATACCAATAACACACAGGTTTTACCACTATTAGAACAATTCTTACAAAAATAAAGCACTGAAAAAACACCATATCTCTAGGCAATGTGACTAAAACTACACTTGCAATGTCGTAAACAACACAGGATTTATTTATCAATATTTTTAAAGTATGAGTCTTACTCAAACCCAAAACATAAAAAAATCTTCATTTAATTAAAGTATTTAAAACCCTATTTGTGTTTTGTGTTTTAACTTTTGTGAAATAAACTTAGATGCTAGTGATTATCGTGTCCAATAACTCCCCAAACCTAGTAGGATATAGAGTGTTTTTCAAATTACGAAACGTATCTAACATGAATAAACACTGAGATTAGAGGTTTTTTACTTGAAAAATAAGGTATGACAAAATGCGAAGTAGTTTTATAAAAATGTTGTTTCAACTTTCAAATCAGTGACTAATAAGAGAATCTTCAACTACAAACTATGATTTATTTTTAGTTAATTTTACTTTACATGAGTTTGAGCCTAGTCCTGCTATTTATTTTCCATACAAAGTTATCAGCAAATTTTAACATACTTCTCTGATAAAATTCATTCTTTTTATGTTTATGAATATTGCAATACTCTAATTTTCAGAATAAGCAAGGTAAGATTCCTCCTAGTCACAAAGCAAAGCTTAAAAGAAGCCTATGAGAGTGAAGCTGATATGACAAAAGCATAAAATAATATCCAAAGCAGATATTTAATCAAGTCACTGAACTATTGCTCTAAATTTATGTATTAAATTGGTAAAATTATTAACTTGTAAAGAATAAGCAAATGGGTGTATTATCTGGTGAAAAACTCTACTAAACCATTACAGAATATACCATTAGATCTCTCAGATGAAAAATTTCTCTCAAGTGATTCCAAAAATTGTTATCAAACAAGAAAAATATCTTTTCTAGGACTTCTGAAGGCTGTTAAGCTTTGGTAAAAACAGGAGTTTCCTTTAAGTATTCAGTATTGAGCCAACACCACAACTAAATATCATCTTACAAGAACAGAAAACTTACTTTCATTAACTAAAATTTTCATCTTAGTAGTGATTTTACCCTCTTAATTGATTTTTTTCCGAAGTCATTTCATTGCTAATAAATAAAAAACATGAAAAACGAAATTGCGTAATAAAGCATGAAGGGCATAGAGTTATGAGCTACTGGGCCCCTGGGAGAGGCATGCAGTATTTTATGTTCAATGAAAAAATTAAGAGCAACAGAAAAAAGATAGCATTCTTCAAACAATTAATAACCACATTTCAGAAGTGAATTTTAAAAATGCTACTATTTCTCAAGAAATAGGAAAAGCTTTAAATCAGTAGCACTAGCAAGCACAACCATCTTTTCCTTAGTGATTTATAAAATAATTAAAATAATTATTGGAAATATCTCATGTCATTTAGGCCCTTCAAGATTTGACAATTACATAACTAAAGAACCAGTTGATTCTGGCAGCTATGAATGCACCAAATAATTTTACCATCAACATTGTTTAACAACTCACTAAAAGCTAACAGTAACTTTTAGTTAAGAAAACAAACAAACAGACAACAAGAACAACACAAAAAAACCCTTTAGAAATTTAATGGAAAATATATAACCAGCCAAAAGAAATATATAACCAGCAAAAGAAACTATTTCTTTATAAACCTAAATTCCATCTCGTTTCACGAACATGTATTTATGTTAGACATGTTCAATCCTCTTAGGCAGAGGGTGATTCTTGGGGTATTCTGTGCAGGGCCAGGAGTTGGATTCTGTGATCCTCGTGTGTCTGCCCAACTCAGCACATTCTACGATTGTATGAAATAAGTGCAGCAAGTTGAGCTGAGAGCACAAACTTGTTTGTCACATGCATTAGATCTGAGTTGAGCTCCAAAGCTGAAAGGAGCAACCACACAGTGAGGATATTTTTCCCTCACAAACATGAGGCATGCCTGCAGTTCCCTTTCAAGCAACATTTAGGGCACACTCAATGGGACAAGAAAGGCAAGGAACAGGCAGCACAGGGTTCACAGCACAAACACAGAGCACTAATTTCTCTCAAAATGCCAGGAAAAACAAAATTAAGCGAAAACCCAAACACATTTAGAAGCAGCTGAAGAAACAACATTATTCTCTATAGCCTACACACCTACATAAACTCAGTCTGGCATTTTGAAACAACTCTGTTTTATCAAGAGGTTCTCTAGATTCCTTATCATGGGCCACGTCTCTTTTCGCTGTTCCCTCCCATGTGTCTTTTAAAAAGGCTTCTAAAGATGAATTCTTCTTTAAGAGCAGCATTACTTCTGCATAGCTGGACTTTGGAAGTAAAACAAGAAGCAGGGCACCAGACCAAGTGTGTAAGGGAGCAAACACAGAGGAGAGAAAAGTAAATTTGTGTTGTGGTTTAACCCCAGCCGGCAGCCAAGCCCCACACAGCCACTCACTCACTTCCCCACCTGCCGAACTGGGGAGAGAACTGGAAGGGGAGAAGCCAGAAAACTCATGGGCTGAGGTAAAGATGTGTTAGTAGGGAAAGCAAAAGTCAAGCACGTATTTGCCTTGAGGTTCAAGCAGGCATAGTAATTTCCAGTTTTCAGCCTAAGCACTACTTCAGGACTCTATGCTGTTTAACAGTTCCCACATTTTACACCAAGAGTGTGGGTGTTTCTGTGATGTTGGGTTTTGTTCCTAACTCTTTCTCTGCATAGACACCTCCCTGGTAGATGGCATTTTAAGGAATGTAGGAACCTTTCCTGATGGGATGAATAGATTTAACAGCAGCAAAAACATTACTGCAAGTAAGATTCTTCATTTTTATACACTACTGTGTATTTTTTATGATTCGTGTCGAAGATCCTGTTAAATATTTAAACAACAATACAATATCAGTAAGTAAACTCTTTAAATCAGGCATCCACTATACTGTATAGTGGGAACAGATGTGCTCTTATTAAGGCTATATTGTAACTCAACAATAATTTGTCATATTTGACATATTGTTAGATTATGTGCACCTGCCAGAACTATAGTAGCAATTACAAATGATATATATACCACTTTTATTTTAAATACCTGCACAACTTATGTAGGACGTGAATACGATGTATGGAAAAATTGTAATTTCCTAAATGTCATCACCAAACAACACCTAATGTCTCACAATTTCTTTTTATGTATATTTTATTATAGCGCCCAACTGTTTCAACACTCTAGTGGCTGGACTTTAATGTGGATCAAGCAGCCTCAAGTAACATCACCAAATGTTTAACATCTGTGAAAATTGGACCAACAAATGCTCATATTTTCAGGAGGTCATGCTGGCCAGCTTTCATTAACAATTACTTTAAACTTCAGTTTTCTTTATAGCTTTTTATTTCAGGAAGGACATGTAAAGTTCACCTTAGTTAAACTGTTAAGTTTATTCCAAACTCATATAACATTAACCTTTGGAATATTTAGAAACTTTTGAAAGTTTCCTCTCCTTCCCCCAAAATTTGGATCTCGTTTAGTTCACCCATTAACACAGGGGAATAAAACTTCTGATTAGGTCTTCAGAATTCAGCATATTTTCAGAACAGGGTCAGAATCTCCCAGCTTTTACTTCCTTTTACTTTGCTTTTTTTCTTCTCCCCCAAACCATCTACAATTTTCAGACCATATTTATAATTTACTTGCAAAATTCCTTATTGCCATGGATATAAGGTAATTCTATAATCATGAACTATGGTGTCTTGAAAATTATTCAGAGTTTTGAATTTTTCTACCACCTTCATACCTCTAGCATAAAGCAAGGCTTGAAATTTGCCATTGGGTTCTAAATCAAAGCTTTTCACTATGGTGTTGGAAACCCCAGTGGGAACCTGGAGAGCAGAACCCCATGGGACCCCAGGGTGTAGGAATTCTAAGGATTGAATTTTAGTGCAGGTTCAGCCCAGTAAGGTGTATGACTGCCTAATCCTTAAATAATCATAACAAATTGTTAAATGTGCACAGCTCATGGGAAAAAGGAAAGAAAGGATCTTGGAGTAATAGTATAAATACAGGAGAGCATGGTTAAAAGGCAAAGATAAAGAATCTCTTTTGAAGATCAAAAAGCCTCAGTAATTTTAAAATAGATGAGAGGAGACATCACTGATAATCTCAGCATTGCCTACATTATCCCCTCAAAATTAACTACTATCAATTAACCCTACAAAAATTAAAATGTTTTTTCCCTCCTCACCAGAACTCCACATTTCTTGCTGTAGCCTTTTCGAAGGAAATACAGGAAATAATCTGCAGGAGACCTGCTCTTAATGATTTTTTACAGGTTTCACTAATATTGTCATGCCTATTCCTTTCTCCAGCAAGAATCCTTGGTTTTCACTGTATTATAAGTCTCCACATTCCACTAAGTGCCATTTTAATAGCATGTTGCCATACACTTCTGTTTCAGAGGACCAGAGAAGCTTTGATAAGGATAGGTGGGAATTAATCTCTCTTTCCCATGACTACAAGCTGTACAGAAATCCCACTTCATAGATTCTGCAGTGCTACAGCCACACTCCCTGACCCAGTAATAGCTTTGATCTTTAAAGGGAATTCAGAGCACAGTGCTCCCAACGCATCAAGTGATGCCAGGGAGCCTCAGCCTGTTCCTCTCCCAGATAATTACAATAACAGGCCATTGTGAGACTCATTGAGCTTTGTTTTAGGACCTTGGAGCCACACATCCAAGCTGGGATCAGCATTTAACACACAATTTGTTATAGTGGCTTCTTCAGCGTCTCTCCCTTCTATTATTTATAAAGAGTCCTACTGCACAATCATTGGAAAGGAAGGTGGAATACAAAACTCATTCTAAAGAGAATGAAGGTACTTCATTTTATTTTGGAAATGTTTGCATTATGTACAAGTTTACACGGAGAGCTTTATAGACTGAAATGATTTACCATTAAGGTGGATATTGATTATAATCTCCAGCTATTTAAAAGGAGACCTGTTTACTCCAGAGCACTTAATAAACTGTGGCATGTTTCAGCTTAACAGTGACACAAGTAAACAAAAGTTACTGATCTACCCAGCGAGTTATAAAACTTGTAACACGCAGTAAACAGCTCTGTCATTTTATTTAGCATATTGCATTGCATGAGCTGCTTTATTTACCTAGTGGTAAATCTTTATGTATCAAAAATGCTACAGAAGGCACAACAAATAAATTACAAACAGACACTAACATCTGACTAGTTAATCAAACAAATAGGACATATAACAAAGAAAAAAGCTATAAATATTGACAACAAGCTGCTTCAGTCACAAAAACATTCAATACTTCAGTTCTCAAGTGTGAGTTTTATATCAGTCCCCTGGAAACAGTTTGTATCCTCCAATAAATTTTTACAGTTGATTCACCTGCCTGATACCCTTCAGCCATTTCCTTCAGAAGCTGTCAAACCCGCCAACAATAATATATGGCCCGACCAACAAGAACAGCTGTAGCCATTCTCTCTGCTGGTTCCTGCACCCTGTTCTGCATAAAATAATACATCAAGATTAATTGATTTCCCATCAGTCTCACAGAACAGAAAATTAATTTTCATGTAGCTATTTTCCTCAGCATATGAATTTTGAACATGGCAAGTAATTTAAGTTTTTAATTATTCAAAAGTAGGAGAAAAAGAAAAAAGAAAAAAAAAAATCACAACACAAGATAAAGTGAGCCCCTGAAAGCCCCAAGGCCATGGCCTGGACCTTGATTTGTGCTGAGACAACAATAGCATTCACTAATGCCTATATAAATAATATATGTATTAACATACATCTTTGTACAACACCAATTTCTCTCACTCTGACCCAAGACTACCAGGTCATACAGCAGCAGTTTGTCACAGACTGTACATGTGACATGCTACAAGGCAAACATATAATGTGTCAGCCATACTGGATTGACCCCGATTGCCTCCAGAGCATGAACACACCTATAACATAATGGGAAGGTAATGGTCAGCATCTGAGGGGAGTAAAACCTGCTAATCAGCAGGGTGTCATATCTCAGCAAACCTTCTCTTCAGGTGACATTGACTCGTGCAAGGAAAAATGCTAATGGAAAATTAGACAGAATAATCTGTCTTGCTCAAGTTAAATTTTTTCCAGATGACTACTAAAGCCTTAAAGAAAAGCACAGGCCACTCCAAAGATAGTAAGATGTCATAAAGACGGCACATTTAAGAAAAACTCATTAGCTAAGGTTCAAATTTCTATAAACAGACATTGTCACAAGTTGAAGAATAGAATTTGTAACCGTGAACAGAGGCCAGAACTGTACAGGTAAATACCCATAACTCAAAGCATTCATTATAATAATTTGTGATGAACTACCAACCACTCATTAATTATTTAACACAATGAATGATCAATAAGTCTCAGATTGGATTTTTTTATTTTAAGGGGAAAAAAACCCACACAACTAAACTTCCACTGTGCAATACTCACACATGGCTTGGGCTTAAAGGAAGATGGCAGCATGAAAATGTACCCATAAATTCAAAACGAGCATGCAAATGCCAAAAGGCATGTCACGGAAGATACTAAACCACAAGTCTGCTTTTGAGTGTTCTATTTTCCTTGAAAAGTTCTAGGAAGCTTCATATTATTAGTTAAACCTTGTTAAAAACTCCAAAACTTTGATAAGGTGCGCCACAAAATTACTCCAGTGGATTATCACCATCAGTGGCACTAGATAACTTCACAAGGGTCAAAGTATCAGACAAATCAGTAAAACAATGAGAGCAGGCTGTGACTATTTTGGGGTATATATTTTGATGAAATGTTAAACACTGAACACAAGGAAGTGTAACAACTGCCACAAGTGTGGCAAAAATGCTCAATCCAACTACAGCCCCTGTACTGGACAACAACCTGCTTACGGTATGGCTGAGCATTGGGTCACACCAGCAGCTCTGTATCTAAGATTCTTCCAGTATTTCAATGCTAAAACCATGGCCAGTGTTTTTCCAAAGGCTGCTTATATTCTTATTCAGGAAAGGCTGAAGAACTACTAAAACTCAGCATATCTATGTTTGTCCTTTAAAAGCAAGTTTTGAACAAGAATCTTAAGTTCTCTATCCATTACTACAAAACAGGTTTACAAACCAAGAACCCAAGCTCAGTGTCTTCTCAACACACCCCCAATAAACCTGTGGTTTAGACAGAAAATAGACTTTTGACTTTAGGAAGCGATACCAGTTAAAGGCCTTTATCTTCTCTATGTTTAACCTTGCAAATATATGGATATCTAGTAATAACAACATTATCAGCAAACAGGATCAAAATGTGCATGCCATGCACTTTCCCTGGCAATTGAATTTGTTAGTGTCCTGACACATGACTGCTTCCAAGAAGATACCCATTGAAAATAAAATAAAAGCTACATTTACCTCAAAAATGTAGAGAAAGTCTACATTGCAAAGAACTAAACTATTCAGAACTACAGCTCATCTTTATTGTCACCTTAGAAAATAGTTGCACACGGCTTTAAAGTTCCACTGAGAAAAAATAAAGTATCGGATTTTAAGGTGGGGAGGGGCACTTATAAAAAGCAGCTTTTGATGGATTTGGGTTTTGTTATTTCCTCTTCAAATTGCAAAATGATTAAAAGAAATAGTACATTATACTTGGTAATACCAACCATTCTACAACTCTACCTTCCCACTTTTTCATGTCAAATTTATCTGCAGTTGTCCTTCTAATATTTACTTTTTTCCTACCCTTTCATTATGAAAACAACCTTATTGAGAACATAATGAGATCATAATGTTCCCTGTTAAAATACATTTGCAATCCTGTAAATGAAATACATAAAGCAGGGGAAGGAAAAAAAAAATCCAACTAAAAACCCTCACACAAACAAAAACCCATACAACTTTACAAAGTTGGTACTGCTGCTACAGATACTGTTCCTGGCACAGCTGAAAGGTCTTTGTTTCCGTAAATTCAATCGAGTGTTCCTATTTCTAAGTCTAGCAAGAGGTTCTAATTATTGTTAGAAGCCTAATTAGCATTTAGTATTACATTACAACAACTGCAGCAAAATTGTACCCGTTCTCCAATAAACAGTATTCACAGTGTGCAATCAAGCTGCTGTACGATGCAATGAGAATTAATAGCACTGCACGACAATGGTAAATCCTACAACTCCCGCTGTGTGTGTTTAATAATTTTTCACTCCTTCCAGATTGTTCCCATCAAGCGCAATTCCCAAGATCCTAATCAGCTTTCCTCCCCATCAATACTACATAGAGATCTGAGCACTGAAAATTATCTGCAATTTCAAAAAGTGCTTTGTTGCATTATTAGGCCACTGACCTAAGAGGTAATGGGTAAATAGTTTCTGAAAAATGTCCAAAGCACAACATAAATTAAAGATTATAGTCTTGCCTGCTGTTCTTACCAGAGCTGTAACTGCAAACTCTAACAGTTTTTACATAAAATCCTTAACTACAGTGTTATTTTTTTACACAAAAATTAGTACAAAGATGACAGGGTTTATATTTAAATAAGTCCCTTTGCCATATTTTACACAAATAATACAAAGTTGGAGAGCCACAAGCACCATGTAAATGTATTGCCCATGTATCCACACACAGAGAGCAATCAGAGAATAGATACCACAGTTTTATCTGCGTTCATACATGCAGGATATGTGAGTCACTTCTGGAAAGAGGTGCACACACTAAGTGGCACATCTAGAAATGGAATCAGTCTTCTTTGGTCTTCTTTTTTAGCAAAAGCAAAGAATATAAATCCTTGTCAGAATACTATATTGTGATGGTCAGATAAATTCAAAGTGCACAACATGTCCTTAGAGCATATCCATCTCATACATTTATCTGACAATTATGATTAACTTAATACAAAAACAGAGGCATTAGAGGGGGAACTTACTTCTATAGGGAAAACACAAAATGCCCCACTGATACATTAGCAAGGTCCATTCTCCAAATACCCAGAAAAAGGGACTCCCTTCCTGTTCAGAGCAGCAGCAGTGTCAGTGATGGAGGAATAAGGGAGCCAGACACCTCACTCACAGGTCCAGATGCTGGTAACTGCACACCAACAGACATTTGAATATTATGAAAGGAGTTGTAAGTTTGGCAAAGCGCTCCCTCTGGCTTTGTCACAGTAATTTGTTTCAGTTAATGGAGTTTCAGCCTATCCCCATAATCACTATCCCTTATTATGGAAATCTTATCTGTATAATAAACTCATCTTCTCACAAGGGAGTTCTCCCTTCCTTTCACAGTTTGTCAGTGCCAATATCATTTAAGTTTTACCTTGTCGTCTGAATGTAATTTTATTTTACCTAGTTATCACAAGATATAAAATGCTGTGGTATTAATTACCAATTATCACTACCTCTGACAAAATGTGGCATTATTAATTTTCTTTAAACAAAAAGAGGATTTGTTCATTATTTTACCTCCCCCCCCAAAAAAAAATTGCAAAATTATTCTGCAGTAATTTGCCTCTGTTTCTGATGAGCTGATTTCAAGGATCACACTTGAAAAAACACCATGTTATGACATATCTGGACACAGTTGCGAGCATGTAGCAGAAAAGGGACAGAAGAGCTTGAGGAAAAGACAGAAATAGGACATGAAGGAAAAGGTAAGCATGAGCTCAACTCTGGTCTGAGATGTTGATAGTTTTTAAAGAAAAAAGCACACAAAGTCCAGTTCACGGCAGTTGAATGGGAGATACACAAAGCAGAACGAGGAATTCCACATTATTTGGTTAGGCAGAGCTTACTACAAACTGCAACAAAGGGCTAGCACCAAGCCTTTTTCCCAGTCAGCAGTGTTAATAAACACATAATCTGTGAACTGTGTAGGCAGCTTTTCCTTCTCAATGGACCCACTTGAAAAATGTAGACTTGTCAGTCCAGCCAGTAAACCACAGTTTTCCTGAACATTTCTGAAACAGCCTACTTTGCTAAAATTAATTGCATGTATCCCCCGGAATAGAACACCTTATTTCCATACTGTAAGTTGAAGGCACAAGAACAGCTTGATCTTAAAGGAGGTTCCAAACAGGAATTCCTCATGAGGCACATGATACTAGGCGGCCTTCACTTTGGTTGTCACTGAAGACATCACATTGTTAAGTGCAACTACTGCAAATGAAATGCTGAGGTGGGTTTATCTAATGTAACACAACTGTTGTCTTTGCTGCACAGCTAAGGATTATTTGCTCTTTAAGTCTTCCTCTTTGGTTCTCCTTCTTTAGGAAGCCCATAAATCAAACAAATTTACACCTCACAAAACCAAAAATCAACATAACTAATTTTAGTATTATCTGTGGATACACAAGCTGTGACAGCCAGATGACTGGCAACACTGGCAGAAGAACTTTTATTCTACACTGACACTTTTCTCCATGGCAGCCATAACCCACAGTTGTGTTGGTGACTTTGAACTCACTTCTTGGCCATCAATTTGTGTGACTGTTGATGAGCTCTGGAGGCAGCTTTGTCCATTACATATGAGTTTCTTTTCACTGCATGTTCAAAATTTGCCTGTCATTCAGTATTAACTCCTTTCTGCATATTCTCTTCCTTCTTTTTTTTGGTCTTTAAGTTGGCATATCATCTCCAACTTTAAAGCTTCGATATAAAAGCAGGGGTGCCCGATACATTTCATTTAAAAATATGAACCCAATAGACATAATCCAGAATCTCTGGCTCTGAACTGGGTTAGCATATGTTATATTTGATTTGTATTTCTATCAGTATCAACCCAAGCATCCTTATACACACCAGCTATGAACATGATTTATAGCAAGTCATTCAAGGGAAAGCATATAGCTTCCCTTCACAATTTGACGTTATCAAGATTACTTCAGAAGCTGGCAGCAGCTACCACAAGCAACAAGCTGTCACTGTAAATAAATCACTCCCTCAGAAATAGAAGTTAAAAATATAGATTAACGTGAACAGAGGTCAGTATTTTAGGCTTAGCTTTTGTTTCACCTCTCAGCCAAGCCACAAATCAACCCTGTATCTGACCAAAAAGGAAAGCCAAAAATTAGCACAGAACTTTCCATTTCTATTTAAGACAGAAGTCAAAACGAGAAATTAAAATCAAAGCAAACAAAAAAAGGTAGACACCATGCCTTTATCAGATTAATCGTATGGATTTAGTCTTGGCTAAAAAGCACTAGCCAAGAATTTGAACAAGTGTGGTCTTTAGGGCTTACCCTACCAGTTTTCAAATATTCTAAATAAAATCGCAGGAACACTTAATATGTATTTTGGGAATGACAGCCCTCATACTTCCAATTTCTGTACAGGTATTCCTAGTCAAATAGTATTCTTATTCCCAAGGCTACTGCATCCTGCTCATGCAAACCTACAAAGAGGTACTTGGAAAGGCCATCAACAGAAGCATCAATGTACTCTGTGGTAAGAATGTTCACTGGTAATGTGCAAATCCCATCAGAGTAGATTGAAAATTAGTACAGAAACACAACTTGGCCTACCCACCCTCAACAGTACGAAAACAAAATGAGAGTTCTTAATTAATCTACTTTACTTTTCTTTCTTAATGAACAATGTTTAAAATATTAAAATATTTAAGTTATCTCCTTAATATTCTAAGATCTTGATTATTTAGGTCTAAAATTCAAACAACTCCTTTAAATAAAACAAGTAGAGGAAGCCACTTGGAAGTAAAACTTGCTAGTAAGTCAAAACAGCTTTTGATAGGAATTACACAATGACAAAAAACATTTCCTTGGGAATTGGGTCCCAAATAGAACACTTTTATCAGTGTTTAAGATACCCTGCTTTCTTCTTGGCAAAAAACACCTAAAAATCCTACTGGAGAATATCCGTAATTCAGAGCACTTGCTGATTAAATTATCCCAAAATATTGGAGCCTTAACAGGACTCTCAGTGGTCTTTCCACAACTTCATCTAGACAGGTATTGTTCAGTAACCATATAGTTGCGGTCATCTTCCACTATCGGCAATCCTACAGCGGTCAAGATGTCCCCTGTCTTGCTTGTCTGTCATTTTACGTCTGACCAACCCACTTAGTTTGCTTCTTACATTTTGACACACGAAAAGTCATACACTTACATTTCATTGTTAGAGGACTCTTAAGCACAGAGTATGCCAAGCATTAAGACTCTAAGCATATTTTCTCTCCACAGAAAAAATAAGAATCTGAAATTCCAGAAAACAAATTTGTTCATTAAAATATTCACAATGTTTTTGATAATGTGACACCATCAGCAAGAAAATGTGAGAGTTTTGAAAAAAAAATCTCATTAAATTATACTGCTTTACACTACTCATCCAAGTATCTTTTTCAAGGCCAATACAGTAGAAACATGAAAGAAACTAACTGTGAAAAGTATATCTCCTACAGTTTACCACTCTTTGATATGTAAATAATTCACTGCAATCCTTTTTAATATTTTCCCTCTACTCTTATGCTGATAAAGCATTTTTTGCTATAAAAGAATATACTACATTTATTAGCACACATATGTACAGCTGTATGCAAAAAATACTCTGTGTGAACAGAGCTGAAGAGAAGGAAAGATGAATTTTTCATGCTTTCAAATGCAACAAATGCAAAAGCTTTAAGATATGTTCAAGTTTACTCTCTGTGTGTGCTATGTTTATAGGTAATACATGAGCAAACATGCAGATCTGAAAAGCAGAAAATAATCAAGGTGGGAAAAGCTATTATTAATGATCAACAATAGCTGAAGGCTTTTAGATATTCGCATCTATGAGAGATGAATCCTCAGGCCCAGTACACAGGACTAAAGATGGACAGATGCATTTGAATGCTCTAGACTTCAACTGAGGGCTCTGTTCTTAAGTAAACAAAGCATCTCAATTCTCTCCAGCTCTGATACAAGGAACATGAGAACCAAGATAGGTACATGAATACTAGCAGTGATGTCTGCACTACAACCCAAGGGCCCAAACCAAATTAAGCAAATTGATTCATTATGCATTCTAGTCTATGAGTCTTACTGTGAACTTTAAAAGGTAAAAGTTGTCAATTGGCACACAAGGGAGTACATGTACCTGCACAGAGACAAGTAACAGGGGGAAAAAGCAGGAGCAAGGCAGAAAACAATTAGTCTTCAAAATTTTTAAAGCCATAGTGATTCTGTGCCTCATAATCAAGGAAAAAGAGTATTTTTGTCAGTACAGGCAAGAACAGGTAACTCATAAGGCTCTAGCGAATAACTGCAAAGCATGCAGCAGCCAGAAGGCGAATGCTCTGTCTTCCCAATACACAATTAGTACATTTGCTTTTTGAGTCAACAGCTGCACTGCAAATGCTATGGTATGTTTGGCAAAGGAAGATTAAGTTATTTGGTTTTTGCACTTGTACTCTACTTCTGAGATCTTGCAGTCACTCCTCCTCCCCCTTTTTAAACCTGTTATCCCCACCACATGCCACCTCCCCCCTCAGCAGGGGCCTTGGTCATGAGAAATTACTGTGCTACCTCGTGCCCATAAGAAATTGTAGGGCCTGGTGTTCGAGTTATCCAGGCATAACAAGTTATTTCCCAGCATGCTCACTGATTAGGTACCTTCCATAACCATAAAGTCAACAATAATCTACCTACATGCCCTTTCTGCAGGTGGCTGACCTATAAATGTTAAGTAAGTCAGTGGCAGTTCAGTCTAAATTACTTGCAAAGCATTATGCGTAAACATTAATGCTGCAGCATGTCCTTAACTATACAACTGGGACTCTATAGTCTGCAAAATAATGTGACTTGATATTTTTTCCTATGTAAAAGCCTTTTCCCATTATAAAATTATGCAATGCCCCTCTTACCTGATGTCCTATTATTTCCTCCAAGTCTGTCCCACAAAAAGTAAAAGCTACTTCCTTTAGTTCAGGGCCAATTCCTCCTCTTTTAACAGTGTCCTTTCTAAACATCTAAGGACCCCATGTACTGACACAGATTTCTATCAAGCCCACAGATTTCTTTCACTTTTCCGTGAAAAAATTTCTAATAGAACATATTTTTTCAATTCACCTGACTTCTTCCACTGCCTGAACAAAAGATTTAGACCTTAGTTCTTAAAAAAATCCAAAACCTCACATACCATGGGAACTACAGCTATCAAATAAAATGTTATAACATGTACCATAAAAGCAGTGTAGGAGGAACAGTGGCTGCTATGTTGGAGTGGCAGTACTGAGGAGCACAGAGCCTGTGATTTCATGCAGTGCCCTGTGACTGGAATGATAACAATCCACATTCCCTGTGCAGTCACTCAAACACTTCCCTTTGGGTATTGTGGCGCTGAATGCTCTTTGCTATTAACTACAAGCAAGAGGAAAAGAGTATGTCACCTTCTTGGAAACTCCAAAACGCACAATTGTCTGACACTGTTTCAAAATCAAAATCAAAGACTTGTCAATTTTTTCAGTTGCCTTCCTGGATTAATTCCTTCACAGAAAATGCTAAGGAGAACAGCATCCAGCAGATTTAGTAAGCAATATGAGACACATGACTTTGTCAGCATTGAGTTCAATAGCTAAACTCAACCAGTAGCTTAATTATGAGCACTCCTAAAACTCAGTCTGCAATTATAAATGCTGTCAAGTTAGCTCTCAGCATTATCTCCAGGTGATGGAGGCAGATATATGGTTGTATTTTACTATGAGGATGACAAGGGGTGAAAATCAGTTTACAGACTTGAGTAAATATTTCTCCAGGACTACTTGGGCATACAGTTGGTATTTTACAATAAAGTTAACTTCAGTGATATGAAGTACCAACACAACTCTTCTATCTACTCTCAGTTTAAACATCACTTAGATACTCTTCTGCAGAAATAGCTTTTCTTTCCATCTCATTTTGCCACCAAAAAAGCCAGCAAACAAACAATGAAAACAAAACAGTTCTTTTCACCTACAAAATGATTAAAATACTTGGAACACCTCAAGGACATTGCAATAGGTACTCTTAAGAGGGCGAATAGGAGATACCAAAAGAGATACCAGAGAGTTTAACCCAAAGCAGATTCATATCAGCTTCTTCACACAGTTTTTAAGATAGCTCTGCTGAGTCTATTCCTTACATTATATTTGAGAGAAATGAACAAAAATGACTGCATTGTATTCATACTGGTCTTTGAGTTATAGAGTGACTGGTGACCATATTGTTCACCAGTAAAGCAGCCAAATAGGTCAGTGTTCCACCAGCTCACACTGCAGACTAATAAATATACCTGCACAGCTCATGTTTAGGAACCCTTCCTACTGCAAGACACAGACAACAAACTCTAAGCAACTAAAATACTACTTAATATAAACATTGAGACATACACATTTGCCATAATTTCTACCTTGAAAGAGATAATCCACTTTTGCAGTGGTATAAAATCCTGATGAAGATCACAAAATTCTGAACCTTAAACTGCCACATGAGCACTGAACTCCACTCTTGGGTACTACAGTAGCATTCAACCTGAAACCAGCTTCAAAGAGAAGTTCAGAAATACAATGACTCAAAAGGAAGCAAAACCTCCAAACAAAAGATACCCTTCTACAACTGCTAGAAATTCAGGATGGCAGAGATGGATGATGTGCACATAAGATAGTCAAGGCCATGCCATCTTCTCACAGCCCCAGCTCCCGTTTGATCAAGAGAGAAAAAGCACACACAGTCCATGTTTCTCTAAGCTACAACATGGCAGTATTTCCAAGTTGTTCACTTCCGCTTACTGTTTATAACAAAAATATGCCATGCTTTTTTACCTGCATTTGGAGTCCATGCTATTCTTTCAAAAGAAGGTACAACATTGTTGTTCAAATGTAAAAGAAATACAAATATTTCTGGAAAAGCAGCCTTAAAAAAAATTAATCTATACTGTAATGTCCCTTGTAGGTTTAAAAACCAGCACCAAATAGCAAAACATACACTATTATTACCCAGTACACATTCATTGTATGCCAGAGTTCAAAAACAGTTAAGAAAATGGAAAAGTTGCTTTTTTCCCTCTACACAAATTTGTTAATGGGGAACATAATGGTAAGCCATGTTTGCTGGCATTCTGTGAAACATCTACAAATTGCCTCTGCAAAGCATTATAGGTTGTCAGACTAATGCAGTTGAAGATAATTTGGCCTTTCAGTGAATTGAACCTCACAGCACGATTATACTCCAGCACCAAGTAGAGTGTCACAATTATTCTTTCATGCTGAATTACCATATAATGTCATAAGCCTACCTGTCATAAGTCCTGCAGCCAAGCTTGAATTTTTTCTAAATCTATGGTTCATGGGGAAAAAAATGAATTTTTTGTTTCTAATGGAAATCTGATTGTTTTTATCAACAATAAATTTCAAAGCAAATCAAAGGATATGCTTGGACAAACAATCTGATACTCAAGGTTAAAAAACACACAAATAATAAATTGCTGGTGTGTCATGTTCAATTTTTACTACTGCATTACACTGCAATAACCATAACAGGATCTAAATTGTTGTCAGAACATTAAACAAACCCCCTTACTTCACAAAGGCATCCTGCCTGAGTAATTCACAGAACGGAAACAACTATCACATTTTCCACTGTCCCACCACCGTAACATACATCAATGCAGTTTATGCATTTGGACAATTTTTTGAATAAATTACTTCCATCCTGGCTGATGTTGCCACTTCGGTAAGAGACAGATGAGTTTTAATTGTCTTTTTGTCTATACTGAGCCACTGTTTCTCTGGCTCCTTCCTGCCCTTACATCCTGAGCACCAAAATAAACTATGACCATATCAAATTGCTTGATTCTAGGCAAATCAGAGCTCTTGAAAGAAAGAAACCCATGAGGTCACTTGTCATTTCCACTGTTATTAGTCTTCTTCCTTGCATTCACCTAAACAAAGTTGGGGAAGTGGAGGAGGGGGGGGATGTGTGGGCTTTTAAAGTAACAAACTAGCTCTGACCCAGACTGAACAAGACATTATGTAAATTCAACCCATGGCATTGGTCGGATCAGTATTGCCATAAAAAACACTAACTTCAAAACCTTTACTTCAGCCCGAATCCCATTCCTGGCAAATAAGCATCACACTAAAGAACTACCAAAAAAAAAAAAAAAAGAGGTTGAAAAGTCTACTCTCAACACTCAAAATAAATGCACCTTTCTTTAGTCAAGCTTATCTCACATGAAGATACAGTGCTAACTGCACTCACACACACAAGGAGCTAACTCTGTACTGTATGAAATGAGATGCTGGGATCTGAACAGATGAACACTGAAAAACTATATTTATCTCATTAAGTGCTTACTTATAAATACTAGTTTTACCTGCAAGTGAAAACAGCTCACCACCTGATGGGTAGTCATTACTGTTACACTACATAAACTCAGCATACTCATGATAATTAATATATTTGTAGTTAAATGACTATACACTGAGTTTTACTTTCCTTACTTAAAAACGAGCAAATAAACAGTATTAATGGTTGGAATAGAAAGGCCATAATTCCTTGTCTTAACACATAGCTAGAGAAGAAGCAGAGAAAAGGGCAGCCTTCCTCCCTTTACACAGAAATGCTCACACTCACTGTTGTTTGTAGGTTACCCACCTGCCCAAGCACAGCCCAGCACATAACTGAAGAATGAATACCAGCAACCAGCACAAACAAGCTGTGTCTGTACCATACTGAGTTAATGACTTAGCACATTTTAGGCTGCCTTTAATAGCAAACCAAACTGACATAAACTAACCTAAGTTCCATCAGTTAGATCCAACTTCATTTTCTAACTACGACCCCCTAGTGATTGCCAACAGGTCAGAACAGCCATTTGTACCAGTGACTGTGTGCTGGTGTCCTCCAGACGCAGAGTCAGATCACTAATGGATTACTGGCCAGAGCAGAAAAAAATCACCTTTCTATTGGATGACAACTCAAAGATACAAACATGTCTTAGCTCCTATTCTCACATTTTAAAACTGAAAATAATAAAGCTAACCCCCATCTCCCCCACCTTATGGAGTGAAAATGTAATGTATGCCCAAAATGTCAATACCAGACTTATTTTTCCTTGTTAACTAAACCTTTACCAGTTGGTACTATTTATTTATAACCTCTGAAGCAATAATAAACACAGAACTATGATTTACTTCAAGCCTTTCTATTATTAAAACACTTTGTCTTATTGTTTTATTGATTTACAATCTGTCCTACTTACATTTTTAGCATCTGAAAACAATCAAGGCACAAAGCTGCAAAATGTTTAGACATTAATTGTTAAGAGACAGCATTTTATTCCAGGCTAGGGGTTTGAGTCCTCAACTGCTAAGCATTCTGGTACGAAAATGATTTATGGCCTTGTAGCAATAACGATGCGGCAGAGCCATTAACATATTGGCAGACCCTAGGATGGATTATCGACATTGATTATTTCATGGACCACTGATATCCATTTGTTAAGAGAAGCTCGAAGATGGCCTCTCTCTGACTGAAATCTTTTACGAGCAGACAGCATTTTAAGTATTAGGAACCTGGGATTTGGGCAATTTTTTCTTCCTGTTCCCCTCTGCCCTCCCCCAATCTACCTCGGTCTCCTCTTAGACTGTAACAAAAAGTGTCAAAAATTAAAGTTCATTCTTCACTATGGTCTTAATTTCTCAACTCACCATAACCATGTCTTCTTTAAAAATTAATGATTGCCAGCATTTAGCCACTGGTTGTTGCTATGAAGATCTATGCAAAAAGCAAGGATCCCTATAGAGTGCATGATATATGGAATTCTCTTTATTACTACAATAAAACTTACTGACATTTCAATACTTCTGCAAATAGCATTATAGTATCAATCTTCTGAATTAGGTTGAAAATTAAGTTGTAAATTAAAAGAAAGTGTACTTTGGAATACAACATGATATGTCACCTAGAAAAAGACCTTTGTGCATTATAGAGCTGAGCAGAAAAACTGAAAGATAAGCCCAGGTGCCTCTAAAGTGCCTATTTCATCATAAAGGATCTAGGTTATATTTTACAAGAAGAATACAGTCTGAAAGCCCTTATATTTCACCTCCAGAAAGCAGATTCTGAATCTCTTAAAAAAAAAAAATGAGGAGTTTGACAGCATCCACTCATTAGCAGAGATGCCAAAAAAGCCTTTGCAAGGGACAGGCGAGATTTTAGGTGGAAGAGGGCTTGGAGGGTGGGGAGAAAGATGGAAAGATGAGAAGGGAATTAAAAGAACTTGATTTTTAGTATAGGGCCTCAGTGAAAATACCCTGCCTTCTTCAAACATACTTCCACCTACTTGAGTTACCAGAAAATAACAAATTATATCCACTACTACACTTGAGTTGTGCCAAAAGAATGAAAAGTGTTATACTTCAATCAAAATATAATTTATAAATAACTTCACTTATGGACTTGTTTGAGACTGCTAATAATGCAGGTTAATGGTTGAAAAATGAATTTCTGTGCCCCCCAAGACAGGTCTTTCAATATTTTTCTGAAACAGGAGTGCTAATGAGGTGATACATCAGGCTGAAATTCAAGCTAATACAAAAAATGTATTTGTGTTCACTGTGCATAAACACAAACTAAAAAAAAGTTGCTTTGCAATAGGAAAAGCACATACATTAATACCCAGACAAGGAAGATGTTACACAGAGGAACAGCTGCCAGCATAAGAGAAACCTCAGCTCTCCAGATCATTCCTATGCAACACCAATGGTGAAGAGTTCCATTATCAGCTCCTTAATTTTTAGGAAATGCAAGAGATACAGTGTTTCCTGGATAAAACCACATCTCTTTCAGAGTGATCAAGCTAACAGACTGCATTATTTCTTTCCTGAAGTTACACAATTCTGGTATAAAGATATCAGGAAGCTAAAATTTTCCCATTCACTAAATGGATTCAACAGTCACTACATGTTATAAAATCAAGTCCGTTATCATTTACAGCTTATAATGCCTTTCATAAAATGGCCATCTCCTTTATGGTTTGTCACAGTGCTTTTGTACAAAGGGCATTACATCTAAGAGTAAAACCAGATTTTGTTTGGGTATGGATCACCATCTTTAAAAACTACCCAAAATATATGGAAAGAAAGGTCCTCTTAGCCCAAATGCACCTGAAAGTCCAAAACACATCTTACATTGTCAGAAGTACTTTTAATGGTTTAATGTGTAACCAGCTCCTTCAAGGGGATAACACACACCTGGGAATGACACTGGCACCTTCCCCAGTGCTATCACCAGGCAAGGAGTACTCCTCTCTTGCAGCCTGATCAATGTGCCAGTGTTTGTAACTACACAGAATCCAGGAGAGAGATGGGTTCAGAGAATGCGCTTGTTCTAAACTGGCATTAACTTTTAAATGAGAGATAAATTTCTAATTTTCAGTAATAAGCAGTCAAAGTGTTCTCGTCATATTAATACAAAACAAGGTACGAAGGTGAACTAAGTCCAATGACAAACCAGAAAAAAAAATTAATTTTTCAAATTTCACATGAAACCAAAATTTGATGAGAATTCATCCAGATATACAAAAACTCGGCACATGGCTTTACACATGGAAAAAATCCTAAGTATCTCACAGTATTGTTTAGTCATGGTATCAGTTCGAAACTGCTGCAATATTCAGTGCAATAACAGAGACTGTACAGTATTCACCAACACAGACAACCTTTGTAAGCCCTCTCTGAAGGTTCACAATCTCCGCACAGACAAGATGACTCCTGAATTTAAAGTTATCGTTGTTCTAGTGTAGAAAACTAATAATGACCACTTACACAGCTGGATTTTAAACACACCACCCAGAAAAAACAAGACAAAAAGAACTAAAAATGTATTCTAGCAAGTTAAAGACTTGCATAGCCTATATGCATTCCTCAAATGAGATTTCTTTAATTGTAATGGACTTGTGTTTTTACAGTATTTGACATGGCCAAATAAGATCTCAATGATGAGTCACTGAAGCTACAGTTATAATTGCAGATTTACAGTGCCAGGTAGAAATCAGTGTCACATCCACATCCCTAAACGAGATGCAATGACTACTACTACTGTTTAGCAACAGATCTATACCAATTTAAATGGACCGTGATTTTTCTATAGGCAGTCCTCAGACATGCTGCACTCACCGTTCTCCTCATCACCTAAAACCACTAACCCACAACTAGTATTAAAACAGAGCCTCTGTTCTGTTAGTTAACTTCTAAATGACTAATACACACCAAAAAGAAACACCTTAGAGAGAAACAGGCAAGAAAGAAAGAAGAAAAGTGACTCAGAGTCATGTTTGTGAGATTTTCACAGCTAATCACACACAAGACTGATTCACTGCTCACCTCGCTCTGTTCACTCATTTTTCATATCATACTTTTCACTGCCCCATCAGCCTGCTCCACCAAGGTCAAATGAAGGAAATGATAGCTACATACCACACTAAGATTTATTATAAACACTTCTGCTTTCTTCATACGTGGAGGAAATATGTTACTGACATTACTGTTTATAAAAATTAAGGTACACAGTAGAGGCCATCAGACTGGATAAATAAGAAATGTAAAATTTTCAATAAAAAGGGAGTATTTTTTTTTTAATCAACAAGATGACAAAAATTTCCAACATATAACATGAAAATTATCACTGCTACACAAGTCAAGTACTAGCTTGCTTTTTTTTTTCCTTCCTTTCTTATACTTTAATTGAAATTTCAAACCTGGGGCATAAATGCAACTTCAGCTACACCAACAAAGCAAAGTCTCTGCAAATTCATACATGTAACAAATAGGAATGAGTGCACACCCAGAAATCCAGGCCTGAAAGTAACCCATTAACTACAAGGGATGATTTGCAGCATGTTAACAAAGCCAAGTGATTTGGCCATGTGTAAATTCCTCCTTAGAAAGAAGAGTGGTATATCATTACTGTAAATCAGGAACCAACACAGTGAAGAATTAATGAGTTACCTCCAAAATAGCTACAGATTGGTCAAAAAGGCAGTCAAACACCAAGAGTCTTTCACTTTGCATCCAAAAGCCTATTTTGAAGATGCCCAAATCACCTGTGTACTTCAGGAAATTGAGGCAGTACAGAAGAGAATAAATAAGGCTGTCTTTTCACATTGCCTATGAATGACCACAGCACATCACTACACCAATTTAACTGAAGAAAAGCTTATTAAGATGTACTTAAGATCTTTCTACAATATGAAAAAAAGCATTTCAGTACTTATTCTCAAGATGTCAAATTATCTTTTTTTATAAAAGAAATGGACATTTTTCTCGGGATCTCTTAAGTTAATTAGTTTAGCTATAGCAGTTAATGCTAAATGACTACAAAAAAAAAGGCGACTGAAGATTTGAGTGAATGCAGGGCCAACAAAACTCTATGTAGTACTTCTCACCAGTAGGTCTGACCAAAAAAATTAATATCCCTATATTTGCAGAAATACAAAAGTACAGAAAATAACACAAAACGTGCAAAATGCCAAAAATCTGCGGCAAACATCAGATGTGGTATATCCACATCCACACTCAACACTGCAATTACCAACTCTTCAATCTACATTAAAGAGCCATCATAAAAAAATTCATCTCAATGAAATAACTCAAGTAGACCCTCAAAAACACAGTGATACTGAGAAGGAGAGATCTCTAATCACACTTACCTATGCAAATGAATGACAGCACTTTTTATTTACACATTTATCAAAAATGTAAACTAGAAAATTAATTACTGTTCTCATCCATAGACCCCAGGGACTACTCCTGACAAGGCTAAGTGGCTTATAACATTGAATACAGTTGTATGTACAGTAATATTTGACACAACACTCCCAAAAGAACTTACTCAAAATAGCCAAGATTCTATTGCTCTAGTCTATAGCTAAAAAATATTTCTATAAATAAATAAATCATATATTTAAACAGTCAGGACATGTGACATGGAACTACATGATCTTCATTTTCACTTTTATTCTCAATTTTGAAAAATAAGGAAAATGGAAGATTACAAGTGGAGAAATTACAGATCAGCAGTTTTGCTGATCCATTTCAAGAATAAATCCCTTTTCCTAGGCTAACTTTCTGCAGCAAAAAGAGTTCTTGCCTCTTTGCAAGAACAGAGGATGCAGCAAATCACCTCCTGATGTTAGCTAAACTACTTTTAAAAACAAAGGAAATGCAAAATATGTAATCTAAATGAAAATCTCCTATGCCCTAAGAAACCAGATACTAGTTACACTAAAAACAGCACCCATATTTGTCATATTTCATAATCATACTGCTCCTAACCAAAAAGCTCTAAAAGACAAATGGTTCCTTCCCTTCAAGATAGGAAGTACCGAGCAAGTATCAAGTAAGTATACACTGCGTAAGGGCTATGTACCACAATCTTCCAGAGTGACCAGAACTATTCTATCCGACTGTCCCCAATCCTCAAGGAGAGACCACAGAGCAGAGCAGAAGATGATAGAAACAGCTCACACCTTCCCAAGACACTCTGAATGCATACAGTGTCCACATCCTGTACATGAAACCAATGTACATGACCAGGTTTCAAAAACAGATTAGCAAATACATTGTACAGTGTGAACAACATCAGGTTTTCCCACATAATTTCTATGCATCTTTCTAAACCCAAATTAATTCCCTGCAAATGTGTAGAGACTCTATTAATCAAGATAAATTCTCCAGTTTAAAGAAGCCTATGTGTTTCATGGACACTCTGGAAAGCTGATCAGTAAAAACACTACACTATAATTATCTTCATAGGAGTTTATTCATTGACATGCATAAGACTAAATGGCCTTTCTTAAAATTCAATTAAACACATTATATTTCTATGTAAATAGCTGTTTCCCACATACTACTGAAGCCAACAACTGAGGAACAGTTTCTCTTTACTCTGATGACTAGAATTTTTCTCCAGTTGAAAGCACAACAGGGCACTACATGGAAATGTCTTGTTAGCACTGCGCATTCGGGTTTCTCATAATCTGCTGAGTGGAAGGAGAAGTAACAGCTTGGGCCAACCCACGTTCTTCAAAGCGTCTGTGTGAACCCAAGGGATGCCAACACAACCACTCCAGGCTGCCAGAAGATATTTTGCCCAGTATGCTGTATATAAACCTTAATTTCTATTTGCATTCTACACTGAAATGATATTTGATTTCTAAAACTAAAGCAGTGGATAAAATTAAGACCTACCAATTTGCCCCAGTAGGGTAAATCCTATTTTCCTGTTACTATATAAGCAGATAAATAACAAAAAAAAAAAAAAAAATCCTGTGATCCTCTCATGTAAATAAAATCTGGTAGTAGTCAAAAGCTACTAGTCTGTTTCCCTTAAAAAACAGACAATAATATTCTGGTACCAAGAAGCTGTATCAGTAGGAAAACATCTGATTTTTCTTCAGTTAAATAAAAAGCATATAATGGGCTTCTTATTACCATGCATCTGAATGCAGCATCCAAATGCCGACCTCTAACAGTTTGTAAGAGAAAAAAAAAATTATTCATGATAGCAAAAGCAACAGTAACTGATTAAAGCAAATTTAGTGGAAACATTAAAATAACATCTGTGGAAAGAAAATTTATTTTTCTCTAGCATACTGTGTGAACTTATTGAAAATAATCAAGTACTCAGTTTGAATTAACTGAGAGTGAGTGAATCTTGAGAAAAGGAGAAAGAGATGGCAATAAAAGGCACTAAGAGGAATTTGTTAGCTCCTTCTCTGCTTGGTTTCTTCATATATTTTAAGAAAAATCTGCAAAGATGCAAAGAATCCTCCTGCGTTCGGTTAGCAGTAAGTAAATTGCTGTGGGCTCTGAGTGCTGGAATACTTTAGCAGGCAATTCCTCTCTGTCTTTCATTCTGTTTGTCTGTGTTAAATTCCCCCTCTGCCCTCATCCATTCTCACATCCAGTTCCCAGCTTTGTCCATCCATCAATCCACACACTTTGTCAGTGCTGACTTCATCCTGGCTCTCACAATCACATCCAAGCCAGGCTGCTGCCACGAGGGAGCTTTTCGCCTCCCATCTGCGTCTCCCTGATCTGCTGACTGAGGCCCTGCCGCTTGTCGTTTTCTATTGCACAGGCAAGCAAATCCACTAATACTGAACCTGATTTCTATCGTGCAGCTTTTCACCTTTCCTATCGGGAGGAACAGAGAAAGAGACAGACAGACAGAGAAGGGGAGAGAGAGAGATGTTTGCTGAATTTTCTAAAACAATTCGTCCACTAGTCAGCTTGAGGCTCAATTCATCTTCAGCTCTACAAAACATCAATAGAAATCACAAGGAGAAAATGTATCACTAATTAAGGGTTGATAAGCTCTACGTCAAGAGCAGTTTAGAAGAAAAAAAACACCTCACCAGCATACAGAGATTCTTTACCAGCTGAAATCCATGCAGCAGCTTCATGGCAACTTTAAGTTAAAATCTCATATAATTTCCTTGCATAAAATATGCTGTCTTAGAAGCAACATTCTGGGAAAATAACACACCAAAACCAGATGTGGCTTCATTCAAAAGGTAATTTACAAAGATTTAAATTTCAACTGGAAAAACATAAAAGATGACTAAAGAAACAAATTGTTACCTAGCAATGAAATTATATTAAATCACTGTGTTTTTCTCGTTCCTTTTCCTCAGTTCAGCAGTGCAATATTCTAAGTAAAAAACAACTACTATTAATGTTTTTCTTTTAATTAGAAGCTACGTACTTGCAAAAACATGGAACTGCTTCTTAAAAAAATTAATATAATCACCGTAGTATTAGCTACAAATGACAAAAGTTCTTCAAACATTCCATTTGTGCACTGCAAAGTTGAAGCAGGGCAGAAGGGTCTATGTTATCAGTAAATCAGCAGTTACACAAGCAAAAGCAGTTTATGAAATGGAAATTAACTCACTTTCATCATTATCATATACTTGACTCTACCTGTAAAAACAAAATAGAACAAGAATGTTTCTGACAGGTCATTTCAGGAACAGAAATCACTTGCATGAAATCACTCACTAAGGAACTAAAACCTTCCCACAAACAACTTCCATGTCCTGGTATAAATCTTTTTGCCTAGTTATACTTCAGTTTACAAACCACTCCCCCACAACTTTGTGAAAACACTATTTAGTTCACCACTAAAAAAATATTTTGATACGTTTGGATGGAAGATCCAATCAGCAAAAACACAGGATTGTTCTATCAGCTGTACAAAGTACTTGAAATATTCTGGGACTTGCTGGGCAACAAAAGGCTTGGCTTTCAGTCCTGGTTATGCTACTAACTATTGCCTTACTGCTGAGTTCAGTAAGTCCTGCTGATTCCTCACTGCTCAAGACATAGAAGGAACAAAAAAATACATCTAATGATCAGGCCAGGCTTTTTTCTCTCATCACACCCCTTCCCTCAGGGATCAAACTGTTCTTTTCTCAAAGATACACTGACACACCCAGGAACCACATTCTGTCTACATGTATATGTTCAATTATGATATCACAGATAGGTTTTACTTTAAATTTATTAGTTATTTTTAGCTAAAACTTGAACATTAAGCCCATAAAAGAAAGCATACATAAGAAGAAAAAAGAGAGACTTGAGGGTGATGTGAGCTAAAGAAAATAAAGACCTTCTCTCAACATGCATGTACATGTGACCTGGGCCTTCCTGCCATACAACCTGTATTTCATTGCGCTTCGAGGGGAGACAGAACCCCAGAACACCCCAGTTTCATTCCCTGAACCACTGGTCTCACATATGTATGATACAGTAGAACTGAAAAGAAGCAGAAGAAAGTCTTCTTTGCTGTGCTACTATACACATCAGACATCTCTAATTAGACAGCAACAAAATTTTATTAATAGGCTGGACATTATGGAATGAGCTTGTTATAAATGGGCCCTGTCAAAGCCTTATTCAGCTACCAAATGAGTATTCTCAGTTCACTGCTCGCATCTGAAGCATCACCGCTGGTGCCGGATAACAAATGATTGCTATTAACCGTATTGTTAGTAATGATGGCTGAAAACAAACAAAAACCCATAAATAACAGTCTACAGAAAAATTAACCCATAAACTTGATAGATATCCAGCTGAGAAATAATAAATGACACTTTGGATCCTGCTGGGAGAAGCTAGTGGTTTTTGTTTTCTTCTCTGTCATTAACACATTTTCTGTGCTAAAAATTAGATTCTGATATATAATTATCAACGCTTCCAGATATTAATTCTGCTATCGCTCCCTCTGTTTCTCTGCTGGTTGGGTGTAATGTTATTCACAGATTACTCTGAGAAAACACATCAAACACTTAACAGAGCAGGTCAAAGTGACAAGCAGCTTTTGCTGACAACACCAACCTGCACAGCCTTTTTTACCCTGGACACAAAACAAATTTCTCATATTAATTAACTCCGGTTTCTTTGTAGCTAGAACAAATCTTTGCTATGTAACATGAGCTATGCGTATTCCCAGCTGTCCTAATGTAGGCTGCATCAAGGAGGAAGAACTGACAATTATTATCTTGCTTTTATAGAGTGAAATCCACGTTTGTTAACATCCTAGAGAAATATGCCTATTTTCACAGCCAATTAAAACAAGCTCCTTTTTAACAGATATAGTTTCAGTGGCAAAGCCATGTTTTCTCTCTCCTTTTAGGGGGAAAAAATAAAACTGACTCTGAAGAACACCCAGATATTTTTACTGAAGATGGAAAAGCAGCCCTACTTAATTCAATAGAAGTAAATTAAGGACTGATTATTCACCTGCCTCTTGAGCACAAAAACTTTGCAACCTTTGCACAAACACAGCAATGAACAAGTCTTTATCAGACCTTAATGTTTCGATGAGAAAACACAGTGTAATACCACAAAATAATTCTGCCTCGCTACCTTGAAAATGTTTGCATACGCGAGTAATTTGAAGGAACGTTACTGATCACGGTCAGTCATTTGCAGCATCTGAAGCCCCAGCAGGCAGTAGACCCCTCCTCTGCTACACACTGTGCACAGAACAGGTGACATGGCCCCTTCCTCCCCCCCACGCCCTCCTAAAGGCTTTACTGTCCACTGCTGCACCCATGGAGTGAGAGGCTGCTCACACAACCAAAGTTATATATGCATGTTACATTGGCAGGAACACTATATTTTCTGGTTCATGCTCTGCACAGTTTGCAATAATTTTTTTAATACTACTCATAAGCCTTTTTTATAACACATTTTTAACTATTTTGACATATATTCGTATTTGACTTGCCGTATTTATAGTGACATTTAAGTTCACTCATTCGAGCAATGACTTTCAGTTCCTTAGAGTTCGATGAATAATATGCTTCAGAGTACTAAAGAAAAAAAAACCCTTAGGTAAACAAAATTAGAGGATATAAACAGATTTGGATCACTGTAAAGTATGAAGAACGCATAGTACAAATCACACAAGTTTCTGGACATTATTTCCTCCCCCCTGAAAAAATCAGAGCAATGTTTCTGCCAACAAGTTAGAAATTCCCTTAATTGCAATTATTTAAGGGAAATGACTTGCTCACTACTCACATGTTCTCTTCCAATTAAAGAGCTTTCCATTACATTTGTAACAGCATCTAAGGAAAAATATTTTGGAAAAGTATTTAAATAAATTAAAAATGAAGGTTGGAGGGAGTATTTCCTGCTCTGCATGCCTAGTTTTTAATTTCCACATTGTGTCCCCATGGCCATGTTTTGCTGATGACAGAGTCTGACTGCAAATCCCATACCTGCTATACACTACATTTTCTCAGTATCTGGCACTGTGATATTAAATAACTATAAAACTAGAAAGCCAAAATAACTAAATCACCTGGCAGCCAATTTCTGAGAGTTAAACCACAAACCCGGAAAATGGTGGAGTGTGTTGAAATAATGTAAAGGAAACCCATAAATTCAAACTTTATGTTCTGTAAAGAACAAATATGAAAAAGGCATCAAAATAATGAAAGATTGTTTATGTATTCTGGCATGAAATGGGAATGTGTTATGAGAGAGAGCGCAATGGCAGAGACAGATCGACAGAGCTGACAGTGTGGTATTCATCCTGCATGGTACAGCAGACGTCCTGCTAGTGGCAGTCGACAGCGCAATAAATCAAGGGCTCTCGATGCTGTACCTACAGCTTATTACATCCAAGATGACAAATAAATAATAATCCCTGTCACAGCGGCCCTTTGCTCAAGGATTGAGCCTGAAACCTTTTGCTCATCACTCCTGGTCTTAAGTGAAAATACTAGAACAAGGGAATTGAAGGCCACGGTTTACTGAGCTCATGAAACACAAAGCAAGCTGGCCACAGGAACTAAAACCAAGCAGGAAAGGTCAAGTAGCAAGAAAGGAAAAATATTTAAATAATCCCAGCAAAAGGATGGCAACATTGCACAGCTGCGAAACCGCAAGAGATTCATAAAAACCCCAAGCCTCTCAAGTCAAGGCCCCAAACCATTGAGACCAGTAACATTAAGTTTCAGTTTCTGTTTTCCAATTACACATTGGGGCACACCCCCATGTGTTTTTTTGCTCCCTCCATCATCCCTAAGTAGAGTAGCTGTACAACCAAGGTGGGTATCAGGCAGCAAAACCACTGCCCCATCCCCTCCACACCATCCCCTAAAGGCAAACACCCAATCTTGAAAAACAAGTCCTAGTTCTCCCTTTTTAGTTTCCCCCCCCCCCCTATATTTAACTTCTTAGAATGCTTTAAACATTTAGGATACCTTTGAGTCCTTCATTAAAAAGACAGTACCAAAAAAAAAAAGTCAGTATCAACTAATACTGTGGAGAGGTCCCATTTACCTTGCTGTCCCACCAATTATAAACACAGATGCATACAAAGTGTCCTGCGTCCATCATCAAATGTGACACAGGTTTTCTTCTTCAAATTAAACATGGATTTTCTGTAGAGTCTAGTAGAACATTGAAGTTAGAATAAACATATTTCTTTTTGAAATACTCATAACAACATAGTGTATTTCGTCCACTTCATGCCTCTTTCTAATTTAAACATGCAGTTGTA
Source organism: Motacilla alba alba (assembly GCF_015832195.1). Lineage (NCBI taxonomy): Eukaryota > Metazoa > Chordata > Aves > Passeriformes > Motacillidae > Motacilla > Motacilla alba. The sequence goes on from NC_052021.1 coordinate 14,211,584, forward strand.
TTTTCAAATAATACAGACAGCACTGAATTAATACAATGCCAGTTCTCAGGCTCACTGTTGCCACCTGTAAATGCTTTTGTCTCTTAAGGTAAATCCCTTGCTCACTCTTAAGTCCATTTTTAAAATAACATCCCTCAACAAAATCTGGTCAATACAGCAAGTAATACTCTACAAAATATATTAGAGCAGTACAACACCATCAAAAATGCGTCAGAAAAATATGAACTTACATTGACTATCAGCGCTGAATGAGACACCCTCCTTGATGACAATGACCAGGAGCTACTTTGTACCTTTTCTCTGATCATTGCCAACTTTGTTGTACTTTTTCAGGTACATTCTTACTAAAGAGGTAGCCATGGATACTGAATAGTAAGTAATTTGTCCGTATCTTATTTGTGCACTGTCCATCCAATGGTTGCCTTCCTTGGAACACCAATTTTAGGCATTTTTCCCCTCGTTTCTTTCTAACTCTATTTATATTTGTTTACTAGCTCTTTGTTAGCTCTTTCTAAACACTGCATATACAATATTAAGTCTCACACCTTTAAAATACATTTTTTAAAAAGCGATTCCAAGGTAACCCTTGATGTATCTATGTATCAGTACAAAACATAACATTCATACAAAATATCTGTTTGCCTTACTGTCCATGTTCCCTAAATATAATGAGGTTAAGAAAGAATGATCATGATCAAGATCAATAAACCAGGCGTGAACATCAGCATATTTCATAATGACATCTCTAAGTTTATAGAACTTCTATAGGTTCTAAAGTAAAGGGACCAAACAAGAGGTTAACTGAGAAACATGTGCACAGTTTCTAACTGCAAAGCACCTGAAATCCCCAACATTCATAGCTTGAATAACTTGATTCTAAAGTTTGAATGCACACTTGAGAGATAAGGCCTCTTATTAGAGATAATGTCTGTTCCTAGATCAATAAATTCCATGGAGAAGAGAGTTGAATTTGGGGGATCACAAGTCCTTCTTCTATGATCAAACATTTTCTCCAAGCAAGGTAAATCAGTAAGAAAAGGTCTGCATTCAAAATTGTGCTCATTATTGGCCTGCATAAGTCTTTCAGATCTTGGATATTTTTAAGAAGGCCTTTCCTTTCAATTTCTTTAAAAATAAGCCTTAACATATAAAAACACAACCATTATAATAGGTAGCAGATAAAGCAGATTACTTTGGCCAGTACATAACTCCTACACAGAGCAGCAGATGAAATCTTGATCTCCCAAATGCAATAAACCTTATTAACACCTGTGAAACAGGAAGTTACCTTCCTTGTTACCAACCTGCAGCTGTGATACAAAATTACAAATAACCTCTTAAGCACAGATCCAGTCACCTGGGTCAGTGTTTTACAACATAGCAGCAGGCAGCTGAAGTAAAACTCTGCTGGGCTTAACACTGCAAACCCAAGCAGCATTATTGCAATGGTTTAATTACGGTTTAAATACAGTTCAGGACTAGGTCAAAAGTTCCCAATATCCCCAGGAGGCCAAAGCACTGCCCTTCTGACAGAAGAAGCCCCTTCCTGCTTGATGATTCTAAAATTGTTGTTTTACCAATCGGAAACTGCCTAATTCACGTTTTAAATACCGTAGATATCAACAATTAAATATTATTTCACTATTTTGATAAATACTAATTCATAATCTATACACAAACTGCATACGTATGTATGAAGAAAAATGCTTGGTTGGAAGGATTTGTGTTTCCTCTGCAGTGCACTGAGGCAGGGACAGTGCTTGTTCCTGGTGATAGAAAGTGTTCATTGCCATCAGACAGACAAAGCATAAGACAATTGCTATGGAAGTTGGAGAGCCTCAGAATCATTTGAAAAAAAAAATAAAACACTCTGCATATTTCAAAGACACATAGATGACAACTTATTTTAGGATATACTTTATACTTAATTACTTCTATGAGTACACTGGGATATTTTGCCATAAACTCACTGAGTCCACTGTATTTGTGAAGAAGCAGTATTCTAAGGAGTGAGCCCCACTGCTAATGTTTTTATTTGAATAAATTATTACTCAACACAGCAACCATCAACATTTTACAGAAGGAGAACACAGATTTCTGTAATTTTTCTGGCCCTAATGCCAGTCACTATTGGGAGCATTTAGTTATAAATTGTCTTTCAATAAAGGTAAAAGCTCCCAAAACAACAAAATGAAAAGACACAGCGGCTTAAATCAAGGAAGTCAATTTCCACATGCCGATCCTAAATATTTCATAGCCCTATTTTATTCTGACATTTGTAGATGACTAAAGTGTTACAAAGGAAATAAAATGCTGATTAAAGAGTTCACTGTCATAAAGGTTACTGAATTGTAAATGGCCCTTTCCATCTTCCTGTTAATAGGTACCCAGCTGTAAACATCATGAAGGATGTGACGGGAGGCCTGTGCTGCTCCTTTAGGAGTCGTATATACATTAATCACTGAATCACCAAGCCATGCTTAATTGCAAGTTGTATATCACACAAATCCATGGTAAGTAGAAGGAAACTCATTATTGCTGCTTCATAACTACTGGGTACTTCTCATTTTAACCTTCTCACACCTGGGACACTGTTGTTTTACAATGTGAATGCAGAAAAGGCATTAAGTCACTAATTATAGCAACACTGTATGTTGCCCTGCTGCTTGAACATTTTTCAAAATAAAACAAAGCACTATCAACAACAGAGAAAAATGGCATTTTTAAAGTAGTTAAATGAGTTCTACAGGTTTTTTTTCATAGATTGTAACACATGGAAATCCATTATTCCTTGATAGTTTAAGGAACTGGTTAAATAACAAAGAAAAAACCCAACACTGTATTTTGTTTTGACAAAATTATTGATTTAAATCCCACCCAATAGGACTCTACTATTTAAAGGTCACATAAAGAAAAATGAGTTTACACTCCAACAGAGCAAGCTTATCTGCCATGAAAGTGTAATGATGTGTTTATACTCTCAGTGGCGTGTATATATTTTTCAGAAAGATAAGAGATTTTGTGCAGGAGAAGTCTGACAAAAAAGAAAAGGGAAAAAATTTGAGACATTTGTGTAGCTGCTAAACCACCAGAATTCATTTCAATAATCATTTCAATAGGTTGCCCCCTCCAAGTGTTTTCACAAACTATTGAGTACCATAGCAGTGGTAATTCTTTTATGCCATTCATCAGATGTTTTACCAGAACTCTTTGAAGATTTGAAAAGTTTACTGCGCAGCTTATGAATCTAGACACTAACAAGTGTCTTAATACATATAAAACATGTTTGAGTTAGAACATTCCTGTGTTTTAATGCAAACTGGTTTGAAATTTTGTTTCACAGTGAAACACCATATGTCCTGGCATACTGCTCAGCTAAAAATATGTTTATTAATGAAAATCATCCAAAATTATTCCATTGCAAAGAAACTCCATGCAACTGCTATCTGTTCCTAATGTCATGCTACTTCCTTAAGTTCCATTCTCAAATCCATGAGTAAATGGAATCAGTGTTTTCTCACACCCAGGATGCGTTAACACGTTCTTCAAATCAGCTCTGCCCGAGGATATCCATTATCTGCTAGCCTAGCCCTCTTGCCACTGCTCTCCATTCTGCAAGAGGCCTAACAGACTTTTCCATTATATTCTCACTGTGCCCACATGATCCCTTTTCAGACTTATTTGAAGGACCTGCAAACTAACTAATTACACCTCTTCCCTCTTTTTAAAAAGGAATATGCACAAAGAACAGTGGTTATGGCTTTTGAAACCCTCTGCTCATCTACACCAGCTGGTGTTGATAGGCTTTATGTTCCTCATGGATTTAGTTGTCAAGAATACACTGCAGCAAAGTCACACGTACTTCACAAGAGCCACCCACCTTTAAAATACCTGAGCATTTTGCTTCATCACCCCCCCCCCCACAAAAAAAGCAACCTTTCAAAGTAGAAATTTTTTCTCTTATTTAGCAATTCCATATTCAGAGATTTGAGTATTCTCAGCTTTCCCCTTGTCTTCAGTTGCTGACATGAAAAAAAAGAAAAAAAAAAAGGGAAAACACACTATAACATCAGAAGAGACTCAATATCTTTGATTAAAAATGCAGTAAAAAGTTTTAACATGTGCCAATAGAAACTACTTTGCGAAGTAACATTTATTTTTAGATTATGGATGCCTATGTTAGGATGGTCCTTTTAAAAAACTTAAATGCAAGCATTCTGAAAAAATAATCAAAGAAATCAAAGCTTTTCTACATTGTTTCAGATGGTAGGAATCCCAATTGTCTTTACTTTTGGAAATTGTATACTCAATGCCCAGTCCTTGATTATGACATGCAGAGCCTCACATGTTCCTATGTCCAGTTCATATATCCTTCAGCAAGGGGGAACATTTTATCAGATAAAAAGACAAAAGATGCCCTGGAGAAAGAAAAGCCTCAACACACAGACTGAGTTCTCAAAACACTCTCTTTGCCATGCTCAATAAGGAGCATACAACTAATGGTTCGAACAAAAATCCCTTCTACCACTTAAATTTCCATTTTTAAAAACAAGATTGTTCTCATTACTTCTCTTCACACAATATGCATGCTTAACAAATAAGCAAGACTTACATGAACTAAAGAAGATATTTATAAATTAAACTTAGGTCTCCATACTTTGGAACTGTGCACAGAAGTTCAGATATAAAACCAGACACCATGACAATAAGTGATACTCCAGTGACTGATACCTAACCCAAAGTCAGCACCTCTGAACTACATCCCTACCCTGTCTTTTATTTCAATTCCTCAGTTGGTTCAGTATATAGGGGGAGTGGGGAAAAAAGTGCAATAATAATTTCCACTACCTGGTAGGTTGTCTGAAAGCTTAATCCATCATTCACTTGAAAAATTTCAGAGAAGAAGTGCTTCATTAAATCTGAAGAGCAATTCCTCTACGCATGTTTCTTGCATTTTGTCCCATCTTTATGCACTCCATAACCCTCATACAAAATTACATTAGTTTTAGGTATACAATCCTTTGTGCTGAGCCTACTATTGAGATATTGTCAGTCAGGATAAAAAAAACAAAAAACACCTGGCTTGTGATTTACGAGAAGCTTTAGACACACTTGCTGATTTATAAAAAAAAAAAAAAAAAAAAAAAAAAATGGCTGGCATAAGAAAAGAAAGTGACATGTAAAAATAATTTCAACAGAGCTTTTTTTTGGTATAGTTTTTTTTTTTTTTGATTAGTTTGTAGTTTTAGGGCAGGCCTGTATTATTTGGGTTGAATTTTTGAGGGTTTCTTAAAGAATTTTTCAACAGGAAATTATTTTAACAAAAAATGTTATGTTCTGCACACTATGTAGCTTAACACCTAGGCACCAGATGACATCCAAAGTACATCGTGCTGACTTCCTCCCAGAGCACACAAGGATATTTTTTGCTGTATATCAAAGGCCAGTCTCCCTTGTTTAATTAGCTGCTCATATGCAAAAAGACCAAGTACACAAAAACTTGGATTATAATTGTTGTTATGCTGAGACATCCAAAAGTCTTCTCCTCTTGAATTTGTTTTCACATTATCTAGAAAATTGTAATAAGTTTTTTAATTAAAAACAAAAAAATGAATGTGATACAATAGACAGAGCATCTGCTCAAATTATAGAAATTATATATTTATAAAATGATTGTTTATACAGTAGTGCAGTTGGATAGAAAATTATTGAAATTTTACACTCAATGGTACATTTCATTTGCTATTTTATCCTGCAAGTGAATACAAACTTCATTAAAACATGATGGCTATGTGAGTTTCAGAACTCAGTAAGATTTCTTTAATGCTGTAACAATTCTTAAAAAGAAAATAACTGCCAAACATAAGACATTATTCAATACTGACTCAACTAAAGCCTGTTCCAATTGATATTTAAAGAATCCTGAAAGTTTAGGCTGAGAGTTTTTGAAAGCACCATCTACAAAACATTACATTTTCCCACATTTTTATTTTTCAGGATTTTCCTCCTGTTACTCCAAGGCCAAAGGGGATGGGAGTGAGGCAGCAGGGAGACTGTGACCCCATAGATTACACCCCAAGCAGACCTGCTGTTTCTTGGGGGTTGTCTTCTGCAGGATATTGCAAATTTTCTTCCTGCAGCTGTGCCAGGGTCTGCATTGTATGCTCACAACAAGCTTGGGTGTCACATAGAATTATCCCGAGGGTTGCACAGTTCTACACTTTTCTGTTATAAGGACATTATATAGTTTTACAAGAAAACTGAATTACTGAGCATGTTCAGATAAACTGCAGAACAGAGCCTGCTATTCTGAAGCACAATGGCTTGATATAGAAAAACCCCAAAATAGTCCTTCGTTTGGGATAATAGATCAGAAGAAAAAGATGACAGGAAAGTACAGAAACCAAGAGTGAAGTACATTCTCCTATGAGTCCCAATCAAGTAAAAGGCTTTGTTAAACTCAGTATTGAATATCTCCTATTCAATGATCTCATGGTTCATTAGGGGAAAGCATCAACAGGTAGGTAAGCCACAGGATCAGTGTAAATTAGGCTGATCCTGTGACTAAAGTAGGCAGTGTGCAGTAAAACAGGTTTTAGCTATTTAGTTAGCACTTCTGAACACTGAAACAAGTCATAACTCCACTGATCATTTGGCCAAGTGGACACTGGACTAATTTTAATTTAGGGAAAAACCTCCTGGAAAGAGAAAAGCACATTACATAAAACTACTGCTGCTGTTAGACCATCTAATCAGAATAACTGAAATAAAAATTAACAGGAGTAAGAAGAGAAACATCTGTGTGGTACAAACTCCTCCTTACCAGAATATTAGCACTGCATTCTTGCAGATGCTTACCAGGTAACAAGCAACAGATAACTTAGATTTAGTAGATTTTCTACCAAGTTGTGGAAAAAATCGTGGATTCAAAACTCATTGTGATTGTCATGGCAACACTGAGTGATATTGTCGTCTCATAGCCAGCACAAGTTGCATCAATAAATAGTGGTTACTGCCAGACAACCTATACACTGACACTTGCTGTTCACAGTACCTTTATTTTCACATGCAAAGAGCAAAAAAGTCATGGTCTATATTTGGTGGTAGTTTGATAACACTGAGGGAAAAATGTGCAATTCAATTAGCAGTTAGACAAGTATCTGTCATAGATAATAACTTCTTATGTCAAGGAATCTACATACTGATCAATGTGAAGCTCTGTGCAATTGCTTATACCAATCATAAATCACTCTTTATTGATTGACATTCCAAATCCTTGACATAATTAGAAGCTATAGAATGGGTCACAAGATAATGCTGTGTATGTTCAGAAGCCCTTTATTTTCAGGCTTTTCTTTAATCCATTGCACTCAGTTTTGCTAGGAATGGAGGAACCCTTTTTTTTTTAATTTTTTATTTTTTTATTATTAGAAAATTAAGAATGAACTGCCATCTGATAAAGCCCTGATAAATGCCAGAAGTTAAAAAGGGAATTTCCCATGTCTGGATTTGATTCCTGTGTGCAAATGGAGACTTGCCTACATCCTGCTCATAATCTGATTTATACACCAATTTATTTTATACATTAGGCACACTGTATGCAGTCTGACTGATGCATAAAAATTTCATGGAAAAAAAAAAGACTTACTTGCAGACAACTACTTTTCAGTTATTATTACCTCTTCTGGTTACCATCATAGAGTAGGTAGGACAAATGACTTGATGCTGTGCACACATTCTGCCCACTATACAAACATTTTGATTGGTACCTATTTCACTTTACTTTCAGCAGGCTCTTGAATAGCTTAACAGCTCTCTCTTTAAAGAGATCAGATCTCACATTTTCTGTGAAGTCCTCTATGGTGACAACCCCCTAACCACACACCCACACAAATTTTTCCTCTGTGCACATATAAAACATGGGGTTTATTCTGTGATGTACCTCAAATAAACGAGCCAGATGCAGTAAGGGAGGACAGTTTTGCTAATTTTTGGATTATCTTCATACATGTATGCTTCCTGTACTATTATCAATCAAATTCAAGGTATGTTTTTGCACAGCTTTTATTTAGGAAAAATCAGCAAGAAATGCATCTTTCTATATTTTCCATTTATTAGAAGTCTCCTATCATCCAAGAAATATGAGACCTGAAATAAATTGTACCATCCTGCTTTTTTTTATTCAAATCCTTGCCAGTGCTAGGCAGTATGCTAATGAAAACAGGTTGATAAATGACTCCCTGATATTTTCCAGACATTTTTCTCTCAGAAGTGCTCTAAACTGATGTAGCTCAAAGAGAATAAGGCGCATTAAGTCATTATATCAATTTTTGTTACCCAGATACTTCAGTCCCAGTTAAGAGCTGACAGCCAATATAAAACAAGGCAAGGGCATCATACGACTCCATCGATCAAACCTTGTCGTAGATAGATTGCCTATTACACAAATAGAACCAGCAGATTCAGTTTGTAGTTTTATGCTCTCCAATTAAAGGATAACAGGGTACTTTCCCATAAATCTGCTAATTGCAACTGAATTAATTTAACAAATTTTGCCAAGCACAGAAAAAAAGTGATTGGTTAAGCTAATATAAACTAGCACAGGTTGTCACAAAGCACGTTCCATAACAGGCTTTTACTCTACCTTTACTGGGCAAGGTGTCACAAGCATTTAACTCCACCAGGGTTCTTTGGCAACAGACAGCTGACAACCATAAAACATTGTACAAATAGGAGATAATTTATTTGCTGTACTTCGCCCCACCCCCAAACCATGGAATAACGCCACCTTTGCACCTAATTAATGTTTCTCTCTAAGCAGGCTGTTTTTCTGAATCAGTATTATACAAGCAAAAGCACTAGATCACAAAAAGTGCTCCCTCATGGGCACTCAGCAAACAATGGCAGTGATCCGCAAAAAAAGAGAAAACCAGCCCATAGCAGTGCTGTGAGAAGCAGCCGAGACACTTATTAAACAGCACAATAATGCAGCGTACCATGCTTTGGATATTATTCTAATGAGCTTAGATATTCATATGGAAATAGCAGGACTGACAGAATGGTAGATAATTCAGATCTAAATAGAAAGAGCAATCGCAAGAGGTCTCTAACTGTAACTTATGGAAGGAAATTATGAATACAATCACCTTTGCAATGATATGTTATTGTGATAAAAAAACAGCCCTTATATAAAAATTAAAATCGCTTTTTGCTAATTAGTTTAAATAAATTTATATCCAAGCCCAAGAGATTTTTGGAGCAATTCTTGTGACAGTGCAGAAAAATTATTTTTGTAGATGACAGGTTTTGTACTAAAGCAACATACAGCTGTGTATGCCTATATAAAGTACAAAACTACAGCCACTATTAATATGAAGACACAACAGAGATAATCCTTTTGACACATTGGAATTTAAGACTGAGGGGACTATTATCATTAGAAGAGGCAAGCATATGAAATGCAAGTTGGATGCAACAACAGTAAACTTTCTAAATAATTGGCAGCTGAAATCCAAATGCACAATCTAAAATGAGTACTTAATTCAGCCTGGTTTACTTTGACTTTTTTTTTTTTTTCATGCTAAGTTCACTGCCTATGGTGCCCAGAGATTCATAGGTTCTACAAAATCACATGAATGTTAAAAAAAAATGGGAACAGCATAAAAAAAAAAAAAAAAAAAAAAAAAAGAAGGGGGAAAAAACGCTATAATATTAAATTAAAAAAAAAAAACCACGCAAAAAAAAAAACCCAAAAGCCTGAAGTCAGAATTCTACATGTTACATTTTCTTTACAAATACACAGACAATTTTCTGTCATTATTAAAAATGCATTTTAAGACAAAAGACACTTGCAGATACACAGCAGCACTTTGCTTTAAAACAGTTTGGAAAATCTAATTTGCTTTCATTCTGGTACACTTGCTAGAGAAATGCCAAATTTAACTAATTTCATGTGTAGTACTGTTTAACATGTAGTTATTTTTGCCTAGAAAGAAAGAAATGCCCTCCCCACTTCAGAAAGAGGAAGAACTATAGCTCCTCAAAGCAGTAAGGTGCCACAGCATCAGCACAGAGAAGGAAAAATAAAAACAAAATCAAACAAATAAAAAACACATGAGGAGAAAGAAGATTTCTCATGCAGAGCCAGCAAACCAACCAACCAACATAAAGCAACAATGGAAACGGATTTTCAAAGTTCACAGCAAATTTCATGCTCTTTACTCTCCTCTGAAAGGAGAATAAAGCCACTCGGGAAACAAAATACCCACAAAACAATCCACACACTTGTTCCAAATTATTATAATTAGCAAATACTTTAAGCAAGCATTTTTAACATTGAAAATTTATGAAGAAATTGTTCTACTCCACTGTCACCAGTGGCAGTTGTGTTGCTTATTTATATTTCACATTAAATAAAGTATGTTAAAAGTCTTCGGTATGAAAAGACATGTATTCTCCTTGCATATAATACGTAATACAGCAATGTAATAGTTATCCAAACAGATTTTACTTGCAGGTTTATTTTTATAATGTCCCAATTTTCCACATAACTATTAAGAAGAAGGCGCCATTCTCTTAGTTTAGATATTTTGCCCAATATGATTTTGATCATTATTAAAGGTACTGAACAGGAAGTCAGTGTTCTTTGTTGTCTTCTGGAAGCACTGATGCACACAAATATGACTTTTTTTTTTTTTTTTAGCACTAATGGCCTTAATACAACACATTGAGTTGTGGGAAAATTTCCCTTCAAAGCAGAAAGATTTGGCTAAAGCAACAGGTATTACTGGTCTCTTTATTTATTTAGTCCTTTATTTATTTAGTCCTTGATTTCAATTGACAAATTCCATCTACATCTAAAATTTTACTTGCTTGCATCAGTAATATATTCGTAAAAAACTGCTGCAAAACTCAAATTACAAACAATATGTAAGATCATGACAGCACCAAAAAAGTGTAATGTTGAATTTATAGAAGAAAAATCATAGTATAGAAAATATAGAAACAAACAGCTGGAAAGGAACTCGAGCAATCATCTATTTCATCCCATTCCTCAGTCAAAAAATTGAGGCATCAAACTTTACCCAAAGAGTTTGCAGATATCTCTGCATGTAAAAATCCAAGAAATTAACTTGAAAAAATGAATCAGATGTAGAACTGAGGAACAAAAGGGTAGGTGAGAGACTTCCTACATACAACAGTTAAGATCTACTACCAATCACTCTGGAGAACACACCACGATACCAAAACCTCGGACCAAGACTAGCAGGAGATACAAGCATTCCATGTTTGGAAAAGGGGCAAGACACCTCCCATTAGTAAATTAAATACAAGCAGCAGAACAGTCCTACAATAGGAAGGATTCTATTAAGAACTTCTTCCCTTGTTTTGACTTCTGTTAAAAATAATCACAACTCAAATCATCACACTCCTGTTTCTGTAAGACGCCTTCATTCCCCCCCTTTTTCCAATTCTGCAAAAATTTTTCAGAACTACTCTTTTTAATAAAGACATTGCACAAGACCTATCATCAGGTCAAAGAATTGCAGCTCCAGTCCTCACCAGTCCCCTTCACATCCCCAACAGCAGAGAAAGCTTTGCCAGTGCCAGCATGCCAAAACAAGAGCCAGCGCCTGGAGTGTGAACTTGGGATTTGCCTTAACACCCTCAGTTATCAGGACAAAAGAAGTTACATGATTCATGGCAGGCTAAGGGACTCTCCCTTAATACAAACCAACTAGCAAACATGAAAGGTTTTACATCTTCTGACAAGAAAAATATAGAGTCTAGAAATGCTTTCATGCAGATTCTTCTTTAGCCGGGAGCAAAAGTGTCTGAGGATTTCCTTATATTTATTGGTATCATTATGTGTACAGGAATGATCCCAGAAGTAGGGCAGGGCTGAACTAGTTTTTAGCTAGACAAGTATGCATTATTTTTAACTCTAGGAGAATATAAGGAATAAAATTGAAGTGGCTAGCCTAACTAGTATGAAAAAAGAAAAAACAAAATAAACTAATACAAAATCTAAGGCAGAAAAACATTTAAGAATACAATTAAATACTAAACATGACAGAGATATGATGAAGTGTAAAGATCTCAGTTGTGTTTAACATCTGTTTCAGAGGAAAAACTATCAAGGGCAATCACTCTGTATGAAAATCAGTGAGGTCTCATTGGTTACTGGTTACAAAACAAAACATTATTACCACAAAGAAACCCCATACAAACACATGCATTTAGTCTCAGAGCAAATATTATTTCAGTATAAAAAGACATATTTTAGCAACTTGACTTGATAAGCCACCACAGCTTTAAAAACAGGCAAGTGTTTTGGGGATGAGACCATGTAAACAGGTAAATTTGGTAAACAAGACTGTTCTAAGTAGTTTCTCAATTTCATTGAGTAGTTTGATTCATTAACACTTTTCAGACCATAGAGTCATAAAAAAATGAACATTGACATTTTATACATATATATTTACATGTGTGTGTGTGTGTATATATGTACAAAAACATCCTTTCCTCTCCGTGAAATTGAGATCTACCTTGAATTAATAGAAACAAAGAGAAAAACTGATTTCTTAAGAAAAATGCATTATTCTTTTGCTACTGAGAGGCAGTTTGGGAGCACAAGCCAGGGTCCAGGCAGCATTTCAAAGTGCTGGGAAAACCCACAACTGACTAACTTTCTCCATGTACAGAAAATGGTGATACCTTCATTGGATTTTACTGGTCATTCTCATTTTGCATCACTTTCAGAAAGATACAGTTTTAGTATATACAGTGCTTCCTAAAACTTTATTTTGAGCTTGATTGCGACCTGCAACATCTGTCTGCAAGTAAGTCTTTTACCTGTAAAAACAGCAAGAATTAAACAATTCTTTTTGTCCTTTTCCTCATCAAAATACTTTGTAACCTGGCCTCAGAACTAGCACTTCAAATAAGAGGCCCGCTCAGCCATTTGGCATTTATTATAAACATTTCTCTGATGTACCATCTCTTTTTAATTGATGCACTCTTCAAAGTTAAAACAAATATTTCATAATGCCTAGTAAAAATTCAGACAAGTCTCTAACAATCATATTTCAAGCATTTACTAGCTTTGTCTGCATTTTGATCAAGGAGGAAACGTAGTAAGCTAAAACCTGTACTCCAACATATTTTTTTTTCCTTCCTAATATAAACCTTTGAGGACAAACCTTTCTTCTACATTTTGAATACCCACTGCAAGAGGGAAACAGTAACAAATCCTTTCAATCACCCTACAGAAGGTTCTCCTGTTTTGAAGTCTATTTTACCTCTTTGTCCCTCTCACACAGTTCCAGCATGGGAACCGGGAGCACAAAACCTCCTCTTTGAGACAGCAATTAGATACAAATAGATGCAGTTTTTGAGAATCATTACATTATTCAAATCATTTTTCCACTCCAAGAAGGCTCATCTACTTTTCAAAACCAAATACATTTTCTAACAGAAATGACTGAATTGAAAAACCATACACATTAGTCTTCTGGACACCAAGGTTTTACAGCATTTGGTTCATTTGGCCTCAGTTTGAATATCCAAACAGACAAATCTTGTCCTTGCTTCAGCCAGCCTTAAAGGGAGGGCCTTCCAAGACCAAAGCAGGGCTAGTTTGGAGACATTTTATGTTCCTACAAGTGTGCTGCACAAGCTATCCACATCTGCACATCTACTAGGACAGATAAAGACGCTGTTCCCTGTGCTTATGGGTTGATTCCTCTGTCCTCTCAAAAAAAAAAAAAAAAAAAAAGAAAGAAAATTACCTAAGTATTGCACTCATGCAGGCTCTACAGTAAGCTTTTTAAGTCTTTAACCCCTGCTCCTCAAGTACAGCAGATTGATTGGCCGAAGTCTTTTATTACAACCTTCCTATTCAGCAAAATGTATGTGTTCTAAATTTCAAAATTCATTCCACTGCAGCTTGAAAGAGTCTCATTCATTTTTGTTTTGTTTTCCAGAGAGGAAAATGTAAAGTAACAGTTTCTGATGCTCCAGGAGTTTAAATTGGAAGTGACAGAAGACCTATTAGTTTATATAGAAAGAGGAGAGTCATCTATTCCCAATGCATCACCAAACACCTTAAAAGGTGATATGGGTTCCTCAGAAGGGATGCTGGCAACCCTTGGAATAAAAGAAGGTAGGGACTGACAGTATCCTCCCAACTGAAAAATGGTGACAGAAATCCCCAATAAAGCAGTGTAAAACTACAGAGACAGCACAACATGCACAGGGAAATCTACTGATTGATAGTTCCCATATGAGTTCTAGGGTAAAAGCTGTAGCCCATAAGGTCTGTCCCTAGGGTCTTGCCTCCTCTTTCTGTCACATCTGGACTAATAAGATTACACTGAACCAACTGCCTACAACCTAAGAATAAGACTTATTCCAACCTCCTATTCTAATATAATTTTGATAAACAGAGATGTTCTGGAGGGAAGTACTTCTGCATTTATACAAACACACTGCTGCTCACCGAAGAACTGAAACATGCAAAATTTCCTTTCCTTACTAAGATCCTTAGCACCTTCTTTACAATGTGTTATGCAGCCAGAATAATTCATGACATCTTTTTATCTTATGTCTCTTTCCGGTGAGCTGCTCAGGACAGCATACAAAAGACTGACAAGAGAGTGCATGAGCACCATTTCTGACAGAAAGCAGAGTTCAGCATTTATTCACTGTTAATTTGACTGTACACTATTATCAAGATTACTGTAGTGCACAATGTTCTTGTAAGGTTATGAACTGGCTTGCATCCTTCCCCACTGCTGGAATTTAATACTGTGCTAAGTGTGATATATCTCATACATTATTAATCCAGTCCAGTTCAGCAAGTTTCCATAAAACCACTGCAGAAATACTACACTCTTAAGGTGCCTGACAAATCTGAAAGATGTAATACTAATATGGTTGTGTTTCAGAGAAGTGTGTTTAACCCACGCTAAACAATCAGCACGTTCAGCTTCCCTGTTCTTGGGAATATTTATCCTATCACTAAAGCCTAGGAAACAGGGCTTCAGTATAGTTTATCACAGCACTACAAATAGTGCTCAACACAAAGTTACAGATAAAATCTGAATAGGCCAATTAATGGTTTTAGAGAGTGCTATACAAGTTATGTAATTTTTCTGGACTGTGGAAAACTTTCATTCAAGAGCAAGAATGAAAACACTGCTCAAATCCTAGAATGTACTGACAGCTAGGATCACCGGCTGCATTTACTGGCCTTCAGGAACATGTGAAATACCCAGCTCTGGTGCCGTGAAGTAAAGCAGATAAACCTTTACAGCATATGTTCATCTCTTCAAAATTCTTATGCCTTTTTTTTTTTTTTTTTCATAAAGCAAACATTCTTTTCAGGGAGGATGTGAAAGCTCTATTCCAGCTTCTGCAATTTGCTGCACTTTTTCCACTTTAGAGACTTTCTCAAGAAATTCTCTACCAATAAATATTACTCCCTGCCACATATCTGCTCTGTCAGTAATACTGAAAGAAAAGAAAATATATTTAAACACAACAGAAGACAATGTTCCACTTAAGCCATGATTCTCTGTAACACTGCTGTAAACCTTCCTCTCTTCTGAGAGGTCAGTAGGTGTTTTAGCATCAGTTGCAGTTAGAACAGATGTAACTCTGTGCCTGATTCAGGCCAGTATCCAAAGTAATCCCCAAAAATAATTTTTCACTCAACACTCGCAGGTTTGCTCTCCTCAGAATGCAAAGTGGTACATACACATACTAACACAAACTCACACAGTGCCCCCGGTTTGGTGGTCCTCTAGGAGAAACTGTTATGCTTAATTTAAACTTCAGCCCATCTCAGCGTATATTATTTCCAGAGAAGGCTGCACCTACCAAAAAAAAATTTAAAAATTCCCCCCCCAAAGAAAACCTTAAACAAATGAACAAAACCTGGCTTAAAAACCAAACCTGACCACTGGAAAAAAAATCAAGACATAACTACACTACTTTCCAGGCTTCCAAAATTTCTGAAGCTTTTAAGAAGAGTTATTTAAAGTATACTGCAGAAAATCAGTTAAATTAGTTATTTTCTTACAATTCAGGTGGCTTGCCTCGCTTCCTTTACTTTGATTTGAGCAACACTGAGCTAATCTTATAATGGCTTGTTCCAAATACGAATTGTCCCAATGCTAGAGGGATTCCCAGGAGTAAGACAGCAGTATCAGAAAAGAGTAGATTAAAACATTGAACATGTATAACTCATCTTTTCACATTTATAGTAATTTGAAAGTCTGGCTATCATTAGCAATACATTGAACATACTGAAATGAGAAAATATCATACTATGGAGTTTTCCATTTCTGACAGCAATTTAAACAGACAACTGCAAAAAAACACTCAATTGTGTAATTAAGCTATCTGGATAAAAGACAACAAGTTTTCTCCTTTTTTTTTTCCTTCATCTCCCCCTCCTGTCAACTACATTTTTGCAGACATCCTCAGTTTAATAATGTAAAGATCCACTGCAATTTTCTTAATTGTGCTTTGCATTTATGCATGGCACAAAAAAAAAATACAGTGACATTACTGAATAAGTTACCTGACAGCAAAAAGATATTTTTTTCCATTCAGTAGTTTTGTTTGTTCTCTTCCCAGCCGTAATCTGGCCCAAACTTTTGAACAGAAATGTATCTATACATTCTGAAGTACATCTACGTGGCAGTCAGAAATGAATGAACTGTACTTAACTAAACACACAGTGGGGAGGTGCAGTGATATTGAACCGATGTTGTTCCACTGAATATCTACCACTGTGACCTACAAACACCCACAGTGTCTCCTGGCAGCCTTAAATACTCAGCTGGGAAGAGGTATCTATTAAAGCAGGATTAATGTATAGATCTTCAACCCCACATCTAGCTGAAATAAGAAGTGAAAATGAAGGAAAAACTAGACTACCCAATGTGATAGAAGTAATAAAAGGGGAACATATTTCTCATCTGTTAACCTTGAATATCTGCTAGCTCAAGATTTTCACATTCTTCATGTATCACTTCACTGTTCACTCTTTAATAACCACTCGAAAATCAGCTACACATTAAAGAAATGGAATATAAATTTGACTGGACTCACTACATCTGAGATATCCTCCAATACAGCATAAAGCTAATTTAGCTGTCACTTACTGTAAGTAAAATGACAAATATCTGTAATATCTGTCAAGATATGAAAGCTTTAAAGAGAGTTATGCAGCTGTCAACATTTTGATGACTTTAACAAGAGAAAAATAAACGAAGAGAGAAAACAGACAGCACGTCTGTTGTGTATCCAGTTGCCAAAATATCCTATTACTTGTATTAATAATAATAATAAAATTACTTCATAAAAAAAAGATAAACAACAAGGACTTCTGAAATAAACTGGTATAAGTAAACATATTAGTACTGGCAAAACACATCCACAGAAAACACCGCTAAAAAATGGAATTTAAGCCTCTTCAGTAACTCCATAATTATCGTAGTATCCAGTATCAGAATTGCTATTTATGAACCAACAACATAGGAAGCCTTGGAAAGCATAACCAAATTATGACTTATCAAATATTTAGCTTCCTATATCTGAATAAATGTTATTCTTTGCATATTTCAGTGATTCAGCAGTAGTTCAAATCATTTTAGCTCCTGAAGGAGGAGCTTGTTCAGTTTCCAATGTTGCATGCGTTTTGCAAAAAGGCATCTCAAGGACTGGCTGTAAAGACATTTTGACTGAGGCAATTTTCATCTCCCTTCTTGCACATGTATTGTCACTCTATTTTTATTTAGCTGTCAGTTTACAGGTGCTGACAAAAGAATATGCCTTCCTCCTCTCTCCCTGCAGGAAAAACTGAACATTTCCTTAGAGTCCTAGGTTGACTTATCCCATTTTATATTCAGCTTTACAAGTTTTGCATAAAATACCCTACTCTGAAGGAATATGTGAAATACAGCTACTCTATCTCTGATTTTCATCTGAGTTACAATCACTAAGTTCTATGCAAACCATGAAAATACACCTGCCACTAAATAACCCAAGATTAGGCAACACAGAAAAACTTTTTGCACTGAAAAGAATAATAGAAATTTTGAAAAATCTGATTATAGCAAATATGAAATCTAGAAGAAAAGCATCTTCATTTTTGTACTCTGAACTTGAGCTACACAACCAAGAGTTAAATCTGTTTCAGAGAATAGCAAGGCAAATCCAGTCTTTCAGTAATATTTTAATACTGATTAAATCTGACATAGCAGTCAGAAAGCTTCTAAAAACAGAAATCTTTGTCTTTTAATTCACTTTTTCATTTTGCCCCTGATTTCAGACCCATAGTACCAAGCAGACTTTTGTAAAGCAAGAATTTATGGGTGACAGAAAAGAAGCAGCTAGCCTGCTTCTCATCAAAACTCAAGGTGAATCACCAGAGTAAGACATCATTTTTCCAAGATATAAAATAAAAAAAATGAGCTCCTACAAGAAATTATAAAGGAGATAATAGAAAGTATCCTAGAAGGAAGCAAGAAGAATGTGTTATATTTTGTGATTAATATCACCATATTTGTAAAACAGACTTCCTGCAATTGCAGGATGTGGTAGTTACTGTTTGTTGCTAGAATACCCAGAGTTTGCTAAATAGTAATTTCAGCAGCTGAAGAAAAAGACTGAGTTTATACAGAAGTCTCACTACTACACCATCAAAATTATATGAGGTTTTGCATCCATTTATCTTGAATAATCAAACTTCTGTACTTACATTCTTACTTCGTCTCAAGGCAATGCAAACCGATTCAGCTTAAGTCAATTTTCTAACCAACTCAAACTAAAATAAACTTACCCTCCACTAAGATTATCGATCTATGGTTTGGCAACAGCTATTTAAAGATGTTTCCAACTAGTAAAACAAAGCCTGTGAAGCACTTTCTTTCCAAAAAGAAAAAAAAAAAGGGTGTACACATTTTCCCAGTTTTCAGTTTGCGATTTCCCAGATTTCCTTACAACACACTCTGATTGTGAAAAATTTATTGGCCATTTAGAGACAGGTGACAAATTCGCAGGTGGGATCCAACCAGATCTCACAGTAAGCAGGATAAGATTTACCTGAGACTTCAGTAAGAGACCTAAGCAATAAACAAATAAAGGAATCCAGAAACCATGAAGATAGACTCTCATTAACATGACAAATCTGATTCAACATCTCAATATGTCCTGAAAAAGAGTGGCTCCAAAAAGCAGTGCTCATCCCTGATCCTCAAAAATTTTATGAAGCTCCAAGTTAAAAAAAAAAAAATCATACAACAAAAGTACTCATGGATATGGTGATGAAGATCACACACCACAGTTAAGATTCTGCCCTCCTATTAAGATGCCCTACTATATTTTACCCATAACATTTTACAACCAACACATATGGGAAGGTTTCTAGATGAAAACACAACAACTTGTAGGTTTTTTATGGGGTTTTGGCCAGAGAGACATTGCCATGAAACATGGTTTGTGGCTGTTTTGCTTGACTACTTTTGCCCATTCTGAAAGACTAACGGGCATATCGCCCCACTTGGATCCAAAAGAAAGCAACAAAGCAAAACTGAAATAAGCTGTAAAAGTGACAGTGTAGAATTGCCATTTAGCTACTGAAAATAGTTACTTAATGACTTACAAACAGATCTGCACATCTATCTATCTCAACAACTATGTTTTCTTTTCCACTTGTATGGATCTGTCAATACAAACAGCAAACCATACTTTTAAACCAAGAATAAAACCACTAAAAAGACAACTTGCGTTTGGATTTTTTGATAGTGTCCTTCATGCAAAGGACTCACATTCTTTTATCAACAACCTCTTTTGAATTTATAAATTGGATAGAAATTTTAAATAATATAAAAGCTGTATTATTATGCATAATTTATCACTATTCAGTGTATAGAACAATTATCCTTAACCCAGCACATGATAAGAACCTGCAATTCACTTAGTAGATGACATTGGCAACAGTTTCTGATAGTGTTGGGGGCAGGGGAAAATGGAAAAAAAAATAAAATCAACATTAGCTGTAAATTTATCTTTCTTATTTATACCTGTCCAAACTCAGGAAAAAGAAACATGTCTTAGATATCAGAAAATGAAGCCTTCAAACATTGCTACTCCACATTATCACACATCTGATTTTTAAAAACAGGAACAGCTGCATTTACTGATAAGAAAGCAGGAAGATGTTGTATGTTTTTGCACAGATGTTTGTGAAATCCTTCTTTGTTAAGCATATGCCTAAGAAATAAGCCACCTTTAATCTTCTCTAATGATTAAGTCAAATGAAATAAATGACATGACACAGTATCTTTAAAACATATACAAATGAAACAAATCAGCAATCCTGTTTTTATACAGAAAGGAAGTTATTTCAACTCTGTAACTTCAGTTATCACAACTACTAAGAACTGATTAAAGATCAATGAGATTAAATGTCAAGCAAATATTTATTAATACTACTAGAAAAGTATACTTACAATCACACTCTCTACATCAAAAGAGAATATGGGAGGATATCTCTTGTAAATGGGAGTTATTCCAAATAACTGAATTATGGATTAACAAAATATTAAAAGCAGCCTCCACTTTACTGTGACAGCATATATGATCATTTCAACTTCTCATTATTCTTCATCATATAACTGAGCTAAGCAATTATGGGGTTTGGAAAATTCTTTTTAAAAGAATAAAGCAAAGGAATGAACTTGTAAAAAGAAAACTCAGTTTTTATATTTTACTCCAGGTATGTATTTTATACAAGGTGCCATACATATAATATCCTCTCTTCACATACCCATGGGAAGAGTTCAGAGACAACACATGTAACTGGGGCCTAGTGAACCTCTTTGAACCTAAATCAGCCTGTCTCAAGTGAGGATTTGGGATATATATATTTACTTTTTTTAATAAAGCTCAGGTAGGTTACTCTGAAGCCAAGTACTAGCTATTTCAAGCACTGCATCATAAACTGCCAAACTATAGATAGTCCCAGACTACCCAACTCAATAATGTCATCAGAATTCAAATCTTTCACATAACAAAAAAATCTTTACAGATTGTCTCAACATTTGCATAAAACCAGTGAGTCCCAGAGAAGCTGAATGCCCACCCAGAGCCAAAATTACTTGCATTCACATAATTAGTTCAGACAAGGGTCAATCTTCTTGAACCTGAAAGTCACATATTGTCGCATTTATGAATGGGCAAAACCCATGAGAAAAGTAACACCTTTTAAACCTTTTTTAGAGATGATAGGTAGAGAATTCAGGAGCTGTAGGACCCCAGTGGTCCCACCATGGAGCACAGCTGAGAAGGATGCAGGGCTGCCATGTCAGCAGTACCAGCGCCATGTGGAGAGGAAGAGTCAGGTTATTCCTTACACAGCACCCACAGCCTGGGAGCTGGACCATGTACACTAAAACATGACCTGAACTCCAAGCAGAAACCATCATGTGCCATTTAATACAACTGTTTATTGGGCAAGCACATCAAAGGAGAAAACTGCTTCCTAGGGAGCAAAGAACTAAGCTGGCACTGACAAATAGGAAGCATTTGAAATCACAAGAAAAGAGTCCACTTAAGAACTGTCCCACCCATTAAATAATAGCCAGTACTTCAGACTCTCTAAAGTCATCTCAGTTACAAGAATGTTGTAGATAACTACGTACTGAATAATGTATTGTGTAGAAGAAAAAAGCAGAAAGCATATGCAAAATATGACCAAAAACCAGAACTTCAGATTTCTCTTCCAGAAGTTTATACAAGTTCCTATTTTCATTCAGAAAAAAGAAGAATCTTTTCAACAATGCCTTATTTTAAGAACCCAGAGATATACGAAGATATTTTTCAGAACAGATCAATTCTTACTTTAGAGCTGATGCTTCAAAATTCTGCATGTTAAAAAGCAAACTCATCACTTTACAAGCAACTCATTAAAAAAGAAATTGTTTTATCGTTATATGAACTCACATAAATTTGACATAGATTTTATTTCTCACTAAGTACTACTCAAGCTTGTTCTTTTCTTGAATATGAGGAGATGGCTACTTCCAGCAAGAGCTGAAGACACAGCATCAATTAAATGCAGGTGAATTGTTCCTTCTGACATACAAGAGATTCCAGCTGGGGGAATAGTAAATGAAAACACTCAACAACCTAAAAATCATTGCTTTCTATTCTCAGGACAGGCATATCAGTAGTAGGGCAGCCCTGTACCATATATTTCTGCCACATACTTCTGAAGTGTCAACTACACAAAACAGAATGTGAACTGGTCTTTCTGCTTAGACTCAAAATTAGGTCAGCCTACAGTAATGGCTTAAGATCAAGAAAACTTTCCAGCTGTTCATTAAACAATTAGGCTAAGACTCAACTCATGCAACTGAAATCATAAAACATAAAGAGCCTTTAATTACCACAATTCCATAGATATATGTATTAGAGGAGACAGCATGGGGGTGAAATGGCTCTGCAACATATCATTTTTCTGCTCTTAATAAAGTCAATGGCTTGCATAGACTTTCAGTGACAAAACAAAAGCCACAGCTACTAGGAGTTTTAGAACATTAAGTCAACATTTAGTACCACCAATGTCTATTTTAAAATAACCTAAATGTTTTACAAGTTCGAGGAAAAACCCAAAACAACTCCCATTAACACAAAAACAAGCACAAAAAATTTTTGGAAGAAAACCAGAGGCTTAGTTGGTTTTGGAGGTCTCTGTACTTTAATGATTCTTATTCCCAAAGGCAAACCCATAAAAGTACAGCTAAATACTCAGCACAACAAAGGGAAGCCAAACTACAGAAGCACTGCTGCAAAGAAATATAAAAACCTACAATGAATTAATGACCTAGAATTGGAACCACAGTTCTGCCTAGTCCCATTCTCTATCTGCTTTACTCCCACTCTGTGCCATGGTCCACGGTGTAGTCTTGGCTTTCAGTGTGGACAGTGGGAGGCAAGAGCAGATATCCTCAAATAGAAGAGGACAGAATAGTACTGCAGATCTATCTGAATATACCTTTAACTGAAGAGCTCATGGAGGCACAATTTAGAACCAGCAATAGGGCAAGGTCATTTCAAATTAAGGGATTTCCAGAAAGGCTATGCAGAGCAAAGAGAAGTCCAAGCACACAGCTATTTTTTTGTGCTTTGATTTTATAACAGTGGTTTGTGCTCAGCAAAGAATCTAGCAAAAAATAACAGTGCATGTACCAGGCATTGCATGGCTTAACTAAAGCAAATCGCGCTGTCTGCGTGTTAAACCTTCTTACAGATTTTGCAGAGTCAACAATACATCAATAGTGACTGATTATATTAATTACCTTCTAGATTAATATGTGTGGCCTTTTCTGCTGTGTTGTTAGATGGAATAAAACCAAAAACTGATGCCACAGAATTCAGACTTTTCCCATGAAACTGGACTAGTTTCTATGCTGTAGCAACGGGAAGTTTTAAATGCTAACCCTCTACCCCTTTTTGTCCTTTGCAGGACATAGTAAAACAAACATACTCATTTCAAGCACTCAGATTTCTCAGTTTAGCGAGGATCTAAACAAGAATTCTTTTCTGAGACTTTTAATCAGAAATAACAGATCTCACTATTATCATGCCAAAATTATCTTGTTCCTTCCCTCCCCTCCTTCCTCATCCTAATTCTTCTGTTTAATGCAAATACCCTTGGCACTAAGAAACAATCATTCCTTTTTGTTTTGCTTAAGAGCAGATAAAAAAACATGGTAGAGCTTCTCCCAAAGCTTTGAGAAGTTTTGCTTTGGCACTTGCACAGTCAATCAGCACGATGATGTTGTTCAGTACAACTGGGAACAGAAATCTAAAAGTCCATCTGGTGCTGGTCATAAGAATGAATGCATATTTTACTGTTGAAACACAGTTTTACAAATCCACTCTGTATTTCACTCAATATGTCATCAAACTATATTACCCAGTTCCCTAGGTGAAGGCAGGATAAGGAGACTGGAGGAAGACAGGTTTCCCCACTGCAGCAACTTGACCTTACTGTATTTATCATATCAAAAATATTGCCATTAAATACAGTCAGGTAAAGGGCTAGCTCTACAGTAACTTTCTGTGATCATTTAATCTTTAAAAAGGTCACTAAATAAATTGGGGAGGGGGAGAGCAAGGGAGTGAAAACAGGAAAGAAAGAATTCTCATGTTAAACTAAAAATTTCAAGATCCATAATCATCATTATCTGATAGCCAAAAAAGCAAAGACTGTAGTTTTGGTACAAAGTATGCTTCAGATTTTCCAAAATTAACACTAAAACTAGGTTATACAGTATAGCTATACAACTGTTTTCCTTCTCCTGAATCATTATCACCATTTTTCCACCACACAAATTTTTTCACTATCAGAAAATTACACAGTAGTACTACTTGATCAAGAAGAGAGTAATTTTCTAATTCTAGAAGCAGACACTCTTAATTAATGAAATGCTGTTTGATGTTATTGATCCTAAGTGAAAATTTGGTTATATTTTATTTTTAAAATATTGTGCTGCTTATTGATGCTATCAAGTGAGTACTAACGAGGTATTTTCATCTGCATTACTTAAATTAGCTACCATAATGTAAAGGAGAGAGAAATGGGAACCGTGCTGCGATTGACAACAACAGAAGTACTTTGCTACTACAGTCTATACTTGCAAACTGTCCTTAAAAATATATCAATATCTAAATTGATTTTTGAATTTTAAAAAATATTATTCTGTTATCCTTCAATCATCTTTGAAGGGTAAAGCCAATTTTAAAAGACGTCTGTGTACAGTTATATTGGACTGTCTTCAGGCTGCAATTTGACTCAGGAAGGCTTCCAAATGACAAAACTGACACTGCACTAATACTATCATCTCCATGGGTTTAGCTCAGGCTCCAAAGTGATGTCAAGGACAGATCAACACTTGAGATAATCCAAAAAATGATTCAGAGTTCATAAACAGGTATAACTGGCTGATTTACATTCAGCTTCACATTTATAAAGGATAGCATTAATTTGACCTCTTATATTAATTCTACTGTGCAATGTTAACAATTCATTCAAAAATTTAACACAGAAACAGTTTATTTAACTAACCCTAAAAGAAAGCTTTAAACATTATTAGAAAAATGGTTCTGTTAATTCTTCCTCCACCAAAACAGACACTTTCACAATGGTAAAGCTAACCTTTTGCATAAAGCTGAGGGTAACTTTTTTTCCATAGGATGAATATCCAAATGGTTGTATTCGGCAGAAGGAGAAAAAACCTACACCACTTTCCAGGCAAAGCATGTCCTTGTGCTCATTTACAGAAGCTGACAACTGCTTGTCACTGCAGTTGTACAGTCACCACAGATGCACAGTTCCAAGAACTTGAAATTGAGCACATTTCTACTTTTCAGCAGCCTGTGTTCCAACAAAGAGCATATCCCTGGATTATTTTGTTCTTATCAATGTGTTTGTGATTATTTATAGTTCTATAATGTTGGTTTCACAGAGGCACTTTCCCCTTTTAGATCTGCTGTGGACTTATAACATCAAATACACTAATGAAAAGCTTTACAGAAGCCAATTAAAATTCACTTGAGATAATCATGTATTTATTTCAATTTCAAGAGGGCAAAATACCCAACACTTTCCAGGTAGAATTAAAGAATGAACTACATAAATAGAAAGCCAAATATAAACAGGAAGTAAAAGCAATGATTAAAACACATTAAAGAGGAAAGAGGGCATTAAAGCACTACTGTCTTCAATGATACAAGTGACTAGAAACAAAAAGTTTCCCTTAGAAGTATGTGGGATGAAAACAGTGGCATTTATTCAGGAAACAACTCTAATCCCAATTATGGAGATAAATTTCCAATGTTATGCTATAAAATAATCTGGAGGAGGAGAAACCGTAAAGTACATGAAGACCTAATAACAAAGTTATCAGCTATACAGCAGAAGAACAAGGCTGAATGAAGATGTAAAATGAGAGGTACAGTAGGTCATAACATTTTAACAGTCATTGATGGGAACAACTGTTTCCATGTTCTCTTCATTCATATAGATCACAGAAACTCCTTCTGAATAACATCATCATTTCAGCTGACGTGAAATTAAAATCCTTCAACAGGCAAATGAACCGATGGAAATTTCTGAAACAGAGCTCCTACTAGAAAAATACTCAGGTACTAAAATCTGCTTCTGGTCAGAGGAAACTTTTCTGCCCCACCATCAGTCTCTCTCTACATTGTCATTCTGCCTGCTCCTCACACAGGTGAGCAACTCTCATCATTTATCTCCTCAACACAACACCTTTGCAAGCACTGCAGTACAAGAAACATTTCAAGATGCATGCCTCCAGCACAGAATCATCTGACTCAGTCCACCGAGTTACAGTTTAAATGTTCAAAGAAAACAGAGATGCAATATAATTAGAAAACAGCAGACAGCAGAACAGAACCATGCAGGAAGAAAACTGTAGTGAACTAGTCCAGGCAGTCAAGAGCTTTGCATGTTGCACCAGGAGATGTTGGTTCAACACGATCCCAGAAAGGAAAGCACTTGGACTCTGCGCAGCAGTGCACTAGTTATGGGAGCTGACACTGTAAATGTTAAACTAGGATCATACAGATAATCTTACATCCCTTCAGCTCCTGGGAACCCCAAGCTGAGCAGCATGGCACAGGGCCTCCAGTGAGGGCACAGCTCACTATGCAGACACCATCCTTAGAAAGGATGCACCATTTTGCTCATTTCAGCCCATACCAGTTTTTCTTCAATGAAAACACCTCTATGTTTCATTTCTACTGCCAAACAAAAGGATGTTTACATGAGAGCTTGTTGCTGCAGCCCTAGATCAAGGCAAGGCCACACAGCTGGTGTAATCAGCAGGCAGGAGCTGCCCATGGCTCCTCTCTGGCAGTGGGAGATTGGGCTCACTCTGCAGCCTGAGCAACACAGCCCAGCCCGGCCCTGGTCAGATCTCTTACTCCTATTCACCCTGCTGTGTCACCATATTTTGTCACTACTGCATCTCACCAGCAACATTTTTCTGTTCTACAGGACCTACAGTCTGTACTTGGAAATAATCTTTAGCTGTCCACATGGGAAGGGACATAAACCTATAGTGTGAGGCCAGCAAGAGTTCCCCTATTCAAAATCTGTTTCCTTTTAGATTGTCAAAATCATTTTCTCTGAACAAATGTTTGCTTGTTCGTTCTAGACTCTTTAACAACACTCAAGGAACCTTCTAGGAAATACCCAAAGTGCAAGGACATCAAAACACCCAAACTATGCAAAAAGGCAGGAAAAAAACTTCAGCTGAAATAAAAGAGATAGTCCAATGGAAAACAGCACAATTGTTCACTAGACTGGATGAAACAGTTCAGCTTGCACATCATATACCTTGTTCACAAATAAGTATTTTTTAAACAGAAGAAGACACAGCGGTGCATTCTACATTTGGAATGGCAAAACTTTTACCTGAATTAAATATTAATAATTTTCATGACACAAGTTTTTTCATACAGGTTTTTAATCTTTTCCTGTTCCTGTTGTGGTTTGTTGGGAAATATTGGAAATATTTTCTTTTTCCATGTAGGCAATAAAAATAAATAAATTGCTTATTATGATAGCGGCTCATAAGGCTTTTAAGACAGCCTTAACTGTAGTTAAAGCTCCTGCAAGTGAAAATCGCATCTCCAGTGGAACTGAGATTAGACAACATAAATTTAAATACACTATTTATAGCAAAAAGAAACAGAAAAACAAAAGCAGTAGAGAGAAAACACAAGTCATACTTGCAAATCCATTTTTTTTTCTTCCCTATACATAAACATGTAAACTGACTAAATTACTAAGCTGGATAGTTGTCCTTTTTACACCACTGATAAAATTGTCATCGTGCTGAAGAGTTTCAGGGCAGGCTAAATTACTTTTGCATAATACAGCTTGCCTAGTACACCAGAAACCAAAGTGCTGTTTCTGAAATTCCACTCTGTCTTCTCAAATCCATGTTCTTTCAAAACAGTTTTTCCCTCTCCCATTGCCTTTCTTTTTTAGAAGAGAAGGCAGAGGAGAAGA
The DNA here is from genome assembly GCF_015832195.1 of Motacilla alba alba. Lineage (NCBI taxonomy): Eukaryota > Metazoa > Chordata > Aves > Passeriformes > Motacillidae > Motacilla > Motacilla alba. The sequence goes on from NC_052021.1 coordinate 14,239,707, forward strand.
GGAATACACTTATTATTCCAGTTATTTTGGAAAAATTCATCCTCTCCCAACTTATTTATTCAAGAAGAATCTAGAGCCTAGAGCATTTCCTGGCCATCCTCTCTATATTTTAATTATTACAGAAGCAATGAGAGCATATAGACAAGAGAATCATCATTCACATGATGTCTCTGAAAGTTTTTTTTTTAGGTACAGAGACTTTTTTAAATTATCTCCAGTATCATAAGGCAACTGTTATCTCGACAGAAGCAAAACCAAGGAACAAAAATGGGTTGCAGTCATGTAAGTATGCACACTCACAAAGCAGTCATTAATTAAGATATGCCTGACTGATAGCAGAGCAAGTCACTCCTGTCTACATGGTTTCTCAGGACTAGCATGTGCTTTTGGAATCTGGGTAGCCTTCTCCATGGCTCTGCCCCATTGGCGTTGATTATGTATGATTAATGGTTTAAAGGAATAAAAAGAGAAAGGTCAACTTCTGAGTTCAAAACAGAGCAGCTACATGGGGAGTAATTAAGATACTTGTGTAAGCATGATTAATAAGCACAAACTGGCACACTGCGCTGTAAACAAGATGCAACCAGATGGTTAGGATAAAAAGGATTTTTCCTAAAAAGCAATTTTTCAATGCCTTGAAAGTTGGCTTATTTTTCCCCCCTCTAAGCCTTACACAACTCATTATCTACACATCCTAAAGGGAAGAAAGAAATAGTAACCCCTTCAACATTCCCCCTTTCCTGGCTTTTTTCATACAGATAACTACAGTTTGCATGTAAATGGATTCAACTCATCTTTGTTTAACGTTGCCTTTTATGTCAAGTTTCATGAATTGCTAAGCCTGACAAGGTTCACTGGGAGTCTTTTAACTCCCACCCACAAGTTCTCCCCGGCTGTCATGTGACTGGCAGTATAGAGGGATCAGCAATGGCATTTATGGGGAAAGCGGGAAGACAGGTGTCAGAACGGTCCAGCAGGCAAACCGAACGAACACTAATCAGCTCTGGTGTTCTTTTACAATCCATATCTAATTCACAAGTTTCATTCTTTCTGAAAAACAATTACTAGGTTTTGAAGTTCATTGTGCTTTTACTCAACTGTCTCTTCACATTAACGTAAGTGGGAACAAGAAAAAAAGAGTCAGCAGGCAAGGGACATCAAAAGATCTTAGAGAAGATGAAGGCTTTATTTTAAAGTAATATAATTACAGATGAGCATAATGTTTTACAATAAATTTAAATGTATAGTTACATCCTTATGCGCTAGAAAAATATTGGTTGGTTGTCTCTCGAGCTGAAACTCTGGTACATACAAATGACTTTGCTGAAAGAAGAAAAATAAAAAAATCTCATTGCAACATCAAAGGAATGGATATTAAGGCAACAGTGGGAACAACAGAATCAGTACTCGGGGGAAGTAGCTACACTTATATGGCTCATCTCTGAGAAATAATAATAAAAGTTCACAAAAGGAATATTTTGCACATTTCAAACTCCTCTCAGTTCAACATATTTATTCTCCATAGGTAAACTTTATCTCATCTTCATCTAGTCAATAAGAAATTTTAAAAACCCAAAACCACAACTCTCCATTCCCCACTGACAAATCCTCTTAGAGTTTGAGTATATAATCTGGTAAAGCCTCAGCTAATCTTCATTGGTGGTAGTGTTACTGACTCCAGTATTGGGAAATTTACTTTTGTGTTAAGTACAATGTTAGGAGACATCTTAAATTCCAGCATGTTTTCAACTAAGTACAGGTCTCTTAGGCACTTCATTTTCATCCCCCCCCCCCCCCCCAAAGAAGTTACAGGCACACAGCATCTGTTTTACAAATAATCCTTTTCCTCCATGCAAATGGACCTTCAAGGACTTCTATACAGACAATAAATGCTTGGTAAGTGAAATGAAAAAGGCCCTTTACCAGGACCTCAATGTACCATCATCCCATTGTTCAGCAGCAGGGCTTGATGTTTATGCAACTTAAATCTAGAAATCTTTCCTCTATGAGAAAGTAACACATTCAAACACACATTTTGATTAGAAACTCAATACATTACTCAAGTGTTAAGTGACTTAGAAGTGGTCCTCATGTCTGACCTGTGATTCCAAGAACGGGATGGGCACTCACCTAGAGATACAAAAGCATGGGACTTCCAATCAATTGACCACAGACAGATGAAAAGCATTTTTCAGTTCCATGTGAGTAAATTTTGGCACCTGAAAAAGCATCATGGTATGTAACTGCTTTCCCTTTTTCACTGAGCACATCTTTCAATTTCTAGTAAGACAAGCCTGTATCAGTCCTGACTTTTACCACCACCCATTAAATAATGCTTCCTAGACAGGCAGTTATCATGAAATTCTATAACCAAGTCAACATATAGACTGCTAGCATACTTCAACTTTTGAGTTGTTAAAAGGAGAACATGAGTAAGTTAAGAATGACAACTGATGGGCTAGCACTGCTAAGGACACGCCTCCAGACCTAGATACCCATAGCTAAGAAATAGGATTAACTTAAAGCCATCCTATTGGGCTGCCAAGCATTTGGCAGGAAAACAATTAAAGCAACTCCTCTCCATACATCCCGATCTCACATAATTTTTAAATTGGCTTTGCAAGAGCAATAAAAATTAATATTGGTTATGCCCAAAACTATTGTTAGGACAAGTCTCAGGAGTCCAAACAACCATGCTGAAAAAAGAAATCAAGCTCATGTGAAATGTGTGTCCATTAATGTCTGTGTTATTTGTTTGTATGGAATGAGTCAGACTATAGCTCCATCCCACAATCAATCATTCTTATATAGTGTTTCTGGGGTTTTCTGACTATTGTATGAACAGAAAGTAAGTAAGAAGACAAACAGGCATGGATATTACTCACCAGTGCTGATAAGTAAACAGGAAAGAAATCTGGCTAAATAAACTTGTGCTAAATACATTCTACATATTGAGAGCTTCAGTTGATTACTAATCTCATAGAACAACTGTATGTATTCAACCCTGAGAAGTCATTTTCCCTGAATTACTTTTTTTTTTCTAAATCACAGTACATGCTGAACAATTCATATGCTACACAAAAGGCTTGGAGTTACAAAAACTGAGAGAGAAAATGTAATAAATACACAGATTTTACTGTTTCCTAATATTTCAGCTAAAAGGCTCCATTTCACCAAAATACTAAAGTATATCAAAATTTTAAAATAAATTCTTTTAAAAAAAGTGAATATATTTTCATTACCACTTAGAAAGGTTTTCAGATACACATTCATATGTGAACAGCATCAACAGTAAGCCCAAACTTTACTCTAGAAAGGCCTAAGATTGATCTTTCAAGGGAAATTTGAGAAAGATTTAAAGTGTCTCAGATTAACTAATCCAAGCACGCACAACAAGCATGGTGCGCACACATTACCATTACATACACACGAGTTAAGAAGTTGTCCCTGCGACAGAGCACCCAGACTCCAGACCGAGCACACCCTGCTTCTCCTTAGCACCTCACATTCAAGTCAGAAAACCCTTAGGCTCCTTTGTTTCTTTCTCCAGCGGAAAATGAGTATTCATGTTATCTTAATGGATTGAGCTCCATATTAACAAGGCTTTTAAAAGCCATGCTTATGCCATTATTTTTTGAGTATTTTCTGCAAGACCACATGGAAAAGCACTCTTGAATCAGCTGTGAAACTTTACCAGGACAACTGTACATTTCCATCTAGTTTTGGTGTCTGAAATGACATCCTCAAGAATGTCTGTGATTTCTCAACAGCTTAAAAGGAGAAAGTTATCCAGTTGAACACAGAAACAATCAAAAATCAAAAGTCATTATGACTGCACTGGGGAAACAGGCTCCACACAGTGCTTTTGCAAAGATCCCATTTCAGACTACAGTGCCCACTATGGACAAACACACCACAATTTCTCCAGCCTGAAAAACAAATATCAGATTGTTGCAAGCCTGTTTTATCTTTCTAAACAAGTCCTACACCCTGGCAGCATCTCCACTTCAAACGAATTGTGAGTGACTTCAGACATCAGGACAACGATGTTCCACACGTCAACAAAACTTGAGAACTGACAAGTAGGTGACAGTCACTAAGCAGACTCTAGGTTAGCTTCATTTTTTTTGGTTGCCTTCTTTTTTGGGAGGATTTGGGGTAAAGCCCCTCAATGCATAGAAACTAGTGCATAGACTGCAATGAGATATGCAGATATAGTCCATATGGTCAAAATACCCTGATTTTCAAGCAAGAGTCGACCAGTATATGCAAAGATGTCACTGAGTAATATCAGTAACACAGATAACCAATAACATTTTTGCCAGTAACAACCTTTAATCATCTGTGTCTCAGTGTTTTGAAGTGATATATTTCAAAAATGTCAAAACTCAGTGAAATGTGGTACTAAAATTAATAGTCTGTTTGCTTTCCCTATTGATATACCAGGTTTCAGACTGTCAAAGTGCTTTTAGTTGTAAAAGAAAAAGTACAAAGTTGTTTTGACAACTACAAAAAGATTTATCAGTTACATGTACCTGCTGAAGTACCTAGATTCTCAAAGTGAAAATGCATGTATGCAAGGTTCTAATACTAAAAGTTGTCAAGTGAATATCAATATATTAATCTTGCAAACAAGATAAACTTTTAACTATTTTATCATATAGCATGTTACCTTGAGCTGAAGTGTGTTACTTAACAATACTAAATGAATTTTCTATCTCTCTTTTGCTTTCAGTAGGCATTTCTTTCATGCTTGTAAAACTTGAGTTCATCTTTATTATGGTGGATTTATTTCTCTCTAAGCCACACATGTGTAGTATACCTCATGTATGAGTACACAGCAAAATGCATGTAACACAGTGTATAATTCACAATCATATTCTCTGTTCCTTATCTACCTTATTTAGCTAGCATTAACAGAATAAGCACAGAAAAAAAAATTTCCTAAAAATATTAGAGTTCAAATTCACACCGTGAGACTAACATTATTATTAGAAAAAAAAAAGGGGGCTTGATTGCATCTCATCAAAATCCTTTGCAATCTGGAAAAGAGGAATATTCACACCTGAGAAATTTCTGAGACAGCTAATAACAACGCAACAAAACCCTTTCATACACAATTGCTCAAATTTATTATTAGACTAAATAATGACCACAACTTTCAATTCTCTTTTGAGCCTAAATTAAGGAGTATCAGTTAGTCTTAGCAAATATTCCCTATAGTTCCAAGTGTCTGCAAGCTATTTTACATTTGTTTTAAGAAGCTCTGATATAAGCAGACTTCTACAACAAGTATTCACCAATGACAGCAAAAATAGCAGAAGTGGACAACAATAAACAAATTACATTTACAGTTTAAGCTTCATATTCCTAAAATACACCATACAACCAGTTATGCTACTTTATGAAAGATGGATTCAGTATAACAGTTATAAATTCTATCAGCTAAATAGTTGTGACTGTATTGGAGTTCACAACTTACAGTGGATGTAATTATTATAAAATATTTTGTTTAAACTTTAATTATTTAAATTTATTACCTTATTTTATTATTGCATTAAAATATTCATTAAGGATTATCAAGCACTGCTCCATATAATTCTGTGAGATATCTCTGCTTTTCACGTGTAGTATCACTAGAGAACACCAAGATTTTTAGCTCACGTTTTTTCCCTTATATTTACTACAGAGAGAATTGAACTTCCCCCAGAGTTTTAGTCTTCATATCAAATTGATATGACTGATAATTAGTACTTCTTGCTGTATCATATAATGCAAGGACAGCTAATAAAACACTGGGAAATTATTGAAGGTTTCCTCCACTATCCCATGCAAATCGCAAAAAACATTCTGTAATCTGACAAATTCTCAACTCATGTCTAGCTCAATAGAAAGTCCATTCTTTTATCCGCACTTAGATTAGCAACTAAAATGGACCTCTCTTCCACCACCCAAAGCCAAAGTATGTTTCGCTTTTAAGCCTTAACACCCCTTACTTCTAGAATGAATTAAAATATCATCCTTAAAACAACCACATGAACAATTCTGCAGTCACTTCATCACATTTATTGTATAATGAAACAAAGGGACTAGTATGGCTTGATCATGAAGAGACCCCAGTGCTCTACAAAGCTTAAATTATTCAATTTCACCAAATACAACATTATATACCTTTAAATATCAACAAAAGTTAGGCAGGTATTTAGCCATTAAAACCAAAGATTCATTTTTCTTAGGTCATAACTTAATGCCTCAAAGAAGCTTACTGCCCACAACTACATAAGCTTTACTTGAAGCTCTCACACACAGTCTCAACAGGAAGACAAATTTTCTCAAATGTGCCCAATAACCAAATTTTCTCCAGAACCTGCAAGCATTCCACAAAAAACATGCATCAATTTAAACCATTGACTATTCAATAACCACTAATTCATCACCAATGAATCCCATGTAGTCTCCCCTACGAAGGCTTAAAAACTTCAAGAAAACCCCATGCATCCAAGTTCAGTCTCCAAAAAGAATCCAAAAGAGAAAACAAAAACCTTCAACCTCTTATACTCAGAATACAACACTCCTAGCAAATAAGATTGATGCAAAACATTTGTTTTATGGGTACAATAAAATAGCAAAGCTATACCTAGCAAAAAGAAATCACACTTGAGCAACATCAAAGCAAGAAAGCACAGCATTACCTCCTTTGGTAGCAGCACACAGCCACAAGCTCCCACATGCAAACCTTTCCTTTTAGGGACTGAAAATTATTTCCCCCAGCAGAGCATCCCTGTTTTGGTTGAAAAATATTTTTTCTGAATTATTTTTGGAAGTGGTGAGTTCAGAGCCAGAAAACCTTCTTCTTTACACCAAATCCCTGCAACTGAAAGTAGTAAATGGATTCTACACATGAACTTAAAAAGAGAGGCCCAGGTGGATGCTATATAAGACTTAGAAACTGAAACACTTGGGACAGAAAAATCTTGTACCCTTTTCAAGTGATTTCAGCTGTGGCCAAGGGATGGGGTGAGGGATCCTTGTTTGCTACTGAAAAGCAAGGATTAATGACAACCTGTTTCAGAAATTTGCTTTCTCTCAAGACTGCTATGCACTGAAAGCCAAAAGACAATGAGCTCAAAAAGATAACACTTCTCTCTCTCTCTCACATCCATCTTCACTTTTCTCCTCTGCTGTACAGTCACTATGGTCACTTTTTGAGGAATAGTTGACTCCTGTTTTTTCCACAGTATTTATCACCATTCAAAATTAAGTTAATTTTAGGTAATTCTCATTATAGCACCAAGCTGGTAAATACAGCTAACCTTCTGGCTTAGCATAGTGTAAAAGTGGCTCAGAGGAGCAGTGAGAAGGAGCAAGTGATCAAATTCCAGCCAGCACCTTCATTTTAAAATGCCAAGGAGAAACACCTGTGATTGTCCTGAGGCACAGAGGTCAAGACTGTGTCTGATGTATTTTGGTAGAATTTAGGCTGGTAAGCTGCAAGACCCATCCCAGTTCTCAAATTGCAGCCTCTCCTCCAGCCTAATGAAGGCTTGTCATGAACTGGCTACTGTTTGCTATTCTCAAAGCAGATATTCAGAAATACAAGAATACTGAATACAGGATAACTGGAAGTATGACTAACTCCTTGTACAGCTGAGGAACACAAAATGTTTTGTTTCTTTGAAGCAGCTCCCCTTGAGGCCATATGTCCTTACAGGCTCCCTTCAATCCTGTGACTACAAATACCTGGACTAATCACCTCTGTTTTCTTCTGGAGCCATACCCTTCCTGCCTGGTGCTCAGAGAACAGCAGTTTTTCCTTTGCCCCTCAGCCTCACTCTCTCTGACACCACCAGACTTCACACTGCCTGGTTCTTTGAGCCAATTCTCTCTTCAGTATGGTATGCTGCAGCCCCCTCACAGCCACAAGGTTGGCAGGCCCTAAAGCTGGTCACCTCCACCAGCTTCATCTATTCCCCCAGCCAGGAATTTACTCATCCACAGTTATTTGGGGAGATTATGCAACACACACACTGGCACTCTGTCTCCATAGGTAACAATCTAAAAATACATGCTTTATTTCCCCATAAGGAAAAAGGAAAAGCCTCAGAGAAGTACACCATAATTATCCTAAGAGAGTTAGTACAATAGGTGTCTATACTCACAAAGCAAAGCTATTGTCAGAAGCAGATATCTCTGCATAGCAGCATCATGCTGTTCTTCCAAGAAGTGTGACTCCTGGTAATACAGTAAATTATTTATACATATTGTTTGGACACAAGCTGGATTCACCTCGAGAACTATATGCCACCTAATGTTCCAACCTACAGCTCAAAACAACCTCCTATTCACTTTCTAAATCCTTCTTATGCCATGACAAAAAGAAATTAGGCTCTTCTACACTGATACAGTTCAGAATAAAGTCAAAATTAGTGCCTCTCACTTCACAACTTCTAGATCAGCTGAATATTCTTTTCTTTCAACATCTCTGCATAGGGAAATAACTGTTGCTAATGCTGTCTCCAAAAAAGCCAAGTCAGATTTACCAGACAACTACCACAGAGATTTCTCAAAAGCGATTGAAAAACAAAAACTGAAGAAGGACTACCAAAAACAGTACAAAGGCCAGGCCCCGGTCCTGAAGTAAAACAGTAGTGATGCCATGGACCAGACAGATACAGTGCAGTGAGGCAGAAATGAAGAAAAAAAATAGGATTAAAAAGATAAACAATCAGTAATGTCTTAGGAACATCCTCCAGTTCAACTGTGTTTGAAAAGAATCCGGACTCTGCAAATCCAAACACCTGGAAGAGCAAAAGTGGTGCCTCCAAAACACAAGTCTAATCCAGACTAAATGGGCAATGCAGACACATGCTCAAAGTCAGAGAGCAGGAGCAATACTAGCTCTATGAACAGGACAAAGCTAAGGACCTAAATGAACAGTTTGGCAATGGAAGAAAAGTATAAACATACTTTGTTGAGAGGCAGAACCAAAATTGTGCATGCTGAAATTAAGGCATTGTTAAGGCTGTTTTTTATAATCTAATTTAGGCTTGGGAAGCAGTTTAATACATTAAGCCATTCAAGACAAAATATGATGGTAAAACATGACTTCTTCATCCAGAGAAGTGCAGTATAGTTCAGAATTTAGTGCTTGTTTTCCCTCTTATGAAGTAATCTGGGAATTGCTACAGTTTTGTGTTTAAAAAAGGCTTTTTAGTCACTGGTTTACATATTCTGAATGGAACAATAAAGTTCGGTATGATAAAATCTACACAAAGTAAATTGCATTAAGCTACTAATTAGCAGTTTCTTAAGCTACACCTGACACATTGAATCTATGACACTATTAGGAAAATTATAAATTCTGTGGAAACAAAAATTTATTTATATATTTCTTCCTTTTACTGACAGTAAAAACCAAGGACTGGAGGGATTTCACCCATAACACTATTAGGAAAAAAGCTTGGACTTGATTATTAAATAGGAAATGATCCTTGCTCATTTTGGTCAGATTTTTGTATTCAGTGAATCAGTGTTCATGAGTCTAAGACTATAAAAACTAGTGCTTATGCAGCAAAGGAAACATGGCAAGATTCGTGAACAGATTGCGTTCTTGAGGGTTGTCACGAGGAATTGGTAACGTGATTATTGGAGCCCTTGAAAGACCAAGACCAAGCTGAATCCAGTAAAACATCCAGCAAAATGGCTAAGTAAGCATTTTACAGGCTCCATTCAGTGCTGATATGGCTGTAGGCTGTCATATAGAATCTAAACTCTTCTCCATCTTCTATTCATTGGTGTGTCCTGAGCAGATGGAATTTGACAGTGATAACAGTGCTTTCTCTTAGCCAACTTTTTCAAAATCACTTCCTCCATCTTTATGAAAAATATGGTAATTTGCTCATGTTTCTGTGGAGGAAAGTAAATACTTAAATACAAGGCAGTGCAAACAAGCAAGTAAAATAAGGGCAATAGCACTGACCACTCAAGTTCCATTCCTGCTCAAATGTATCCCAGTCCTCTGCATTAGAACAGAGACTGCAGTGATCCAGAATGTGCTACCTAGTACTCTTATTAACCACAGCAGTTAAATACCACTGTCCACACTGAATTTTTCCAACTGCTGTTGTACATATTTTTCTTCTTTTTTAATATATAATGGCCTACTTACTTCGTGTCTCCTTATACTTATTAGGAAAGTGTTCCACATTTATTGTCTGCTTTTCCACTGAGTCTACTACATGGGCAATGTAATAGCTGAATTATGTATGGCACTGCTGTCAGTCTCAGAGATAGAAATGTCTTTCTCCTGCAGCCAACAACCTGAAGCCATTTAGCTCCAAGCTTACGCCACAATATGCAACTACACCTCCATCTTCCCAAACACTCCTACAAGCAATCTTTATTTTTCCTTGCAAGCTTTCAGATGGACAGCTCTTTCGAAATTTCATTTTAAAAATCAGTATACTTTCATACCATATTGCATAAGGTGGATGGCATTAAAATTAACCTTCATCTTAATACAAAACTCTTCATAAGACAAAGCATCTCATTTTTAAAAGCCATAAATATTTTCAGGAGCTATATTTATGCAAACACTGCTACAACAGGCAGTTAGACTTGGCAGTTCATGCATAGGTGGATTAAAAAGAAAGGGCAGGGAATGGGTCAGATGCAGAGGAAGAGCTGGTCACTTCATTTATTTACCTAATCTGCTTGGCTATTGCTGGCCAAGTTTGCTCTTGGAACAATGAGAAAGGCCAATTAATTTATCAATCTGTACTCCTCTCTGCCATAACATATTTTCCCCTTGCCAACAAAAAACGTGTCCATTATCAGCCAGGTCCCTGTCCTCCCAGGCAGCTCGTGCAGCTGTATAATTACACTTCTTCCCTTGACAACTTGCATGATTGTTTTCCTAACAGTATATTACTTCGTTAGTACTTTCCAATATACGTTATTTTTAAACTGTCACTTTTGCCCAACTCATCCCAATTCGCACTCGTCTGTTTATCATAACAATCATTAATAACTGTCACTCCACGCCATCAATTTAACGAACTCACTCCCTCATTAGCATGTTCTAGCATTTGTTCCGTAGAAAGGCTGATTATTTTCTACAACAGGCCAAGCCAATTACTTTAGTGAAATGGAATCACATTAATCAAAACTTAACAAGGTGGCAAATTTAAAGATATCAGATTGCAAAAGACAGCATAACTAATATGTCAATGTCAGAGATACTACGTAGGTATGCAGCAGCTGTACTAAATATATCTCTTCACGAAGGCCACATGAATTTTGACATTTCATATGATCTGACAACTACCAAAGTGATATTAGAAGGCTGGAGGCTGGGCTGAGCTACTCCCAATGGCTTCAGCACATTCTGGCAAGGGCAGCAAAGAAATGCAAAGAGTGAAGAGAAAAGGGAAATGGTGACTACATATGTCCACAATGCCTGGTAGATGGCACTTTATCATGTCCCTCTATGCCAAGATATTTTCTTTTACACTTTAAATGATGATGCTCATCAATTGTGCCCTGACAGCTGCATCAGAACCAGCTGTAAACATGCAACATCCAGCAGTGTGAAAATATGCTGACACAACAAACACATATTAGTTTTTACCTTTTGGTCTACATTGCAGACAGGATGGAAGATTGTTCCCTCAGCATCTTTTTCCTTTTAATGAGTAAGTTCACACTTTTATTTTCCTCTGTCACTTTTAAAGAAGGTTTCAAGTCAAAGAACCTGCATCCCAAATCTTCACACAATCCAACAGTTCAACCACTTCTAAATACACTTTATTTATGCAGCAGCAGAAGGTAAGCACTCACCATTAGTCCTTACCAGTGGGCAGGAAATTACAGCTTTGTTAAACACATCTCAATGCTCTTTGATTTTCCGTACAGAACGAAGCAAACGCTCATGGCTCATTTAAAAACAACAAAAAAAAATTACAGAAGGGAAAAATATCCCTAGGCTTACAACTTCTGTTGTATAATATTATTAAGCTTGGTTATATCATACAGTTCAAGAAATTGCATGGTGATTCATTTTTTACAGCTTAAATAGCTATTTGCTTCAGTTGCCAGGTTGAACATGATAAATGTATATGATAAAAAAGAACAAAGAGAAGGGCCAGTTCTTATAAACCTACAACATTAGTCAAAGTATTAACCCATTCCTTTCTAACTCTTGGCATTTTAGTGTTCATCATGCACAAGTCTGCTCACTTCAACTGGCGTCCTACTAACTATTTAGATTTGGACAAATATATGATCATACAAAGAATTGCTCTTTTTTGTTAACCTCCAAACTGCCAGAACGTTTAAGACGCAATGTTAAGCCATCCCCAAATCTAAAATCAGAGGAAAACTAGACTAAAACAGAGCTCAAAAATCATCTCACCCCCTCCCATAGTTGTTGATATAATCAAGCTTATGCAGTTTGTAGTCAAATTTTTTTAAAAAAAGAAAAACAAAAAAACACTTGTGAGAAGGTGCACTCATTTGCCCATTCTCATGTTTAACAATACTTCTTGTGAGAAAATTTCTCCTTATATTCAGTCTATATTCCATCTTTGAGCATTACTTGTTATTCCTCCTCCAACAACTCTGAAGAACAGGTTCTTACTAAGAAAAGGCAGTGACCATTTCTGACATATTTGCAAGCTTATACACTTCTTCTTCTCAACACCTATCCTAATTTGAATTTTTTCCAATTTGCTTTTAGCAGTCAAATGTGCCATTTTAATTTCTAAGATAATTAATTTCTAAGTAATTATAATTTTTGCCAAGTTAAATTAGCTCACTAACACACTTGGCCTGCTTAGAAATACTTGTCCCATATGATCTCAACCAGTATCTTTTGGGTTCATTATTTCTAATTAAATTCAAATGACAGGTTAATAGATATTAAACCTTTATGAGACGTCATAACCTAAGATTTAAATGTAGGATTAATTTATCTAGAAACACCAATTTTTAATACAAGCATTTCTGGAAAGCAAATTTAAAAGAGTAACAGGAACAAGATTTTTTTTACATTTGAGCACACAAGTGCAGGAGAACAGGAAGTTCAGATTGTTTCGAGGGACACTGGTGATAAAACTAAAAGTGAAACTCTTCTCTTTCAACTGGCATTTTCATGATTACAGGAAAGTTAATAGATCAATAGAAAACAAACTAAAACACCATCTTGTTTCACATTTGAGAAGACAGCAGATTTACACTCCTCACTCTGGACTTTCTTGTTCCAAGGCAAGAACTAAGTCTTCTCATCACCCAAAGAACTCACTTCTCTTCCAGCTGTCTCTACAGACACCCTGTAGCACGCAGACGGTGAACAGACAAGAGGGTCACCAAACCACTGAGTGCCAAACTCCAGCTGCCCCGAGGCCCGGCTCAGTGAGCACTGCTCACTGACATTGCACTCCTCTGGGCGCCAAGGCTGTAACAGGGAGCATTTCTACTTCCACCCCCACCCAACCACCAGCCTACTAAAAGAAATATTCCATTTTCCTCGCAGCAATAACTATCACCATGATAATAACTAAATGTGCATTTCCACCTTTTCTCCACTATTCAGCACAGAACTTTTTAAGATACTACTTTAAGGTTTAAGATGCATGTTAAAACAACAGCCTACATTAAAATAATGGATTAATGTATCCAATTATTACCACTAACTACTACTTTTGAACTTTATTTTATTAATTTAGTTATTGCTTAGAAGACTCCCTCCAAAGCAATATATTCCTATCACTTTCCTATTGTTATCTTATTTTCTCGTATCAATTAATTTCCAAAGATGACTACTCGAGCAAGTCTTTGTAACGGTTCTGACTTTGTATGAATAAATTATGCACAACAATATAGCTCTGTTCACAACCATTCAAGGCAGAATACATTCTCATCTGATGTATAACCATTTAGAATTGACCTGCTAAACATAAAAGTAAATAACAAAGTTCTGTACCACAAATTACGCTTAAAGCTCCATTGTTACCCATTCCTGTGCATCACTTAGTTAGAAATGCAGAGACGACTGTCTTTTTTAAACCTTGCACCATGAACCCTGGCATCTTTGAACTGCTTCCAGGAAGGATGTGGTGTACATATTAAATAAGCATCATGAGCAGGAAAATAAAAGCAATTGAAATGAAATTACATTTCTGGATTTGGAATGATCCATTTCTTTCAAGATACATGTAAAAATTTAGCTGCTGCCTTTTCAGCGTGTGCTGCATGTTCTGTCTAAGATTAATCCCACAGGAGGTTTTTTTATTTCCTACTCTGCCTATCTTTCATCTTCACCCCAGACTAAGCAGATGGATGTGAATTCAAAGTTTTCTGATCTTTAGCACAAGTTATGGAGGGTTATCTTTGGCTGTATATCTTTCTGCTGGCAGCACTCCCTTGGTGATGAAGGATTAACCACCACAGCTGTCTCTTCCCAGAATGATGCAGTGCAGCGCTCCTCAACACGACAGCATCACTTAATCTTAATGTCCGCTCTTCCAGCGCAGCCGCGCAGGACAAAGCCAATCAACATCAGATGCCACCAAGATGGACCTACTGCTTGGCCCTGGAGTCTTTCACCCTCACACACCTATTAATCAACATCATCCAGACCAATCCCAGTGTTCACTTCTTTCAAACCACAGTTAAACTAAGCTGGGTTTTATATTAACAGACCGAGAGATATAGAAATCTACCCACAGATAAAGCATGCATAGGCAGAACTGTAGAGCAAATTCCAATCAAGTTTTAAACCTCCTTATTTACAAAACAAAGGTGTTTGTTTTGTTCTAAAGCATAGCTACCAGAATTTCTATTTTTACATATTGAAATTCACTAATAAGAAAAGCTGCCTATTATCTTTCATGTCTACAAACACTTAAGGCATAACTACATCTTGAGCTTGAAGTTTTTATGAGGAATTGCTCTATCCCTCAAATACAGAATGCACATTACCAGAAGTTCCTCAGTCTTCTGCAGACACATTATCTTCCCAAGATTTATTCTCTCTACTTTCACCTATTACATGCATGCTGTTTAGTATTTTCCCCTCTTCTATCTGCTTCCCCCGGTTCCAGAGCAATTATAACATAGCTCCTTCCTTTATCCCTCGTCCCCTTTTTAAAGCTAGCAAGTTCTCAACAGCAAATGCAATAAAACAGTAAATTATTGCAAGAGTTTACTAAACAAATGCAACCTAGTTAAATTTAGAAAAATCTTCGCTTTTGCTTACATTTGCAATTTTACTGCTGAACTACTGGTATTTCTTACTTATGCAACATTAAAATGTATAAGAAATCCTCTTGTGTGCTATATGCAGCAACTACTCTTGATTTATAATACCCAATTTAGAAAAAAAAACCCACAACTAAACCTGATTTAAATCACAGATTACTCTGTAAAACACAAGCAAGGAACTATTCCAAATCCTAAATGTAATTTAAACATATTTATATTTTACAGTGATATATTTTCCCCCATTCCTTGTCTTACTACTGTAAACTTTCAGTAATTATATAAGCAATTTCCCTGAGGTCACAACATTGATCACAGTTATATATTGCTCAAGTATTACAAAACATAACTTGCAATAAAATATTGCTGGACATCACTACATAATTTCACACAAAGAACTGCACATCTGAAGTTCAAGAGTGCTGAATTTGGCAATGGGGTGTTTTCAATAGATTATTCATTTCCTTCTCATTCCACCATTAAAAGACTATTGTTGAAGTATTACTAAAAACATTAAGTTCCCACATCCTGAAATGTGTAAGAGGGCAAAATAAGGGAGAAGAGGATAGGAAACAGTTTACATGGGAAGCCAAGGCACATGATCCCTCCACATTATTGCTTTCCTTCATTGTCACATCACCCCACAAAGAGTCACAGTGGTAAAATACACTGGAAGGGCTCACAGTAAAAAACCCCACAGGAGTGCAGCTCAATTTTTAGTGTTTCTGGTTGAGTGAGAGTTCTCACACACTTAATGAGAGGAGAGTTCACAGCTCTCAATGCACTATGCAAATAGATGTTATTTAGGAGCAGTTAGTGTTGGCATGTTGCACAGCTGAGCTGATGCACCAGTCACTGAACACTAGTTAACAAATGCAAGGCTCCCCTTCGGGAAGTCGCTTACAAAAAAAGGAAATGAAGAATTGAAGATAAGGAGATGGATATTTTAGTGCACTGTGCAAAAGCAGTGGCAATAAAAGGCTGAAGACCAGTCAATCACCATGTATATTACACAAATACAGCAAAAAAACTGCAAGCATTTGCTTTGATACTGATCTCACGCAGGTTTGAGCAGGTTGGCTTCGTTACCTATACGGGGAGTTCTCAGAGAGCATGCAGAGTCATCCAAACTGATGAGCAACACACACTTTGTCAACTAACTTCTCCATTTCAAAATTATATAATATAACCCCCTCATAGACCTGCCAGCCAAAACAGTCACCTGACTGTAACCAAACCACACCAACTTTATGACAGATGAAAAAAGACCCGGGGGTGAGTCTGCAGTAAGCCACTGTGGAGACTGACTGAATTCCTCAAGGGCAGGGTGGGCCTGCAGGCCCTCCTCAAGGTCAGAGAGCAAGCTGCGGTCCCTGCCCGGAGAGCAGGACACTCGAATGAAATAAAGACCAAGCGACTGTTTCCAACAGCGCCACAGCCTTAGACAATGTTATGTCTCTCAGTTCTGGGAGGCAAATGAGTCAGGCTAATTCCACTTCCCCAAAAGGATCACTGAAAATAGTACTCCAAAAAAGGAACAAAGATGACAAACATGCACGAGTTTCAAACTAGCCAGCTGGGAATTCCTTTCCATTAACTAACTGGAATGTAGGAACACCGAGAGTCAGATCGCACCTTCAAATAACAGAGAAATCCTTGCAAATCTCAGAGTATTTAAGAACACTTACTTGGCCACAAAGTTACCTATTAAAAAAAAAGTGGAATGCTAATATATATTAAAGATCATGACTTCCACGTTACAGCAAGATTTTAAAGACTGTATTTAAGGATGGGTCCATGCTAAACCCGTGAGCTTCATTAGCTAGCAAGGGTCCCCAAGGTTCATAAGAGTTCAAGCAGAAGTATCAGCTGCTTCCTTCGAGGACTGCAATCACTGATTTCAGGTACTATGCTGACCCTGTCAAATATCCTGCAGTACCTGAGTACCTTTAGAATATTTCAGAAGAAAACAGTAACATTCCATTAACGGCCATGCCATGAATGAGCACTGACCCAAAAACACTGTCTATCTTTCAAATCACAGGAGACCTTCTGCTAGAGATTATGAAGGAAACAGGAAAATCTGTCAATGAAATATAAAAAAAAAAAAAATTAATCGACACTTGAGAGTTTTATTTTCAACAATTTATTAATACAAGAGCTTTTTTCTCCACAGAATTTATCTTTTTATCTTGAAAGATACTAATAACTCAACACAAAGCTCGTGCACAGAAAAAGGGCTCATCTCTCCTATAGCCATGTCTCAAAACCAACAGTACCAAATTAAGTTTTGGCAGACTTTAGCTGTCTCTACATATGCAAGTCCCAAACCCTTCTAAGCTTTTCTTCCCTCCCTAACAAATCACATCCCCAGTGTTTTACATACCTATTACTGCCAGCAAAGATGACAATATAGGAATGGCAGCAACAAGGCAGTAGCTTTTTTCATCTCTCAACACAGAAGTAAACACATTTCAAATCCTAAATAGACATGCCTGCAGCCATCCTGCTTTGCAGATCCAGATCTCTTTTTAGGTAAAGTATATTATATTTTTCAAGATATTCAATGGTCATAAGGACATTATGTCTTTTCAAATATTCTTCTCTCAAAAAGGTAGTATCTTGATTTTAAGTTCTGAAGTCAAACAGCTACATTTGTACAACAGTGTGTAGTGTACATTTACAGATGTACACTACACACTTAAAGACAAAGAGGCCTTCTGAAAAATGAAAGTAATATAACAAAGAAAGGGATCTCAGGGAAAAAGAAGTGGAGTAAATCATTATAAATCAGTCATAAAAATAAATACCAGATAAGCCATAACAATATGAAGGTCTGACAAAATTATCTAGGCAAAAACAAACAGACTTTTTTTTTAAGAGACAAATTTTAAATCATTTGCCTATTACCTTTATTCACAAACAGCAACTGGTTAGAAGCATACAGTTAAACCAGGACCTCAGCTACTGAAAACAAGAATTTTTTGAGCATTTTTAGGAAGCCACATCAGAATCAAAATCTCACTTTCTTTCATCAAAACCATTAAGCATATTTTTTTCATGCTTAAGAGATCAAAATTGCCACTTGTGAAACCTTGTGCTTCCCTGCCACAATAGTCTCTCTTGCAGATGGTTGAGTGTTCCTTGTCTGAAGAACAGAAATTCGGGGAATATGGACAGTTGATAGGTCCACCTGCTCCCATAATTTGAGGAAGAGCCCATGAAAGCTGCTTTTTCAACAACCACTGAACAAATACCGAATAAAACTTTTAGAACTTCTCAAGTTACTTTGAAAAAGGAGTTAAAAAATCCTAAGTCCTAGATGCTCTAGATTTTTTATTGTTAAAAAAGCTGGGTTCTTGTTAAAAAAGCTACTTTCTTGTTAAAAAGGCTGGGTTAAAGAAAAACATGTTGCCACTCTAAGACAGCAAACTTCCAGCAATAAAAGCTCAGCATCATTATGTGACAAAAGGGGTTAAACTTATCAAATACCATTAAACTATAATCAAGGGCCTTTGTATTCAGCTTATGCCCTTGCTTGCATTTGTCAAGGGATGATAACAGACGGCTTACAGACTCTCTCCTCATTACTAATTCATTTTTTCACACACCTGTTAATTATTAGCAGCACATAATTATTAACAAAAACCATACATCAAAGAGGTTATTTGGATATATTGTCACCTACATCTGATTTATGCCAGTGGAGAAAACCATAAATATATTTCAGTGTTCACATAAAATGGGCGGGGGGTAGGGGGGAACAGGACAGAAGACAACTTGGGAGTAGGAGGGGGACATGGGGCAGAGGCACAAATGTATTTTATATAGCTTTTCTTTTTTTATAGTGCAAGTTAAAATCATTTACTAGCATTGTCTTCCTATGCCTCCTCACCCAACATTGAGAGAGTGGAGTCATTAGCCGAGGGAAAAAAGGCACAAACAACAAAAAAACCCCAGACATAATTCAGTAAATCAAGGTTTTTGATGCTTGTATCTACAAGCAACAAAATGTATAATATTGGCATTAAAAACCCCCAAAAAACTAAAGAAAACCACAAAGAAATCCTGAAAGAAAACCAAACCAAAACAAACCACCAGTAAGGATTTTAACCCCAAAGTTCTGCATAAACTCCAGCAGGGATAGTTAACTCTATTCCCTTTATGAAGTTTCAAGGACCAGTAATGTTGTCTGTGTGTTAACAGGCTGCAACAATGGTCTGTACTTAACACTGTCTCAAACAAATATAGCAAAGATCAATTCTGAAAAACTAGTTAGAATTTCTATATGGGTACCTCATTATAGCTTAAGGTCAGACGTTTAGAAAACCACTACAAGAAGAGAAAAGGCATTTTTAAATGTAACTGATGGCTATTCATCTCAACATGCATCATCTTGTCAGGAACTTCAGAAAATACATAAAAGGGCAACCCACTGACAAAGGAAACATAATACAACATTTTGCCCCTATTCTTAGACTTCCACACTGTCTCTCTCCCAGCTTCAAAGGCTAACAAACTTTTGAAGGAGGCTTTCAGAAAAGGAAATAAATTTAAATTACCAACTCCATGCAAACCAGGTGGCCAAAGCACTTAGTGCAAGTGGACCAAATTCCCACTGTTCAGGAAGCAAGAAGCTTTGACTCAGCAGTGTATTGGGGGTGACTGTGGTCTGACAAAGCTGGACATAGGGTATTGCCTTGCTGGAGCTCCAAAGAACAGATCAGACCTTCTCAGGAGGGAGAACACAACATCCAAGCAAGATGTAGTCACTCTATGTCCACACAGACATGGAGATAAATTTGGATCTCAATATTTGAAACAGTGTAGGAGACTGGTGGATCTTTTCTAAAACATGCACTTATTAGTGGGTACTCAGAACACCCACCATTCAAATTGTGCTTTCCCATCCTTTTAAAGAGAGAGCCAGTATTTTCATTTGAGTCATCATCACCATGCACCACAGTGCTAGTTAAAGATCACAGCACAAGTGTCAAGTACAGCCCTATTCTACTACTATTGTGTAAAATCAGAACAAAACTTGGCTACATGTAGTTCAACTGACAAGCAATAATTGACAGAAAGCAATACATTTGTAGTAATGTTTTCCCAGAAACACAAGGAGTTTCACTGGTTAAATTTAAAAGTTCAATAAGAAAACCACTTTCTTTATATGGAATTTTTGGTAATGATAAACAATCACTGAGAAAAAATAAAAAATTTCGTTTTTTGTCACAGTTATCACCACAGTTGTGCAAAGACAAGTGCTCAGAAATTTGATGTTACTTGTAAAATTCAGGTTTGTTTCTCTTTACTGTGCTTTTAACTCCTGCCTAACAGGATTTTTAAGCTCAGGTTTGGTGCTGTGGAGCCATTTTCATATGGTATTTGTTCACATCAGAGCAGACAAGTTCACTGCTCTCCACACAATACTGCATGAAGGTAACTTAGAGAAGAATTTGGCTTAGAAAGCAAGAAGCATGACAGCATTTTGTAACTCCCTTTTCCTTAGAGCTACTCGTATTAATCCACAGTATTTCTCTACAGGAAATGGCCATTAATTTTAAGGGCTGATTTTTCCAAGGGTTTGTAAGAAAAACATTTCAGACAGTTAAGAATTCAATTGTTTGATTAAAATTGCCATCAGGGCATGAAATAGGTAGGTGAGTCTTCTATTGGGTACTGCTAACATGAAGTTTTATCAGCAGCTGAATTGCTGCTCTAGTATTTAGCACAAACAACACATATATAAACAAGTCAAGAACCTAGGTATTTATCTGCAGGGAAAGTAAACAACAATAAGAGAGAAGATACTTTTAAAAAAAATTATTCAAGACCTACATTAAGGGTCCATGCAAACTAAATCCAGTGCCTCCAAAGTCAGTTTCCTAAATATTTTCTCATCTAAAAGGGATGTACAGAACATTATCCACTGACAAAAGCTGAGTGCTTTTCTTTCTAGACACTTGCAAAGCAGTTTCGTAAGGTAGTGTGGTGCCAATTATTAGGACAATTAATGTTCCTTGCTGAAAAAGGAACCAAAATCCAGTTTTAAATAGCACAGACAAAGCACTCTTTGCCAGTGTCCAAAAGGGAAGAAAGAAAATAAGATCTTGAACTAGTTCTGTTTTAACACTAAAAAGTGACAGCAAAACCAGGAAGAGGTGATAATCTAAATTCATTCTGAAATAAGGAGTCAAAGCAACACATCATAAAATTATTAAAAACATATAACAAAGCAACAGCAATAAAAAGAAAACTTCTACTGACCAAGCATCTCTTTTCCACACAATAAGCCTAGCATATGTAGGAATTTTTTTTTAAAGGTACTGCTGGAAAAGTGTTAAAGAACCTGAAATGTGCATAGTTCTCTCCATTATCTCCTACACATGAAGGAAGTGTGTTCATTCTTACCACTCTAACTTGCAAGGACAAAAAAATTTTAAAAAAATTCAAATCTCTTCTTTGTTCAAAAGCCTTGCCAGTTTCTGTTCTTAGTGATTTATTTTTTAAAAATGTTAAGTAGTAAGTGTTAATAAAATCACATGTGATAAAATTACTCTTTTTTTTAATCTGATCTGCAATAAATTTTATAAATTCTGATTGCTAGTTATTCAAGCCGTCAAAGCTTTGCCAACAATAGCCAGCAGAGGTCTATTACTGAAGTAGTATTAATATAGACATCATCACCAATTCAAAGCAGATAATAAAGGACTGACACATTTATTATCATTATTAATTAACAGTTTTCTGAGATGGAATTAAATCAATATGCTGCTCTGATATCATTTTAACTAGTTATGCAAATCAAACATTTAGAGCCCATGAAAGGATATAAATGCCATTCAAAATTCACTTCACACTTATTACTGTAATATCAGAACTTTCAGGCTTTGCTAGTAAAAAAAGGACTTAATGCTCATTTAATTACACTCAGACATAAAGCTTATGGAATGAAAGTTGAAATAGCTGATTAGTTAGGAAGTCACAGTAAGGCTATAACACTAGGGATAGACAATGAGATAATAATGTGAAAATGCAGAGCTTTTGCTCAGAGTTGTTCTGGCAGATCCTATTAAAAAGAACAATGACATGTGTAGGAGAAAATGTTTTAAAATTACAAAGTTGAAGAATCTTTCCTAAAGCTAGGAGAAAAAAGAAACCATTAGTTGTCACTTACATAAATAGGAAAATGCTATGCTAAATCATGTAACATTTTTTCTAATTATGCGATTACAATATTTAATCTTTTAGATGTGAAATTTTAACTATTTGTCTGCATAAACAACATCATTAAAGAACCTTCTTTGGCAGAATAAAATTTGATACAGTTGCTAGGAGAGGATCAGCAGCCTGGCGAAGGGCTCCTGGCTGACGCCACCGGAGATGACAGCCTGACAGATGAAAGGGTCTCCGGCGAGGTCAGAGTGGAGGCCGAGCTGGCTGGCAACAGCTGGCCCTTGGCTAACCACACTGGCCACTGCAGATCAGGTTCTAGGCCACCCCTCCAGCACCACGCAAACAGAGCGTCTCTAAGAAGCCCTCATCAAGAGGCCAACCAGAGGTGGCTGATAAAGAAAAAAGGACAAAGACCCAGGAGTCTTTTGATCTTGTGCATCTTTGATCTTTGGACTTGTGCACTAAGCACAGGAGCT
The DNA here is from genome assembly GCF_015832195.1 of Motacilla alba alba. Lineage (NCBI taxonomy): Eukaryota > Metazoa > Chordata > Aves > Passeriformes > Motacillidae > Motacilla > Motacilla alba. The sequence goes on from NC_052021.1 coordinate 14,262,620, forward strand.
TTGTGTGCAGGTGTTGTTCTGCCAGTGCCAAGGGCTGTCCTCCACTTGATCCCCAAGAGGCTTTAACAGGTCTCCCAGCAGCTTGGGATCTCACAAGCAGTATGCAGTCCCCCCTGTAGAAGATATTAACAAAATGTGGGGTTTGCCTAGTCATTGTGCATATCCATCAAACTACCACGTTTTTCAAAATTATGGGATGTTTACCTAGTTTATTCCCACAGACATTGAGCCTGCACCCCTGCCTGCTTTACACAGCACTTCACTGGGCTTGAAGCTTAATATGGAATTTATTATGACTGCAGGAGGGGACAGACCTCTTCCTTACAGCAGTGTCTAAATTTCTCATGGTCACAAAATGAAGGCTTTGGCAGCGCAGGAAGATTTCTCCATTCAGTACACTCCATACTTCAGGGACAAAGCTCAGACTAAGTCTTAAAACAAGTAGTCCCAGAACAGATTTATTTGCTGGGCAAAAAGGATCTTTTGCCCACTCAGTCCAAGTCAGACTTAGAGGATGAGGTAACGTTCTTAGGGTGCTAAGAGACTGGATCAGAGAGGTAACCAACTATTTACAGAGTAAGGTAACTCAGATCTTCCTGCTCAAAACTATTATTCATTAATGAAAAAACAATGCGCACAGGCAAAAAGTTAGAATTCTATGAAAATTATTAGAAAAGCCTGATTTTCAAGATTCCTATCACTACATGAAATATCAATATCTCGGTAAGTGAAAATAGTAGGTTTGCTAAATGGTGTGGCATCAATCAATAAAGTGAGGGCAGCCACATTTTGTCAAAGATAAGGGTAAAAGTCAAGTCTAATCTCTACAATCTCTCCTGACTCACTTTGTGATTACCAAGAAGCCTTGCTAGTAGCCAGAAGAAAATTTAGACCTCTGAATTAAAGACAGGTGAGTTAACACTCTTCACAGAGGAGTCAACTCTAGCCAATATATAGGAGAATTTCATAGTTGGCCAGACGACTAACTTTCAAATCTAATTAGAAAAAGAAGTTCTTTTTTTTGCACTGTCTGTACTGTAAAAACAGAATATGCCATGCTGTGATGAATCACTTTTTGCAACCTGTCTCAAAACATATACCTTAGGCATTAAATATCCAAAGTGCATATCTAGAGAGCACTCACAAGCCTAAATAACTGCTTGCAAACCTTTTTTTCCTCTCTTGTTCAATATGAATCAGGAGAAGCTCATCAAAGACCAAACTGGCTGATTACCTGATCAGGTGGAAGGGTGCACTACAGACAGAAAAAAAGAGGAAACAATCTCACAGAGGTCCTTGGAGCACACAAAGCACTCTAGGCAACTGCCATTTTTATACAATGTCATTGGAGTATTTTACCTGGTGATTATCTGGGTTTTCAAAATTATTTGAAATGAGACCTTAACAAGGTCCTTAACAAAAGCACTCCTACACTGGCAAAAACCCCCAGAAAAGCTGGGGGTTTAAATATTTGCTGGCTTTATCTGTGGTATGGAATGGGAACAAACAACTTTCTCAAAATTCACACCTTGTCACCACTCTGAAAGTACAGTTATTATTATCATTATTATCGCAAAAGTAAAAAATTATTTAAAGGGGAAAGCTTTGCACCATACAAAGAACTGGAACAGCTGAGCAAAGTCCTATCTACCTTTAAAAATGCCATCAATCCTGAAGCAGGCAGTCAGGTGATAGCACTTGTGTGACAAATATTTCATTGCCATCACCTGTCTAGTGCCACGTAGCAGCTCAAGAGGAAGGAACAGTTTGTCACCAGAAAGGTTGATGCTAGGCACTACAATTGTTAGGTTGAGACCAAAGGATCTGAAAGACTTTTTTTTCAGTAACTGGACTAGGGAGATCTGACAAAGCAGAAGAGCTCTGAACTGCAACCACTGCTAGGGAGCCAAAGATAAGGATGAAAAAGGGCAGGGGAAGGATTTCTAAACAAAGAATTTGAAGTCTGGTCTGCAATAAGAGTAAAGTTGTGCTGCTCCAACCTGGAGGGAAAAAATGTTGGCAAGTATGGGGAATATCTTCCCCAAAACTGTTTTTCATTTAAAAGTGAAACATTCATTTCCTTCAGCAATCCAAAAGACAGAAGAGCAAAAGAAAATGCAGCAGATTGCCAGCACCTACTGTAAGAATCTCCCTGCAACTGTTTCCTTCTCCCACCTTCATGGCAGAACAAGGGGGAAACCTTTGTCTCTGGGCTCACTTCATTCAAGACTTCTTTCTCACAGAATACTGGCACAGGGAATGTTGTATTCTCCACACAAGATAAAACTTACGATATTAGTTCTGAAGGCTTTCATCTTGCAAGTTCCCATTGTTAAAACCAGTAGGCAAAAGCTCGGCAGAAAAAATAGAAATTTAATTTTGCATTGAAAAACAGCAGAATACACACAGTGCAGCAACCATACATAGAAAGAAACACTACAGGTTTGGGGAGGGATTTATTAATTATGTTCCACTCTGTTCATACCCCTGCCCCCACCCAAAAAACCAAATCGAACAACCAACAAAATAGAAAAAAAAATACACAACAAACCAAAAAACACAAACCACACCCCAAAAAAATAAATATCACAAAACAAAATGCAAGAAAAAGACAGGTAAGCAAAAAAAAACCTCAAAGAGCCGCAGAGCTGTGCAGTTCAACTCCTAAGCATCCTATTCAACCCGCTCTCACTTTTACACAACAGTAGATCCAAGAAAAGTAAAAGAGTTTTAGTACAAAAGCTTCTGTAGATTAGAAGGTCAAGCTGAAACCCCGCTTAGGTCAAAAGACATAATGAAATGCCAGATCTCTTCCTATCATTCAGGTTTCATTATAAGACTACCATTCTTTGAAAAATAATTCGGTTTATCTAAAATTCTTGGCAAATAAAAGGCCCCAAACTGGAACAAATCGAGGACACTTTGGCTGACAATGAAGCACTGCCAGAGCTAAGGCCAAACATGGCAATAACTTCTCAATACCCCTGGTCTAGGTTGCTTGTAAGCTTCTACCCATAGTGTGCCTTCCAATCTAAAAATTGATCCTTGCAATCTACTTAGAATGACATAGAAAAGTATCCAACTTCATTTTATTATCTAAAACTGATTTTATTATTTAAATCAATACACTTGAAAATACTCCAGTGTCCAACTACCATATGTTGTGATGATGAGTCTGTAAAACAGAGAGCAGAATGCCTGAAAGGACAGCTCAGAAAGAGAGATCAACCACCAGCCAGCAAAACTGTCAGAGTTTAAGGCATTAATTTTGAACTCCTAAAATTTTTCCAAGTAATTTTAAATAAAGACATTGGATTTCTTCAGTATTCATGGGAGTTTTTTTCTAAAACTTCACTAAATATCAATTGCTTAGCATGCTTCCTATCCTTGTTAAAGTCTCATCAAATCAAAGACTTTAGAAGAAATCAATGAAGACTCATCCATACTCTCTTGAAATCTGAAGAACATTCACAATTAACTTGCCAAGTTCATTCTTCCCTAATGACAAAATTCTGCTTTCCCTGCTCAGACAAAGCACTGACCTTTCAGAAAGCTTGAGTACGGAACCAGTAATGAGAACAGGATTAATCAAAAAAAGAACCCAAGAAATTATTTCTTTGTAAACCAGAGAAGAGAAAGCCAGGAGGCAATAGAAACTAAGCTGACGTGGAGGTGGGAGCCAGGGTGACTTCAATGAGAAGCCAGGGAGTGGCAATGGTGAAGAAAGGTTAGATGAAGGAAGGTAGAGAGGTGACGTGTGAAAGGAGAAATAAGCTTTCTGCTTCACTATGCCTACTACATTAAACTCCATTTCAGATTCTGACAGAAGGGCTCCCACATTTTTATCTGCTGTTAACAAATACCTGTGAATTGACTGGCAGTACCTCTACTCTTTTGATCCTTTTCCTGCCCCTACTGAACATGAAGGATGGCAAGGCATGCATGCCCATGTTACAGTCCCTTGGGTGCTATGTCCATTACACAGTCTCCATCCCTGGTAGAGAAGCATGCAGTGATGCAATATTTTTATTATTTACACTCTTCTTTGAGTGAGAGAGAGAGAACAGTTAGCCAAATATGTGCTTGCAACAGTGGCTGTAAAGTCAGAATGACAGTTTTTATTAAATCATATGGAAGATCTCCAATAAGAAACAAATATTGAAAAGCTTGTGGTGTTGGGTTTTTTTAATAAGTATAGGTTACATTTACAGAGATGCAAGTTTAATATTTCTTGTGACTGCTTAGCTTATCTTCAGAATGGGAATTATTTCCAAGCATGATCATCTCTCATGTCTGCACTGCTTTCTGAAGAGTCTGGACATCAGAGAGATGCTGCAACATCACTCAATGCTACGTATTACCTGTTCAGGTGCCAACCTGGAAACCACTGGCTAAAAGCTACTTTAATGATAACAAGGTATTATTACCACTAAGCATTGGCCACTCTGCACACCAGCTCTGCATTAGCTATCACCTGGAATATCCTTTCCCTAGGCATTAAAACATTTCCCCATTCTTTCTCAACTATAACATAATTCAAAACAACAGTATTATTTAACTTTTGTTTCATTATGACTAACTATTTTGATATGAACAATGTTACCTAAAATAATTCTCTTTAGAGTAATGCAATCCAAATAAATAATGTCAGCAGATGTACTCATCAATAACAGTGAAATAATAAATTGAACTTGGATTCCTGTTCCTTACACTATAAAGCAACTTTAATGTTAATTTCATAAAGCCTCAAGGTCAATGTGAATACCAGTACCATTATCCTTGTTTCATACCTAGGGAACTGAAGCATAGGCAGGTTAAGTAACAGGCCCAAGGTCAAAAAAAAAAGAAAAGGAATATATATCAAGACACAGCATCAGTCTCCCAGTTCTTGTGCTGTCATCACAAGAGGCCACTTTTACACAGAAGAATCAGATTTTTAATGTAATTCTAGGGAGTAGTTAGTCTTCTGATTCCTTACATAAATTTTAATGGTATAGGTACTTTCTGAGTCTGTGGCTCCAGCTACATTATTAGTCCTGCTTTAGTAAGGAAGCAGCAATATGATTCTTCCCTGACAAGAAATACCAGCATAATTTATTGCATTATTACTCCTCTGAGCTGAAAGCAATTAATTACCTCCAGCAGGATGCACAAGTGAAAATTCATCAGAGAAATGTGATGAAAAATGTACCCACTGCTTTAAAATAATAGGTGCTTAATGGTTTTTTATTTGCTAGCTAATCTAGAGCATCTTATAAACAACTAAGGATTGGTTATCAGTTGCAAAACCAGGTTTTCCTCCCTTACATTGTTCTATTACCCATAATCTTAGAGGAGAAGAAGAGAACACTGCCACATTCATAATAAAAAACCAAAATCATAGTATTTTTTCCTGTAATAAAATTGATGGTATATTTGTATGTAGAATACATGATAAATTACGCATGGATTTGTGTTGGTGGCACTTCTTTTCATTATTTGCCATCAAACTCAGACTAACAATTCTGTTGGAAAAGTTGACAAAGCTATTCTGCACTTACACAACAGAAAACATTCCTATGAGTTCCATGGGAAGGAAGCAAAGCATGGCTGAAAGAAAAGATCACCTCAAAAACACAACTCAGACTGTACTTCAGAAGGTTAGTATAGTTCAGTATCTATGTGTGCACCACAAACCTTCCTTAGTGTTCAAAGTAACAGGAAAATAAACAAAAGACTGGTTTATGTTAATACATCAGGTGTAGGTATGCTTCAGATAGGCACAGAGCTAAATTCGTTACATTTATTTCAGCTCTTCAGAATTATTCACATCTGTATGATTCAGTAATTGTTTTTTCTATAAAGTTATTGGAGTAATTTTACTCTGTATATTCCCGATCAATTCCTCCTCTCAAGGGCACAGTTGAAAAGTGATATTTGAAAACGGTCCCTGATAGATTGCATGGTTAGTCAGCAGCAGAGACAAACAACCTAATCCAGCGCAAATTAGTTCGGCTGCCAGCAATAGTTTTATACAAAGATGTAAATTATGTTGTCAAAATCGGTCGCTTTCTAGCTTGCTGCTCAGCTAACAAGAAACCACTTTGGCTGATAAAGATGAACACTAAGCTTTCCTCGCTTACAAATTTGCAAATCTGCCACTTCAGCATTCTCTTAGCCACAAACAAAACAGGCCCATATAATTGCTTCCTTTTTTCAGCACCAGTATTTCTCTCTGTTCTATTTCTCCTCACAGAAATACAAATAAAAATCCTAAATAGAATTTGAAAAGTTTAATGGTCTTGAAAATTTTTTTTTAAAAAAATGGCAAACAGGACAGCCACAATCAGCCACTTTTAGCATTTTCAGCAAAATCGTCAGACGTGATACGCCAACACAAATACCACCCAGCCATACCAATACTTTAGGAGATTTACTGTACAAATGTGGCATTCACAGAACTTCTGAACATAGCATAAATGTCTTGATCAAGAGAAAATACACACATCTATTCTAATGTAAGCTAAAGTGTCTTTGGAACTGTTGTGGATGACAATGATCCATCTGTATCTATTACTTTGCATGTTGTTGTGAAGAGGAGAAAATACATATGCTATTATTACCCCGATCTGCCCACTTTAAATGTAAACTAGATAGATCTAACATTTGAATGAAAATAATAATGCATTATAAGTGTAATTATATCCAGTATAAGTCAAATAAATAAATTATAAATTACAATTACCCTTTAAAGTTGCTAGTCCCACTATTTGCTTTAAAATTAATTGCAGGTGCTCCTGAATGTTTTATTACAGCCCCAAAGTTGTATATTTCAAAGAACAGTACAGATGATTCCTGTTTATTTGTTAAATTAAAGCTTTGTTGGTAAAATTACAGCTTAATTAATATTATGGGTACTGTATAACGAAATAGTTTACCTTGTGCATAATTTATTTCCACATGCATATCTCAGTACAGACCCATTACAGCTCTAAGGCAGCTAAAATAAAATATTCCTCCTTTGCTGGCATTTTTCTAAATAGCAGTTCACTAAATCAATATTATTCACTTGGTATTTTTAAAAGCAGTGTATCTTAATAATTACACAGCATTAGAGTAGGCAATAATTTCACTTGCTAAGCATATTAAATTTAGCAAACCATCAGTCAAATAGTTTGTTCTTCTTCAGAATTTGTAAGCAAAGAGTGAGAGAGTTTGGAACCATGTTACGTTGGTATAAATGTCACATATAGTTTAAGACTGTGTATGTGACTCCCTAAGCAAGCACAGTGCCATACATCTTTATTACTTTCATTGGTCAGTGCAGTGACCAGTTGTTTATACTCATTACACGAGACAAGGTGAACCATTTGGCACAGGCCACAATCACAGCTAAAAACATATGACTTTGCAAAAAAAAAAAAATTGTAGAGAAGGCTGCACACAATGCTGTGTATATACATACCACAGAATAACATTACTTATTTATGCTGTTCCAGGCTTCCAGTTTCTCAGATATTGCAAGGAAAATCTTTTCTAGGCCTCTATTTTTTTCTTGATTTAATTGTTTGGTTTATTGTTATTATTTCAGTGTTCATCACTAAAGATTTCTGAAAAAATATTAATTACGCCAATAGAATGATAATCCATAAGCAAGGTGGATGTTTAGTTGGGTTTGGGTTTTTTTCAAAGTACTACACAGAAATCACTGTTACTGAGGTTTTTTCCCTCACCGAACACACTTCCTTACTCAGTAATTACAATGAAATAAAACAGATGATATATTAAAGCAAATGCATTAAAACAAATTTTGCTTTTTTTTTACATTATATTGATTACTGTATCTTGCACTGCCATGCATATACACTCTCTCATCACATAGATAGGAAATAATTTGTCTCTAAAGAGAAAAAAAAAATTGGTTCTTTTTCCCCCACCCATCTTTATTGATATTTCAAGATAATCCAAAAGATATTTTAAATCGTTCTTCCTGAACACACCTGTTCAGCATACCTGTGCCCAGGTGTTAAGAAGGTGGAGGGCCAGTGTCAAAATAAGGAACTAAGGACATATAAACACAGTTTTCTCTCTAAAAATCACTGATAAACCAGCCCAGGAATTTAAAAAAAAAATATCTTTCATGCCAGATGACAGATGCTCACTGATACTCAGAAGGATAGAAGCAAATCTGGTAACAGTCATGTTTCAGGGATTTTTCCTTCCTGATGTTGAAAATGAGAAGATTAACTCCAGGAAGGACTAAGAGCATAGAGTACATACTGTTGTGTCTAGGGTCATCTCCTCATGATATGAGAAGGTAAAGACAAGAGTCTGGAGAAGACCACAGGAGGAAAAAAATAACAGGGATAAAATAAGTAAGGCTTGGACAGGAAAAGTAACAGAAGAAGATGGAGATGAAGATTCAAAAGTGCACTTAGCCTTCAAGAACAAAGTCTGGGGCAAGCACCATGCAGTACAGGGCATAAAACAATTTATACTATAGATGATTGCAAGACAGTGGATTTGTGTTTTAGAGGCATGTAATTGAAGATTTTCCCAGGAATATATAAAAATTTTCATCCCAGAGTTGCCTACAGAAAAACTGAAGTCTCATCTTGACAAGCTGGAATAGTTGAACATGCAACAAAACTGAGAGGAAATCACTCGTACGGAACTGAAGAAAAACACTCAACTTACTGGAAAGTTTGCAACCACCTGCTTATTCTACACCACATTTGCAGGAAAAAAACACAAACTCTTATGTCAAAAGCGCAAATTTTGATCCACCAGGTCACCTCACTCACCCAAACCCTCTTTCAGGTATGGACAAACTACTGACACATCCACCTTAGTAGTACATGTAGCATTCCAAATCTTTTCTCCAAATCCCATATTGATACTGACTACACTCTCAACCAGAACCTGCACTTGTTTACTAGACAAATAAAAAGTAAACAAAGCACAGAAAACAGATCAGAAACCAGAGCACATCTAACCTTGGAGAATGAATGCCTTTGTATGCCCATTTTTTAGCCCTAGTTAAGGCACACAGAGTGATCCTACCCACAGCCTAGTACTTTTCAGTAGAAACTTCAACTTGGCAAAATTTCCACCAAAAACAACTAAATTAAAATAGTCCATCTTCTCATTTCTCCAGTAAAATAATTTACATAAATTTCTTATGAATTCAAGGGCTTGGTAAGTACCAGCCCACACCACCAGTGTTAGGATTTCTTAAAGCATAGTGGAAAAAGTTGGGTTTTTTCCTGAGGAGAAATTTTAATCATTCCATGTTAGCATAACTAAGCAACCACAGAAACCACATTTTAAAACCAATCTCCCTAGAGACTATATTCTTAGTGTACAATATTAACAGCTTTACAAGGCTCAAACTACAGGAAAAGCTGCTCAAGATCCCAACTTCCCTGTCTGTATTCACATGCAGATCGAGAAAACTACGTTATTTGGGCTTCCTGCAGAAATATATTACCACCGTGATATCAGCAAAATAGGAGGGGGAAAAAAAAGGGAAATCAAATCACTTATGTATAGCAGAAGTTTCACAAACAACTGTAGCCCAGTTTGCTACAGAGCAGGTCTATCAGAAGCACAGTTGCCCTACAAATCCAAGGATCTTGTTGATAATTAAAACCATTTTGCAAAAAGAAAAACGTTTTGCATCAGAGACGCATTATGATTGCAGGAATGGTTTTCTTGCCATCCTGTAGCAGGAGCTTCATTTTCACCTGAAGGTTGGAAGTACTTGGTTTGAAGTTTCAGACACTAAAGCTTTCTAAAACAGCAGTGGAAAAAATACCAATTTTTTTCTTATAATTTCCTGATGATGCGTCTTAATTCCAGAGACATCAAAGCACTTGGACTTTTATAAGGATCAATATGTCATTTGATTCAAAGAGATATATATTTATAATACTGAATATTTTAAAGAATTAGTACCTTTCTCTCCAGGCACCACTGTTTGTGGAATCTATAACTTTCAAGCCATTACTGCTTTATTATGGAGTAGAAACTGTAAACAGGAAGACCACCTGCTTTAACATTTTGGTCCTTATCATCTGCAGAAGTGTAATTAGATCATGCACCCATGTTCATATTGTAAATGTTCTAAAAGCCAAAATTTAACAATTCCCCAATATGCCATTTTTCTCTGTAATGAAATGAAACCAAAATTTGTACCTTCACAAGTTTTCCTTTGCCCTTACAATAACATGCCTGAGTTTTCAAAGAACAAATCCTTGCTGAACCTTGGCTGCCAATCTGTGAATGTATAAATGCTATTATCAGTCATGCTGTTTAGGTATTTTACACAGTACATATTTGTGAAGGTTTTTAGAACAACAAACTCCATTATAATATTTTGAAAGCGTACTCTAGACAGATGCTTGATTGACTACATTTTAACCTTTCTGCCACTATGGAAGTTTGGAATTTTTTCTCCACTTGCTTTTGTTTTTATTAGAAGGGCACGTTTAAGAGAACATTTTCATTTCTGTCTACCCAAGGAGCAGTCAAGGACACAGCAGCTGCAGAAATATACCAACTTTAGACAAAAACTGCCTTTTTAATTGAGGGAGAAAGAACACTGAGATTTCAAAACGCCTCTTTTAAAATGTACTGTACATAGGTATTCACATCTTGCCAATGCCCTCTGATTAGGAGGTGTCCAAGTACTAGTCTCTTTTTTCAAAAAAATCACCTTAGGATGGCAGAGTGCATACCAAAGTGACTAGTCAGTGAATATGTATTACAATTGTCTGACCTATGTTTATGTCACCAGATAAGTGCCTACACACAGGTACAAACAGCCAACTGAGGTTTTTTCCACCTCAAGAAAGGGGCAGAAAAAGAAAAACCAAAAGGAAAAAAAGAGGAAAAAAAAAAGAACAAGAAAACAAAAGAAGAAAGAAAGAAAGAAAGAAGAAAAGAAAGAGAAAAAATATGGATTCAGGCAGACAGGAGAAAGGAGTACTACAGAAGGTCCCATCCATACCCCCACACACCCCCCGCTGCTTTCCCTGGACTGTGGCATGAAAAAACAATGGCTTTTCTGAGGCACTGTGCAGACAAGGCAGCTCTGAAAAAACTAATAGCCATGATTAATGACAATGGGCTAGAGGAGAGTTGGGACACAGCCGCCACATATATCATCCTTTCCCATCAGTCTCTGCTCCTCCCTGCCCCTCTTCCTCCTACCAGCAAGGCATTATAAAAATGTCTTATCTGCTTTCCACTTTTTTCTGAAATCACAGTACTGCTGAAAAAGAAGAGGGGGAAGAGGGAGAGAGAGACAAAAAGGCAATAGGATGAACAAGAAAATGGCATGTAAAATAACTATAAGATATTCCAGGGGAAAATGCACGAGCTGTAATCATTCAAGATTTCAGCAACTTGACTCTTCACATGCTGAAGCCACATTTTCAAGGTCTTATCTGCCATATGGTTCCCTGTTTGGATGATTTATTAGGTGTAGAAAGCACACTGATAAATTTTACTGCATTTCCCTGAATAGGCAACCTATGGTGTCAATAACAAAGCTCAGGCCGCTTTAATGAAAACTGTAAGCACCAAAGGGTAACCATTTATTTATGAGTCACTACAGTATTACTAGGGCAAAATTTATCTTCCCTTCTCACGCACTCTGCAGAAACCAAATCTGGTCAAAGAAGCAGCGATCACATCCATATGTCAGTGACTTACTAACATGTCTCCTGCACACTCAGGGCTTGTAGCCAAATAAACAGTTTCCATTTAATGACTATTTTTTTTTAATGTAAAAGATGCTCTTATGTTTTAAAACTCAGGGAAAAAAGAAAACACAGCATTGGTGAGAACTTGCATATCCACAAACCATTACGCCATGTTAATTGTCTATGTTCGAAACAAAAAATAAAACCCATCAAAAATAAGAATAATTGTTTTTCAAAATTAAGACTAATAATTTCAGCAGTATAAGCTTTAGCTATATAGGAGTGGATCCCTAAAATCACTTTGGGTAATCTTGGAAAAAAGGAAGCTAAAAAATGGCAGCTTAGAGAGGCAAAAAACAGCGATTATTGTTCCATCAAAGATTTCAGAAAAATTAATAAGCTGACACTTTGGCTTTAACACAAAACCCATAACTCTTAAAATTTATTTTGTGTATCTGTATTTCTTTTTTTTTTTCCTAAGGCTTAAAGAACATACTGCAATTCCTTTTCTATCTCACACGTTGTTTGTCACTTGTCTCATCCCCACAATCCAAGGCACTTAGGACACCCAAAAAAAATTAAGAGCTGCAGAAGATAACTGCTTGTAACCACAGTTATAAACACAAAGGCAAAATGAAATCTTTGTTATTCATCCTCTAGGAAAAAGATCAACAACTCATAACTAATCAAGACTGACAAGACTGCTTGTCTCTCTCCTCACACATATAGGCCCCACCCTCTCCCCTTTTAAAAACCAACCAGCAAACCAACTCATGCACCCCCTGCATCATTTAGTATGAATATCAAGATTAGCATGAACACACACGATGAGGTTTTGGATCCAGACACTGTGTCCTGGGGTTTTTTTTTTCCCAAAGCTATGCAAAAGCATATAACAGCAATTCAATTCATTTCGATTTCATTATTACATAACTCTAAGTCTTAAGCAAAAGCTCAAAAGGTCAACTCATTGCTTGAAAAAGCCTTCTATTCACCTAGATACTTCACTGGTAGCTTCCAGAGAGCAAACTACTGAAAATCCTGCCCTCAACATCCACCTTTGACTCAGATACATAACATGTTATTGGTACACACATGTCCTTTTTATTATAACTATAAACCTGTGGTGTCAATGAAGAGTTCCTGGCAGATGTCCAGCTGCTAAGACAAGACTGGAGTCCTTGGGGGCAGGGAGCACAACATGGTTAGGGAGCTGAGCAGTTAAAAGACTGGCTTTCTTCATGGGTTTTTAACCTTTGGCTACAATTGCTCAAATAAGGCTTTTCACTTAAGGAAGTGAGTGCCATGGTGCAAGGGCTGAGCAAAGAGCCACTGCAGTGCTGAAGAGACAGCCACTCCAGGCTGGGTCAGGCTCTTCTACAAAGACTCCAAAGTGACAGGGTATTTTGTCATGACCAATGTGCAAAACATCCAAAATGACAGGCTCTAATTAGTAAGCAACATTTTGTGAATTAAGAAGCACCTTTCATGTTATTGAAACAATTCCTAATGAAAGAATGCCCAAATTACTGCTTATGCTTTTTTTTTTTTTTTTTCTTTCCTCAATTTAACACCTGAGCAGCAACCAAACTCTGCATTCTGAAATCCTTGATGGAAACCATACTATAAAACAGCTTACTGCAGGTTGGGCATTTTTGTTCTTCTCTCACTTCACCACCACAGAAGACCGTTATGAAAAAAGAAGTAGTTTAGTAAACCTTTTTAGTAGGGGAGAGAATAAAGAAAAATAGACCTGAAAAATCTCAGTATTAAAATAATCCACCCTACATAGTCTTGCAAAAGCTCTTCTCTGTTTCCCCCTCCCCCCTCAAACAGGGTTCAGCTCCACTGAATTAGCAGGAAAATGCTGGTAAATATATACCAATGTAAATTTTTGGAGGCACAGAGTGAAGACTGCTATGTCTTTCACAGTCACTGCCCAGCTCTTCAGTACAACTTTCAATTCCAGGACTTTCATCCTCAGTAGACCCACCAGTCACCTTCACCCATAGGCTGCCCATCTGGAAGAGCCTAACAGGTGTCTCCACATGACTTTCTTCTCAGGCCACTTCCCTAACTGACCCTGTCCTTTATCCCATCCAGCACACTGCTCCCACCAGTCACACACACTGACATAGGGCACAGATTTATCTGTGAATTAAATAACTTTCTGTCATAGCCTTTTCATAAGTCAGTTTTATGGAGTAAGAAATGGACTCCAACGTTTTAGCCAACAATCATTTTCATTTGGCTGTCCTCTGCGGATATTCTAGATTTTTCCTGAAAGTATTGAAAATGTATGCCAGACTATTAGATGTAAATTGATGCCAGGATAATCACCCTCAGCTGCGACTGTCCATGCATAAAATGTTTTGTCTTCTTTTTTTAAAAGCACCCCCCAGTTTGCTCTTTACTCCCCTCCAAAAATAAACTCCACAATGAGCTGCACCATGATGATCTCCAGGACAATGGGAGTTTCATAGTTAAGGGTGAAAAATCCTGTGTCTACACTGAACACACTTCAGATGGAGGAACTGTATTTTTACTGTGTGTCTATCCACTAGAAAGAGGAGTCCAAATCTAGGCAGAAATTCCTCAATACCACTCCATCACTAACAGTCCATCTCTATTTCTTCACAGCACCTGCAATCAAGGGTAGAAGGGGAAGCGTCTCCTGGAAATGGATGCCACTCATTTCAGTGCCTGCACTTCAGATGTTGATTAAATTTTTTTTTCCATAAAATTCCAGCTTACGCATTTTCAGAGCAACTAAGCTCACGGCAACAGCTGTATAACCCATCCTGGATGCTGTAAGTTCTATGAGCTTATCTATGAGCCTGCTCTATAAAGCCAGGTGGAAGAGAGCACAATGCCAAGGCTGCAAGTGGTCCCTTCACTGTTAGAGCACATCTTGCTTCAGCTCCACTTTGAATCAGAATTATGCTAAAACTGAATTATAGCCTTCTCCCCCCACATACATTTATGCTTATTCCCCATAGACTGTTTGGGTGTCAAATCTGCATAATCACTGTATATTATTTTTCAATAACCATAAAGCAGGCAAATCACCATACTGCCTGACATCCATTAGCCAGTAAGTGCACAAAGTTCTTCACATTTCTCATTCAGTGGTTGTTTCTCCACAGCTGAACTATAAATACAAAATACACTTTTCCTAACTGTTTACATTTACTTGAAGCATGCAATACTCTTTCTCCCCTTCATTCCCAACTTACCATAACATACATGATTACAATTATATCAAAAAATATACAGTCATGAAAGGAAGTCTACACAGTCTCCACAAAGACTATGATTTTGGCTCTGGTATTCAGGGTACATCCACAGCCCAAAGCACAAAATCTGTAATGGAGACTTTCTCTAGTGAAGGAACCACACAGTGGCATCAAGATTTTAAAGTAGAGATGTGATAGGATGGATTGGACAAACTAATATCTGTTACACAGAAGTAACTGCTATCATAACCAGCATGTGGTTATTATTACATAATTTAAAACATGGAAAATAACAAAAAGGGATTTGACAAACGGGAAAGTATGGTAAGAGACTGTCTTCATTCAAATTTTGAGTTTTTGACAGTTCGTGTTTTCTTCATACTTTAAGTATCATTCTTTTAATCACGAGCCATTTAAATTCATGCCCCCTCATATTTTGATTCTGAAATTAACAAATGTAAGTCTAAATGCATTTCTCAGAGCTTACATAAATCAAACCAGTTATTATAGCACTGTATGCAAGCTAGTTTATAGTCACATTTAAAATTAGCCGCCATGCACACCAAAATACACATTTAGTAATTCTTTAATGCTTATACAAACTTCAATTGCATAAATTTTGACCAGATAAACTTATTAAGCTCTATGGCACACACAGCAGCACACTCTTTTGTAAAGAGCTAATGTACAATAGAGTTGAAATCTAACTACCCATCATAAACACCTTCACATGTTTGAAATAACCTATTGGACAACATTGCTCACACACTGACATCCTTTGCTGATTTATTAAAGATCAAAGGCTGTAGTGGATAAATATAAAGAGGTACATACTGCACAGGATGATTACCTTCTCTAATTTTCAATATTTCTTCTGTTTTTTAAAACAAATTGCCTAACTCTCAAGAACAGTCTTGTAAAAAGAGACAAAAAGCACTTCTATCCCAAGCCTTCTAAAGACTTCAGAAAATAAGTTGGAAACAGTTTTGAAAATATAAAGTTAAATACTTCTATAATTTTATGAGTAGTACTAGTCTGAATTTCTCTCATGTATCTATTTATACTAAATGGTAAAAGACAGCACAGAATCAAACAGAAGATATTTATTTGATGGAGACTTTACTTTGATTTTAAGCCTTTGAATAAACAGAGGGTTATCCAGCAAATATATTTTCCAGATGGTGTTGGTTCTGCAGCAGACTAAGACCTTGGATGTTATACAGACTAAAATATAATGAACTGTAGGAACTAAAATATAGTTCCTTTTGTCATTATCAATTCCCTTCTAAGGCTAACAGAATTTCAATTACAAAAGGAAAAGGCAGCTAGCCAGAACAAAGGTTGCCCATACTTCATCTTAAAAGCTAATGGCAGCTTTCACCACCACTGCCCTTCCTCATCCCAGTGGCCTGCAGGCCAGGGAGGCCCAGCCAGAGCCTTCTGCTGCTGACCTGCCGCAACAGCCCAGCTAGGGCCGCTGACCACCCTGCAGCTGGACTGGCAGCAGGACAGACAGAAGGCCAAGGAGAAACACAGTTCTTTCCCCTCCCATCCCACAGCTGGCTGTGATCCTCACAACAAGAATTTTTCCATATATAAAATAAAAAGGTATCTCTTTTGAGCTTCCATGGATGCATCACTGTACCGTGGAAGACTGCACAGACCTTCTGTTCTCCACGACATGCAAAGAGCTCTGTTTCTGGAAAAACAGAGTGAGAGGCAAAAGAGCCAAAGGTCTGCTTTGGATAGGCTGCCTTAAACAGGAGCCAGGAAAAATACAGGCAGATAAATCAGTACGTAGACAGCCAAGACACAAAAAGTCTTCTTCCTCACAAATTAGGTAGATTAAATACCACACTGTGCTGCATCAGAACACACAAAAACATGGCCTAGCATTCATTTAAGGGAAGTAGGAACTGGGTTTAACATAAAATATCAGAAAACTGCAGAGCAGCCCTTTAAGGGCAACAAGTTGAGAAGATGCAACTGCTGGGGGTGGAAGCTGCAGTGTGACAGTATTTCAAAAGATTAATTACAGTTTCATGGGCTAGACAAATAACAAGTGAGATTTAACTTCTTTACACTAAGAACTTGCTCATACATCAGATATTCTTGAAATGTTTATGTTTTAAATTAAGACCACAGAATGACCTGAGTGCAAATTATCTACATTTAAAATGGATTCTGAATTCCAGGTATCAGAAAACAGATCAGTAGATAAATCTTGTTACTCATGGAATTCCCAGTTTTCCTTGAATGTATTTGCTAACTAATTCTCTGACCACTTGCAAACATAAGCATTGCCCTTGGTTACCTCTCCCTCAGCTTTTCAAATACTTAGATAGGAATTATCTCAGGTGGGGATGATGAAGGACATATGCCAACAGAGAGACTTATTTCTGGCAGTTTCAATAAAACTGAAGAGTAGAGTTGCACATGTTACCACATCTCGCTGGTAACAAAGAAGTGGTGGTCTCTACGTTTCAGTTTCCCTGTTGGCTTTATTATTTGCTGACCATTTCCTGCTCTTCACAAACCAAACTAGACAGCATAACATAAGCAGTAAATGTCAGGACTATACAACAGACTTAATTACATGTCATTGACGCCACACCTCACTTTGTAAACTGGTAATTCAGAGCAATACTGTGCCTAATGTCAACAGGGAAGAAAAAAAAAAAATCAAAGCCATTCCTCCGCAAGGGAAAGATAGAAGAGCTGGAAAGAGAAAAGCCAACATTTTCATAGAGAAGGAGCAGTTTCTGTGCTACCTCTAGTTAAGTTCTAAGAAAAGACAAAATTACTCGGAATTAACAGACAACTCAGCCTCAAAAGAAATGTCACCAGCTGCCACCTACAATGACTCTCTTCAGGGTTAAAACAAAGAGCTGCACATACATATAAAAATACTAACAAATCCATATTTTTGTAAAAGGATGAAAATTCTGAAAAAATATTCTACCTAATATTTTCCCCTCCAGGTGTTCCACCTGGTATAGCAGTCTTGTTTATATAAACTTTTAAAAGCCTTATTTTTGGACACGGAGTTTAAGAAACTCTGATATCAAGTGAATACATTAGTGAACTTATATTTGACCAAAGATGTGTTTGTAAAAATAAAATAAAATAACCCAACAATCATAAAACCCCCAGAAACTCCAACATTAAAAAAAAAATTTGCATTTATTTTTGTAGTTTTTTCATAGTCACTTCATGTCTACCCATTTCCCTCATTCAAAAAATGGAGAATTTGTACTTTTATTATAAGAACACATTTTGTATTGCATCCATTAGTATGGCATAGTTCTGTAATAATGCAGATTTTTTCCATGTGTTATAAAGCATTTTGTATCTATTGCTCAACTACTTTTCTTTTAGTTGCACTCACAATGGAAATACTTTAGAAGTTGCTCTTATGACACTTTATTTCTCTTAAAAAAAAAAAAAAAAGCCTTTTTATCACCTTAATTAAACAACATTGGGGAAAAAAACCAACCCTTTGTATGGAGTCTCTTCTCAGAATGCCCTAGCCAGTATTATAAAATTTCTGAATGTATGACAATCAATTCCAAGTCACCTGAAAACAGCTGTAAAGATTCAGAATTGTAGTACTGTCTTTATTACATTTACTCTCATTTGACAAGGCTTATAATTAAAGCCCATTGGGACATGCAATACTGCATTACCATTTATTCTTAAAAGACTGTACACTAGTGGTTTACTCAAAAAATACTTCTTTTAAAAGAACTTTAACAAAGAACTATCAATGGCTGAAGAAATATGAATCTACATTTTCAAGGATGTTTGGAAACATTCGTTATAATTAGCAAAACAAGTATTGTCCCCATGACAGCCTTTCTTTACAAACCTTTGAATGTTTGACAAGAAAAGGTCGTGTTTTGTAAAATCCTGGAAAGGTCATTCAATAACAAATCACATGAATGAAATCACAAGAGTTCAAGGAGGTTAACAGAAACACCACAGGCACTAAAGCATGTTTTCAAGGTAAACAAGGTAAAAGAAAAACAGACTGCCTCAGCTCTGGAAAAAGAAAATAGCAAGTAGACTCTAATTTGCTACACACTGTAATTTTAAGACATTTTCTCTGCACTTGGTGCTTTAACAGTATGTATTATTTCTCACGTTCAACACATTTAGTAAAGGATTAACAGATAGCAGAGCCAAAACATTTAGGCATCTCTTCAAATACTCTACATTGACCTTAGTAGATTTCCCTCCTTAATCTTGAGACCAGACACTTAAAAAAAAAAAACAACCACCAAAACATAACTTCCATCTCAACTAAATCTCAATCTTAGATCTCAAAACTTCACTGCTTGAAACTCTGCCAGCCTTTCAGCTAAACACTTTGACCTGCTTGTGACCTTCTATTTCCAGGTCTATTTTCTTCTTTACCAAAAGAACACAACATTTTTCACAGGCAGGAATAACAAAGAGTTGTTTATATAGGGTAATTTAACTACAGGATCAGTGCAGGGAGCAGTGTGATGTATTTGATCCACAGACCAAGAAAAAAGCTCTGCTCACCAGTGTTAGAGAAAAGCCTATTGAATAGTTTTCCTGGGGCAAGCCAGCAAATTGGACTTCTTTTCATGTATAGGCATAGAAAAAACGAATTCAGGAATGATCCTGGGTCTCTGTCTCCACAGGGTGTTAAAGCCCTGCCCTGCTGCAAATCTGAAGTTTTAGATTTCCATTATCTTGGGGGAGAAAGGCAGTACTTATTTACATAAATTCAACATTATTCAATAGAATTTGCTACACAGGGGGAAATGTCTTGCAACAAAAAGTATTTAGAATCACCAACTATGCTAAGTTTATCATCATTACACTGGTGTTTTCATTTATGACAGCCCATTTGCAAACTGTAATTTATTATGAACCTCTTTATGAGATTAATTTAACAGGATCAGATCTGTGGACCACCTAAAGTTTGCATGTTGACTGGCAGCAGTGAGTCTCACAGAAGAGGAAGAAGTGCACTGTGGCAGCACAGTGAACTGTTCCCCAGAAAACTATCCCTAGCACAGAGTTAGGATTTAAATTTAGCGTTATCAGTTCAAAAAAGTCTGAAAGCATTACAATTAAAGACCAATTATATTAGATACTTCTCAGCCACCTATCTCCCCCTTTCAAGTCTACATAACACCAATAAGTTTCCCACTGTAAATGAAGCAACGTAAAGATATAAGGTTTGCGTTTTTTTCCCACCCAATCAGCTCAATAGTAGAGCTGACAAACCCAAGCAACTCTGCTCTTTCATCAATGAAAGTTGAATAGCCAAGCTGAATACTGTATTTCATACTAACACAGGACCATGGTTACATTTGGTTCATCATTCCTTGGAATGAACAACAGACAGCATTAGTTGCTTCAAGCACCAAGTCAAAAAATTGACTTCATAGCAACATGCAGAGAAAGAAAAGTTGGCTGTCCCCCGTGCACCCAAGCAAAGCATCAAGCTTCATGTAGCTAGTTACAGAAATGCTTACTTTTTAAAGTTTCTGTTTAGTCAATGGCACGCTAAACTTGTTCAGGAAAAGTGATCCATCAGAAAACCAAAAATTCCAAGATATAAAGAAGCAAACACGATCATTTTTCAATTAGAGTGTTCTCCTCAAGTAACTTATCATGCCACAGCAACAACATACCACGTATGAGGGTAGGATGAAAAACGTATTTTGCAAGAAAGCAAAAAGAAGAGCAAGACCAGTGCAGCCTGTGTGCACCACGGTGCTTTGGTCCTTCTAAGCAGATACACTCCCCTCTAATATCCCTCTCCAGTCCTTTTCCTGGAAAGGGGGCAGAATGGATTCTATAGGAAACACGCAACCTCATCAGCTGTTTGATGGTCAAGGAGTTGGCATCATGATTAGACATCTGTGTGAACCTAACAGCAAGAACAGACATCAGCAGACAGAGCATAACCAATACAAAAACAAAACCTTGAAAATTATTTCCAGATGAAATCAAGGCAGTCATGGCTGTAATTCTTCTTTCACAAGAAACACACATACCGTCAAAGGAATTAAGATGCAAAATACTAAATACTGAAAATAATCATGAGTATTTCAAAGACTCTACTAATTAGCATAAACACGTGCTGCCTAAGTTTTTGCATCCACAAATACATGGGCAGGGTATGTCTATAAACACATTTTATCAGGAAGAAATATAACATTGCTTCCTAGAGGACCATTAAAATAAGATCCAGCTTATACCTGGTTCTGTCTATATCCACACAATGTAGTTTTTTGTCTTATTTCAACACTATTCACATGCTATCAGAATGTCTTTCATTCTTCACTATAGAACAACTCAAGACATTTGATTCATGCAGTGCCAAATTTTCCTGGGTTTGTATGTGACTGTTTCACACTATGGGCCTTATGCTGTTGTTTAGAAGCCTTTTAGGAGCCATGCAGGAAGTATTCTCTGACATATGGTCCAGAACTTAGACTTTAAGGGTGTTGTCATTATTTCGGCTTTCAGGGTTCATGCATTACCTTTTCCTACAGGCTGCAGCTTTGCCTTTTTATTTTGAGGAATTCAAAAAGAACTCATCTGGAAATGTTGCTTGTCCATTAGTGCTATTGTTTCTTTAAAAAGCTATACCAGTTTGTACTATGACTGATCAAAATGACTATCAGAAACAAGACACCTCATTTTGTCTTTCTTGCCAACTATTTTAGCTTATTTGCCATGAGCACAGGGTATAATTAATATCACACAGGAGCCAGCATTGTCATTTTTCAAATCATTTCCCTGGAAATGTTCTACACCTCTTAATGGCCCTGCTAATGCTGTAGCTGTCATGTTTTGGACAGCTGCGCTTTTACAAGACAAACTCAGCTGCGCCATGTGCCTCTCTGTAGACTTTTTAGCTCAACGGCTCAGAGGCCATGAATGCCAGCTGGTAACGGCTATATGGAAATCTTTGATTAATTTTTTTACCTCTAGACGCTGACTGTTGCTCAAATGTCACCTTCCCAGTTTTCATCCCTAGCCAGTATTTTTCCCCCTCCCAGTACTGCTTGATGGATGAAGAATCAAGTGAATGGGCCAAAAATCTTATGACTAATTAAAGCAAATACAGCCTGTCCAGATGTGGAGTGAGCACAAAGTCTGGAGAGGGGCCAGGTCACACACAGGAAATGCTCCATCATTCAAGGGATGCAGCTCTTAATGATATTTACCAGGATAGAGTTAACATATACTGATATTGCCACCCTGAAGAGTAAAGTGACACGAGCTGTGCTGTGTAAGGCTTTGCCATCATAGCTGGCAGTCAAAGCAAGCGTGCAGTCTTCATCAAACGTAAACACTTACGATGCAGGAGCTGCACACAGGTATTAGGAAGCTCAGGTTTTATTCTGGTTTACTCAAGAAATGATTGGAAGTTGACAATACAATCAAATTAGCACTGCTCAGCAGTCATATGGTGGGGTAGGGTGGCTCTCGTTCAACAACTGATCTTGCCTATGAAGCATCCTCTTACTGAATCTAAGGACCAGAGAATGTGATCAATAAACCAACCTAACATATTACACCTTCTAATAAATGCAAGCACATCAAATGTCCATTTCTGCCACATAAACACCTCTGATAGTCTCCCATTTGAACTTCATGGTCACTAACAATCTTCAGTCCTTAAAAAGAAGGCCGCAGCACTCCTTTTCCCATCATGTCTGCAAAACTCTTCATAAAGCTGTGTTCATCAGTTCAGCAGCAGCAGTTCTCCCAGCTGAAGCCAGCCAGGCCAGGAAAGTGACACGAACAGGATGCTGCTAAACATGCACAACTCAGAAACGCACACTATATTCTCTTCTGCATGATTTGCTGCCATTTAAAAGACAATAAACAGCAACTTTAGATTGCTAACAACATGTCATTTAAGGTTTGCTGTTGCTCAACATCAAGAAAAATCAATGCCAGCTCTACAGGGGCAGAAAACCCAAAGAAGTGAGCTCCATTTCAGGTCTGTTTGAACTCATTTCCTTTCTCCATGGTTGCCCCCTTGTACACCCCCTCAGGCATCCCCTCACAGCAGGCATGACAGCTTGACACATTGACAGCTTGCACTGAATGACAACTGATTTGTACAAATTTCAAGCCTTATAAATCTACCTGTCACAACAACAACATAAAAGAGCTTGGACCCAGCAGGTAACTCAGAAAAAGCTTCCCCTGACAGCATTTTCTGAAAAGCAACGGCTTGCCTCCTGCCAAAAATTCCAACTATCATCCTTGTATAACTTTGAATAAAAATTCAGGGCCCATTTTCTTGCCAACAGGCTACCAATCGTCTTATTTAAAGATTAAAAAGAGTGAATAAGAAAAAAAAAGCCATCCACAGAATTTCATTTTATACTGATATGAAAGTAGTACCACCTGCTATGGTAGGATTACCACACCATTTTTCTCCACAGCACTCAGACAGAGTAAATGAACGAGGCTTTTTACGGTATTTAAACAATATCCCAGATTGCAATGCTGTTATGCATCCATTTCATTGGAGCTGTTACTCAATGCCACTCTTGCTGATAGAAGTTCAAGAGTTTTTTGTTTTACTTTGGGAGGTTGCTTTCTTTTATTTTTCCCATGCCGAGTTGTTAAAAAAGTAAAATTGCAATTTTAAAAACCAGCAAAGCTTTTCAAGCTACATTTTGCAGTCCAGCTCTGGAGGAAATCCACACAGACATTAGCTAAGTGTTCAATGTTTCCATAAGCAGCATTATGCAAGTGAAAGGCACAGCACTTAATGCTAACCCTTACAAAGGGATCTAAAGGGAACACGGTATTTTCAAAAAGATCTTTCCGAAAGGAGTGTATACCAAAAGATTTTTGAAGTTGGCAAGAGGATTCCACAAAGATGATGAAAGTGATATGATGTTTAAAATTATGCAATTTCAAATCATTCTGGGAACTCCCCACAAGATCACTTTATACGTACAACAGGACATGCTATATAAGGTATCAAATTAGCTGTCTTTAAGCCTGGAAAAAATGTTCATTAAATTATGCATGAATAGGGACTGAAAGTTATTTGTGTGTTTTAGCTGAAAATAAAAGCGGCTTGCAATGATAGATTATAAAGATTCAAAAGTAAGAGCTTTCTACTAAGCGGTTGGATAATAAGAGCAATTAGTAATACATGTATAATTTGTATAAACTATAAATTCAACCAATGAGACTTCAAGAAATGGCTTTATTTTGTTTTAACTCAGTTATTACTGGAAAACTTAACTGTCCAAGTCACTTTGCAAATGTAGCAAGGTGATGGCCAGTACAAAGAATAGCACTGGTTGAGTGCTATTTCACATTTATGCCTATAGTGCTCTCTCTATATTTGATACATGACCTAAGATACTGAAAATTCAAGTTTTTCTGTATTCAAGCCTGGATGACAAGTCACTCATTTCCTTTCTGTGATGATTTACCACAGAAAGTAGGAAAGCAGGAATACTCTTATGCAAAAATGTTTAACAAAAAAAAAAGTCCAAAAACAGCAGCACAGCCCTACAGTCTCTTACAATTCCTGTGGACACTTTAGGGCTGTCTTACTTTTGCTTAAGAGGAGGAAGGGGAAAAAAAGCAAAGCAAATATTATTTTACAGTAAAATGAATACACAGAATGTGTGAGCAATTTCTAGCACTTAGAAAGTGTTTGATTTACAAAATAATATTCAATTTTTTTTCCTAACAGGCAACTTTCCAAGAAAACTAACAACCTAGTTTCACTGTTGTTTCCAGTGAAGTTGCAAATCCTGTTTCTGTAGGCTGTCCTGATATTGCAAAATTACAGGAAAGAAAGTTTAAGCAGACTGCTGAAGACTTTCCACTGAGGCACAGAAAACTACACCTACATAATACAGAATTACCACAGATCATGGTATCTTCAAAATAAGTACCATCACACAGGTAACAAATATTAAGCACATTGCTCCTTGAAAACATCACCTAAGGTAAAATACTTCTGGTATAGAGCACGTGTCTCAAAACTACTTTCACTGGCTCATGAAAATACACAGCCTTATGAAGGAGGGAAATACAAGTTACTTTCATAACACCTGTAGTCACCATTATCCTTGAGAAATAGGCCTAAGTTCCTGAAGATAACCAACAGCTAACTAGATGTTATGGACAGTAAGTGAGTATTCTGGTTCAACCACCTTGGCTGGGATACAAAGGATGCACATCCTCCTTTTTCTGTCTTGGGATTTTTTTTTAATCTGTTTCATCAAATCTTCCTGTAGTCCTAACATTTCCAAACATAGATCAACACCACCTCCATAGTCAAATGTGACATAATACAAGTAGTAAGTGGGTTTAGAAAGAACTTCTCATAAAATTACAAGCCCTGCAAGAGGAGCTCGAAAGCAGCTGAAGCACTTCAACACCTGAGCCATCACTGAGGGACAAAACAACAAACTTGTCTGTTAAGGACAGAATGCAAATTTCTTGTTTTGGAAGAGCAAAGGCTTAAACTTGAGCCTTTGCTAAAGTTGCCTCTTCCCCAGATTTGGTAACCATAACTTCTACCACATTGATTTTTTTTTCCTATACCAATACCACAGCAGATACAAGCCTTGCTTAACATACACAGCCACAATAGGGCCCCCAAGTAAATAAATATTATTTCTCCAAAAATACATTGGCATAGAGAGGAGAAGAGAGACAGATATACACACACTGTCCTCAACTTCTTGATCCTTCCTATGTGTAGAAATACAACAAAGGTGTTAACTGTCTTGCATATGGGTACAAAACTTGTTATTGACAGAAAACAACTGCAAAATAGCATATCACCTGTGAGGGCCAAGTTCTAAAATTTCAAGGATTTTGTCCCTTGCACCTGTGGAAGTCAGTACATTTTTGCCACTTAGAATCCTCTGTGTTATTTGTAACTGTCAGTGGAACGGAAATCTGTAATTGTTAAGAGGGAAAGAGCCTGTGCAAATTCTTCCCGGTGCAAAGTGAACAGTCAATCACTTTTATAAGGACAGGAACAACCGAAACTATCCATTCGTATACTTTCCTTTAGTCAACAATATTACCTTTAGTAATCTGGGGAATGTGCATCCATAAATTACAGAAAGTGTTATTGCATTGCTGAATAAACAGCAACATTTCCATCAGCAGCAGTGGCAGCACCACAAAGGTATAACAAACAGACTCAATCATTTTCTTGTCAAGCTTTGCAATGACTGCAGAGTTTACTGCTGGAGATAATGTTGCTTTCCTCAGCATTGTGTGCCAAACTGCAAACTGCTTATTAAAACAAAACCTCTTTTTCTGAGCAGCATGAGTTGGATAATCACTTATTGCACTCAAGAAAAAACAGGTTTGATGCCCAGAGGTGGTTAGCAATCAAGCATATGCATTAACATTTGGTTTGTAAAAACTGGCTAAAAAAAATAAGTGAAATAAAAAGGAATTATGAGAACCAGTGCCTGAGGTTTATCGTTTTCACTGTTAATATATTGTTAGAGATAAAATATTTCAAACTACTCTAATGTGCCTCTAACAGAGAAATTAGCAAAGACAGACAGGAGTGAAATATAATTCACCTAAACCAAATCAGATATCTTCTATTTAAAAAACGTTTTTTAAAAGGAACAACTGGATCACGTCTTTTCATTCCAGATACAGGTGGCAACTTGCTTTTCACAGAAGGGGAGGAGAAAAAAAAGTAAACTTAAAAACTAGTCAACTGTGTCAGAGATACTGCTGAAGCACAAATCTATTATTACCATCCAAAGAAACAGCTTGGCATAACTAAGCCGACCAATACTCCTGAAAAACCCAGTTCAATTTTCTTCGCTTAAAACAGATTGACAACCCTTTTACTTGGTTGAATAACAGGAAAGTCTGAGACACAAATGAGCAAGCTCTGCCATGTCAAGAAAACACTGCTGTAAAGCAAGCCATTATTCTTGACTTCAGAATTGCTCCCTTTTTTCTTCTTCCATTTTCTTAATGATTAGAGATATATTAATATAAAGGTAAGCAGACAGCCTTCTCTCTGCTGTGTTGGCACTGCTGATTTCCTTCTAACACTGAGCTATCAGCTGCTCAAGAAAACAGAACATCCAAATAATGGAGATTTCAAGACTATTTTAAGTTGGAGGAGAGTACTCTGAGACTCTCAAAGCCACACACAAAAGAGAATTTTAAGAGGATGACAGTGGCACGCATCACTGATCTTTAACAAGCACATGAACACAATTAAAGCCCATCTTGTCTTCAAAAAAAGAAGAAAGTGATGGTAGCCAAGTTCTGGGAGCCAACACGTGGAGCACTTAAGATATCCTCAGGGTGGGAAGTTCCAAACTTACAAAACCTCCTTTGATTCCACAGAAGTTTGAGTAGCTTTTCCATGAGTACTCAGGTGACCTGAACCTAAACACTAATGAATTGTTTACTGTGGAGAACAGTCATCCTGACTGTAATTAGACATAAAAAGTAAGCATTTGTATCAGGTATATCTTGAAATTAATTTGATCTAAAGGAGGGTTAAATCAAGCCAATCTGCACATCTGTGCTTCCTTTCACATTCGCACAACCTGAGCAACTGCACCAATGTAAGCCCCTAAGAAAGAGCCTCCAAGCCAATTTAGAGTAGGATGATAAATATTCAGCTGTTTTAACTTGGTCAAATGCAAAAATCAGGCTAACATTCTTATCAGATTTCCATGTCAAATGGAATTAACGTTGATGAAACAGTCAATTAAACGCATTTATAAAATACCTTTGTAGCTATTAATATTTGAAAATAACAATTCATTTCCTTCTCCCACCCATCAAGAAAATTCAACTTCTACGCAGTGATATTATCTGGAAGAACAGCAAAATACGAAAAATGCCAAACCGTCTCCTACACGCAGCCTAACTCAGCATGTCCTTGTTTATTCTTTTCCTTTCTTATTTTTAAATTTTTACTGTCCTTTGGCCATTGTCTTCTTTCTCATACTCTTCCACCACAATCACACTTACAGACCCATTTCCTTTTACAGGTGTAAATACAGGTTTTTCCCAGAAACAGATGTACTACCACCCAGACCCAAAATAAAATCTTAAATACGTTTGTGTTCATTCTCTTTCACATCTGCTTACTCTTACAGTCTTGTACTTCTTGTCAGTCTCTTGTCCTCTCAAGTATTCACATATTGAAATTATCTATAGCTTTCTCCATTTTTCTTATTCCCACCCCTCTCTGTAACTCTCAAATGCCTCCTTACAGTCATAATAATTTCCCCCTCTCTTACCCCAAAAGCCATTGTTTTTACATATCAACACCAAGACAAGCATCGCAATAAGGAAACAGTAACTCCAAGTCATCTGCCATAACTCCATGAAAGCTCCACTAAAAAAAAAGATATTTTTCATATGGTACAACTACTGGTGACCATACTTCTTCAAAGTGAGCAAGTGTTCCATATATAAAACAAACTGTTGCATTACAACATGTCTGAATAACAAACATACTTAAAGAAATGCAGTAATAAATCCATTCTCCCTGTATTTAACTAATACCATCGTATTCAGTGACTACTACAATCTGCAATTGGAGATGATTCAGTTAAACTGCAAGTCACCCTTCAGAGCACTAGGTGTATGATCTGCTACCCAAAGGTTCCAGAGTGTCCCTTAATTTCCATCATTATCTACTGACATGCCCAAATGATTCTTTGGCTACTTGTTAATAAAAGAATCAGAAGGTGCTAATCTCATTATCGCCTTGTCAGCAGTTCCTGTCAGAGCGTTGTTGCCCATTAATCGCCTGCTGCTGCTGCAGTCAATCAGGATCCTGCCTCGCACTCCCCCAACAAGTTCATTCTTTTACCTGCAAGGATAGCAGCTAACCAAAGTGTCACAATGCGCTGCACTCACTAGCACCATGTTATAGAAACAATTATTTACCTTCCTCTACAGCACCACAGGTATCATTGCACGGTTCAAAACAGCTTACCTAGGCTGAGGGTCTGTGTCTTCTACTCCACCTTCCTAATTTATACTTGGTTTACTTTACAGTCATGCTAATGCAACCAGGGAAATAATTGCCACCATATGAAAAACCCCAAGAGGATTCCTATGCCCAGGCAGAAAACTGCCACTCACTGTTCTAACTGAAGAGTGCATATTTATTCCTACCACTTAAAACAGTAGGCATAATTTATTAGACAATACACATTGTGAACCTAACTCAAGAGTTTGTGTATCCCAAAAACACTTTCCTACTATGTGCTGACAAAAATTTCAGAGACAGGTACCCACAATCATTCAAAACTTCTCTCACATTGGCATATTTTTAAAAATCTAATTATTTATCAAACCTTAGGAGTAGGTTGATATATGAAATTCATATTAATGAGGCTAGTATTTCCAATTAATGAAAAGGAAGATAAACAAAGATCAACAGTAAATAGCAACCAAAAAGGGCAATGAAAATAAAAGAATACAGACAAAATAAGTGGGAGGAAGAATCAAGACAGCATGCCAAAGGATGGAAAAACAACCTGTCAAACATATCCCTGTCTTACTAGGAATACTTATATACCAGTTTTCAAAAACTGCCTAAAATTTTGGAATATAACATCATTTTAATAAATCAGGTCTGGATCAGCACACAATGTTACAATTAGAATAGAAAGCTCAAAATATCTCCTTCTGTGCCCACCCAGCAACAGCCAGGAAGCTATACAAATAGAATCGCCCAAAGACCTTGAGGCTCCATCCAGCCTCTGTAAGTTTTACAAAGGAAAAAGTTAATGCTCTGAGATGGAAATTTGCTCTCTATACAAGGAAAATAATTTGGGGTAGAAAAGGCAAAAAGTTAGCCCAGATCAAAGATTCAAAGAAACAGATCAGTCAGTGATTTGTTCTACTCACAATAGATAAGAATTTTTTTCTTTCCAAAAACCATATACTACTCTCCAGATAAATAAATAGCAACAAAAAGCCACAAAACAGATTTGAGATGGGGATTGAACAAGAGAAGGTAAGATATCCAATTTCCCTGCTGGTTCAGATTCAAAGGTAGCTCTACCAGCTATGCCCAACATACTAACAAAAACTCATCTGTCTTCTGGCCACATCATTCCACTTCTATGATCCGAATTTTTCCTTGCACTATGCAATAGACATTACAAAAGATATTTCTATGTTTGAGAGATCAACATCCTTTAAAACTGCCACCCTAGGAACCATGAAATCATCCCAGCTCTAATTGAGGTGTGAGACATCATCTACGCAAATGGTACAGATTCAGGTGCCATTCATGCTACTGGCTCTGATGCCAGCTAAAAAAATTTTAAAAATCAATACCCTTCTAAAGCCTTCTCTACAATATAATTCATGGGAAAGGCTCTCAGGAACATGGGTATCCTCAATAGCTTGCAAGCACCTTCACAGCTTATTCCCAACCACATCAGCATACAAAGACTATGACAGTAGAGGCAGCATCAAATCCCCTGTGGATCACAAAATTCCTCCTGCCCTTTCATCAGCAAAGCCCACCAGGATCATAATCTCAGCCAGAGATGACTTCCATCAGTTTCCTCTCTCTATTACTTTAGGCAATTTCAACTAGACAACCAGCAAAATCTGTTTATACATCAAAAAGCAAAGCATATAGCAAGGTTTGGGGGTTTGGGTGTGTTTTTCCCTACCAAAATCTCTTATAGACTATTATTTTGGATGAAACAATGTGCAAGCTTATACACTTCTTTTATTGAACATCAATGGAATATTTGATCGCAGTCTAAGGCCTCCACCAAATCTAAATGAAAAACCAACTGAAAAACAGGCTATGAGGAAAAAGGAGGTAAAATGTTATTAAGAAAGATTAAAAATATTTGCATCTCAATCCAAGTATCCCATGTTTGCCATAATACCACTACATAGTTGAGTGGCACAAGTGAAAGTGAAATTGTTTTGGCTGAGCTGACAGTAATAAGGTTGATATGAATCATAGAACCATTCAGCATGAGCTATATTATAACATTCAGTTTAATCACGTTAAGTGTAAGGGAAGGAAAAAAAGTAAAAGGAATATACAAGCAATTTACTTGCAGGCATTTTTAACAACTTTATTTAAGCTCGTTTTATCTGCATAAAGAATATCCCAATATGCCTGTTAAGTGAAATGAAATGGAAAGTGTTTGAAGTAGCATAAAGACATTAAAAAATGCCTTAAAGTGTATGAAAATTTTACATCAGCTCTTATTACAGTTGATTGCTGAACTGACAAGGGAAAAAATGTATCTCAGGTTTCCCTCTACCTGTACATTAATAAGCACTTTTTAAGCACCATTCTGCAAAGAAACTGAAACACTTCAATTCTGAAAGAACAGCTTTGACATTACCTCTACTAATAATGAATAATATCAAGATATATTTTATTTTGGAGAAAGAAAAGACTTCTCCTGATCTTTTGTAATTCCAATTTATTTTGCAGAAGTAGATCAATGTACACCAGTTGATTTTATGCTAGGCAGCCAAGGATACTTATCATAACTTTTATGTCTCATGTAGGCTATATCAGTGGTAATTCATTAGTCAGGTTAAAAGCAACCTAGAACTCTCCCAATTTGGATGATAGTTTCCTTTTTCATTCACTTGCCCAGTGAAAAAGAAGGGTTTTGGCTTAGAACCTTAGTTATCCACATGTGACCAGATTTTTCCGATTCCACTATTTTCAATAAGTGAGATTTCTGTCATCATGAGTTTTTTACCTTATGAAACTAGAAATTCAGATGTATTGTTCAGTACTAAATGACTAAGGGGACTGAACAGGTCCAGACACCTATCATAACCAGCTTCTTATAGTAAATCAGATGTACTGCATTTGTAGCCCCTGAAATGCACTCTTTAACCAATGTGTTCAAAGAGAATGCAAGTCCTCATGACTAGGTAAAGTTTTTTCTATAAACTTACATTTTCAGAGTACATTAAGAAGTACCATATAAAAAAATCTAGACCCAAAAGGACTTCCTCAGCCTACAACACATCTCCCAGCTCCTCTTTTGCCCTGTTTGATTAGGATTTAGCCTATGCTGACAGATTATCTTTGGAAAGGCCCCTGGCTGTGCCAAAAAGAACAAGTTAAGCAAAGGATTAACCAATACACTCTCACTAATGCAGTCAAACTGTCACTGGGATCAAAGACTTTCACAAGAGACAGAAAGTGATTTAGGCAAGTGTCCCTCCATGAATTAACGCAAAATATACTATAACAGTCACTTTGTGCCTGATGGAAAGAACATTACTGCTCTGCTTTCACTTCTCAGAAGGGAAAAAAAAAACACAAAAAACCCCACCAACTGTATTAAATCCAACTGTTTATTCTTTAAGCAAATACTTCCATCTTCTCAGCACTTTTATGTGACAAAAGATGTTGCAAGAAGTCTAAATACAGAATTCTTGCAATGGGAAACCATTAAAACACAAAAACTCAACTGAAACAATGGAACTGAACAGGTCTTCAGAGCTCATTGCTAATTTTACTTAGTCACTTGATACTGAAATACAGTATAAGATGAAGTAGCTGTGGGCCCAGTTACCACTTACATAACAGTCATGATGCAGGAGACAAGGAGTCCCAGGAACCCCACACAGATTTTGCTCAAAGTATGCCATTTTTATTAGTTGCTGTGTGATGGACATTATATAAGAATGAAACTGAAAAATTATTTATGCCAAAGATTGCATAAGCTTCCCTAATACAAGAAAAAGGAAACTTCTAACTATACTTTTAACCAGCATTTTAGAGTCAACACTGTTCAAAAACATTGAGAGAAACAAAGAATTCCACAGACACAAGGCAACCAATGTTTCTAGTGTTCTAGTGTTCTCACTAAAAATTTACTGATTAAGATATCAATTTATGGATAATTCTGATCAATATAATGATCTCAACTATATCTCCTAACAAAGTGATCCATATCAAAACCAGCGATGTTCTCAGTGTGTACCACTGAGGGGAGTTTAAATACTGAGAATTAGTGCTAAATTCTAAGAGCCAACAACAAAAAAAAATACTATTTCAGCATCATATCCTACTTACTCAAACTCTCCAGCTTACATAAAACTGAAGGGAACAATAATACCTCTTAATCTAATGTCTTCTTCAGCAGCAGATGCAATTTCTGCCCTTTGTGGCAAGAAGCTACTATAAACAGGCTATTTAATTGTGAATTAAAGCAAGAAGAGGAGATGCATAACAATTTAGCAAACAGACTGGTGCTACATTCATATGAGAACAAAAATAATAGAAAAATTGTGGAAAGAGTATTGTCAGCACCTTTAATAACATTAGGACGTAGAGCTACCTATTACACACCCATTTTTTGTCTTCCAGGTAATATCTCATTCTGGCCTCTGAAAGTGTCTATATGTAAAACAACTACTTTGCTCCCACAGAACTCAAATTTTTAAAAAATTATATAAATGTATATTCATCTTAATTTAGTACTCCGATTTTCCTTGAGCACTTGAGCTCTGCTATCTGGTAATAGACACACAAAGGCACAGTCTAACTTATCATCATCTTCAGGTTTTCTCCAAACTACTATTATTTAACCTTTCAATGTTCAGATTAACAGGAATGCTATGTTTATTTTGCACAGTTCAGAACACATAGTTTACATCAAAAGAGAGTTGTATCCAAAACAATACAAAAAAACCAAACAAACCAACAAACAAACCCAGTTACTCTTTCCTCATTCTTTACCATCCTGTAAACCTGTAGTCTAACTAGTCTGCCATTGTGAAAGTCGATCCTGACCTGAGAAGAATTTTGGAAAGTTCATAAAATGGCAACACACCCAGAACACCTTAGCAAATAATTTCATTAATTAAAGCTCATGAGAGATTGCTTTAAGGAAAATATACAGTATTTCATCACTGCGTTTAGACTTCTTATGAGATACAGTGTGATTAATGGAGAAAAAATAAATATTAAAAGTCTTACCATATGCCAAATTAAGAACAGTACTTGATAAAATAGGCACCACTTCTTGTGAGTAATTTGAAAGAATAACTGTTTTTAATTATAACCTCAGTTCCCAGCAGGTCATACATAAACCAAGCCAGCTGCAGTTCAAACAAAGGTCTGTCCAAAGGATGGGCTCAAGGTGCAGATAAATCATTATTGCAAAACCAGCGCCAAGCTTCACTCTCCCTTCTGCTTCTTCCATTTTAATAAATCGGGCTTGACCCCAAAACTCAGTTATTTAAATAGCCTAGCTTCATTTTTGTCCTGTACTTTTCCACTAATAAAAATTTATTACAAATAAAAGACTTATTTGCAAAAACCAAAGCAAGTCAAAGCTCTGGCAATATCCTCTTAAAGTGTTCACATGATGCCTAAAGTTTATAGAAGCTTATAAGTAAGCTACATGACCATCAGGTATATGGTGAACGATACATCTCATTTTCAAGCTACATACTTGTAGTTATTTCTTGAGAACTACAGCAGTATATTCACAGATTAAAGTTTTCCATTAATCATTTTCAAGCTGTTCTTTACAATTTCAAAAAAAATGTGAAGTTAACTCAACTCAAGGGAGACAAGGGAGTAAAATAAAAAAAAAAAAACAGAAACCAAACACACTTACATGGCTCAATATTTCCTAGGTAAAAAAACATGTTCGGTCTTACCAGGCTATGCCAAGACCCCAGGATTGGATCCTGACATCATGACAACTGTACACAAGAACCTCTTCACTGGTACCAGGGGCACTGAAGGGCAGATCACCTCAATCTTCCTGCAGTCTCTCTGAGATTTGGGGGTTAATGAGCAATAATCACATGACTTCACCTTCCAGTCTTCTCACTTTTGCTATAGAATCTGAGTCTACCCTTTGAGTTCTTTATTCCAAAGCACCATAGAGTAACAAACCAGATGCCCAGCAGTCACCATAGACATTCTACCATGCGCACACCATCTATTTCCACAGCTAAGAACCTTGCATTCTTAGCACATTTTATTTGCAGTTCAGAGTTATAAAACCATCCCCCTTTTTTCAGAAACATACCTTAGCTTTCTTAAATATTAACACACATTAGTGAAAGTGGCAGTCATTGTCGAAGTTCAGTTTTTATAAACTTAATATTGTGGTTAGCATTTCCCATAGTCTTAGCTTACTGTAGTTCTTTTGAAGTTAGTGCCTGGTGAGAAACCTTGTTTAGACAGCTATAGGGTGGAGTTGCCAGGCTTTTAACTGCGCCAGAGAACACAGACCACCGTAGAGCAGCACACAGGAGTCCTTATATCAGATTTAGTAAAATCCTGTCACTAAAAGGAGTGTAAATCCAGGACTGATATATATCGCCCAGGACATTACAGCTCCCAATCATAGTTTACAGAAAAAAAATTACATTCAAGAAGGAAAAGAAAAAAAAAGGTTAAAAAGAGGTTGGGAGGAACAGCACAACACATTAAAGTATCAAAATATAACAGGGACCAAACATGGGGATGTTTAAAAAACTCAAATAAAATAGGTCTCATTTCAACCTATGCAGAATAAATAATAGTTTTCAGTTCCCCTTTGGGGACTTGAATTCATCCAAGATACAAATCTGAATACAAGTCAGCACTCACTTTATAAAAATCAGAGATGAAAACAATCAAACATAAAATGTGGTATTTTTGGGTCTCTTTTAAGAACAAGAAGGAGGAATCTCCCCTCCCCCCCCAATTATTTTCAAAATATTTGAAATCCTATAGAAATTGTGAAACATTACATTGTGGTATTCTAAAGTAATAGCTCTTGTTTATAACCATATAAATTTAGTCCCTTGGCACTACTGGTCTTATATAATAGAAGAGAGTTATTTTAACAGTGCCCTGTTAAAAAAAGAAGCAACTCATTTTCAACTCATTTTCTCCAGTGGGAGGGAAGTGTGGCCTCACGTGAGAAAGGGAACATGCCTAAGTTATTACTGTAGGAAAGCAATCTGTCAAAGCCTGGTCGTTTTGGCATGGTGAATACCACCGGTGAGATCAGAGAGTCAGATCCTGCTTGCAATTACTGCTAAAGGACCTTGGATACAGGCAGCCTGCTATCAATTATTCCCCGGGCCTCAGACACTTGGACTTGTCAAGTTCCCAGTGTCTTCTGTTTTGTAACAGTAAGAAAAAGGGCTTCCCATGATCGGTTCTTGGAAGTTTCTCACGTGTTGTGTCACTCCAAAGTGTCATTAACAATTCAATTAAAATTTCACAGCACATGTCAGCATATTCAGGTTTTTGTCTGCTAAAGTAAGGTCCAAGACAGATAAAGCAGATTCTGTCTCAAAATCTTGACTTTGAAAGTTATGCTTTCATATGTAGATTATCAAACATGACACTGCCTGCCACCTCAGTGAAACAGTGTGTTTGATGTCCCTACTCTACTAATAGCACAAAGAAAAAATTGTTTAACTAGAAAACCAAAACAGCAGCATCACTTGCAAGGTGTTTCAACTTACATTATTTGCTTACATTATTATTTGGTATAATACCAATTCTCTGTTTGCTGTTTTTTGGTTTTTTTGGTTTTTAGAAATTCTCACCGGTCTATTTCTGATGTTAATTTTATTTTTAGAAATGCTTAGGTAATAAATTATAGGGTTTTTAATTAGTTCACTTTCCTGTAAAAATATTAGCTCCAGATGTAAAGTGTAAATGGAAATTAAACTCATCTAAAAGGTATATTACACATGAGTTTTGCTAGATATGGCCACAAAAAGAAGACACACTGTTCATTCACACAGTTTATTCATAGTTCAAGGGCCTCTCTGCAATTTTTCTCCAATTATACAATGTAAAAAAATTTAACATCTTAAGGTTTTCAGTAGAATTGGAAAGAAGGTTCAGCCTTAAGCCTTCTAAGGCAGCTTTTTCTCTAAACCATCAATAGGTTTAGTCATGCAAGGAGAAGATTCTTTAAACTTACCAAAGACTTTGTTTAAAGCCCAGGAAAATGTGGACTGTCAGCATCCTTTGTGTTGTTTTGCAGCTTAAAGCCATTCCCCAGTACACTGGTGACCCTCTACCCCAGTTCTCTAGTTTCTCTCTGACATCAAACTCAGGATTATTGTTAGATTTTCTTCCAGGCAAAAAGGAGATTAGAAGCCCAGCTGCAACAGCTGACTGACAGGAAAGAGTAGGAAAAAATACACAGATAGATATAAAAAGTTTAACCACCATATTACTAAAATAATTTTCTTCCACCTACAAACTAAGAGTATTGATCAACATACCCATGGCTTGAGAACCAAAAACTCCAAGAAATGTGGGCATCTCCCCTAAGAGTGTCAAGACAGGATTTGACAGTTGAAGGCAAAAATGATTTGCATGTAAATCCCGATCAAAAGCAAGCTTGCACCCTGAAGTTGTCAGGTTTTGCTACCAGTCTGACACTTAAATGGGCTATAGCAAAACTTGATTTAAACTAAGGAGAAAAAAAACATGGCAACTCAATTACCCCCTTGCAGATCAGATCTGGCAGTTCAGGTCAAACTTTTCACCCTGCCATTTCTCAATACCTGATGCCTTAAAGAAACAATATGTATTCCTCCTACAACCCTAGATGAAAATACATTTCCCATGGCTTCCTACTGTGCCTTTAAAAGTGAATGGGGGTGGGAGGCGAGGTAGGTTTAGAAATATCTTGCAAAGTTGAATTTTGATTTTGTTTTGTTAAATTTTCTCCTGATCAAAATAGTTTAAATTCTATGGTAGGAAAAATTATTTTATGCAAACCTATTTGCCCTAGAGGGATGTCTAGTGTATATTGTTTTCTAGAAGAATTCATTTACTTTTGAAAAACTCCCATCCTGTTATACTTTAGAAGGCATATTTCATTGAAAAAAAGAAATATTTGCCTGCAGCATCACAGAACAGAGAACTACTTTGCCCAAAGGATGTGATAAAAACTCTAAAAGTGTAAAATTTCATGAAAATTGGAGAAATAATTATATGGTGCAGTCAGTTTGTACATTAACAAGGACTGCTCTAGTGTTACAAAAATTCAAGTCAAACATTTTCTAGGACTTGACTCTTAGAGCAGTTCCATCCTTCAGCCGGTCAATTCATGCAATGCCATCAGCTTCAGACATGTAACAGGCTGCTGTGGCAGCACTCAACAGTTCTAACACCTGCTACTGATTTGTTTTGTGTCTCCAGACCATCCACCTCAGCTATTTACAAAGTAACTTTGCTCTGTTCCTTGCCATTAAAATGAGACATCTGAGATACACTTCAGACAAGGCTTTACAGGCAAAAAATTACTCTGCAAGAGAGAAACCAGCAGATTGCCTATAGCTAACTTTGGTTCTGTAAGCATTAGAATTAGGGAAGAATTTAATGAGATCCCATATGTCACAAGAATTTCTTCACCAGTAAAAATTAGGGTAATTTCAAAGATATGTTCACTGCACTGTCACACACTGTCCTGAACTTAAGCCTCTATGCACAGCCCTCTCAGCCTCTCCATCTCAGCTGGATAGCTGTTGTCAGTTACAACAAGAGGAGAATATTAAAAACCAAAATGCCTCCTTTTTGCAGACTGGAAAACACTATCAGTGTTCATCATCACCTCACAATTGGGGCTCTTTCCTCAAATACTCACATCTCACCACACCACAATCCATGCTGTGCCCTGCCTGAGCAAAGGGACAAAACCTGGCCTCCTACTTAAAGCAATAGGAACATTCTGGGGCAGGTTTTCTAATACTAATCCTTCATCTGTGTGATTACTGCATGTGTATAAATAATCAACTTTCATCTTAGACATTTCATGTGCTAGTTATGCAAAATTTTGCGCATTCCATTCCTTACACCACTATTGATCCTTGGAGAATGTGCAGAATGTGTTCTAAGAACAAGTCGGTTACTACAGGCCACTCAGTTCACTATTACTACATTTCTAAATTAATAATATACTCGGATAGCAGTTGGCACAACTGGCTCTAATGCTAACACTCATATATTTCTATATCAAGATGAACACCAAAAATGAAGTGAGCAAAAAAACAGCAGTAAGTAAGAGGATTCAGCTTAGGGCAGCTGTCTTTATTACTTTCACAACAAGTCACTGTAAGAATTAGACACAATATAGTTTTATGCTTCTACTCAAGGCACAAAAAAAAATATTCAGAGCTACAGTTATGAACAGGCTGCTATTTTTCTATGTTACTATGAACATCTCTGACCATGACACAGTATCAATGAAGGATTTTAAAGCTTCATGTGATTAGCAAAGTGGCAAGCATTTACAGCATTATTGCTTAGATTGTAAAATCTTTGCAGCAAAGATATTTTTCGTTTGAGTTGTACAAAGCACTGTCAAAACAACGTCCTGCTACAACAGTGACAATTTTATACACTCCCAGAGAAAGTGCAGACATTATTTCAGAGTACTTTGAAATGCTGCCATTTTTATTTCTACAAATCTAACTCAGACTACACCTGGAATTAAAATCAGACCTGTTGTGAATCAAGCTGAAGTATTCAAAAGAATAAATTACCTCATGATTTTGGACTCAGACTCTAACTTCACTTGCCCTCATCTTTATTTCTGTAGTTGTAACAAAACCTTAAAAATCCCATGCTTGCACTCTAAAACAAACAAAAATTACAGAAGTCTAACTAAGCTACTCTACCTCATTATCATCGGAGGGAAAAAAACACCACATCAAAACTTCCTTAAAAGAAATCCTACAAACCAAATTTGGGTGTAACACTAAGCCATTTGGAATCCATAGAGTACAAGTAACTAATTTGTCATAAATCTATCTAAACCCTAATATTTCAACAACTACTCTAGCTTTCACACCTGAAAAACTGGGGAGTTGGGTTTTTAGATCATTTACACCTTAACAGTAATTTTCAATGCTAGAAAAGCAGCAGGACCATCTTAGCTCACTTTTTTTAGGAGTTTTAAAACATAGGGACATAAATTATTTTTATACTTTATATATATTTGTGCTAACACACTCACTCATTCAGCAATTTAATCAACAGTGAAGGCATAACCACCTTTTTATTTCATTAAAAGTCAGAGTAGATCCCTGTTGAACTACTTGTAAAGCAAACAACAGCAGGTTGGTTGACCCTCTACTCAAGAGGATTCTGCAACTCATCCAGAAGGAAAAGACCACACTGACACAGGCAACCAGCTTCCATATTGCATTCTGGACTGAGCTAACACCCCTACAATTTGCAGGGAGTAAAACAGACCAACTTTTGCTGAAAGCCTGCAACAGGGTGACAGCCCTGAATCATTACCAGCTTTACAAAGCCAGATGGGAGATCCCAAATTAGCAAGAGATGCAGTAGGAAGTAAAGAAGTGGGAAAGAGCTTGTTATTATTCTATCCTATTGAGGAAGAAGAGTGACCTTTTCACCATGGCTCACTTCTAGCCCAACAGAGATGCAGTTCACACCCAGGTCACCTCCTCATCACCAAAAAAAAAGGCACAGTTTCCAACTTACTGGTAGATTGTTGTAATGCACTATATAGGTATTTAGACATGATTCCCCTTCCCCTCAGATAAGATGGTCTGTCCCCTGTAGCCCCTCCCTTTGCCCCTCCTCACTGGTGTCCCCTTGGCTGCAGCCTTCCGTCCCCGCCTCCCATTCCGCGGGTATAAATGTCCCTTGGGTTTGGAGCTCTTCCTCTTCTTTCACCTGGACGGTCTCCGATGCAGATGTCCCTTTCCAGCTAATAAACAGGACATCAGAACCACGTGGAGAAAGAGCGCTTCTCGTCCTTTTCTTCGTCCATGTAGGATCCGTGCAGGCTTAAATCCCAAGCTAGCCGGGGGGATTTAGAGCCCGAAACCCATGGTTCCTTCAGCAGATAGATAGAAATCATGCACTTCACTGCAATCTAGTTCTGCAGAGTAATGGTACACATTTAGAGACCTCAGCTGTATGTAAAGTGACATGCTACAAGCAGGTTTTTGTAAGTTTGATATAGTCTGAATTCAGCATAAACCAACTCTAACACTCTTCCAGTAAAGATTAAAGCCTTTTTTTTCACTGAACAGTCACAGCAGAGAGCACAGTACTCGCAGATCCCCCTATACTAACCCCCCCAAACCGCACAATTCTACCCTAGGGAGCTCAGGTTTTGGAGGTGTTACATATTTAAAATAAATTTTTTATATGAAAGTGAGACTCAAATTTCCACAGTTATTACTATGTTTAATTTGGAGCATGTAGAATAAGGAAGAAGACAGTCTACTGTTTTGCTTCCACAGTGCACAAAATAGCAGCAGAGCAGCACTAATCACAAAACGTCTCCTGGCTTTAATGACCTGCTTTGATTTTACAGACAAATGTTCCTACTATAACACAACAGCACATCTCCAATGAACTCGTGACTATCAAAACTTTCATTCAGATGTTACAAATGTACTATCATAGATGTATAAAATCTGCACACAGCATCCTTCCACAACAAATCAG
Organism: Motacilla alba alba; assembly: GCF_015832195.1. Lineage (NCBI taxonomy): Eukaryota > Metazoa > Chordata > Aves > Passeriformes > Motacillidae > Motacilla > Motacilla alba. Next base: position 14,304,025 of record NC_052021.1, read on the forward strand.
TCTGACAGCCTTATCAATTTCCAAAAAGATAAAAAATATCTTCTGTAAAGTTTAAAATGCCAGAAAAGGAAAACTTCTAAAAAGAGTGCCAACACATTTTCAATAAAAGCACACACACTTGGCTTATGGAGTTGTCTGCTACCACTGATCAATAAATACAGTCTTGCTTCTGCTTCTATTCACCAGAGACAGTTCCAGTGGACTACCACATTGGTGCACACACACTAGCAGTGGAAAGTGAGCCTTACCCACCTTTTTTTGTTGTTTTTTATGCCTAAAGATTACTTAAGATCTCATAGAGTCTAAGTACATTTTGTTTCTTCAAGGCTCACAGAGCCTAGGTTAGGTTTTCTTAGTGTCACCCTTATAAATTCAAAGGTCCCCCTATTTCTGCTCAGAGCTAAATCAGATTTACAACAACTGTCAAAGCATAGGATGACAGATAAATTAATCTTCCCTTCATGAGTTTACATTCAAGGCATCTGGGTTGCTGATCTGGCCCTAACAAGCACGGGGTCTCTACAAGCTGTCGTTTAAAGCTGATGCTTTCATGACTGGAGATGAATTATTCTGTCATGGGAATCTATTTATTCAGGAGTTAGAAGGTGGGGTTTTGGCTGCAGGATAGGATGATTTCATGGGTTAAGGTCCCCTTGAAATGTCTGTTTAAATCTTGTCCTGGAGTTGACTCTAATACATTTGGAATTTTTTGGACATTTACAGAATAGGGAAATGCCTTTTTCTTCCACAAAGTTTGATATTTTCCTGAAGCCTGCCACCAGTAGAGGACCATTCTCAGTACAGCAGCTGATTATTATTTCTTTCCTCCAGCTAAGGTTGATTACCCAGACATTATTAAATTGACATTTTTTAAAAAGGCATGATTCATTTCACAATATTGCCTGCAACAAAACAACAGCTCGCTACAATCTGCCAGGATGTTTTGTTATGGAGAAAGGAAGTTTGGTGGACGAGCTGGGAAGCCAGTGTGCTACCTATGGAAAAGAGAGTTGTTTCAGGCCCAGCTGCTGGACACTTGCGCAGCAGAAGCAATGACAGTCCTTGAGCTGTCCCAGCATTTACCACAGCACACGCTGCAGTCGAGAGGGCCACGATACAGAGCATCACCATACAGTATGAGAAGGCTTCAGCCCATACAGAGTAACACCTTACCCCATCAGAAAGGTGCTACTCTGCATGGCATCTGCCCATATAGAGTAGCATCATTCCACTTCAGAAAGCTGCAAACATCTGCTCCTCTTGTTCTTCAGCCCAACCTTTTATACCCCTCATGTTCATGCATTGCACCTGTGTGCCATCTGTTCCCTTTGGTGGTTGGTCAGTGCCCCTGGGCACTCCATGGCAAATTACCACAAACTGTGTGCCTACATTGAACAAAGCAGTCAGGGAGAAGTTTCCATAAATTCTATCTCAGGTCAGCAACATGCAGGGAAAATGAGGCCATCAAGAAGTCAATTGAGGATCTATAAACTAAACAAGAGGATAAGCTATTGAATACTGCAAGACATTGAGTGACAAGCTTCAGTCCATTGTAAAAGACAAATTCCATGATAAACCTTATGCATATTTAACCAGTTCCTGACTAGTATTCACCATTCCAATATAAAATGCCACGGGGGATTTGGGAGAAGGGATGGGCTTAGTCTGTTAAACAACTGAACAGCCACAATTCAATGGCATGTTCCTCAGTTCAGCTTAGAGCATGGACCCAAGCCAGGAGACCATAATATTGTTAAAAGAAGCCATTAAGTGGTGAAAGAAAAGAATCAATATATGAAATACATCCATATCTATCTAGGTTTCAAAATAATTTGTAAGAACAGGGAAAATAATTATATTTAAAGAAAAAAAAAAGTAATGTTTTTCCATCAAAGCAGCAATAAGAAATATTCATTGTGGGAAGAATGATAAACCAAAATAACTTTCTTTTCCAAGGAATAATTTTCAAGAGCATAAAAGTAATAAAGAAAAATCCAACCCTCTTCTCAGAGGATAACCCAGTTGCAGGCAAGACATAGCTGGTTTGCAGTAAGCAGTGGTATTATTGCTAACATAGAAATGAAGCAATCTCAGAGAAGTTCAGTTTTACTTGTATCAGTTTACAAGTATCAGTTGATACTTGATTTGTCACTTTCTCCATGCTCCTTTCTAAAGCACAAGTCTTCTCTACACAAGCTTTTTTTTTTCTCTGTAGGGCGACAATACCCTTTTGGCTATATTCCCTTTTACATATAAATTCATCATTAAAATGTCACTATCGCTCTTTTATTGTTCAGAAAAGAGAACATTCTTTAAAAGGCTTGAAAAATACACCCAGCAGCTGATCTATGCTAAACCCATCACTGTTCCAAGAAGACATCTAGTCTCTCTTTTCAAGCTGTCATTATCAGCTATGAAATCTGCAGAGGAGTCCAAGTTCACATTATGTCCTCCCTTGAAATTTCCTTAATACAGACACTCACAAGTGCACAATGTTTTCTCAAAGCTCCCTCCTGTCTTTTTAAGGAATTGCATGGGGGTGGGAGGGTGAATTGCACAGAATTCAAAAGCAACGATCATAAACGATGGAGAGGCTACATCTCTTGTGTAGGTTAAAACAAATTTAACCACAGGACAATTGAAAAACACTTAAAATACAAAATGCAAATGTATATTTATAACAGAATTGATCTTCCGGTAAGCACCGCTTACAGTTTCCATTGACCTAAATCATCTACTTGCACTATCCAAATCCCACTTGCATTTTCAACTCTAGGAATTCAGCTATCCCAGGTGTCTGGTTTTCTGCTATCACTTCAGGAGGAGATTTCAGCAAAACCATGCACAGTAGTAGCACAAAACATTTTGAAAACCTCTCTCCTGTTTATAGATATTGCAATGCTTTTGGAAGTGTTAATTGAAAATTTAGCATTGGGTGCTGTAAAGTTGATCAACTTGCCTTTGAAAAAAGAAGTCTCATATCACTCAAACCAGACCTTGGAATTTAATCTGCCTCCAAATGCATCGGACAAAGGATTTTCTGAAGGTTTAAATATAAGCCAATATAAAAATCAAAGGGCCATTCCTTTAGGATTAGCATCAAAACAAGTTGACACTTAAAAACCCACACAGTACACTAATTAGATCTTAACAAAAATCATGCAACTTCTTAATTATTTTTAATATACTTCTACTAAGTGCTGCAAACTAATGCAAGATCTATAAGATGTTAAGGAAAGAGAGATCAGTCTGTGGTATTTATGACTTTAGTCATTCTTTCTCAAAACAACAGATGAAATAAAATGTATGACATTCCCAAAGAGGGAGTTTCTACTGTAATTCATCTTAAAATGCAATGTTCTGTCATCTCCAGTAACACTTACTGAAAGCAACCATCAATACTTTTTGTCAAAAACCTGCACTCTGTGTAAAATGTTCCATCAATCTCTATTTACATAAAATAAAAAACTTTCAGTGTGATTCTAAAGCAGAACCATTCAGATTCTCAGTCTTCCATTTTCATGCTCTGTTGAAAAATTATTTTGACTGACACAAAAAAATTCCCATGCCTAACAATTTATGGTAAGGGTTGATTTTTTTTTTTAATGTAAAGCAAAACCACACAGAGTTGTTCTTTTCCATTGATCAGTTAAGCAAAACAAAGCATTTTTGTGTACTTTGAACCCTATCCAGTTTTCCTTCTATGTTTAAACAGTCTAAATAGTCTTACTTAATAATTGGTGACCAATTTTGCAAACTAAGCAATTTATTATAGTTCACTTAATCATGTTCCTGTATCCCACATGCTTTCCAGACATATAAAAAGCACTCAGAGTCACCATCCTATAATTTTACTCACATGACCAGTACCATAAATTTCCCTCAGAACTAAATCACAAGGAGAAGAATATATATGTATTCAATGCTGTTGGGTTTTGGGGGCATAGTTTTCTAATCCTCATATCACATTCACAGTGTTTCTAAGCTATTAGGCATTAGCAGATCAATACTCAAATAGTTGTTGTTAAGGAGCATGGAGGAAAACTGCAGCAGAAATATACAGCCACAAAGCAGTCATTCATTTTCCAAGTACCAAGTTCACAGCCCTGTTACTGGCCACAGCCAGAAATGAACTAGTTGACTTGAAAAGGAGACTGCAGAGAGGTTTCCAAGTTCTTTCTGTCAGGGTTTCCTCTAGAATAGACATGTTCTTTTGCTTTATCATCTTCTCAAGGGAAACTGTACCCCACTGTGAAACCAAACCACGTCTTTCGTCCTGGAAGAAATGAGACTGGGACAGGCAATGGCAAAGTACAGCAGAGCTACCATGGACAGATCACACAAACCCCAACACCACCGGGCTCCAGAACAGCACTCCAGGGCACAGAGCAGAACCTGGGTCCCCCCTGAACCCACAGCCAGACCCCATCAAACAACTGCACAATATTGCCTTCTCACTGAACAGATTAGATCAAGGATTTACCACACTTTGTGTACTCTTTCTACAACTACTTGTAGAAAACTATTCTGATCAATGGTCATTAGTTTGTAAGTTTCATTTTAAAAGATAACATGAACTAGATATCTTTTTTCTTCTTATTGCTAAAGCTTTTGCTCACCAAATCCCTAAGGTGACTTAAAGCTGGGGACATAATTACAGATTTGCCATCCTACTCCACCCCTATTTGTTAGTTTATGAGCAGATCTTTTGCCATTTAAATATGAAAACACTCTGAAAACAATTAACTTCTCAGAAAATATTGCAGAAATAGAATGTGGTCACCTTCTCTGAACTGTAGACAACAGAGAGCCGACAAAGAAAGCAAGCAAATCCTAAGGAAAATAGGAGAACACCTAAAACAATACCTAAAGAAGAAAAGAATGCCAGCATTTAAGTAGGGATCTTTAAACCATCAGAAGATAATAGACTCAATTACAGCATTAAAATCTAATGGACAATCAGATACAGAATTAGAAAGGTCTTATAAAAATTTCTAATTTTCATATCCACTATTTGGGATAGACAGTAAGACCTTTGTGAGCTCAACCAGCTTCATTCCCACGGGGGAAAAAAATTCTTGCCAAATCCCACCTATTGATAAATAAATAAAATAAATTTTAAGAAGACCACAACCCATTTTCTGGAAGCTCTCACTTCCACACAGCTATATGGAGCCACAGTTGGGCTCCCCCTCACATAAAGCACATGCTAAATTTGCTGGCTGAGTACTATCACTTGGAGATACAATCCAAAGCTCAAAGAACAAGATATTTATTGCTCCCTTTTCTAACAGATGAGAGACCCAAGCCAGGACTCCTCCTCTACACAAGTTACATGAATTAATTAACTTTTCTAAGTCCTAAAATTCAACAATTGATACGTCAGTAAGTAAAACTATTTCAACTTCACCTCACAGTACTGAAATTAGCAGTGTATTTGTTATAAAAAATCTACCATTTGATTTCTCCTCTTTTTATATATACATATATTTTTATAAATTACTAATGTCTTTCCTGGAGCGAAATGGATGAAATAATATCTACACAAAACCATCTTTCTTCCGAAGGGAAAAAAACCCAGCACAAATCGACTCAACAATGGGGAGCTATTAGCAATGAATACACAAGCAGTGCTCAATTCTGCACAATCATCATTACCCACACAGCTGAACACCTAATGTGCTACTTCTAGAACAGTTACAAAGTGGCTGCCTACACTGTTTTATAGACAGTCAAGAAAAGTAAGAATATGATGTATGGCTAAGAAGAGAGAAAAATGTTGCATTTTTTTCCCTTGCACATAAAATAATGTCCAGTTACACAAAAAACGCAGCTGAAGATCTCAAGGCACCTTGCTTTTTTCAAGTCATATAACAAAATCAGGTACAGTACAAATGCATCCCTTTAGGTGAACCTAGTAGTCACTTGATTATAGCAGGCATATAAGAACTAGAGGCCAAAGAACTACAGGATTTTAAAGCTGTGGTTTTTTATTAAACAATAAAAAGGTAACACCTCCCAATTACTATAACATACATAAAAAACCAACAAATGAACAATAGCAAACAATGTTACTACAGGCTTCTTTTTTCTTATTAACCTGTCACATGCCAGGAAAGCTAAAAGTCAGTTTTAAAAAAGACAAAATTTTTATCAACACCATGAAGCTGTGTGTATCATCTCAGATGCTACTGGACAGACGATGTGGGGAGAACCTATTAAAGGGATGCATCCTTTCCCTGCATGTCTAAGATTCTTTGCTCACAAATTCATGGTTTGCTTGTATCACTTCACTGTACAGTTGGCCTCCACCATTCTTCCCTTGGGAAGGAATAAAACTAAAAAAAAGAAAAGGTCAATCTACCCTAGGAACATCAAGGGAGAAGAGAAATCTGTTCAAACACAACCAAATGTGCCCTGGAACAGTTTTCACTTGCTTCAGTAGACAAACCATTATTAAACTTCTGGTTTTTTATTAATTACTGTTATTAAAAAAAAAAATAAAGAAAGGAAAAAAAAATAAAAATAAGAAAAAAAACCACAGGTAATCATGCAAATAGAAGTAAAGAAGTTGACTGTGAAACTTTTTTCTTGCTTTCACCAAGTACTGATTAAAATGCCTATAAGGGTCTTTAAAAAGCTGACAAAATAAAACTGTAATAGCGCAGTGCAGTAGTGTTTATACTTAGTTCACTGTTCCCCAGTTGTTTTTGCAAAACACAAACTAATTTTTCAGGAGTAAATTAGGCTTCAACCTTTTATGCTTGTGGGGAGAACAAGTTCATTGGGAAGTCCTTAGGTTGCAAAGAAAAAATGCCCAATTTAACTTCATTTTTTTTCAGGAGAGTGACACAACTAGAATTTGACTCAAAAATTCTAAGAAACATTATTCCAAGGAGTACACAATCAATCTAATCTGGCCATCATAGCTGTCAACACCCATTCTCCACCTGCCTGAATCTTAATAGAATCTTCTATTTATTCTGGCTTAAGCCTGGCTGTTCCCCCAAAAAGAAGGGCTTCAGTACCAGCAAACATTATTTTATTCCAGTTCTTCCTGGAAGAAAAAGCAAGCACTCCAAAAACCAGAGAAGCAGAACAACATACCTTAGAAAGATCCCTAGAACACAGACAAATTTCTCCTGAAGATTAGGCAAAGCCCACCTAAAAGACTCACCGTACATCAGGTCTGTTTCTAGGTTTGGATTAAATCCAGAAGTTTCCTTGCTCTAACTCCCAAGAGGATGCAATAAACCCCCAGTCCTTACCAATCCATCCTCTGGAATATCTCCTAAAGTCATTCCTGGTCTATCCCCGATATTCAACAGAGTGCTTTCATGCAATTTTGTGAACACAGCAACACACTAGATCATCCTGGCAACGTAAAAGAAGCACAACTTAAACTGGCAAACTGTCAGTGGAAAAAAGATGGGTTGACTGTAGGAAGAGGAGAGAAGGTGAAAGAACAAAGACAAAGCTGAAAGCAAAAGACACCTTTTGGAGAGCTACCCTACAGGTATAAACAGGGACAGATTATTTTCTCAGCTCTCTGCTCTAAAATATGCATTTACTCTAGAATTACCAAAGTTCTCAAGCTACCATCTCTAATCTAGTTCCTATTGATACAAAAAACCTCTCACCAGTCCGGTTAACCCACTGACTTTCCACATGGGTCAACAGCTTTTATTGGGATCTTCTAGCACCTATCCACAGTCACATACCAAAAGCCCAAAGAAACAGTTCATCAGCAGTTCCATGGGAATGGCAGTGTCACGGGACTCCATCCCCAGCAGCCTAGAACTGAGGGAGACATCTTCCAGCACAAGTGGGGAGCAGTCAGGGCATCACTGGTGTGGGCACATCAATTCAGACATGATTTTTCACTTTGATTATTCCCAACAAAAACAGGTTTACCCAAAGCCCAAATCATTCCTGCTGACCATGCAGTGAAAAACCTATTGAATAAAGGTTTGTTTTGCTAATACAGCACCACTTTACATTCACCTATATAACACAAGTAATTTCAACTGGAAAATGTTTATAGCAAAACTGGGCTGAAAACAGCACTTACTGCCCAAAGTTTAAATATCACTCAAGAAATATTTGTACTCAAATCCCTAGAATCTGGGGTATATCTGTGATGGCCAGACAGTGAATCGGGGTCAAAAGAAAATTTATACAGCTTAAGTAAAAATATCAATTGGCTTTGACCTCACTCAGGAAGAGATCACAAAACTATGCAAAATTTATCAACTGATGCATGTTAATGAGGATTACCTGTGTAAAATTTCTTCAGCCAGTGCAGGAGTGCTAACTTCTGCTTAAAGAAAAAGAAATGGATACAAACAGGAAACCAATGTACTGGCAAACTTAAAAAAAAAAGAAAAAAAGAGAAAGGCTCACGCATATAGCAGCTCCAAAACACAAATATCTATCATTCTTTTGTCCTGGTCTTGTCACTGTCCAGGAGCCAGCATAAAAGTACAAGATGAAAACCATTAATTTTAGGCATCATGCAAAAATAATCCAAATCAATTGCCTCCAAGCTCCCCAAAATAAAAAGTGAGCAAGTCTGATCAATGACTTTCCATTAAGATGATGAAAAACGGCTGCTGAATTTGCTTAAGGGAACACAGAAGCCCTGCACACACTGCACCGCTCTTTGTTATCTCTAGTTGAAAGACAGTACAGATAAAGAAATCTGCCACAAGAAATTTTAAGACTCATCCCAGGTGGCCATAAAAATAACAGAATTCCAAAAATTTAGAAACCAAGCCCAAGCCTATTACAATTTTAGAATCCCCACTTAACATTTCCCAAATTAAAAGTCCTTCCAATAAAAACAGAAATTTAAATCTAAAAGCCTGCATTAGTGAGCACTAGCTCCTTCCAACTGTTTGTTCAGAGACTCTCCAACAAGCATACAGCACACTGTAAGAATTCAATTTGGAAACCATCATCTAAAGCACAGAGGAGAACAGGAAAGTCATATTGCTATAATGCTTAGATTATCAATCATCCTGACAGTTTATTGGCTTTATCACCACACATACCATTAAAATGATGTCTGGCCTAGAATGTCAGGAGGCAAACATTAAACAGACCAGGATTAAAAAGCAGATCCCAAACAGCACTCCAGTAAAGTTTCCCTTCCACTCTGAAATTAGTTAGAGCTGACTAAGTAACTGGCACTAGACTTTGAAGAAATATACAGCCTAAAAGGCGCAGAGTCAACACAGACTTGACGAGCTGATAGGTAATGTCATGTTATGGCAACTCTAAAGCTCCTGCCGTTGATTTATCACGTACTGTGTGCAACAGAATGATTGCTAATGGAGGGGGGCGGGGGGGAAGCAAAACAACAACAGCTTCATTTGGTGTTCCTTAGAGCCAAGGGCTTGAGTCAAAAGGGTCAAATGAACTCTTTGAAGTCAAGGAGCAACATGGTTTTTTTATCAATTTTGTAATTATCAAACACACATTAAAAATTACATTTTTACAACAAAGTAATTTTAGGGATTAGGAAAATCTAACAGTGACAAAACATATTCAGAACTCAGTTGTAACAGGTAACTAAAGAGATACAACTCCTGAGCTTTTAAAGCATAGCTCTGTGTGCTAGTCTGCTAACTAAATTCTGACGCAATTAAAATTGTGTATCAACAGGGTGCAAAGGAGAACTGTGTCATTTGTCCAGAACCATACCTCCATGTGCTCAGGAACATGCAAGCAGGCAGTTACAGATAATTAAATGCAACTCCGCTTTTCTCCAATCCCCAACCTCAAAAAAACCTGACATTTCTAAGGATTATTTTAGTTACTGTTTCCTTCTTTTTGTTTTCATTTTCCCCCAAAATGTATTAGCATTTGCACTGTCCTCCAGTTTCATTTAGAATAAATATGTCAGTTTTAAATTACAAATAAGCTAATGGCATGTCCAACCAAGAGAACCAGTCAAATAATCAGGTCACTGTATTTGCTGAAAATATACTGTTTATATGCTTTCTTATGTCAGTCAAAACCAACATGCACATACTCATCTCGATTTTAAACAGATAAATCTAATAGCAATTCCAGCCTTCTATACTGATTAATCATGCACATTGCTTAAAGGAGTGCTTCTACCTCTGAGAAAGGTGCTGGGACATTTACTATTTGCCAAATACTGATAAATCTTTGTTGCTTGAGCACTGAAGCTTTAATATTTAGATCCCCTTGCAAGTAAGATTCAACTCTGTAATTACTATTTTACAGTCCACACTCATATTTTGAGGGACTGAAGCACTCTTTTTCAGTACATGCTGTTCTTTCTTAATTAAGACAGCTAAATGAAATTCTAACTTAAGAAAAAGTGCTGACTTCATACTTGATAAACCGTGGCAGCAATTTGTAGTAAAAATCACTCTTATCCTTAACTGTGACATTTACTATGTATTGGCTCACACAAGAATTTCAGTAAGGTCACAGCCACAGTGGAAGTCTCTCTGAGCTGAATTTTAAAATACAGGTAAAGGCATCTAGAACTGTTATCTAGCAGAAACATACAAAACACATACAAGACCACAAACAAGACTGAAGAGGAAGAAGACCGAACATTTGGCTATCTCCTAAGACATGAACACTTCTCAGGAATCTGGCATCACCTCTCATCAACCTCTGAATAGCCCAAGAGGAAACCCTAATCGACCAAGAAGATATTTTTCATTACAAACCTTAAGAGGAATCCCTTTGTTGCCTCTACTATCACACTGAGGCTGAGAAGCAAGGCCTGGGACTGACCTCACCATGGAACCATATCCAACAAAGGGAAGTTTAGATGCTAAATGTACTATTGGAAGGCCAGGAATAGAAGAAGGAGGCCTCAGAAAAGTGCAGATTACCAAAACACACACAGATATGAACTACTCTTTCATCAGCCATTCTTCATACATTGCTAGCTCTCCACAGTTATTTGAAGGAGGGCTGGAGGGAAGCATCCACAGCAGAAAAATGGGGCAGGAGAAAACACACATAACCCACCTATAAGTGTTACTGTGCTGGTTTCAAAGTTGGCAAGGAGAACAAGAACAATTTCCTTCAGAAGGTGATGAATGCCTACCAAACAAGCAGTATCGAGACCAGCAGCTTGAACAGAGCAGAGAACAGTGGCATTTGCCTCAGGAGTGTCCACTTCATCAACACCTGCCCTCTCCCAGCACATAAAACACACTGCACTTGTAGCAACAAAGTGTTATAGCAAACCCCAAGATACTATGAGGGCAGAGTAATTTCATTTCACACTGCATCAGGGTGCACTAAATTCAGATTTCTTCTCCACAAGCTTTACTTCTCATACCACAAGTGCTGTACCCAGCAAGTCCCCAAGGACCCAGGCCTCACTAGCAGTTAATGATCCATTAGACAGCCACCTTGATGCAAACCAGAAGGTGGCTAATGCTCTAACAAAGTGGTCCTAAACTACAATAACAGACAACATTCAAGGATTACAGCCACTATAAACCAGTAGCCATAGTTAATAACTGTAATATTTCATTAAAATAGCTAGAAATAATGCACACCAGATACCCAAACAATTACAGATGACCGCAATGGTATTAGAAAAGTTGCAATATAACACTGAACAAAAACAAGTTAGACGTTTGCAACAGCACACTAAATGTGTCTTTAGAGCATAAACTCTTTCTAGTTGTTTCACCATCAGAGACACAGAAATATTCAATGAAGAAGAGAAATCCAGAGAAATAGCTGGTGACATTAACAGTCAAAATAAACAAGCATCTAAGTACTAAGAGTACTAAGAAGACTTTCACCCTGTTTCTATGCAGCTCAGCCAATAAAACTACCTTTATAACTTCCATTTGCTTACATATTTCCTGAAGACTAGCACACTAGTAGCTATGTCATAAGATATACCTCAAACTATGCATGGTTTAAAAATGTACCACAATCACTTAATTGTCCTTCCATGCCCCTTGCAAATTAATTTACAGACCTAGGACTAGAATAGTTTAAAAATTATAATCTTAGTTTAAATATCAAAACAAATTATATTTCTGAAGAACAATGTAGCATGGTTTGGGTAATGACCAGTACTGACAAGATGGCAAAGAAGATCCTTTAAATTACAAAGCTACATCTAATATACTGCTATTGCAAAAGGTATATAGAAGCAAGGAAAAAAAGGGCAAAAATTAATATATTAGCTACTTAATTTATGTTAAAAATCATTATAGAGCAAAATAAATTTAGTATTAATAACATGAAACAGAATTCTTCAGAAAGCTTTGTGTCTTGATAAATGAAAAGCATACCATGAGTGCTAATGCCCATTTATCAGAATTAGACTGTATTTTCAGTGTTTTGTTGGATAGCTTGTACAAACTATATCCACTGAAAGCCTAAAAAAAAAAAGGAGGCCAAATAAAGAAAATCTAGTTGGAATAAAAGAGGGGAAGTGTGATTTCCACAGAAGTTCCGTAAAACACTGTTTTACTGGCAATATAGTTAGCCTTTGGCCATGTGCCATACACCCAGAGAAACACAGGCCCTATAAAAAGCCTGTGACATGGTGCAAAAGAAGAGTTTTAACACACCCTAAAACACACAGATGGCAATGACAAAGATATTTACATTTTGAAAGAATGCTCCTGTAGTTTTGTAAAAACTGCAATCAATTTCATCACTGAAGGAGAAAGCTTGAGAAGATGAAGCTAAATTAATTTGGTTTCTTTTCTAGCTGGTTTAGAATTTTTATTTGGTTTGTTGCTTTTCAGAGGTGCACGAATTGAGTACAGATGAAGCGACTGCTAGCTAAAAAATGTCTCAAGATCTTGTGGCATAGCAGGCACTACTGCCTCCCTGGGCAGCCTGTTCCACTGCTCTGCCACCCTCAATGTAAAGTTCTTCCCAATGCTGAGGTGGAACTTGTTGTGTTTTAGTTTACAGTCATTGCTCTCTGTCCTGATTCTGGGCACTACTGAAAAGAGTCTAGCAGCATCCCCCCAACAACCACCTTTGAGATGCTTGTATGGACTGATGAGGTTCCCTCTCAGTCTTTTCTTTTCCAGACTCAAGAGGCCCAGCTCCTGCAGTCTCCTGATGAGTCCCCTCATCAGAAAGATGCTCCAATCCCTCCAGTCCCATCTCCGTGGCCTCCACCAGAGCCTCTCCAGAAGCTCCTTCTCTTCTTTGCACAGAGGAGCCCAGAATTGGACACAGTACTCCAGATGTGGCCTCACCAGGGCTGTGAATACATATGTTTATGTATGTATACTTGTAGCAGTTATTGAACAACAAGCTGCAGTGTGGTGCCCAGCACAGTTACAATGCAATTCCAGCCTAGATACAACTTAGGAGTCAGGAACAGAAAGCTGTCATTGTCTTCACATGTCTGATACTTACTCCTTTTTTCCATCTCCTAAGTCCTGTCCCCAAAAAGCACAGTAAGAGTATCAAGGCCATTACCCACATAGTTTGAAGATACTCAAAGGTCCCAGTCATTCTGACCTCACTGAAGGTAAACACTTGCTTTGTGCAAGCCTAGAGTACAGCTTTCAGTTTAGTCTAGTTTTCTTCAAAAATAGTCTAGTCTGCACTTGCTTAAACCAGTTGTGCAACAAATCAGTGATCAGCAAGCGAGGACTTCTGGGGGATGTGCTTTCAAGTTTCATCGCTGCCAAATAAAACCACTAACATAGATGCAGTCTCAGTTATGTCTGACCTACCCAAGGGAAAATGAACAGCAGCAGTTCCAGGAAGGCTGGAAGGCATCAGATATCCTGCTGAAAAAACACATGGTGAAAGTATACCACTACACCCTATAAGCAGTGTTTACCAAGTCAAACCAGATCCCACAGCTCCTAGTCCTGGAGAATCCCAAGCCTTCCCTTCCAGGGGATACCCTTTCACATACTCCATTACTCTCATCCAACTGTTTATTGCCGTGCAGTTACAGCACCCAGCCTTCAGGGTACAGAGTTTTTGGGAAGCAACAAGATATACTGGGTTGTGTCCTCCAACCATGTTGGGGCAGGTGGGCTAAAAACCAGTAATCATATCCTACTTCAGAGCGTGAAAAGATGATTTTTTTTCCCCCACCTATTCTTGGAAAAATATTCTTCCTTAACTTAGGAAATAAGAATTAATAATTAAATTTCTTGTATGTCTACAATTTCAATGGTATTTGTAGAACTGATAATTCTCCTACTCATCAATGCAAACCACTATGAACTTCAGAGATACTATGAAAAATCCAGTAGTATTAATTTCTGGGGGAAGATTTTAATCATCTCCTCCAAGCAGTTTAAGGTACTGCTATACAGTCTGCACTGAAGCCATATCCAGAATTGGAAATTCTTATCCTTTAAGAAAACTGCATAAACTACTGTTGTAACAATCACTTTCATAAATGACCACCCAAACTGCTGTTACTACTTTATACTAAAACCCCAAATATAATTAAAGTCTCAGAATGAAAATCATACCTTTACTACAAGGTATACCTACATGTCTTTCTATTCACTGTACTAAATAAAGAAAAATACTGCCAAAACAGCAAGATTTAATACTTCTATACCAACTATAAAAGTAAGTAAGCATTTTGAAATCAATGAGTGTATAGGATCAAAACTGAGTTTCAGCAACAAAGCCCTTATGCATTTTTTCAGCAGCTACCAGGACACTGCAGGCGCATTTGCTGTCTAATTCTGATCTGCAAAGAGATCGACATTCCAAGCTTGCCAAAGCTGTTTTTCTGAAGCAAGTGTTCTTCAGTCAACTAAAATGCAGTAGTTTAGGGCATGCAGCTCTCTTACCTGGTGTTAATTTTTGCTAAACAACTCAGAGAATGGAGCAGTTTGGAACTGAAGACAAAAGTGTCTCAGGACTGCCTCTATTTTCTAAAGCTTCACTGAGAGGAACCCCTTACTTGTTCCCAAACACTAGTCACAGAGCTAAAAATAAAATAATTAATAAATAATACATATAATTTTTTTTAAAAAAGAATGTTTTCAACTCAGTCTTCTTTTTACCATCTTCAACCAGTATCCGAATGCTACTATGACCTGTCTGAATCTAAAGCTTTCTGAGTTTGGATAACATACCCTGCAACCATACAGGTGTTCAAAGACACTAATGGCAGCTGCCACAACATTCCATTATCAGCTGCCCAAATTTGATGAATTTGTTTTCAGACCTCAGAACAATCATCACCAGATACAAAAAGGCTCCTGCCAAATGAAGGATGTTGCAATTCCAAATTATGAAAAGGAAAACAATTTTACTTATCCTCAGTCCTTAAAAAACGGCTTCACTTGAAGTGAGGGGGGAAGAAAAAGCAGAGAGTAAAGGGAGAGAAATTTTTTGCTGAATTTTTGAAAGATAACCCATCCATTGTATTTCAGAAGCCAAAATATTTCAGTGCACAATTTCTCAAATTAGTTTCAAAAAAGAAAAAAATCAAACAGAAAAGAAAACCTGCAGCTAGTCAGAACCAGACCCTGTGAGCAACACCTCACTAGTAATGTCTGAGACTCCATGCAGCTGACTTTCTCGATCCCAAAGAGATCACACCCACATGCACACCACATACACATTCCCCCCTTCCCTTAGGAATGTATACTCACACTGGATTTCTTCCTGCCAAAGACACCTGCATCCTTCTTCTGTTAAAGTTTAACAAAACAAAGCCACCTTTTACTGGTTCCACTGAGGAAATGCCAAGTTCTAAAGTTACAGAGACCTCTAGAATGTGACAGCTCTCACAGAAAAAAAATATTCCCTAAAAGTAGTTGCCTACTGATAGGGGAGAAACAGTTTAACCATAAGAAACATCTCTGTGCAACCTTGGTTGCATACACAATGAAATGAAGAAAAGCTGGGGCTCTGGAATAAGAGCTTTGAAAGACATTTCATTCAAGCTAGCACACACCAGTAGATTTTGGTTCAGAAAACCAGGTACTGTAAAGAGATGATACATATTTTCTTATTTTCCATGCCGGAAATACAGCATCAAATTTTAAAAATTAAACATTATTTCACACAGGCCACAAAAATCAGTGTCCTTTTACAAAAAGTAGAAAGTCTCCAGACATCCTTTACATTCTTTCCAAGAGCACTGCTCAATAAACCTTGCAACCTTGAGGCTTTTAAATGTAGTAGTGATGATATCATCATTTTAAAAGCATTTTAACAAAACATTAGGAGAAACAATTTCTTTTCTCAAAATCAAAATAACAGTAACCAAGTTGATTAAAAGTGGCTTATACTAAAAATATTGACAATATCTGCATTTATAGGCTGCTTTATGTAAGAGTAGCAAACAATATACAGAATTCTGAAATAACAAAAAAGCCCCTTGAACTAATGTGGCACAATAAACATTTCATTCAAACTCCAAGAGATACATGCCAGAAAAGCACAATTTTTACATTACAGTGAGTAAGAATAAATACTAAATAATAAATATTTGGAAGAAGACACTATTTCCAGCTATTGTACTTAAAAGCTCAAAAAATGTTTTCAATTCTAGGCATAGAGCTGCTCTGAAAGCCACATTGAATATATTGCCTTTGTTTGTTTAGGTTATGCACAAATAAATATTGGGATGACAGTTAAAGACACATCCTTGAAGTAGTCTACCCAATAAATTTGGAAAGAGAAAGAAGAGGAGGAGGAATAAAAAGATGCAGCTGTATAAGATTTTCTTTGTTGCTTGCTTGTTAAGGAATCCTTCTGGCACAACTGAGGGGATTATGAATTCACATGTGAATTTATCCCCTATTAAACTTTTAGTGAAAGGGTCAGTTAGCAGGAATGATAAAGCTCAAGAACACCAGTCACATGCTGGCAGAGCATCAGTGACTGGCTCTACTCAGGCATGTCCCTGGTTTATAGCTTGAACATCGAGAGGAAGCTACAGGGGCGGGCAGAAAACTGTCCACTTGTGAAAAGACTAGAAATAGTGCAAAGTTTCACACAAGACAAAGGCAGTGTGACTTCACAACTTCAGGTCCCACTTTTTCACCTCTTTTTTTTTTTTTTTTTTAAGAGAGCACCAAGGAGGACAGAGCAGGTTAACATCTCCCATCTCACTGGCAAGGGCTCTCATCATCTCTCAGCACTTACGTAGCACTTTGGCCACCCAGATCTTCCTATTTTGCACTCCAACCCCTTCCGCTGGGTTACCTTAGCTTCCAAGCAGCATTCCTGGTCCCACACATATCACTGCTGTACAGGTGGTAGTTAAAAATATACAGCAACTGTGCCAGTGCTGAAGTCTTGTCAATATTCACATTTACACATCACCTCAATACCACATACTTTCTTTTTAAAATTTATACTTCTATTGCTATTGTGCAACATTAACAGCACAATCCGTCCTGTGGTTGTGTTATTTCTACAAAAGATTTGGTTCAAGCTTTTGGGGTGAAGAAAAAGGGAAAGTACAAAGGCCAGCAACAATACAGCAGCTACAGTCATGATGCAAGACTCACCTTTGTTATGACAAGAGGTTCTGTAGAGACAGTCTGGTCTGCGCATTCTCACCAACCACCATGTCCACTGTCCAGGTGCCCTGTCACCTAACTTGTCTTCTTCAAAGCTCTTGGGGATTGAGCATTCTCTAGAGTCAAATGAATTTGACCTTTCCCTAATACTCCCCAGCTGCAACCCACACATGGTTTGAGCACACACCTTGGCCCCTAAGCTCTTCCAGGGCCCCTGTGATAGGCCTGTAGGCTGGCTGAGCTCAGCACAAGGAGGGACATACCTGCTGGTGCAGCTCTGTCCTCAGGACCATGTTGGGAAACATCTGCTCCCTTCCCCAGTGTGTGACTCAAAGAACCCAGCAGCACGCACTTCACTCGCCTGCACCTGCAGAACCTAATGGGTGAAGTGTTTTCTGTTGAGACTTTCTGAAGCCTTGTCGTTTTAGGAGTCAGTGGTAATAAGGCAAACACCTTACTTGGCAATCCATTTTAAAAGTACTAGCAGCAAATTCTTTTGCATTAAGTGATACCATAGTTGAGACAGCCACGATACACAGAGTATCACCCCACAGTATTAGAATGCTTCAACCCATACAGAGTAACACCATACCTGATCAGAAGGCTTCAGGCATCTATCCATACAGAGCAACATCACACCACTTCGGAAGGCTGCAAGCAACTGCCCTTAATCTTTAGCCCAGCCTTTTATACCCTCATGTTGATGCATTGCACCTGTGTGCCCTTTGTTTCCCTTTGGTCAGTGCCCAGGCTCGTTAGCTCCAATATGATTCACCTGCTGCTCACAGCTGCATCCACTGGGGATGAGGCTCAGCCCAGCCCCACCCCAATTACCACAAACTACACACACTTGTGTGCCTACTCAGAGACAAATAAAAACATTATATAATAACAAAATAACAAAATCCTGACCTTCAGAAAAATTTTACAAGGAAGGAAAATTTTGGAAGGAAGCATATTGTCTAACAGCCCTCTAGATATGTTGTATAGAAAAGTGAAGAGATCCAAAAATTCTGATATAATACTTCATTTACCCATAATGTGAAACTATTTTACACAGTTATTCACAGAAGCTAGATAGTGAAAACTGGATCACATACATTGAAATTGCTTTCAGGTAAAAGAGTTTGGATTAAACATGCTTTCTGCTCACTTCCCACTCCAAGTAACCCAATTGCCTATAATTATACACTTGCTTTTTCTGCCCATTGTGGTTTGATCAAAAATATCCCTCAAAAAAGCTTCTTTGGTCAGTTTCAGTCCGCAGCAAAATTTATATAGCATCCATTTCTATTTCCTGCAAGGATCAATAGCCCAGCACTTCTGCCAAATATTTGTGTATGCAAGTTCAGACTTCACTTTTGTACCATTTTTAGCCATCATTCAAATTGCTTCCACCATTAATAGAAAGAAAAAATGAACTTAGTTACAACAAATGGGGTATTAATTTATTTATTTAATTTTTTTCATATTAAACACAAAGAGTTTTTCTCGTGTTTGACAGAACAGGCTTACTTAGTCATATTTTTCTCAACTCTTGTTTTTAATCTTTTCCAAATGGTCAATTTTACTGCGATATTGATGCATATGCAATTCCATGTGATGCAATTGTATTGCACTGCTTAATATATGAAAAACCAAAGATCAGAACATTTAGCACCTGCAAAGCAATCTTCAATCACCATCTTTAGCCTGATAATAAACTAAGTAAATGACAGTCGTGTGCCATGCTAATAAACTAACACCAGAGGACTGAAAAATGTGAAAACAACTTTTAAAAATAAGTGGTTATTTAGCATAGATTTAGATTCTGGAAGATGCGACTCTTTTATATTATTTTAAAGGACAGTGTGCAATCTGTAAGACAATAAAGTTTAGTACCAACTAATCATCAGATAACAATATTTTTATCTCATAATGAGGATACAGCTAAAAAGTGCCTTCACCATTCTAGGCACTGCTCAACTGCTGGGTTTTTTTCATCCACACAAAAAGAAAGTGAATAGCCATTGAAATAATTTAAGTATCTTCTTTTATAAAATATAAATAAATAAAGCAAGCTTTCTATTATACAGTTTGGAGAATTTTTGTTGTCAGAATTTGTCTTTTTTTTAATATTTAGAAAGGAGACTACAATGAAGAAAAGCAAGTGGGTTTGCCATCAAAAGCATTCATTGCTCTGACACACAAACACCTGTCAGTGGAAAAAGTCTTCAACTTCTTCATTTCTCTTTACTATGAAGAAATGCGTATGAAGCTTTCAGACTATTTTCTTCCAGTGTTTTGAAGTACCTTTCAGTTCACATGAAGGCTAACAATTGCAAAGAAGCAGAAGAGAAGGAAAAACTGGCAAAATGGAAAGACTGAGGAGCAGTGAAAGCCTCCCTGCTTATAGCTATTCTTTTGTTGAACACTCGTATGGCACACCCATCTTAAGTACAGCCGAAATGATATACCAAAAAAAACAGGAAAAATATTTCAAAAGTTTAATTCCTAATGTAAATTTCCTCCCCTGCAATTCTTTTCTTCTGAGTGAGATTTACACATTAACAACACAAATCATGAAATATTTAATGAGCAACAGTAATAGAACATTATTAACATAAAATTAAAATTTACATGTGGGTTTTTTTGCATTTATATAGCAATCCCTAATTACCTTATTCAGTGTGTAACTGCAAAATAACTACAGTAGCCTAAGTTGGTTTTATAGCTAACACTACTACTGAAACAAGAGCCAACGTTTTTAGAAAGTGTATGAAAAATGTTACAGATTATTTTGAAATCACTGTTGCACATGGCCACATAAATGGAATTAAGCTTACTAATTTTGTAAGAAAAAAATCCCAAAGTATCCGTCTTTCACTGACATAAATGAAAATCTTTACAAATTTCACATTAAAAAAAAAAAAAAAGACAACTCCCAGAAGCATCAAGCCAGTAATCTTGTAACAGCAAAGCCCACTTCTTGTGGATTAGTAAACCCTCACTTACATCTGATAAAGTAGTTCTTCCTTCAGCTCTCCTTGCTTAGCCGCCCCTATCAATCCAGGGATACCTTTTCTCTGAAACAATTACACTTGAGGAGTTTTGAACTTCTGGTGCAGACTAATCCATTTAACTACAGAAGCACCTTTCAAGCTTCCATTTGACACAAGTCCATCGTTCATCATTTGCTGGTGCATATGCTTTTTGCTGACAGAGCTCCATTACTAGAAAAAGCTCAGTAAGTAAAGCTGATTTGAAACAACTATATATTATAGATAGCCTGCATGAGACACACTGATTTTGAGTCTAGAAAATCACCACATAAAAAAGAAAGAGGGGAGGGGTGGCTGGAAAGAACTATTTAATTATTAATATACTTTCACTTCTTACCAACTGCTGCAATGTGATTTATTAGCGTTAATTTGCAATTTACTTGGGCATGGGAAGAGAAATTTAACTCTATATAGCAAAGTACATAACATGCTTTGGAATTCTTGGACCAGAAATGTTTTTGCCTTTGATTAACATCGCACCAATGCTATCACAGAACCCTACCAACTTTAGCATGTTGTAAGATCATCAAGCTGGAAATCAATATGCTGAACCATAAATTCTGCAGCACCAGCAAGAACATATTTGATTCTATTTTTTGACCAGTGACATAATTTAGGTAACATTAACAAGGCATTTCTGCAGTGTATTTGGCAATAGTAAGTGATTTACCAACACGCATGAAGGATCAGCATTTGCTGTGGTTTAATATTTTAGCCTCTATTTTGCAGCTACAAGTATAGGGCAAGGAGGGGTTAAGTAATATACTCAACATCCACATTTTCTTACTCGTCACTCTGGCTAATAAACCTTATGGCTACTGGGAGTGGGTATAAGAAGGTTTTGCCAGTTTGGCTGGGCTCACTCAACCATCAGTTGTTTTTTTTGAGAGAGAGTCAAACCATAAAAAAATACAGGGAGTATAGTAATGAGAGCTGGTAGCAAAGTAAAGGGTCTATCAATAAAGTACAATTAGCCTTCACAAAGTTCCTTTAAGGCTCCATGAAAAAAAGCACTTCCATGAAACCAAGGAGGTACATGCTCAGTCTCAATGTCAAGTAATAGTTATATCCTTGCTTTTCCAAGTGTCTTGCTTTAAAAAGGGATAAAGTCACCTCCCCTAATATTCACAAATGTTGGGCCAATCTCTTGTGGAAAGAGTGAGAGAAAAGAAAGACAAAAGAAGCAGATGAGATCATAACAGATTTTAGGATCTATCTTTAAGGTATAGCCAGATAAGGCCTCTTCCCACAACCAATATTCTTCTCTCTTCACTGACTGGAAGGAAAAAAGAAGTTAAAAATGGGAATGGAGATGCAGAGTTCGTTGTATCCTTGAATAGGAATTAACTTCCATGCATCATTTTGAGAGAATGGAATTGTAAATCCTACTTACATTACAAATGTTTGTACATCATAAAGTTTTTTCTTTTCAGTTTGTAAGCATAGTACGAAGAGCAAGACATGGAAGTAACAGTCAGAAAACACCACTGGGATAAAAAACAGTATCTTGATATCCCATGACTTCTTAGACATTTGACTTTGTTCCAACAGATTTGCTTGTGACACCAGTTACTTTAATCAATAGGAAGTATTCAATCTGCTTATGATGAGCTCCTTATGTAGACATCGTGAGCACTTCTCCCAGAAGACTCCATAGGAAGCCAAGACTGGAATCTGATGTCCTCTTTGCCCTCTTCAGCCTAGATGTTAAAGAAGCTACCTCAGACTGCTTCACATGTCACACAAGCAGCACAAATATGCCTGAGACATCTCAGTTTGCAAAAAAACAGGGCAAATTTCTCTGACTTTACAGTATGCTTGACACCACAACAGCAAAGCTGGAACATTCCTGACTACCTTAAGGAAGTTCACATTTATGCACACAAAAACAATCTCCAAATTCAGGACAAGAAATTTGTCTCATTACCTCCCTACCTCCCATACTGGAACTCCTGGTAATCATGCTCAGTTTCAGAGTATTAAGTTCAAATTAAAATTAGGGTCCTGTTCCACACATTTTTTTCCCTGTTATCACCTAAGGAAATGAAGAGACAAGGCAAGTGCAATGTGCACTTTACTGATGCGCTTTTTAATAGCTAATGTGATAACCTTACTTAACTAAAACAACCTAATTATCTTCAATTGTAAGGAAATACAATCGCCTTCTCCATTATTTCCCCTACCAAACCATAAACACAATCTTTCTGTTTAAAGAAAAAAGCAAGTACACTAACACATGGAAAATGGTGTTTACTGATTAACAGGTATCTCATTTAGAAGGATTCAAACTTTTTAGTATATTTTAATGAGAGGTAGAAAGCATATAAGCTGCAGACGGAAAAAAAAAAACATCAAGAGGAGTGGACAGAAACAAAAAAACAAATAGAGCTCAAATGATCAGACTGAAACAGATTTCTGAGGCAATTACAAGGGAAAACACCCCACCTTCAACAGGGACAAAAGTGTTTTCCAAAGCCACAGTGATTGCCCAATTATCCCTCCCTTCTCCTCTGTTTGAGCATCAATTTCAGACTAGTACAGGAGAACTAGGTTAACATGATCTGAGGAAGCTTAAGAGGAGTTTTAAATGCTCGCTTTTATAAATCTTTATTTTAGTGAACATGTCATACAAGCTAAGACAATAGCTGCTACCAAAATTCATTCTATTTCCAAGGATACAGTAAATGTTTAAGCGTTTAATACCTGTTTTGATCCTCAATATCATTTTCATATTTTTTTCATATATCTAGAACACAAGCACTTAAAATCTGACCTTCAGTGTTCTCCTAATTATATATTCCATATTGGCTGGATATTAGGTTGTAAAGTTGAAGAATTATATTAGCTTCTAAAGAGTCTACCTTACTTAAATAGTTTATAAAATATCACAGTTCCATCAAGGGTGTATTTGTACTTATTGGGAAACATAATGAGGAAAAATGATACAGAAAGTCAACCCAGAGAAGTTTTAAAAAGTACCATAGCACTCAATAAAAGAAATATTGTTTCCTCACTACTGCATCTGTGCTCTTAGAACTCTGAATGAGCTACACATCCTACAGCAGCTGTTCAACTCTCTGCTACTCACATTCTCTTAAAATTCAACTCTACAGCAAGCTACCAACTACATACATAACTATTTACCTTCAGAAGAATGTGTTTATCTGCAAAATATATAAGAACTATTCACTATTTCAGAAAATACACCTATTTGCAAAGAATATAAGTAAGTTTTCAAAACTTTTTTGTGTGCACATTTGATGGCATGTTTTGCTAAGAAAACAATTCTCCTCACTGAACAATCCTTCACGTTACACAAGAAATGTTTGCCTCACACATCTTTGCCAAAATTGAACTTTGAAGTCCTAAAATGCAAAATATTGATCCTTTCTTAAAGCAAACAAGCTTTAGAACTCCAGGAGACAATCTTGAGATGATCCATCCTGCATTTCACCACTTATACCTACTAAAATGGGAGAGTGAAGTACAACACGCTTGCATCTGACAGAGACTGGACCTAAACCTACAGCATGTTGATTTACACACCCATCAACATACTTGCTTCAACCAAGGTTCCTTCTGTTTCCATGCATTTTAGGTTAATTTAAAAAATGAAATTATTACAGGCCCCATTTTGCTACAAACTGAGAACGTGCACATTATTTAGCAGATTACTCACAAGCATGGTCAGGAGTAATGCATATAAAATGGCTAATGGCAATGTTACTCATTTTTTATTTACTACACAAATAGAACAGACTAAAAATGAACACAAGGTCCTGCAGGGCAAACTCTGTGTTCTGTAGATATAAAAACATTGTTCATTAAGGAAAAAAAAAAAAAATCAGATGCAGTGGCTACATTAGAGAACAGTTAAGTGTGTAAAGAATGGAAACATACATCAAAATACAACGATTTCATATTTTCTAGGAAAAATGAACAGTGATACTGATGTTATGAGTCTCCTATTTTTCATTTAGCAGGTCTCAACACTAAATTATTAACAGTGGACCACTCTACATCAGTCAAAAAGACTGAACACGAGACCTTTTGCCTGAGGTTAGACTCTGAGACACTCCAATCAGCACATTTAAACTCTTAAATATGATGTTGCCTTCAGTATTTTTTCTATCTAGCTTCAAGAGCAATTTATGAGCTTATGAGAGACAGATGCCCAGAGAGAAAAAATTGACCTGTCTTTTTCACAGGACATGCAAACTTCAAGAACCTTGAACCTTTCTAATCCATCAACAAAATACTTGTCTTCAGTTGCCAGATGGGTATTTGTAAAATAAAAATAAAAGCCACACACAATATTGAGGCTAGCAGCTCAGTGAGACAGAATTCCATCAGAATACCTACGTGAATCAGAATACTCTATGTGCATACACCTGCATGTGCATATTCACGCAAGCAACAGAGGGAGAACAAATGTAACAGAAACAGCATCAGCATTACAATGAAACCTCTTCAATGGGGAGTTTACCCAGTTTCTTACAGTAATAAAGTAGCATAGATAGGATAAGCAATTAAAAATAATTTCACAAAATATTTTTGAAAAGAAATAACGTTTTCTTCAAAGAAGAGATCAGAGACTACAATGCAAAAGATTTTCGTCAAAGTCAACTTTTTGTAATGGCTGCTTACATGCTAATTTAAATGCTTTTCTTGAGAATTATATTGTTCATTATGAAGATACAGAGTCTCTTGCTTAATTCTGTCAGAACAGCTAGGAATGTGGAATACAGAGTTAAAGCTTTACTTTCTAAATAGTAACAATGGTAAAATACATTTGCATATTTCAAAAGGTCACAGCCTACTTTTATTACAAACTGTACATATTGATAAATCCCAGCTCCAGTCAGAGGTCAGCAAAGCATGTTTGACTGGCTTCTACATACTTTATGTCTCCATGTGTACCCAAGAACTGAATACTGGAGTGTATACACATCTACAAATTAACAGTGATCCACCAGGCTTCAACATTTTTTACCTAGGAGAAAAGAATCCCTGAAGTAGAGATGCAATGTGTACTCTAATCATCAGAGCTCTCTATCTGATGAAGAGGTTTTCAGGAGTGAAGGGAAATTCATATGCTTAAATTACCACAATTGCAATTGAATTAGCATATCTTTTATTCTTTAACATGAGACTGTTCACAAAATATCAAATGGTTTTTCAGGGAGTTGTTCTCTTTCCCTCTCAAGTAGTTTCCCCTATAGCAGGTAACTCAAGAACAAGCCATCCCCAAATATCTACTTCGTGCTGGCAAACAGCAAGGAGGAATACACCCTGACGGCTTGCAGTTGTAACACTTACTTAAGAAACAAAATAAGCGGAGAAGACAAGATCACACTGAATAACATCTTTGTAGTATAAACAGCAGAACCGTAAGTCCCAAAATACTCACAGAGGTGTAGCATCATAAATATGTGCTTATGAAAAGACTGTCACAGTTTAGCATATGAAGATCATTATACCTTTTCTAGTTTAATACAAGTTACATTCACATCCAAAGATAATTTAAAATCTTAAAATCTAAGCTTTGCCAGACTGGAAGGCTGAGTTGGTTCAAATGAGCGTTGTTTGTGGATTGTTGCTAACTAAGATTTTTACCTTGTTTGAAAATCTTTTGGTCTAAGAGAAGGGCAGAAGATATTTCATTAAACTGATGTGAGCTCCCCTCTGATCCAACAGCAATTTGGCAAGGAAGATGAGCTGGCACATCAGAACACTCCATTAATTCATGAAGACCAGTAGCTTCTCTGTAAAAATATGCAAGGCCCTAACGCACTTTGACAAATGACAAAGGTTATTAAAGGACAGCTTGTGGGAGTATAATTGCTTTGTGACTTGATCACTATTAACAGAAAGAACATTGGTAGAGAGTTAACAGCATGAAACATGAGTACAGGAACCCACCAAGATCTTGACTCAGCAAAGCACATGAGGACATTAATTCCACTCCTATATTACAAAACAATTAAGAACATGGTTAAGTGCATGCTATATGACTGTCACTTAACTGGAGAAAAAAAAACTGCCATCTTTTCAGAGGCCATGACAGTCTACAACATAGTATACACAGATATATACTATATAGACAATTAGTACTGCTATGCTATGTTTTCTATAGATAATTAAACAATCCTTACCAATTTTGCTGTAGTCTTTATACAGATTATGTTCAATAACTTACAAGATGACTGAAAGTGTTTAAAGACTCCATCTCCAAAGCTCTGCCCAGAACACTCAGGGTGTCCCTCTACCACCCCAAAAAACCCAACATTTTCTGCATGCATCAGTTTCTCTATGTTTCTCAAAAATACTTACCAAAGCTGAGGCGTAAATCAACTTATATTACAAGAGTTTAATGGTTTCAAAATAGAAGAAGGAGGAACACCAGAGAGAAATCTGACAAGGTTAAAAGGAAACTGGGGAAAGGTTGAGGCCTAACACATATTAAATAAAAATCAATCATGACATTTCAAGAATTACAAAGACATAGCATACCACTGCTCAAAGTGAGGGGAAATGAGGGATAGGACTCCAAATCAAATGGCAGCACTTCCTTTGTACAGAAATAAGATACATCAACTCTTAGCTCCCTGCAAAGCACTGACTCAAGGCAAGGGCAGGGCAAGAGATTTGATGCATTGCACTGAACAAGCTCAGAATTCACCATGAGCCAGAAGCCCCTGCCTTACTCAGGGGCAAAACCTCCACATACCAGTGAGGCTCCAGACTTTGCTTTTGTGGGGACAGCTGTACCTTCCTTCTTATGTTTTTGCAGCAGCAAAACACTTCATACAAACTCATGGGAAGCATCTTGCCTGACACAACACAGAACCACCAAGTTTCAAACTTTTCTGAAAAGGCTGTGTGCCACTGAAAACCTTGCCCCTCCTCCACACAACAGCCTTAGCTGGAAAGAAAAATGCACACATGGTATATAGAAGGGTATATAAGAGAAAAAACTGTTTAAATACTTACTTTATATCAAAGGTCCAACCTACACAACAGGGAAACAATATTCTAAAGACAAAGGATTGGTCATTTGGAACAGTCATCACAGTCAGCTTTGTACCATTGGCAAAATGGTTGTACCATTAGTTTGAGGGGTTTTTAGCACAGATGTGTTGCGTAAGCAGCTAGTTTTATGCTACTTTTGTTTTAGTAAAAGAGGATGCATTGGGTCCTCAGACACTAGGCAGAGTGCAGTTGGCTAACTATTATCCACTATGGAAGGATCAAGCAGCATTTATTAAGTGCCAATTTAGACATCATCCCAATTGGTTCTGTGTATTTTGTATTTCATTGGAGTTAAGAATTTCAACAAATGGAAAAAACTTAATTAAACAGTTGTAAAAGTCCATATTTTATGTAACTTCAAATGAAAAGGTTTTCCAAGGTTTACATCCCTCTCTCTGGAATCATTTGTATCCCCAGCAGCCAACAAATGGTCAGTGTCCCAACTCCCTCGGTGTCTCAGCCAAGATACTGGTTTTTGGACTGAGAATTTTGCTGAAGTGACAGTCTAAGACTTGCACTAAGTCATCACATCTTTCCAGCCCCTCACACAATTAATCTCACCTCCTTTTCAGCCTTACTGCCTAGAATTATCTGTAAAACTAGTGTAATCTACCTAACTTATCTAGTTTGGTTTCTTTTTAACCAATTCAGTGTTGGAATATTGTCTGTATTTTATTCACCTGCTTTCTTCTCTGCTGCTGCAGACAACATCATCTCAACAAATACTGTGACTGGTCATATCCAGAGTGTTTGAGAGTCAAAGTTCAGTTTAACTAAGTCAGATGTCCACAAATGGAATACTGTTTGGAAACAACCCAACTTTGAAGTAGACCCAACCCAACTTAGTAGATGCTGCAGCTACAGGTTGTCAGCAAAGGAAACTTACTATCTCTAAATGGAATTTGCAATGAAATGTTGTGGGAGTCAGAAAATCAGTATCATACTGCTATAGCTGGGTATGGCCTCTAGACTCACAGCAGAGATTATTCTTGCATTACATCAACCCACATAAAGCAGCTATGCTTAAGGACTGAAGAAAATTTGTTTAACAACCATTTGTAGCTAGCACCAATATTAAGATCCCTAAAGACAGACAAAGTAGAAAAGGAAAAGTAGGGGTAGGGCAGTGGTGATAGAGGCAAGAAAAGTCTGAACCAATACTCCTCCAAGAACTATTCACTGATTCTTTATTTCCACACCATAAAAAACTGTCTTTCACTAAACAGATTTGCTTGTGTAATACATGATGTCAGCATAAATCATATTTTCATCTTTTGTCAGTGCCAGCTGTTTTCTTGGACTTCTCTGAAGGAGGGCAGGAAGAAAAAAATTAAAACTAATAATAATAAAAAATAAGAACCAAAACTATCTTCCAGCTTGGACAGAAAAGAGTCTTTTTGTTCCAAAGATATTTGTCTTCATGTAACCCAGCAGCACCCTCTTGTAAGAAGTCATGCAATGAGAAAGCATCACAAAGGGTTATCAAAATGCAAAGTCAGTATCAATGTCAACTTTCTACTCTTTCCAAACATGAACTTCCTTTGTGGTTATCTTATTTCCTCTTCAGTGAAGTAAATAAATACTTTTTCACATTTAAAACAAGAATTAATGTCATCTATGCCAGGACATTGAGAACATTCAATAGAAGGACAGCACTGTGTGATGAACTGAAAGTATGCCACATGTCAATAACAAAGACAAGCATTCAATCTCCTCTACTTTTGCCCCTTCTTTTTGGCTTTTATGAGATTGTGTACTTCTTTTTGCTTCTTCTTAGTCAACTAATTATTATTTGTCCACTAAATAAAAATTTGTTTTTATTCTGATTACAATTCTCCACAATTATCTCTGATTATTACACAGCAATCACTTTACAGGACTATGATTGTTGATGAAGCATTCATGCGAAACAAGAACAAAACAGAAAAAAGCTCTTAACATAAGGATTAAGTTCAAGAATTTTATTTCTGATGGGGCTCATGAATTATAGTAAATACCACAGTATTTACCTTCCTCCTCTACAGATATATAAAACATATCTCGTTTGTATGCTTATGCAATATAATTCCTGAGCCTCCTAGTTTAAAGCTCATGACCATAACCTGCACTTTTATTATATTAGACCTATCAGCTTTAACAATGAGAGAATAGCAACATGTTAATTTTCCCTCTCTAGTTTTCAAGTATGACTCTTCTGACACAGCAAGTAGACAGTAGATGCACCATCTACAACAGACACACATTAAAGAATAACACATATTGTGAAGAAGTTCCACCCTGATACACTGAAAGCAATAACTGTCCCATCGACCGAAAAAAAAGAGGCAAAAGTACAGTTATGTGCTGTAGAAACATATGGTTGGTAGGCACTACATTACTATGTGAGATAAGATACCTGGAAGCAAAGGAAAGATTTTCGCAGTCACACAGGACTGAAGAATTTGTGGAAATAAAGTGGAAGCCAACACAACTGTCCATCACTGGGTCATCCAAGGTAGCGGTCAGGCAGCACAGGAATGATTTGAGAAGAACTGAGTACAAAGCAATCAGAAAGGTTAGTAAAGTAGAATAGCACAGAAGTTCCCCCTATTTGCAAACCAATACACTATCATGATAACATATCAAACCAAACAAGTGAAATACCCACCCTGCACACTTCCAGTAAACCAGAATTCTGGTAGGAGCAGCAAAGCCTGTTAGAAATGATAACACAGGACTGAAACTATACATCAGGAGATCTCAAACTACTAAAGAAATATATAACAGAGCAAAAACACTTCTGCAAGCTATTAAAAACTTAAGACTGTTGTTAGTTTATGATTGAAATTTATATGATGAAATTTCTCAGGCCTGAGGTTTCATTTTTCAAACATCCAAGGAAAAATAAAAACAACATTAGGCTCACATTAAATGAATCCTCTACTAGGAAAAACATCTCTATGGAAGAAAAATAAATATAGATTACATATACAGGCTGGATGTAATAAAGTTACATAGGCATTTTTTGCAACTTGTTATCAGTTATGAGTTTTAGGCTTAAACCGGACAAGCTTAAATCAGAATAGCAAACATTGCTCCTTTTAAATGGTAACTTTGATAACACTACGAAGCCACTAGGTAGATCCCATACAACTACTGAATGCATCCATGCATCTGCATCCATGCTCGGCTCAGAGAATTTCTAAGGAATCATAGACAATTCCTACACCAAAACCAAAACAAAATCCAATGTAAATAAGCATAAGAGGAAACTATTCCTGAAACTTACCATCCAAGACACTTCTAGAAATGCTGCAAGTGACAAATCATCAGTAAGGCTGGACGTCCTTACACATTTCATCGGAGGGCCGACATTCAACTTTACTGAAATTCCATCCTCAAGATCTGTTTCCTCTCCCAGTAGGAATGTTTCCAATACCCAATTCAAAAGCTTCTGCTACTGTGTCTTGCACTTCAGAGATAACATGCTCAGGGTTTTTTAGAAATAATTTCAGTTTAAAACAACTTTGAGATTCTTAATAAGAAGTCATCTAAAGGATGTTTGGAAGCATTAGGCAGGAAAAGAGCCTCCTAACTACCACTAAGAATACTACTGAAAAATATACTCTCAGAAATAAGAAATCAAAACAAAGCAAAATTAGTATAAGCAGAGATCTTGCTTTAAAGGAGATTTATTCTTACAAAATTCCCCCAGTTTGTTTATGCAGCTATCAAGATGTGGACAATGAACTTACTCAAAGTAGCCTATGCATATTTGGAGACTGCTTTACTTTTTATATTAGTTGTACACAGATGTAACTTTAAAAGCTCACAATATTTTCACAAAAACAGGAAGGCACAAACTAAAATCAGTGCTGATTAGTACTCCTGAGTACTATCAAACAAATTACTTCAACAGTTATTCTTTCAATAGTTAGAAGGCAAGTTCAGAGTTGCAAACATCAGTATATAAATTTAATAAATACGTATGAGGAAGATGGCTATGGAAAGAGTACAAGATCAGAAGACAGAAAACTGTTTTGCAGCATTTCAATGAAGCATTGCAGTACTTGAAAAAAGAAACTTTTGTTTTTAAATAATCCCCCTCAATAGTACTAAAATAATAGCACATAAAATGTTTGCAAAGTAAGCAAAGCAGAACTCAGTACTTTGGATTTAAACATTAATTTCTGCTAGTATAACAAAAAAAGGTGTATAATCAGATTCTACCCAAAATCTCACCCAGATACAGAAAAATAGGGACTACAGGTAATTTTTATTAAAATACCTTTACAAGCACCCAAGTGACCAAGGATTTTCAAAAAAAAAAAATTAAAGCCAAACAATAAGAATAAAGCTTAAAATGCTGTTTACACACTGATTGTACAGGAGGGGGGAAAAAAGGGTGAATTACATATCTCAGAGCAGTGTTTCATTAGTAATTCAAAGTAATCATAGTCTCAGACTACTGTCTACTTCTCTGCTGAAATATAATCTGAAAAAGAAAAAGAAACTCAAAGTAGCACAACCAGAGTTTTTATAGGTCACATGGAATGCCTGCTGCCACGCACCAGATGTGAATAGGAAAAAGAAAGCGGTCAACATATGATATCAAAAACCAGTGCAGTTTCAAATATTTTAAACATGATGTCAAGTGCATTCAACAGGTCTACAAATGCACTACATTAGCCTAAATTTAGTAGGTGATAATTGAAATCAGAGATCCAGTCATTAGCACTGACATGTTTCTAAATACTACCCAATAAATTTTTGTCTGTTTCAGATTCTGTATGACAGCCAGCAGTCGGAAGGGGAATCACCCAGACAGTATGAGCACACACATGTACAATGTTTCTGCAGTCATATTCCTGTATCTTCCCTTTCTAGAACTAATTTAACTGTGACAATACTGTCATACAAACGCATGCTCCCAAAGCAGAATTCCACAAGCTTCATGGCATCTTCCTGTAAGCACTGGGTATGAAACAGGGCAGTAACTTAACTAACTCCAACTGTATGCCCTACATATGAATTTTCATTATGAAATTAATTCAGTTCTGTTAGAGAGACCAGATCTGGTATTCCTACTTAACCTTCTGATCATCTCACAGTTTTTAGTTAGAAATGGAAGAAATAGAATCAACAATAGAAGATACAGTCTTAGTCCACATCTTTTTTGCTGTTACCTTTGTTATATCTATAATTATATACCGTTTCACCAAAAGGAAACAAAAATTTCTTCTAAGTCTATAACGCATCTTTCCTTTTAGTCTCTGCTGTATCACCACCTTGTGACACATCCACTATCTGGTAACAAAAAGTGCAGCCCAGCAACACATGACAATAAACTAGGATCATTTCTGATTTGGTAAGTGGACAGGTGTCAGCCATTACTTGTCCCCCCATGCAGAAGTGGTTTATGCAAGCTGGTATGAAGAGCTGATAATTATATTTGGCATGTATAGTTAATGAACGAGGCCTCCTCACAACTTTGTTCTGCCATCTGTAAAATGGAGCCAGTGTTGTCTTTCCACTTCTCAAAGGCAATTGAACTTTAAAGCACATGATGAAAAACTGCCTGAGAAGACATGCCTGAAAATTTAGATACCAACAGCATGGCTTTTGACTGGAAATTTAAACATCTACTTAGAACCAATGAAGGCTGGAAATGAAAGAACAGAGCTTTCACTAAAAACTTACTGGTATCCAAGGCTCACAAAGCTTTGTATACAAGCAGCAAACACTTGTTAGTTTTCATAGATTATAATATTTTAAAATATTGTCTAGCAGAATTAATTCCAAGGAACTTTGAAAAGACTAACTTTTTTAATGAAAAAAAAAAACCAAGCAGACCTTCAAGAGAAGAACAACCTTCTCTCCTAGCATTCTTTTTATAGGAAATGTGTTTACAGAGCAGTAATACTTCTATCCAAATGCTTAAAACAAAGCTGCATGCTACTCATTCTTAGCTTTTTAGACCCTAAGACACAGAAGACTCATAAAATTACTAGAACCTATTAGAAGTATTAAACTCTGTTACTGGTATCAATATTTAAATTTACAATCAACATTAATCATGGACTGAAGTGAAAGAGCCAGAAGATACTTGGAGATAAATAGAGTAGTCAAAAAAAAAAAAAATTGAGACCACATTAGATGGTGGGAAGGGGAAAAAGAATATCTGTTAGTTATTTTTTCTGCTACTCAATTAGTTGCTAGAAGCAAGTTTAAAAAAATGAACAAAAGGAAACAAATCCTACAAAGTTACGGATGATAATTTTACCTATATTAACTAGTATCATAATTCAGAACATCTCAGATTTACTATACTGACAGCCCTATTTCAAATGCAAAACCCAAGTAACTTTAAAATTAAGACTTTTAATAAATTGCAGTTCAGAGATATTCATCTTGAAACTTCCACTCAGCCAGCCCACAGATCTAGAGTTCGTCCTTCACCAGAGTGTGTCAACATAGTCCTCAAAATGCCTCAAGTTCAGACAAGGTCATTTAGAACCCAAGTAACAGATCATTTGGGAAGGAGGGGGCTACCCAGTGAGTGTCCTGTACAGCACAGGGTTTATTGTAAGAGCTGCTGAAGATAAAAGTGCCAATCTGCCTTTCTTATGACTTTTGATATAAAGTAAAAAGTAAAATGGCAGCCTTTTATGACATTTTAATTCTATTCCCCCTTTCTACCACTTCCATTAAAACATTTTCCTCCTCTCTTTTGTGCTATCCAAGATTAAAAAGTCATTTATTGCAATAAAGGGACTTAGTGATTTGGGAGTAACTTTTATATACTGTACACCCTCTAGACACCCTGAAACTATGTTAATAATTTTCTTCCTATTAATTGTCTCATCAACTCACAGCTGGCTATGCTTTTTATTTCATTATGTTATTCATCAATCTAAAATAGAACTATAACAGAAAAAGAAATTGGAACGGAGCAATTTCAATATTTCAAAACAGATGCAAATCAACACTAGAGATGCCACACAGCATATTTTTATTGAGACAATTCTATACATGTTTGAAAAATGAACTTGTAATAAACTCATATCCTGTGAAGATATGTTTTTCTTTCCATCTTATGAGCTAATTATGCCAACACAACATAACATTTTCCTAAATGCCTTATAAACTGACCCAGTTACTCAGAAAGTATTATTTTTAAATTGATGTGATAGATGCAAACTGGAACGTTCGGATTTCAATTCTGGCACCAATTCCCAGATCCCCTTCCCAAGTAATTTAAGGACTTCCTCCCGATAGTTTTTCATATTCTTTTAACTGACATTTTATCTTTATACAGTATCTCAGCAGAATGAACATGCACTAAAACAATGACAGCCCTTCTCTGGCTGTCATCTCTCATTCTGGCAAAGACAGATGTCTTACACTGGCTTATGCCAATAATAGAGCCGACAAAAAACAACAGAGACTACCTGCCTCTGATGTAAAGGCACCAATTCACATTTGTGACACTCATTTGTCAATTAACAGATTTCTTCCATTGTTGACACATGGGACTTAAAAGATGTGGGCTAGAATGTGATGAATTAAAAAAGACAGATGAGTAAGCTATGAGCTGCAAAGTAATACTATAATGTGCTTTAGATAGGAATATCAACTGACACCCCTGACAGGCCATACAAGGTTTTATTTCATTTTGCTCTGTATCTAGGCTTCATACTTTGTCTTCTTTGTTCTCTTTTCATCAAGCTCCTAACATCTCATTCTGACAGCCAGAGACATTTAAGGCACTTTCGTTTCAAATGCAAGTTAGCATACTTGATTTGTCATTAAAATGCAAAACGATTGCCATTGCAGGTAAATGTAGGTATGCTTAAAAGGTTGTATCTGAAAAGTAAAAGCTGAAAACCATTTCGGGCTGCTTTGCTTAACTCTTTCACAAGCCTCAGAGTTTTTACGAGGCAAGTGTTACCGTGCTGTAATAGAAATGTAGCAGCACCTGCAGTTTGATACAGGGTACATTTTAGTATATTTAAATAACATAAAATACTAAAGTTATAATGTCAAGCACAGAGAGGCACTGTCAAATTCACACATGGAGCCTTAGCATGACTCACAGGAGAATTTGAAAAGAGTCTATCATGTAAAGCTTTACTACATAGATACCATTGAGGAAAAGAGAGGGAGAATTGTTTACTCTTTTTGATACACTAGTGGTGGTTGAATTTGCTGAAATCGCCAAAGAGGGAATTTAAAAAGCATCTAGCTTTCTATTCCAATGCTCACTTTAAGAGATGAGGGCCTTAACATAAATAATTAGTTAATTAAATAAATACATACATACATAAAGTGCTCTGTAGCAAAACACAAGGACAGATTTTAAAATTTTGCAGAGAAAGAAACCTGCACAGGATGGGCATATATAACACTTAGCTTTCTACATAATATGCATAGATGTAAATGCACTCTATAATATGAATAAGGTTATTTCCAGTCAATGAGATAGATCTGAACAACAAGAATCTCACACAAGAATTTGTGTTCAGCATACAAAATCTAGTAAAAGGAAATATGTATTATTTTCTGCAAGTGGTTTGAAAAGCAGAGGAATATAATTTAATTGAGCAAATTTCTTGATACAGAGGTTAAGTTCAGATATTTGATATTAGGAACTTACAGAGAAACCTTTATCCTAAGTTTTTATCTTCTTATCTTTTTTTGCAGACTTTCTTGTGTTTTTTTACTAGGGAAAAGAGAGGTGTGAATAAGGTTTCACTCCACTCACTTGGGTGCAGAAGTCTTTTTCCCTAGTTTTGTTTCCCCCCTAAGGAGAATTGTAGGGAAACACGCAGTCAAGGAATCATACAGAAAACCTGCTTTAGATTATGACATCACAGTGCACTGAATATAAGGTAGAGAACCTGAAACATTTGATTTTCTGTGTATAGAATGAAACTTATTGACCATTTCGTATGCTATTCTGTCTACTAAGGTGCATCTGCGACAATATAGGAATTATTTATTCATTCCATGTTATAGGATAGTAACAGGCTATGCTGTAAATACAAATACCAACTTTACAACTAATAGCTGTCTTGATGGGTTTCTAGTACTACTATTTCTACCCACACTAGTCTTAAATGCTTCCAGTGCATTTATGTTCCCAACCAGAAAGAAAATAGGAGGAAAAAAAAAAAGTGCAAGATTACCTTAAAGCTGACTTCACCATTCCACTAGGTTTTAAAATACTAGGACTTCAGCAACCTAGACTTTCATATGCTATACTAAAACACACAAAGAAACGCTTGCCCATTCACTTTTAGCTCAATACAGACATGTGTTCTTTCTTCCTCCATTGATCAATTACCAGGAAGTGAGAGAAAATCTACAGTAATGCATTAGTCTCCTTAATTTTAGAAACTTCTTTTCTTCTGCTCAATCATTTAAATGCAGGTGAACCTCTCGTTTCAAACCATCTCTGGCTGCAGATTCTATAATTCAGTCGTAAAGTAGTGGCCCACATTAAATGGGTTGAGATAGATTCTCATTAGAGGGACGTCCAAATTTCAAAAGCCCTTTTATTAGTGGTAGTAAGAGACTACTTGATATGACTTATTTAAAGGAAGCCAAAGAATTGACAGTGAAAGAAACTGAACTGCCCTCTGACATTCCCCACTTAGACTGCCAGACAATTTACTAATTGTGCACCTGGTAGAACCAGAACCAAAACTGCACATGAA
This sequence comes from Motacilla alba alba, assembly GCF_015832195.1. Classification (NCBI taxonomy): domain Eukaryota; kingdom Metazoa; phylum Chordata; class Aves; order Passeriformes; family Motacillidae; genus Motacilla; species Motacilla alba. The sequence goes on from NC_052021.1 coordinate 14,341,300, forward strand.
CAGAACTAACGGCTGGCTCCCATTATAAGCAACATGGAGAACAAAAGAGAGACTAGTGGCAAGAACGCAGGAACTTCACATTGCACCTGCACCCAATCTCTCAGCAGCACCTCCAGCAGCCTTCTGCTGATTTAAGGAGATGAAGGCCGTGGGGAGAAAAGGCAGCACAGAGTGAGGGAAGAAAGTAAACTGGACACATACACAGCTTCTCGCTTAGTTGGCTTATTTTCCATTCCTAGAAAACATAGTACTTGACAATTTTTCCCACAGCAATTCCAGTATAATCACCTTCACATATGACTGTTTCTGTGCTATTCCAAAGCACTTCATTGTCCAAGATACAGAGTGCATTAAATGCAAGATAATAGGTAGAAAGTGTTCAGTTCCTCGAGCAGCTGTGATTTGAACATTCACACACTGGACTGTCAAATTATCTTAACATAACTATGTTGGAAGCAGAGCTTTACGAATATTCAATATACTGTTAATCCTGGGCCTGTCTAGAACATTTTTCCTTCATCCTTTAAGTGCTTTAGAATAATCACTACACTTTATCACTTAAGTAACTAGGTCAACTATGATAAGTTTTTCTTATCTCTTCAACTAAAATGTCTTGAAAGTCCTGGTAGTCTAAAATACAGCATCCTCATCCAGTACTTTTGTGGCCACATGGCCTTGAAGCCAGCAAGTCTTGGACCTTACACATCTCAAATGGTTCAAGGACAGTTCGGCTGCATTTCCTTGCGCTTTAAGAGATTTTAGGCTCGAGAGACTGAATGTTTTTTGCAAGCGACCTCTAAGTAATGTGTTCCTTCCTTCAAGGTTATAAGTGAAAAGGTTATCATTGACAAAGTCCTACCACAAGTGCTGAATCGAAGTCAAAAAATACTTGAGCATCACCCTCAAGTTTATATAGATTACATAGATTAAAAATATAATTAATATATATATAATACACATACCATATTTATATATAAAGGAAATATGCATACATCCTAAAGATCTTTATTCGTAAGATGTTGGTTTTTGTGTGGGGGTGTGTGTCTCTCTGTGTGTGCATTAAATGCCAGTAAGCTGTCAGCAGCAGCCAACACACACTATGCTTTCTATGAAAAAAAATGAGCTGGCCATGTGCATACATCCAAGCATTACTATCTGCCAATACAGCTCATACACCAACTGCACAGGAAAAACAGCAGATACTTAAGCACCTGAAGAGAACTATGGGCCCAATCTGCAAGAGCTTATCAACCTCCCTGACTTTTGGACCAATTAAATTACCCCCTAACATTAGAACTCTTGTGTTCTTCTAAAACTTATTTCTACCGCTGTAGTCTCTCACCATAGCAAGATTTCCTACAAACACGAGCAATGCGAGTGGCTTTGTGTATTACACAAAGAACATTCACCACTTCCATTTATAAACTCAGCAGGCAAATTAAATTAAAAAGGCAAAATAAAGTATTAAGAAAGGAAATAATCTTCCAGCTCTACCAGTGAGCAACTCACTCAGGTAAGCATAATCAAAAGAGAAGACCAGGAGAAACAAAACAAAAATATAAATAAAAATTATAAAATGTCACATAATTGCAAGCATCAGTTCATGGGTAAAGCCTGCAACTGAGCTGTAACACTGCATTAACCATGACCCTAAAGACAGTATAATTATTGTATAGCGTGTCTGGTTTGACATGCTGAAACCAGAGCCTGAGAAAAATACATGGCCCTTTCGCACTTTCATGCTCCTCACTCTTCACGCTTGCACAAGAGAAGGGTTTGGGGAAGGTCTTTTTCATCTGAAAAATCATCTCAAGGATAATTTATGTAAAGATGACTATGTAAAATGCAAGATCTCAAAAATGGCACAAACTATGCAAGACCACGTAAACAAACAAGTGATGCATAAGCAGAAGCTCCATAAGTATTTTCCTGCCAAATGCCATGCAGCTTTTTGTACCATGACCACCAGCAGGTTTGTTGAACACTGGAGGACCGAGGCCCTCCTTCGTGATTGGAATCAGCAAAGCTAGTCAAGTTCTTTACATCTACAACTATATGCTGAGAATCTTTTATACTGCATTAAGGTGAGAAGATATCTTTCAACAAAACAGAGAGGAAAAGACAGAGACAATAATTCCAGGGTTAATGCAGGTTCTTCCCTTCAGCCAAGCTCCTTCTCCTCAGACAACAGTTACTTCTGCAGTCCCTCGCTCTTGTTTCTCAACAGCAATGATGAGGAAATAGTGCTCTAGAGTGAGAGAGACTAAGGAAGTCAGAAAGTAATAATGATCCATCTGATTACTGTACTTAACACATGCTCTTTATCATGCCCTTTTCTTTAACCCCCCCATGCTCTTGAAAAAAACTACTTCTCAGTCTTAAAATCCAGATAATCATGGACTATGCAGGAGCAGTCACCAAGATATTATTTTCAATCTACTGCCATTCTTTGAAAACTAAAACAAGTACAAACAATTTCTCTTCCAAATGCCAATACTTTCCACGGACTGTGATAGCGTTCCATTTACTAACTGATATTCTCTCAATCTAACATAGATTCCTATTGTTCAGAACAGAATTTAACACAAAAACTGATTCTAGTTTAAGACTGGTTTTCACAAGAGGAGTTGGATCGACTGTGCCAGTGAATTAAGTGCTCTGGGTACCCAAAGAACAACTGCAGATTGTGTACATTTAACATCCAACATCACTTCAAAATCCAACTTCCATCTCAGATCAAGAAAAAGCAGTTCACTCCCTACACATCGAAACACAAAGAAAATTATGTGATGCATAATTTGACCATTTATTGATCAAAACACCAGTTCACTGGGAAATGCTCTGCCTCAGTCAAAAGGATTTACCAACAGCCTTGAGTCAATGGATGTTTAATATGAAACCTTATCTCTGTTCAAGTCCCAGTTGTCACTTATCTTTATTCTGAAGTACAGGTTTCATCTTTATTCGTAATTGCAACAGACCTTTCAGCATGGATTTCCCCAAAAACAAAACTTTGACCAACCAGCACAGCAATATTCACCATTAAGGATGTAACAATCAAAGCTCACCAACTTATTTTCCTTAATTGTGCTGCTTGTTTAATTTTTTTACCAGATTTCAAGCTCTAGCAATCCTCTCAAGAATTTTCCAGTACACAATATGAACCTACACTGTCCCCTAAGCCAAAGGTTCAGGTAAAAAGTTTTTGCCCAATTCTACCACGTGATACACCCTCAAGACAACTCCTTCCACAATGTTAAGCCTTCCTGAGGAAAGCAGAACAGAAAACAATACTGTGTTCTGATCTGTCAGGTACTGTAAATCAATGGATAATGGCCAGCACGGGGGGTCAGAGCTATATATACAACAGTGTTTTCACAGTCTGTTAGTGACTATGTGGCCATAAAAAGTCAAGCAAGGATCAATGGACAAAAAGAGAGGCTGCTGAGACTAAAGAAGATAACAGCCACCCGTACTGAAGTACAACAATTTATAATACTTACTATTTACATTTTACTGAGTTTGGAAAAATAACTTTTCCATTAAAAAGTACAGCTTACATCCATGGGAGAGTATGCTGAAATCAGTGAGATATTTAAGTGCACACCATAACCCATTAGTTTGATATTTTTAACAATAGTCATTGACTGTTCCCCTTCATATTAACAATAAACCAATGACCAGAATTAAGACACAGCAGGAAAATATACAAGTCACAAAAACACACGTAGATAGTGCTTTGTAGTGGCAAATATTCTACAATCACATTTAAAGTTGACAAAACAACAGAACACAGGCATGGCTGTTGCATGCAAGACAAGGTGCATCTTAATAGTTGTAGTATTTCCCAAGTTTCAAGGTGGGGGAAAAGCCCTCCATATACATTAGCCAGATCATACCCGGTTCCTGTTGAAATGCCATTTTTTAAAAAGGAGTGACCTGGTGGGATGGAAAAGGAAGGGAAGAACAGAGCAAGGAGTAGATTTAGCTTTGATGTCTATCAACTGCCCAAAGTAGAGTTTTTAATTGCTTTTGTTACTGGTAATGCTCTCCTTCCAGTTTTCCAATAGTTATACATCTATAAAACTTTATCTTGTACAACTCCCTAGCTATTATCCATGTAGAAAGAACCCATCAACATACTTGTCTTCAGTCCATCTAGTACAACACGAGGTTCTTTCAGTAGAAAGATAATTACACATAAGGTAGTCCACAGTGATTAATAAATACGTAAGACTTCAGCAGAAAGATTATTCTATCTGTAAATATTGCAATGATTCCTCATGTATAAATATTTGATTCAGCAAAATTATTCTAGGAGCTGAATTGCTTCTAAAGACTGACCACTCTTAGCAGTGTTACTGTACAAATATTTTTAAACACCCATAACATTTCAACATTACTTAAAAAAGAGCATCTTGTGCTTATTTAAGGACATCCCTTTAAGGGTAAACTTTGAGTATCCACCTCAAACTACACACCTACTCATTTGGACTTGATACATTTACTGCAATAGTAGAAGAAAAATTATTTCTACTTCTTAAAAAAAGATCTATTTTATTATAGAAAAAGAATTTTAAAATTTCAGATTGCTTAGCCATGGAAAACACTATCTCTTTGCTGAAGTCTCTCTATTCAATTCCATTTACCTTCAAACAGTAGACAATATCCAGTATAAAATTTACAAATATTTGTAAATTATTTTTTTCTTAAAGAAAGAAATCTCAACTACTACTCAACATTTTTCTTAAAAGAGCAATACAAAATCTTCAATGCTTAAACATATACATTCTCCTTTCACATAGTAAACTGTTGTCATGCTTGAAAGAAAATAAAAAAACAAGGAGAGTGAAACAGATTAACTCCATGGCTCCAATACACTTATTTCAGACAAGATACTATAAATCATCTTGAAACAAAACAGGCAATTATAATGTGCACAAATGTTATGATATTATGCATCCCTACTGGTCCAGTGGTTTAAATTATTGAAACTGATGGTTGAACAAGGGCATACTGTTTCAACACACTTAGATTCCTTGAACAATTCTTCCTTCAGCTATCCAGTGCTCTGCAGATCTCTGACATCAATAAACAGATAGATAAAGGTTTCTTAGATAATTCAGGCCACATCTAAGGGGATTAAAACATAAGTCAAAAATTTCTCTAGCAATATCTTTTGTAAAGGATCACACAGGTTTTTCTCCTTTCAATACTGGAAGAAGCATTTAAAATTAAAGTAAGTACATACATCTCCTTTCAAAGCATTCAGTGAGGACCAAGCAGCTCCTTTCTCCTTATAACCACTATCCCATATTTCAATCCCCTTCACCTCAGTGTAGGGGAAACAGCAGCGAGAGCCACAAGACAGAATCATTTCAAAACACAATCAGCTATTTGTAAACACTCTTTCCTGCAGAAAATCTGCAACTGTTAGTTGCAGGAAAAAGCAGCACGTAAGGTAAATCAATTAGCTTGCTAATTTCTCACCCTCATTCATTTAGCTCTGCACTGTATTTGTTGTAATTGACTATAATTATGTTAATTACCAACTCCAGCATAATTACTATATTTATTGTCATTGAGCACACTATGTACCCAAAGCAAAGCTGGCATTTGTTGGGCATCAAAAAAATAAATAAATAAAACCACACAACTGTCGGGAGGGGTTTCTCAGAAATCTGGCTGATATACCTTCATCAAATGAAAGGGCAAAAGAGATTTCATGCAATGCTAGTTTGAAAGCATCAGTTCATTAAGGATATTAATTTTCTGATAACTACACATTTAAGCATGACACACTGGAGCAGTATCTACAGGATTTAGCAATTATTAATGCGTGACAGTTTCAAATGCTAAGTGAATCAATTAAACAGCAGCATTCACAATTTGAGAAGAGATAACTGCTTCATAACTGCCTAAGACTACAATTTTCACATGACAAAAAAGGGCCATTCAGGCTCCTTCAAAACCTGACAGGTCAAGAAAGAAGTTTGAAACAAAAGCACCTTATAACCATCATCTCTCCTCTTTACTTGTCAGATCAACTTTGCTAGTGTCTCCGCTGAAATGGCATCACCATGCCAGCTGCCACAAGGTGATTTTTCATGTCTTGTCAAAGAAATCTTTTATTCTATTTGCTCTGCATTAACATGTTACATTTATTGATCAAGCCCTTTCTGCAGCCACAGCAGGGCACTGTGCTCTTATGCCTAAGGGGGCTTTGATGTCCTGGTGACATTCTAGACCGAATAATGCACATACTAAATGGATTTAATGCAGAAATGTGTTTGTGCATGACAGCTACATTAATAACAGCCCCTCATACTGATAAATATGCAATTGCTACGATTAAGAGTTACCCAATTATGGTGAAAATATTTTTCTACCTTATAAATAAAACCATCAAAAAGTTTTAACAATAGTGCATTTCCTTCAACATTTTAAAGTGCTATAAAGATGAGTCTAAAGGCTTTAAAAATATGTCATGCTTTGTTTTGAATTCTGGCTTTTATTTCCATCTCTCTTTTGTTGTTCATCTTCCTGTTCTGCATGTCTTATTGCTGCACAGACCGGGAAGGTGGCTAGAGAAAAAAAAAAAAAAAAAAATGTTTTCTTTTACATACTCAACTTACAAAGAGGAACATGCCCTGTAAAAACTGAAGCCCAATTTCAGGCTGCCACTTGCATATTCCCCCAGGCAAAAAAACAGGAGGCAGAAGAGAGAAAGAACAATACCTAGTCCACAGAGAAGATATAACAAAGCCACAGCCTCACAAAAGTCATGGAGGAACATTCCAGACTAGGATTGAAGTTCAAGGGAATGTTTTCATAAGTGCACCTTCCTCATCAGACGGTGGAAATTATGCACGAGCACATACTGTGCAAATTATTCAGGCTCCTAACAGAAATAATCTGCACCCTAGAGAGAGGGAAGAGATATTTGTATCTCCATGAGCACAATTATTGGATTAATCCTTCATCATTGGCCAAGATTAAAGATTCACTCTCCCTTTCACCTCATAGCTCAGACCAAGAAGAAATCTCTGTAGGAAAAAAGAAAAAACTCACATGTTTAAAACTACTGATGACAAAATCACAAGATGGACTTCTCAGTGAACTGAACTGTAGATGTTATTTATAAAAGCATGGCACCGGTTTGTACAAAACCACTGACATCTGTTATAAATGCACTGGAGTGCATTTAGCCTTTAATGTGAAAGTAAAAATAGCTTTGAACAAGTTGTGGGTTGTTTGGGTTTTTTTTTTCTTCCCACAAGATAGCAAGATGCATCTAAACTAAAATCTTTGTATTTCATCCAAATCTCTACTCCCTACCTCTATTACATCCTTCTTACTCACTTTATTTCCTTCACCAGTGATTACTACTTACCTTTTTCTTTTTTTAGTGAAATCTTTAACTTTCCACGATCAAAAATAGTTTTTCATTCCACCTTGAAATCCTTTACAAAGTCTCCCGGTAACACTAACCCTCACACATCAGTGTCCCTTCTTCCCATACTCTATGCCTTCGCAAAATGAGAACTGGGGAATGTTTTCCACGTATGATGAAAGGACCCTGTTACTAGGGAAGGCTATCAAATACAGTTGCCATGAGCAGCTCAGGAGCAGATTTCCAAAGCAAAACATCTCTGCTCCAGAAACATGCTTTACTGAAAATACACAGCGTAAATAGCTCATTTCTAAAATAGCTGAAAATCACTATGAAATCAAAAGAGCTGCTACAACTCGGGCCATATCACACCAATAAAGCTGCAGAATCACAGCATAATTTAGGTTGGAAGGAGCATCTAGAGATCATCTAGTCCAATTCCCTCCTCAGAAAAGGAGGATTTCAAAATTTAGATCAGGTTGCTTGGAGTTTTGTCCAGTCACATTTTAAATACCACCCAGGATGGAGATTCCAGAGCCTCTCTAGGCACCTCTTCCACTCAACCTTCCCTGAGGTGGCTGGAAACTCCCTTGCTGCAGCTGTGACAACTGCCTCTTGTTCTTCTGCTGTGCATTTGACAAGAGTTTGGTTCCATCTTCTTTACAACCCCACCTTGGCCCCAAAAGGAAACAAAAGATATCAGAAAGTATTCAAACAAAATCAATGCAATGAAAACAACATGAGAAGAAATAAGTCACAGGTGGACTACAGTTGTCTGGGATTGAAGGATTTCCACCAGCCAGAGACAGAAGCAGGAGGCAGGAGGCAATCCAGTGGCACCACATCCTGCCAGTTAAGCACACAGACATTTTTCCCTTTGCCTCACACACAACAAATTGCTGTTACTCCTCCTCTTTCCCAACATTCCCATTTAAGCTCCCTTGTACCTTTCACCTCTTTCTTTCCTTTCCCTCCCAGGGAAATGGGGAGATGTGTAACCACTGTGACTGGTAACAGTCACTTCGACCGCCACAGGAAAGAGCTGGATCCAGGTACTGCTCAGGGAAAAAAGGCAAACAAGAAAGACACAAAAGCAACTGTTTGTGATTATGTAGCAAGGGCTGATATTAGATATACCACATCTGATGCAAAGATAATTAAGCATCTACACAGCCCCTAAATTTTATTTAAGAAAGAGGAAGGGGCTCTAGCCTGGGAAGAATTCTGAAGTCAAAAAAAACATGATGAAAAATGTCGTCTGTATTAAACTGCCAGTTCAAAAGAACTAATGACAACCCTCCCCTCCTCTGTTATATGGACACATCCCAAGCAAAAAGAAAATAACCAGGGAAATCTGAGTAACAAAACCATCACACATAAAAACATTTGGCTTTCTTCTTTCCTTTCAAAAAAACACACAAACTCTCATCCAATAATAAATCAAATTATAATGAATGCTAACATCTTTACCACAAATAACTACAGTGCTAGCAAAGCACAGTATTCTCATCATCTTTTCCTACATTTGGTCACCTTTGGTCTTCTTCATTCAACTCAGACCTTCACCAAGAGACAGCAAGTTATACTAAAAAATCAAAGTCTTTCCTAAATCAACATTATTGTAGGCATTGTTTCCCCACTGAAAACAACCTTCTAAATTTTTTAAATTAAGCATTTACTGATAAAAATCATAAAACTCGTCACTATACTACAACATTGTTAGATTTTTAAGCAATAACACCTGTTTAAAGAAGATGTCACTGCTTACACTTGCTTCAACAGCTGCCCAAGACATTAGTCTATATTCACATTCATTTAAGGTTATGACATTTATTCTGTATCTTTTCTGACTTTCTCAATAATATGCAGGTACAGAGTTTATATATGAGTGCGGACCAGTGTGAACAGTTACTGCACCATAAATACTTCACTCTTAGTTTCTATACGCTTAATAAATCTAAGCACTACTCAAATAAGCAACCCTTACTGCTCTCATCCCATTCAGCATTAGCTTCCCAAAGGAAAAAAAAATCCACTTCTCCCCTTTCCCAAATCTGATTTCTGGTCTTAAAATACTTTTACAGATTAAGAACTACAGCTTCTCCTACATCACAAGCTGATTGTTCTTCCCCAAACCTCAATAAAACCAAATTATATCCCTTCTGAAAAACAAGCTGAGTGGTTTTGGGTAGAGAAGAAAAGAAGGAGAAAAACCACAGATTTCAGAAACACGTCACCAACTGTGCTCTCTATGAAAATATGATCAGAGTTTGAAAGTGTTACTTTACATCCAAATTTAATGTTATTATTTTACTTTATGAAATGAAACAAATTCAGAGAACTGTTCTTCAAATCATGCATTAACTGAAAGAGACAAACACTTCTTTCCCCCAGAAATGTAAAGAAGGAGCAGTCTTGTCAACATGTTAAATCTTAATACACATACAGACCCTTGAATTACCTTCATGACAAAATATATTTTAAAAATTACCATTTGATCTCCTCCCCCAGCAAAACTCTCTTTTCTGATTACAATATTCAACGGTACAGAATCATAGTATAAGACAACAAAAATCCACAGATTTACTGTCTCCTTCGCTCAGCTACCTCTTACATGTATGATTCAGTCTTTCAGAGTTGACAGAGGCTCAGAAGAACATTTATGAGTGTTAAGTAAGTTAAAATCAATGGTTATTTCTTCTAAGAAAACAAGGCATCAGCACACTACTTTTTGTATTACTCTTCACAAGCAGACTGTGAGCTTACCCCCAATAAAATAAAAGGAAAATAAGTTGAGTCCAACCCTACTTCCACAAACCTATTTTTTAATTAGAATTTGAGTGCAATTGTCTTTTTTTCTCCATACTTACCCACATTTTTCAACCTGAAATATACTCTGCTGAACCTCAGCAGGCTCTCTTATAAGGATTAAATGAAATGGGATGCTGTAGTAGCTCACAGCAATACTACAGAATCCTAAACCAATCCATATAATAAAATATTTAGAAGGAATTACAAATTCTAACTACACTTAGGCTTCAGCACTTAACCACACAGATGCACAAAAAAATAAAATCATAGAACAAAACACATCACCTGGGAAAAGAGCATTATAAAGCATTTATAGTAATAACCAGAAATCCATAAATAAAATTTTGAGAAAGGGAGAGAAGCACATACTTACTTGTGTTTTGGTTAAGGAAAATTCACTTTTGATCCCATTCTTCATTTCTTCAGGTAACAACGTTTATTTTCCAATTTAAGTAGAGAACAAAGCATAAGCTTCTCAATAGGCATAATTTATGTTAACACATATTAGTTTTCCAGACTCACCTGGTTATTTGTGCTCCAAGTGTGGGAGAAAAGGAAGACAAACATTACCTATAAATCAGTGTCATCCACTTGATAACAATTAAATGTACCCAACATACATTTTTCTACTTGAAAAAAAACCCAGTCTATTTTAAGAGTTGGAATTGCACATTGCACTTGAAAAACTATATACTGCCACATACCTTAGCAAGTTGAAGCTAAGATCTAGCCTTTTTGCCATGTGTCCATATTTTCTTCCTAGGAATTCTGGAATTTCTTCACAGTCCTGACTAATGTAGGACACCTGAGAAATGGAAGCAACAAGGAAACATTTCATCAGTAGATTTAGTTCCCTGTCCAGATTCTGTTTCATTGACAAAATGATAACGTGCAATACAACAAACTGGCATTACAGCTTTAAAGTATATAAGTTTTACAGTTATAAAATCTATCACGCAAACTCGTTTTCCTACTGATACCATCAACTTAATATTTATTACATCTATAGTCTTTCTGTACATTTTGTCTCCTTCCAGGTAAAAATACTTCCATTAAATGTATCACATTTCTTCTATTTCACTGTTAATACTTTCATCTAATGTTACTTCACATTACCATTCTGACATGCTCCAGAAGAAATTTGTTTGAAGGATCAGAAGGTATCCAAAGGATCTTCCAGTTTGGCCCTTCACATACAACAAACCAAGGTTGTTTTCTAAATTTAGGTGCAGAAATACCTCAGCAGTGTGCAGTCAATCCATACTAACCATTCCTTGAGAAAATTATGACTCCCAGTAACACACTAGGGACAGAGCAAGAAGGCTGCCCATGGCCATGAAAATGAAACATGCAGCTTCTTTTCAGACAGTCACAGAAGTCTTAAGGATTTCTGGCTTCTCATTACCCTCATGTACGTGTACTCTTTTTCATACCAGCCCATCTAACCCATCTTCACAGCAAACACAGGAAGAATTAATGGCAGCACAAAAACCAGTCTACTCAGATTCTGTTTGTTTTTATTTGTTTTTAATCGGGATGAAGTGTGTGATAATATTTCCAGAAGAACACAAAAAGTAAAGCAGCTAAACTTTTTCTATTATTTCTGCTGTACTGTTTTTAGAAGTCATTGGTTTGATTTCTTCAAAGAAATCCCACAAAGCTTTTCAAAACTATTGTCAAGAATTCTATACATCTATATTGGCTCATCCTTTGTGTTCAAAATACTGACATTTCAGATTTTGTGCTGCAGAAATCTTCGTTTCCCTTAATGACCAACTAGCAAGTTAAGCACCATGTTAGACCACTATCTATATAACACTGTTATTATCCACTTATTTAATTATAAAGTCAATTTCAATACCATATTCCACTAGTCTAAAATATACTGGATGAAAAATATGCAAAAAAAATCCATCAAAATTGTTTTGATAGTATTCCACCTTCTGTTAAAACAGAGACTCCTCTGCAGAGCAGACTGACAGTACGTACTTCTGCAAGTCATCCTGATCTCCTACGCTCTAAAAATGATTGCATCTGATAATACTATATGGCATTCCATTTAATTCATTTTGTTCAATAACTTCAACAGATAAAGCTGACAACAGTGAAATAATTTTTATGAGCAGAAAACAGGTAGCTTGAAGCTCAGTTTAACAGCTTCTTCCCCTTGTTAAATCAGACCTGCTCTCGCAATATATTCTGTTACCAGACATATACAAAAATTGACATATACAAAAATATAAGAACAAAAGGGAAAGGAACTGTTTTGGGTAGTTGGCAACCTAATAGTTTGGATATAACAGAAAACGTTTTGCAGAATTTATTGAACTTAATATGTTGGGGTTTTCCTCCAGTTTACGTCTAAGATAATCACAATGCGTTTTACAACATACACAAAGATATGCATAAAAGAATTGCATCATTCTTCACTGAATGTAGATTTCTTTAAATTAATGCTTGCAAACCCTTTGAAAAATATCACATTAACAGCTTAACACTTGGGATTAAGCATTTGGTTCAATGTAACATGTTGAAACAGAAATGACTCAAATATAATGCTTATTAACACTGGGAGGACAAGACTGTCTTGAGGAGCTACAAACACAGCAAAGGCACATACCCTCCCTCATTTGGCCTTCCACCCAGGGAGCAGTGGCTGAGAAGGAGCAGGGGACTCTGGCCTGCTACACACTGCTTCAGAAACTCACCTGGCCATCAAAGCCCTATCCACGAGAATAGAAATTGAAGAAAAATATTCATACAAATGTTGTTTAGAGCACACGGGAGACAAAATACATAAAATGTTTCAAAGGTTCAGCCTTTGAACAATTATAATAAACAAATACATTTACACAACTGGTGCAAACAGATTATTCGCAACCATATTTGCAGATGACTTATTATCATGGCCTCTCAATGCTGAGGCCTTGTAAAGGCATTTTACTTCCACACAGTCCACTTCAGCACACTCACAGTACAATGCTAATATAAAACGAGATGTCAGTAGACAGAAGAAAGAAGAATATTTCTTCATTTTCATTGTTTCAGTTCAAAATCATGTACTCAATAAAAGGAATCAATAAAATGTACCTAATTCAGTATTCCTCCTTTTGCTTCCATTTCAAATACCCTTAAAATGACTATGAGCTTCCAAGTACATATCCGGAGGCCTCACCACTGAGAGATGAGAGCAAGCATACTTTTCCCAAGACTCCAGCTCTTTGGCTGCAAGGCACATCAGTAACAGCAGATTTCTTAGGTTTTTCTGTACCAGTCACAGACCATCACACAGGTTTAAAACTGGATGTAGAGGTTTCCGTGACCTAATTCTCCAACTCAGATGCAGCAAAGGTTCGTCACAGTCAGTCAGTACTGGTGGCCTATTCAATACCCTACCAAAATGTTCAGAGTTTCCCACATAGGCCAGCATCAGATAGGCTATGGAGGCCTGAGATATTCTTGCAGACTCTTCAACACACTGTACATAATTCATGAAAGAGACATGTTACAAAATATTTAATACATAAGTTAATGATCAATAGCAGCTGCACCTCTCCTCTGCTTTCATTTCAGAGGGTATCACCATTTAGTCTCTGTGATCATTCTACAACGATACTGTAATCTTAATAACCCATAGAGTAACGTCTTTATTAAGAAATGTCACCAAAAAGGTCATGTATGAATTCTCAATACTGCATATTCTCTCCCATTGAAGGGAATTATATCTGGAGAATATTTCCAGTCAGCTGAGCATTACATTTTACCCTATGCTGATAGAAGATTGTATGCTGGGCACATAGCCAAATTAAGGGGCTGAAGGCATATTCAAGGGAAGAAGGCAGCATGTCCCTCAGTGCCAGGGTGCACCACAGAGACCACAGGAACCGTTTCCTGCAGCAGGTTCAAAATTAGCCAATTAACTGCCTTCATATCACACACATATTTACATGAATTCCATACAGAAATAGTGGCCAGATTAAAGAAGCAGTTAGATGGGCAGTACGCTGGTTTAATGGCAAATATTTTTCAAAAATAAGACAAGCTTCCTTCTCCTTAGGGGGGAGGGGAAAAAAAGTTCTAACTTCAGTCACAGGTTCATCATTAATATCATCAACTTTCAGAAAATATTTTTTTCAGTATCCATACAAGGCGCTGGGTAAAAGTCAGCAGGATGCGTTCTATCTCCCAGTTTCTCTTTAACCAAACCGAAACATACATAAGCGGTTTCAGGAGGAACAACACTTAGCAGATTTCACTCCTTCTCCTTCAGCTCGCTCCCGCGGCCCCCCCAGCCGGGCAGAGCAAGCGCGGTTCCGAGCCGGAGCGCATCCCGCTGGGAGCGCGCTGCGCGGGAGCCTCGGGGGCGCGCCCGCCGCACGTGAGCGGCAGCGGCAGCGCAGCCCTGCCCCGGCCCGGCGCTCGGTTATCCGCCAGCGCTGGGAGCGCACCCCCGGGGCCGCTCCTCAGCCCTTTCCCTTCGGCGGCCTCGGGACAGCGCTGCGGCGGCGATACCTGCGCGGCGTCCCGTGACGCGGAGCGGCTGGAAACTAAACCGGCCCCGTGCGCGTCCGCCGCCCCCACGCACCGGAGCGGCACCGGCAGAGAGGCGGGAGCCGGCGCGGAGCGGGAGCAGCCGCTCCCAGTGCCAGGGGCGGGACCCGCCGGCCGGGGCGAGCTGCCCGCGGCAGGTGGGGCCGCGGCGGGCCGGCCTTGAGGCCCCGGACACCTACCTGTGCTCCGCTCACCACGACCCCTGCCATGCTGCGGAGGGGCCGCGCCGGAGGTTCCGCGGGCTCGGTGCCGGGCCGGGCCGCTGCCTGGCAGAGTCAGCTGACGCGGGCGGAAGCGCGGCCGGGCCGGGGGCGGTGGCAGCGCGGAGCTCCCGCCGCCTCCTGCGGCCGGGCCGAGGGCGCAGCCACGGCCCCGGGCGGCACCGCGCGGGGCGCGGGCGGGTGACAGCGGGACGCTGGCGTGGCCCGAGGTCTGCTTGCCCAGGGCACGGTCATCCTTGTCCCGCTGCGCCATCCTACCTGGAACGCGGTTCCAAAGCGGCACACAGCGACTGCCGTGCCTCGCAGAATCAGCTCGGATGGAAAAGACCTCTTAGACCATCCAGTGCAACCTAGGATCGAACGCCACCACGCCAACTAGACCATGGCATGAAGTGTTTCAGTGTTTCCACGTTCAGTGTTTCCTTAAAACCTCTCTGGACGGTGACTCCACCACCTCCCTGGGCAGCCCATTCTTATGTTTAATCCCTTTCTATGAAGAAATTCCTCCTAATGTCCCACCTAATTTTCCCCTGGCCCAGCTTGAGGTATGTCCTGTCAGCAACTACCTGAGAGAAGAGACCAACCTCCACCTTTCTAAACCCTCCTTTAAGCTGCCCCCACCCTTACTCCGAGCCTTCTCCGGGCTAAACAACCCCAACTCCCTCAGCTGCTCCTCGTAAGATTTGTGCTCCAGAGCCTCCCCCAGCTCCTCTGCACTTCCCAGCGCCGGGGCAGCCCCACATGCTGGGCTGTAGCAGTGCTGGAATGGGCCATGGGAAGAAGAGATGGAAATAGCCAGTCTGGGACACTGACAGAGGGATCACGCCTTGGATTTCAGTTCCCATTTGGCACTAGATTACTTGGAACATCGTCTGAACTGGCTTTCCACCTACTAAGCAGTTCATTAAGTTGTGGCATAAAGCATAACTTGCCTTTGAGGAGATGTCACTGGTAAAGCAACACCTGCAGGAAAAAAAAAAAAAAAAAAGACATGCTATCTCAAGGAAAGGTCCACATTCTCATAGCAATATTTTTTTTTTGTTTGTTTCTAGAACATAGACCAATTTGTGTGGAAACCAGAAATACCTTTGGAATTATCAGAAAACCCTGTCAAATGAGTCTTTCCAGGACACAAGAATTTACTAATTAAAATAATGGCATGATGGTAGGTTATCACTGTTCAGGCAGACTAGAGGAGCTGCAGGTTTTCTGTAAGAATTTTATATGAGACTTTTAAAGGTTTCCCAAGCTTGGATCCTAAATCCTATTAGTCATCTGCCTACCTCTTCAGCTGCCTAAGCACCTTTAAAAATCTGGCTCATTTTTCCCCTTTATTGCTAATATAGCATAACTCACTCTTGCTGAAAGCGGAGGCACATGCTGTGAGGGGAAATAAGTTTCAGGAGGATATGTATTCCTCACTGCAAACCACTTTCTGTTCAGCAACACAGCAGAAACCAATGCTGCACTTGCTGCTCTACCTCTTAGTATCAACAGAATAAATTCTTGGTACAGCTGTGGCACTACACCTTCTCTATAGCCATCCCTCCTTCTTCAGTGACTCCTGGACAGGAAACACAGAGCAAATAGCTGAGGAAAAAAATGTTCTTCCTCCCTGTTGTTTTAATGTATTGTGTTAGAAATGTCAATGGGCCAACATGCATAAAAATCAAAATATGGCCAATGAATAAATCACTCCAGTGCTTTGCATGATCTAATTTTCCTTGTATCATGTAAGACAGAAGAATCAAACCTTTCAGCCACAGCAAATAAGCTGATTCTACACTGATGAATAAAAGCTCTGTTTCTCTAAGTAAGAGTTTTCCATCCAGGCATACTTGCTAGTTCAGATCATCACTCAGCATGCTTCAAACCATCAGGGCCTTTATTTATCTATTAGATTATATAGTAAATAACATATGCCAAGAAAAACAAGTACTATGTGAACTGCACATTTAAACAAAGCAATACATTCTCCTCTTTCTGTATCTACTTTTTATCTCTCTTTTAGCTACAAGCATGTGGTTCCCACCAGAATGAACACATACAGCTCAAGGCTCAAGTGGCCCACTGCTACAGCATTTGTCTTAGTGGAGTAAATTCAGTTCAATACTACACTCATGTAAAATTGGAATAACTATATTGAAAACGATTTAGCATATCACCATCTACATTATCAGGATTAATTTTAGTAGAGTGTTAGCTGTCATTTTAGAGATAGCTACGAAGAAAAAAAATCCCTGCCTAAATAGTTTACAAAATAGCCCACACAAATAATAGCAAGTTTGGGGGGTTTTTCCAGCTTCTTACATTGCCAGTTGCATTAACCTGCCATTGATCCTCCTACTTACTAAGCAAGACCTTGTCTAGAGGGAAAAGTTGCAGGTGCAGCTCCCTAAACCGGGTGCCTTAAATTGACTTTATCATCTCTTCAATCAGTCGAGCTGAATTTCCTAAATTACAAAAACAACTTAAAGAGGTGGCAAACTGTTTTAAGTGCATCAGGCTTACAGTCGTTCTTTTGAAACCAGTTCAACGTTTTCTTGTAGAGACATGGCCTAGACTGTTATCTGCCATGGATAAATAATAGATCCAAGTCCCATGGTGTGTAACAAAAAGGGAGTGCTACCGACTGCAGTGACAAAATGGGACTATTATACTGTAAAGAAAGGGAAAAACAAAACTCCCTAGAACAGAGGGAAGGAGAAGAGAGATGACTGTCTTATTGTGGTGCTTTCCTAGACTTTGAAAACTTACAACTCAAAAATCCTAATTCTGCTGCCAGTTTCCTACAGGATTATTGGTGAACTTCTCAAACTTTGAAATTTTAGAGTCTGCTTTATACTCTTATTTCTTAAGTACCTGTCACTTGCATGTAATTTTCAAAAGCAATGAAAACTCACAGCTGTCTGCCCCTGAAGTACTATTTTGTAACATCTAATCTGCAATTGTAACAAAGTTATAACATAGTCTCAGACTTCAGGCATATGAGTCAATGTGTTCATTAGTTTGTGCCCCATGTTGTTATGAAGCTGAAATCCATCACAGTGCAATGTAAATACTGAAGGACTTCTCCAGCTTTTGAGCCAGCTGATCACCAGTGTCACTTTATAGCACAGATCCCAGATGAATGTGAGGCAGCCTCTGGGTGTAGGCTGTTTTTCACCTTACCAAATGTATTTGTATTTCTGAGCATCTCAAAACATCACCTTCTTGAGTCCTGGCCTCACGCAGCCTGCCTCATCTGAAGGTTTTATTTAGCTTTGATACAGCTGCCTATATGAGTGAGGCTTCAAAGGACTAAGTTTTTACTTACAGAATATATTTTTCAGGGGTTTCTCAGAAGCTGAAAGTTTTGTGAGGATTCTTTGTAGAGGTTTAAATAGTTTATGTGACAGTTGGCCATAGATGACCTCTGAAATGTCTTTTTTTTTACAGTGTATTTATATGAAAAAAAATATAAAAATCACTTGTTTGTTTAAATAAAGCACTTTCACTGCAGTTAGATGCAGAAGGTGGCACTTTTGTATGGGCCATTCAGTAAGATTTCCTAAGATTTTTAACAGAGTATTGCCAAAACTGCTTGAGATGTGAGTTACATACAGGCAAAACCAACATGGACTTTTAAAAAAATAGGGGGTTTGAGTTACACTAATATGCTTAGTACATCTTTTATACACACATGTACATATATATGCTGACCTGTTCTTTGAATAATGAGCATTATAAGTTCAAAATAATACCTGGAAACCAGCTCCATACAACTGGGAAGCAATGTGTTGGAACCATGGTAGGTACCCATCGGATCTGCTTCTTATAAATAAATAAAGTTCTTCATATAATAACAGAGCTTTGGGTCATTTTAGGAGTCAGCTGCTTAAAATGTGTACTCAGTTACAATCAGGAAATCTCATTGACCAACTGATTAAATAATTAGCTAATACAAACCAGTAAATATGGCATAGCACCAAGCACCAAATGAATTATGTCATTTCATATAAAGTCTTTGTATACAAGCATTTGCCCATCTTAAATAAACACTGAACATTTATAAGAGGAAATAATCCTGACTTTTTCATTAACTGAAGGTTATAAAAATATTTGAGTTAATCAAAATGGTGTGTTTTCCAGCTTGCAGCACACTATGCATGTATGCCTCCATGTACACAAATACAATGATCCTGTATTTCAGAGTAAGTCAAATAAACTATTGTCTACTTTTAAAAACACCCACATATATATAATTTCTTCTGACAAAATAGTGTGTTTGAACAGTTTTCTGAGGCAAATAATTTCAGACAAAAAAAATCTCAGCCAAGTAACAGAGTTTTTCCAACTTGACCTTCAGAAAATTTGGCTCACAGTTTATCCATAAAACTTATTTTCTTAATGCTAGTAATGAAAATATTGTTTCAAAATAATTGTTAATAATTATCCACAGCAATATGATGTGAATACAAACTGAACCAATTAGCTGAGAAAGACTGACTGTATTACAGACATTTTCCTTCGTATTGCCAGAGGAACATTCCATTCATATGTAGCTTCCTTTACACCTGTTTTTAATCACAAAGAGTTAAATAGGGTGTTTAATGTCCAAACTAATAACTTCAGATGTCTCCCAGGAAACAGCATCACTAGCACTCCTGCTGTGAAACATACAGGAAAAAATCCCTGACCAAAAAAAGGTAAAGTACAATAAAGTGTGTACTTTAGTCCTACAGAAAGAAATACAGTAATGATGATGTCAATTGCCATTCCTAAGTTGAACAGCTGCAAATTAGGTTTCTTCTTTCCTATCTCCAAAATAGTTCTCATACTGCCACTTATAAGGATATCTAACAGTCAATGATAAACAGGTTAAAGGGATCTGAAAAGCAAGTTCTGCATATGTATTCAATACACTGGTACACCTGTTTTTTGAACAGTACTAGTATGGCAGTGTGATATAGTGCTACAAAACTTAAGAACATCTGAGTGACATTAAAATGTTGGGTTTTTTTCCAGAAGTATGCCCATGCTGGAGTGTGTGAAACTCTGCAGGATAAATTAGTCCAAAAAAGCAGTCAATTAAAAATTGGTTATCTCATACTACTAAAGGCTCATGTAACAACTCTGTGTTTGCTTTGCTACTGTCAACTAATGCCCTTGATTTTTTCATTCTTGTGGAGACTCATATGAGAAAGATGGTGGGGGGGGGGGGGTAATATTTCTACATTCACCTAGAGTTTTTGAATTTTACCCTTTCCTGCTACACAAAAGCAGAGCGTCCAATCTGATATATTTCCTACTTCTTGCATTTTGGTTCTTTCATTCCTCCACTGTCCCCAAGAAAAACAGAATTATGTCTAAAACCATCTCTGGGATATATTTGGTTATTATTTTCCTATTACATGGCAGAAGTGTAATATGAGCTCAGTGAAGCTACATGGGCATTGTGAATTAATGCAGCCCATAAGCTCACTCACTGTTTTATTGCAAAGGCACCCTGAAGTTCAACATCTTCTGATGTCTTTGAAAAGCTTCATTTTGTAACATTGTTAGCATTCTCTTAAGGTAAGTGTATGTATATACTTCAAAATGCATTATTCTATAAGCTGAGTTTTCAAAAAACAGAACAACATAAAAGCTTTGATGGCAGGAAAAAAAACCCCTTTCATAAAATTTGTGCTCAGTAATCTCATCTCACTTCCAATAAAGGTAATGACAGTTTTGTTGACCAAAATGGTATGACCCAAATACAATTAAAAATCCCTAACGTTACATTATACAGCACACTATAGCTATTAGGCTAAAATGATGTTTAATAAGTTACATCCTCAACAACTAAGACAGCAACAATCAATTGTGCAATTTATTTCTTACTTTTCCTAAGATATGTTGCAGTATAGAGTTGTCTTTTAGAGGATTTTGGTGTTTTGTTGGTTGAGTTTTGTAATATACAGAATTCTGTTTCCTTTAGACTATGGATTGGACAGAGATAAGTAAATTACCTCAACCAGGTAAAATATCACTAAGTTCCTCAATGCTCTGTATTACCAGAAGTTCTAGCATTTTTAATGCATTATTCACACTCTATGCCAGGAAAATAGAAAAATCTTATTATTATTATCCCACAAAAAAAAAAAAAAAAAAAAAAAAAAAGAAGGAACTGCAGCATAGAAAGGATACATTATTTGTATAAAAATTTTTAATTTATTATCTGTAGTCATCTGGGGAACTGAAGCTGCACCACCCCAGCACCTAGGTCTGATACCCTAACTGTATGTGTACTGTATGTATACTCTGTCTTACTTTGTCTTGTTTGGTGTAGATATTACATAACAAAAATCATTATTTCCAGTAAAAAGATGGGCAAGAAATGTAAATTATGTAAATTCTTTGCTCCAAGTAGACAATACTTGCAGCAAGAGTAATTCCAAGCTAAAGGGGGATAATGATTCTCTGTTTGTCCCATCCAGAATACAGCACACAGAAAAAAGATGCTGACATGGGGCATCCACAAGCTTTGTAGATTACTGCAAGATTTGGATGTGTTGTCAAAACTAAATGTATAGCACAAACCAAAGAAGAGAAATTGTCTTTTTCAGTCCCTTATAATTTATGCACTCTAATTTTTTTTTTCATAAAGCCATCAAAAGGATGCCAGGCTTTTCCTTCTGCCAAGTTTCAAAGTCCTGTTGCTAATCATGGAGGCACAGAATACTTAATAATAAGATCATAAGATTTTTTTTTTTAATTTGAAGGAATTCAGTAAGCTTGGTATGGAAGCTTTTGCTACCACTTCTCTCATAATTATATGTTGCACAAATACACAGAGATTATTTTTTTCTAAGCCTAAGATGACTGACTCACAACATATTTGAAGTGCTCTACTTCCCTACAATCCATTATGTATAGGTGGATTTCAGGTTGGCTGGCTGCACAATCGTGGGAAAGTAAATTGCAATACTGAAGCAACTGTACATCTCTGGGCATTGATGCTTCCTCATAAGAAAGCAACAATCAGAACTCGGGGGGGGGGAAAGGGTTCTAAAGCTAGGATAAAGTCTAATTAGAGGCCATACAACACTGCAGTTCTATTCTAAATAACAGATTTGAGGTTCACAGAGGTATTTTCTTGTTACAGATCTCTGTCACAATGTCTGGGGCAGCAACTGTCTGTCGCACTGTGCTGGTTTCAAAGACAAAACAAAATTATTGCAGGAAGTGCTTGAATACAAAGGTCAAAAACAAAGGAAGTGGGTGCAGAGGCCAGAGCAGCTTTCTTTGAGTGGCTCTCTCTTGTTCCAGCTGTCTTGGCACCTCACTGTAGAACTAAATTACCAGACTAGCCAGAGGTATTTTGGGGTTTTGGGTTTTTTGGTTTTTTTTTTTTTGGTGGGGTGGAGAAGGGGAGGAGGGGGGGTATTTTTGTTTGGTTGTTTTGTTGAGGTTTTGTTTAGTTTTAATTTTTCTCAGAAAGAACTATATTCACCTGATTAATCCAAGAAGAACATTCTGCATCTTGTTTTGCAAACAACACTGCATAGTAAGAGAGACCTAGCTATAAATAGGCATATACTATTGAAAATAGACATTGAACAGGGCCCTGTGCCCCAAAGAGCCTGTGCCCCTAAAGATGTGTCTTTACCCCAACAGAAAATTGTATGATCAGGAAGGAGTTCAATGTGAGAATACCTGGCATTACCAAACAGGTTCTTCCCTGCTTCTCACGGCCTCAGTCTTTAATCTTCCATCTTTGAGCAGGTTATACCAGCAAAGGGGAGAACCACAGCCTTCCACAGAGATAACAGATAGATGACACTCTGCTGAGAAGAGTAGTAAGCAGGAATAGAGTCCAATTAGTGGTCAACCTCCTACACTTTAATATGGAATAACTTCTGTATTTTAAGTAGCAAATGTTTTTGTTCCCTATTGTTCAGTTCCAAAGCAGTTGCTGTTTTTTGTTATACCTTTCAAGTACCAAAGATTCCCACAGAAACGTATGGAAGTTGCTAACAATTTGGATGGTTAAGAAAGAGCGCAGCCCAAACAAAAGCCACCATCCTCTGCAGATTGTTAAACAGCAACTTTTCCCATTACTCACTTATTACTTTCATCCACCCATCCTTCTGGGTGAGGAGGGATAAATATAGCACAGCCAGCATTAATTCTGCATCTAGAGACATCACTAGGAAAAGAACATGCACACACATGATGCAAGAAGGAAGAGCTGAAAGCTGAAAATTCCAGAGGTCTCCACAAGCAATATATTGTCTGTTAAAATAGAGAGATATACATAAACATGAAAACGACAAGAAACAGGTTTTACACTTCTTGAAAATGTGAGAGAGCACATGGGAAAGCAAGGTGGTATAATTTCACGCTTCCTGAATGGTGACTTAGTGTTTTATTCCTTTCTTCTACTCTCTTTGCATAAAAAAATACACTGATAAATCCTTCCAATTCAATATCATGCATAATCACCTTTCCTAGGTAAGATGAAGCAAAAAGAGTGACTAATTGTAGATTGTAGATTCTATAGTACCTGCTGATCCTACAAGACATTTCTCTCCTAGTCACACCATTTTCAGTTCTTCAAAAACAAAGAAAAATATGAGTAAGCAAGTGTAAGAACAAAGGAGCCCAGGGCAGGGTAAGATATTTTCTGCAGAAACTGTTCTTTAACAAAAAAAAAAGCATTACTGTGAACAGGAAATGCAGGAAAAAAATTCCAGCTTGTGAGTCAAGCAGTCCTGTGATATAGGGATTAGATTCATTACAACTTTGACAATAGTATTCTGCTCCTTCTTTACAAAAACCTGTTTCTAGACCCTTCTCACTACCCAAGTGGGAAAATAAAAAGAAACTAACTGAGCCAAAGTAATGCATCATTCATTGCAAACAGTGGTCCACCATAAGTTGTATGTTATGTTTTAGTCTCCATACCATCTGTACAAATAAGAAAAAAATAATAAAAATCTTTTGATAAGCCTTCATTTGGTGAGAAACACAAAAGAAATAGCAGACAAAAACCAAAGAGATTTCCTGTTTATACTGCAGAGATTATTAGAGACAGACCAATGCTAAACTTAAGGAAATTCTTGTCTTAATTTTGGAATCCAACTTTGATTCCATACATATATAAATATCCAAAAACACGCTGATATTTGGCCATCATGCTGGGGACCTTTTCCACAATCACAAGAGAATGATTCAGAGCTTCTGATTATTAAATGTTCCTCTCAAGTAAAGATGAAAGTGGACTGATAACACTATAGTAGAAGACTGATAACAATATCATATAAAGCTCTCCATGCTTAAGTTTCTTGCTGGAATCTCACTCAGATGAGTAAAGCTTCTGTCAGCTGATGGTGTTGCAAAACATATAGAACTAATTAGGAACAAACTATTTTTGGTTCAAGCAGAAAAATGTCCACATTACAAAATCAAAACAGAAACAGATACCAGTGGACATATTTGCAAAAGAAGGCAATGATTGAATGGATATCAAAAGTAAAATCTCTTCAAAGTCTCCCAGGGTTTGTCTCTGGATCAAAATGGAGATAGCATGAGTTACACCATGATGGTGTAAGATTTCCGTTTCAAAGCTGACAGTGTAGCACATTTTAATACCACTGACTTGCCATAACCAAAAATCACCAGAGGGTTATGAACTGGGATTTATTTCTAATAATGATTATACTGGTGAATCTGAGTGACAGAGTCATTCACATGACTTTGTGTGAGTTAGACCACTGTGATACATTTGGGTTGCATGGGGAAGATTCTGTACCTTGGTAAGACCTGGGTGAATTCTGTAATAAAAAGGGAAGGCTAAAAGATCTAAAAAGTCACAGACGATGCTGTGGTTTTAAAACTTAGTCACAACATTATTAAGAAAGACTTCATATCAAACCACAGAAAAAAGGTTCAGGAAGCTTAAAATATTATTATTCATAAAACTTTTGCAAATTAATTGTTTTTCTCTCTGAGGAGGAAAAAAAAAAGCCTACTACAACAAAAACTTTGTTGATTTTAATTGTAATAACTTGATTTATGGGACAGAACCCAGCGAAAAGGGCCTGTCCTAACATAAATGTCCACATCATTATGGATCAGGACAACAGAATGGAGGGATAAAATACAGCACAAAATAATAAAATACAACACAAATTGAGTTCATAAAGAAGTAGCAGTAACCAGCAAAAACTACTTTATTCTCAGCCCAAAACTTTTGAGAAATACGCACAGTTAATTCTCACAATAAAAGGAAGTATCCAGACAAGTTTCAATTTTTTTCTGAATTTTCCAGTTGACTTAGACTTCCCCACTGAAACAAGAAAGGAACACCCATTAGACTGTACTTTATAAGAGGGTTTTGTTTTCAAATAACTTTGAAAGCAATGCTATGCAGTAAGAGAACCTGGAAAATTTTACGGTCAAAGGACCTTGTGTCGGAGGTTATGCAGCAGCAGTCATGTATGGTTATAAGCAGTGTCCATTGGCTTGTTTATTGACCTTATATCAATTCATTAACCTCCTATTAAAATATTTATTGCTATTTCACTGAGATTTTTAGCAATTAAAACTTCCTTTTCTTTTCCTGAGGATGTGATACACAGTCAGGAAAGGTCTCACCTGGTATCCCAGACATGGTACTGAAGCCTTGTAACCCCAAAATTCAGCTTGACACACACTTCAGATGCAGCAGCCTGGATATAGCATGTGGAGCTTCCTGTGGAAATCCCAACCACCCTGGACCTAATAGCTAACTTGGATACTTTTCTCCTCTTTTTTTGATCTTACAGTAAGTTCAAGTCTGACTTAAAATAAAAATAATTGAAAAAAAAATTAAGCTCTTCACAATGTGGAAAAAAACTCTGGTGAAATAACCTCAAAGGGGCAGCAGCATGATGAGTATTTCTCCTTATTCCAAATTTTAATTCTTATAAAAGCATAGCAAGATGTTAAAAACAGTTCTTCCCTACCATTAATTTTTCATTATGAAAATATACATATGTTACTGAAGCTACAGAATTCTCCACACTGTCACAAACAGGAAAAAGTTCTAATTTTAAGGTAACCACAGGTCTGAAAATCTTTTGTTACCTGGAAAGTTTGTTTTATACTAACATTTTAAATTGTTCTGTTAAAGCAGAACAGCTAAGACCAAAGCCTTCATCAACTAAACAAGTAAGTGAGCAAAAAAGAAGTCAAGTCCACTGATTTTAGAGATTCTATTTTAAGCTTAATGACCATTTATATATAATGAATATATATATATATTTCATCATACTGGCCCATAAACTGACATATTGAAAATAATATTTTCAAATGGTTATCTACAAGGAAATTTATTAACATTCATATTCCCCTTCTAGTGAATGGAAATGCATGTTAATTCTCTTCTACACTTACCACTTCAAATTGTATTCACTGTACAGTAGATTAATTTGTCTTTCAGTGGAAAGATAAGTAAATGTGTTTGTAAAAATTGTTCATAATGATTGGTTCCTGATGCTATTTATACTGGTTATGTTAAAATATAAAGAAAGTCCTACCTAGCACTTCTAAAATGTCATTCACCTGTAAATTTCATGACATTTTACATATATTAATCAATTAAGACCTACTATACCCATCTCAATTAAGCATTAATATCCCAATTTTACAGTTAGTTACACTGAGGATAGCTTGAAAGGTTTGCTGTCTTGCTAATACCACTCAGGAGTGGGGATAAAACCCACAAGTGATAATCACTTCTCCATGTGTAATTAAAAATGAAAAGTATTTTCCTTCTTGTAGAATGGAAAGTATAAAAATAAAATGCAAAATCAACGGACAAAAGTTTGGGCTCTAACAGGACTTCTATCTTTTCTTGTGAAACAAACCATTGCTTTACAAATTCTTGGAGAGAGGTGAACATGTATGATCAAGAGACTTCTACAGAAGTTCCACAAGATGTGGTCCTCAGATCCAAGCAAAAACAGTGCCCGGAAGTACAGCCCATATTAAACTCTCCCCACTCCCCAAGCCAGGCTATGCATCTCACAATGAACAGAACTTCCACTTTGTACCATTTGGAAAGGTTTTTTCAACTGACTCCCTTAAAGTAAGTCCAGGCTACTTTATGTTTGCTTTAACAACCAAAATTGATGTATCCAAATAACTTAACCATATAGTTTCACATCATATTAATTCTATCAAATTTGCCAGTCTAATACCACTAGAAAATAGTTTTATTTCAATGTTATGATGTGCAAAATAAAGGTCCTCCTGTTTACCCTCTGGCTGAGGTACTATAATTATCACTGATTACAAAATGGCAAACTAGTGTGTTTGCAGGTGCACATCCTAAATGCAACTCTAATTTAGCAAGAATAACTGCATAACTTTTCTGTATACTTTTAGTACTAATATCTAGTAATCATCATTTACTGGTTTAAAAGTGCTTTCTTATAAATACCTTCACTTGTAATCCTTTATTGCTTTTAGTCCTCTAACTTGGTATGGAAACAGCTACAGGTTTTTCATTTTTTGTCAGATTTGTGTATCTTCTGTATGGGTGAAAAAAAAATAGGCTACTTTGCTAAATTGTGCTGCTACCATGCCTCTCAAAGGGGTCAGTGACAAATCATGATCTCTTGGCATTCTGTCTCACACATTTTGCATCAAATGAGGCAGGGATGATACAGGGGTGATATAGTTTAATCTTCATTAACACCTCAAGACTGTCATCACATCCATGAACTAAACAACGGAAGCAAGAGTGTAGAGGCAACCTCTATCCTGGCACTTCATTTTTTTTCTATGCCCAACCTGGCATTTTATTAAGAGTCACTAAGATTGCCATTGACATTCTGAGCCACATACTGAACTCTATAATGGCCTTTCTTCCTTGTAAGAGAAGAAAGTCTTAGCTCCAAGTCCTGTTTATGTGGAATGGGCTGATTTCCAAACTGGCTCCACAACTGTTCCTTACCACCTCCAGCCATGGGCCATTCTAGTACTGTGCATACCTTGTAATCACTTAATCAATTCATGTCTAACACGACCTCTCAGGTGTGCTCTGTAAAAGCAATCTGACCCAATGTATCAGTTAGTGACAGCACCCAGCATGTCAAAAACCTGTTAGAGGACACCCAGAGGACAGCCATAATGCTGTGGTGTCTGGCAGCCCCAGCTCATTCAAGAGGGGAAATCAGCCTGGCATAAGGTAAGTCTGGAACACCAGTTTTTTATACCCCTGCACAGTCTGTATCAACTAGAGGTTCCTGAGGCCCCGCAGCCTCTCTTCCACCCCAGTGCAACAGATCTTTTGATACTCTCGTGCCCATACTGAGGACAGGTAACTGAAGAAATCTATACCTCTTAAAGATTTTTTTTTTTCCTAATCTTCCACAAACAAGCATACATAGGCCTTCTGGGAAGATATAAGGGCACTACTGACATCCTTAACTTTTCAGTAGGTAGCTTTCAGGGTTTTTCCTTCAAGATACTCATCTCTGTGACCAGAGGCAGCCACGCCAAGGTGCCACCAAGTCCCCTCTTCTTGTGTGCTACTGAGAAAATTTTCTTCAGCACTGGCCTGGGCTACTTCCAGCAAGCCAGATCTACTCAGATCTCATTTCATTCCTGTGTGTCCCTAAAACATCATAGTTTTGTTTAGTCATTGGTTAAAAGTCAGAAGGCTAAAAAATGAAAGGCCACATTACTTTCAGACAGATTTCTGCAATTTGGTATGAGACATAAAATGTGTGGTGCATGTCTGATGGCACTAAAGGGACACATGAATATCCAAGGCCTTCTGGATAGTGATGTACCTCACATGAATAGAGAAAATGAAGCCCAGCACGAGTCTATATGATCCCAGTGCAATATGGGATCACACAGACCCAATGATGTGAACTGCCTGCTAAGGCAGCCTCAAACTTTCTGTTAGCAGGAAGGAAATTACTTGTTTCTGGGAGAAGCCTAAAAGTGAACAGTGTACGCAAGCAAAGCCTGAAAGCACCTTAAACTGACAGGGTAGGTACAGCCTCTGATAGGCTTGGCACACCTCATAGTCCTGGAAAGCTGAAGGAAAGCTTTTTACCAGCTCCCAGCAGTGACAGTTCACCCTCCCCCAGAGCAGTCATGCTGCGTTCAGCACCACTGCAGCCCACAGTGTGCCTGAGCTATGTTCCCTCCTTCACTGGAGATACTTGTTCTCTCCATAAATCTCTACCATCTAAGGATTCCCCACTACTAGAAAACAGAGTTGTCATTAAGGTTCCTCTCCAACTCATTGGCACCTCACAATTCACACACAGGGGTAAGGGGAGGGCTTTTTCACTTTGTAAGCAAGAAAAATTTGCTTAACTGTTTGATTTGAAGCAAGCAAAAGAGCTGAACAGGTTTTATACTAATTTTTATAATGCAAGACACTTGCAGTGTTTTGGGTACAATAAAAGCACTCAGGTTAGTTCAGTAATTTGCACAAGTCATTTAAGTTATGCTAGAAATGTCTTATGACCAAAATGTTGTTATTAGAAACCAACTCCCTGAAAAACACAAACTACTGAGAAATTATTTTCTCTACTTCTATAAATTATCCTAATGTTGTTCCTGATCCATTACTGACAATAATACCTGAGTGACATGCATTATGCATTAAATATATTTATGATAATCCAGATCTATTTGTATTAAACAGTGATACTATATATTCACTTAAGATTTAAAAAAATGTTAAAGTTGATAGCATAGATATCAGAATATCATAGATTAGATTACAGTGGATATCTTTAGGCAATTTTATTTTATATAGAATAGAAAGGCAGAAGACTAAGCATTTTTATTCCAAAACTGTACTCACAACTGACCTAACTGACAAAAATCGAGAACTTCATATCTGAACTTGTCACTTAAGGGTGAAGCAAAAATCCTTAGCAGGAAAAGGGCAAAGAATCAAAGTCATCCATAGTATATGAGCAGTAGTAAAAAATTCAAATAACTTTACATTTGGAAGGTAAAACATGGAGCCAGTAACCACCGGCTACTGTCTTAAAGTCTGTATCAAAGATGTTGCCACTCTCCAGCTGTTAAATTATCTGTGAGCTGAATTGGTAGGCATCTCCATCACAGAAGTCCCATCACACGACTGATATTTTTGCAGGAACAACAGAGAGGATATGAATGAACTGTTCTCTAATTATTCTGGCAAGGCAGGGGAGGACATTTTGCACTTCATTCTCTGGTGTCATCAATTTGATGTCTTTATAACTGCTAAATTAATTTTTCTGTACTTCGGGAGTCTGTTTCAGTTCTTAAACTTCTAAGAATGAAATTCACCCTGCCTTTCAAAGTCTTAGGAAGTCCCCATGCAACAGATCTTTTGATATTCTAGTGCCCACACTGAGGACAGGTAACTGGAGAAATCTGTAGCTCTTAAAGATCTTTTTTTTTTTCCTGGAGTACTTAATAATATTCCACAAGCAAGCATACACATGCCTTCTGGGAAGATATAAGGGCACCACTGATAAACATTTGATCTATCTAGAGACATACAGCCAAGATTGTGTAAAAAATACCAAACCATCTTTAGCCCAACACTCCTCCAAGAGGCAGCACTTTTTTTGTGTGTATATACTACAAACATAAATATACCCTACCCTGGATTGGGTATTTTGGCATCCCATGATTATTTACTGTTCACTGTAAAAATGTTACTGCTTTCATTACTCCATAATAAATATATAAATAGAACTACAGACTGCCACAGGAAAGAACTGTATTTCCTTTCAACTTTTCTCTGCACTACACCAGGTTGCTCATCCAGAACTCAGCTGAACTAACCTTGTCCTTTGCTACTGCACGTAACACAGATCTTCATGTCATCCTGGTCACAGAAATTTCAAATGTGGGCCAAAAAAAATCAAGATCAACTTATCTCCATATTCACAACTGAGCTCCAGTTTTCTTTACTGTACAAATGATTTTAAGAGCCATATTTGAAAGGAGGCAGTTCTGCCCAAGAACAGCTTTTACCTTCACGATAAAGAGCCTATTACAGCTCCACAGTTGTTTATATGAGTGCCATAATTAGAAATAATACCCTTTCAAAAAAATCCTGTCTACTTTACATAGTTTCCCTGATGAGTAACAAAAAAGGCATCCAGATTCTTATTTTTCCCCTTTGGTTTATGAATATTACTTATTATTAACAACAGATACAAATGGATACCAACAGTCCAGAGAAAGTGAAGCATCTTTTTTAAATGTGTTGTAATGTTTACTGTTTTTCTTAAATATTATCATTTCAGTTCAACCATTACTCTTTTTTATTAACATACTTTGATATTAAATATCCATAATAAATATGAAGGCATCACACTTAAATTTGGGAAGTTCCCATTCAGATCATGTGGGAATGTGGGAATGAGACAATGGGTGATTACTGAACCAAAACAGCTGCTTACTACTGTGCAATTGTTTTCACACACAAGTAAATGAGAAGATTTCATCTTTCAGTCCACGGAGAGAAGGTGCAAGCCCTAACTGGAGTAGCCACAATGCCACTATATTATCTCTGTCTTAGAGCTACTCAACCAAAGAATACTCTAACACAGAGTTAATAAATTACATTTCAAAAATGATGTTTTCCTAATTGATTTTCCCCTTGTATATTAATGGCATTCAAACAAGACTACCGGTGCAATATAATAATAGCATTTGTACCTTTGTCCTACTAGCATAATTATTCATCATTTCAAGGTCACGGGTAAAAACATCATATTGTATAAATATAAAGTAAACAATAAGAACACTCACTTCAGATATTATAGAAATAGGTAACAACTACCAATTTAAAGAACCAAAGGTCATTATTACACGCCTAACTTGTATTACATCATTTCATGAATTTGAAAATTAGTGGAGGAATAAGAAACCTTGATGATGCGTGTTTGTTCCCAATGACTAACGCAAAACACCGAACTTGCGGCAGCACCAGCATATTTAATTCTGACAAGAAATCATGGCATTCAAACAGGAATGAGATGATCCTCTTGATTTGACTATGCTATTATACAGCAAGTCACGCCGCATAATGTCGGAGCTTTTCTACAGGCAGTGTGAGATTATGTTCTTGTATTTTTCTGCCATGGTAATGCACTAAAGCATTTACTGTCTTATCCTGATTACAATTCTTTGTAATGGAAAACTAAATACCAGGACTCTGTTTCACAGATACAGAGCCGCAAAAGGTAGTTGAACACTGTTAATGGTAGATCTGGAAATGAAACTTAAGTGTCACTAACTCTGTCTAGTCTCTGTTCTTCAATGGCCACAGTTAAAGAAGTTTACTTGAACAGAATTTACTGTAACGACTTGTGTCTTTAATCTCTACTCATAATGCTAAATGTAGTACATTTATCAGAGCTGGGAGTACCTGAATGAAACTGGTCAGGGAAAAAAACCTCTTCACGCTCTCATGCTACTGCCTACTTTGTCATCCATTAAGGATATGAACTTCCTGTGAATGATGTACAAAAAGAAGAAAGAAAACTGTCTGGGGTGCGAGTTTTTTATGGGAAAGAAATTACATAAAGCGGAACATTTTGCTCAGTTAATGAAAAATAAAAAATTACAATTAGATGAAATAGCATGTGTGCTTAATCATTCTCAGCAAACATGCAAAGCTCCCCTTTGAAAGTACATTGAATTTAGAAGAACAAGTTTTCGTTGTTCAGGTGTTGAGAGTAGTGATCAAGAAGAAATGTTGCTACAGGCACTTGTTTGGCTAATGCCTTTTCTTTTAAACATGGGAAATTTTGCAAGCAGAGTTTGTCTTATCCCTTCATAAGTAACCCTCAAATGTTCCTTTTGTCATCTTGTAAGATTTTAAATTTAATCATGCAAGTTCTTTCCCTCCCACCTTACTGGTGTTTCAGTCATTTCATCTCATTTGACCACAGGATATAAGTGGCTGTGTGCGTACTTTTAAGCGGAACTTACATTTTCTAGTATTTGGCACATTTTCTTACCATCTTTTCTTTCCCTCCAGGTAGGCCACATAGCACAACAATGAGCAAAGAGGTAAGACTCCAGCTGTAATGATGTAATGCTGAAAATTAAATTTATACACAAGTGTTCCGAGTCTGGGTCATAGCTGGGTCACTCCTCTGAGTGGGAGGCAATCCAGCAAGGAGCACTGGATAATGATTTCTCTAAGCTAAGGCCCCTTTCAAGAAATATAGCACAAAGCTTTACTTTGGTATCTGAATCTAATCTGATTCAGTGTGTGTAATTACTGGTATTTGTTGTGTGGTAGTAAGAAGTGATATTATTTTGTTATATGCTGTATTATGTCTCACTTTCCTTTCAACCTACTAGCACCTAGCAATAGGCTTTCCAGTATCTGAACCCTTACCCAGAGATAGTGGTTTAGATAAGGACTGGCTGGCTGAGGCTTTTTACAGAACACATATTGTTTAGAGCTGGGGAGATTCATTCATTTTCTTGAACAAAAAATGGAGTATGTCTTGGTTGATTAGGCACAGCTACGTATGGCCAGCGCTATTTTTTTAGCTGTATTTATCCACTGTGTTCATTTGCTTCCAGGTATAGCTATCACACTCCTTCCTAGCTTTGAGATGAGCTTTTCTGTTGTGTCTTCTAAGTGGGTTCCACCTTGGGATGGTAGGAAGTGCCAGCAGAACATCCCTGTTCACATACAACTAAGCAGGCCCTCAGGGGAGACACAGACTCTTCTGAGCGGTCCAAGCTGGTGCAACAGGCTTTGCAAAACATCTAGGAGTCTTAAAAACACCATCACATCAAAAGGTAAAGCGACCCATATAATTTCCTTCTGTTGTGCCAGTTGTCAGCCTCTTGCATGTTGTGTCGCCAATGATTTTGCACTCTACCTGCAAGGTTCCCTGCTGCCACCTGACAATGCTGCAGTCAGCCACAGTTTGACAACCACAGCACCACGAGAGCGACTGTCAGGGCCATTTTGCATGAAGCACACGCAGCTCCTACCCAGCGTAGCCTTAATGTGTTGATTTACAGAGTCCTCTTGGCTGACATGGGAAAATGAGTCTGGTCATGGTTGATTTAACATTTTATGGGCAAAGAGTCAGCCTGCTATAGTAAGTTTGGACTAGTGCAAATATTTTACACATTTACACACAAGTCCGCGGGAAAAAAAATATTCGGATACTCTGTTGTTTTGATTCTCACATCCCCCGAGCTCTACTGAAAATAACGTGAGTTTCAATTAATTAATCACAAAGGTGTACGTTACGGGTCAGACCCTCACGATAAGTAAGCAGCTCCCGGTCTGCGGGCACAGCCGCCCGCGAAAGAAGGAGCTCGGCCAAAGGCTGCGGTGGGGCGCCGCGAAGAGGCGCGGCAGCACCCGCCAGGGCCCCCGCCCAGCGCCGCTCCTCTCCGCAGCTCCCGCGGACCGCCGGGCACGGCCCGCCGGCCCCGGCGCCGCTCTGCCCGCGGCGGGGGGCGGGCGCAGCCCGGGGCGGAGCGGACACGGGCGGCTCCGCCCGCCCCGGCGGAAGTGGCGGCGGCCGCGGGGCAGCCCCGCGGTTCTGGGCGGCGGCACCGGCTCGGCCGTGCCCTCCCGCAGGCGTTGCTGCTCGGGCCACCCCGCCGAGGGGGTGGAATGACTTTCCCCGTAATCAGCTAAAGCAAGCCAGCAGCGGAGCGGCCGCCTGCTCCACGCTGCTGCCGGTGTGCTCGCCCCGAGCCCGCCGGCGCAGCGGGCAGGTGACCCGCGGTGCCCGGCAGCGGCAGCTCCGCCGCCTGCCCCGCGCTGCCGCGGGCGCGGAGAGCCGGGAGAGCGGCCGGAGACGGGCGGGAGAGCGCCTGGCCAGCCCTGCCCGACCGCCGGGCGGCCGAGCCCGCTCTCATCAGCCCCCTCTCCCGCCGGCACACCGGCACTCCCTCCGAGACGAGCGCAGCTGGACGGAAAATAAATCCAGGGGAAAAAAAAAAAAAAAAAAAAAGCCTGTCAAATCTACCTCCAGCTAGTTCATCGCCCGAAAAGAAAGGGGGGAAAAAGCGTATGCCTGCGTGGGGGTGCCAGGAGAAAGATGAGTGTTTCTTTCATTAACCTAATGGTAATTGCAAAAAGACTCCCTTTTTGTCAGCTTCACCTAATCAAAACCGAATATCTGTATGTGGCACTGACAAAATCAGTAAAACTTCACCTTCGACTTTATTGATCTGAACAGACAGGCAGAGTTTTCTATAGTGTTCAATTTAGGGAATTAAAAAAAATCACTCCGCTAACAGCATTTGGTACATTTCTAACCCATATGTCACCTCAGTGCTTTAAATAATTATATTTGCATGCAGGGAGTGATTCATAAATATGTCAGGATTGTGAAATATAGGCAGGCATTTCAAACTTTCTATTTAAAAAACATGAATTATGGCCACGAAAAATGTGTTCCCATTTAAGGGTGATACGAAGTATTTGGTGTCTAGTACGGAGGCCCATCCATCATATAGACAATAAAGAGAGTTTTTGCCTGACGTTGGAAATTTATGGTTGCCCTTCTCTGCCCTAATAACTCAAGCATTGTGTCAGCCTGTGACAGCCTTTGCAGAAAAACAGCAACCCTGTTATCAATCAAAAAGCCCTTTTACATTTTTAGCAAAACTCTGATCATCCAGACACCCTTTTAATGTATATATTACATCATTATAGATCATTCTGCACTTTTACTGCAACTCAACAAAATGATCCATCACTTCAGGACAGTCCTGATGAACGCTGATGTAAATTATTTGCACGTCGCTAGTACAGTACAAAATGAAAAATGTACTTTAGGTGGAATTAATTTTAGGGTGTAAAAAGCCAAAAATGAAAGCAGTGGGGATTAAAGGAGACCTAAATGCACCATTAGGGATAACTGAAAACAAGCTAATAGTTATTAAAAATTAAGATTATTTTAACCTTTTGGGATCATGGACCTAGACTGTTTCAAGCAAATAGCAAAGATATATTACATGCTTCTTCCTGCCCCTGCCAAACATAGCTGTTTTGTAATTGAGTCGAGGATCGTTGTTCATTTGTCATTAGGGTGTTTAGATAAGGTTAATTATTTGGGTTCCAGTGCCTTTCCAGCCATATCCTCAAAAGTCTTCCTCATATCTCAAATGACGCTGTTCCTACACCGTAGCTCCCTGTTGAAGACGCATCTGGTTGATCTGCACAGTTTCCATAACAAAGTTGTCAATAAACACTCCACATTTGGGATCCGAGTGACAAAGCTGGAGATCGCCTCCATTGTGTGCCATGGTTAATTTCTGAGGGATTACTGTAACCAAATATGTGCTTAGTTGGTACAATTCTCTCCCGTAGCCTCCAGGCTTTCGCACAAGATAAACACAAAGATGCCTTTATGATTGCTGAGATGGAGTGATCAGACCAAGGTGTTACAAAAGCTACAAGACTTTTTTTTTCCCCACTCTTAGAATCTAGACGCCAAATACCAATTCAAGTTACTTATGTACGAATTAGGAAATGTGTTCGCTCACTTTGGGCTCGATGATTTTAATCGTAATACATTTAAAAACATGAAATGACACTAAAAATCTCCATGCACTTAACAAGAAACATACCCAGCCTTGCTCGTGTCATTGCAATTATTTGACTTGCTCACTCCCTCTCCCTCTAGAAAGTTACCTTAAGGCATATTTTAAATAACAGCTGTTTGCATAAGAAACACCTTAAACATAAAAGGGGGTAGATTTGGAAAATAGCTGTTGGCAAACGGGTTTCGACACGGGAGTAAAAATTTTCACACTCACACATGAAACAATGTCAAGAGGGAAATCTGTCAAAGGGCTAAAAAGAGAAAGGTTGGGGTGGGGTTTTTTATTATTAGATGCATTAATCTCTTCCTTATCTCGGTGTAACAAAAGGAACAAAATTAAACGCATTTGAAAACATTCCAGGTGAAGCTATGTTTCCGAAAGCAGTAAGCAACCAGCCAAACAAGCAAACAAAAGTGATTTTCTGCTCGTTTAGTAAAAATGCCACTGACTACTAAAATTCACGTTCGCTTAAACGTGACTATTATTTTGAAGATGGTTTTGAAATTATCACCGCTTATAAAACGATTACCTACATCTCATGCAGAGTAAAATATATATCGCTTCTATGTGTTAGGAAAGTAATTACAATCATAAGGGTAAATATTTTCAGGTGCTATGCGAACAGGGGAGAGGTTTGGAAATCTTACTTCATGTTGGCAAGCTTTCCAACTATTTACTTTAACAACATTCTGGAATAAATACCCCACACCTCTGCTGGATACCTGGGCAGACGCATTAGTTATT
The DNA here is from genome assembly GCF_015832195.1 of Motacilla alba alba. NCBI lineage: Eukaryota > Metazoa > Chordata > Aves > Passeriformes > Motacillidae > Motacilla > Motacilla alba. Next base: position 14,378,608 of record NC_052021.1, read on the forward strand.
AGCTGAGCCCATGAAGTCTCGCATTAAAAAAAAAAATAATAAAAATAAAAAGGGAAAAAAGCCTCTCTCCAAATGTACCAAATCTTGGTGGTGTATTTCTGATAACCCATCACATTTCTTATCTTCTTATACGAAGTACTATCATTCGTGTGAGGAAAAAAAATAAAATGGAAGAAGATGCACCATCTACAAAAATGTATTGCAATGTATATCTTAATAAAAACCTTGGGGTAGATAGTGAAATGTAAGTACTATCAAAGAAAATAAATTTGACGCACCGGATGGACAGACGTGTAACTGAATTGTGTTACGCACAGAAACACAACCCAGACACAACTCAGCAACTCTGCTTCTGCTAATTAAAATCGTAGTCTTGTTCGAAAAGATAGAAAATAAAAGGGGGAGAAAGAAAAAAACAAACAAACAAAAAAGCTAAACTAAAGGGCCTGTAGGGTTGTTGCTGTTCCGTTTAAAAGACTAAACGCCCTTTTCCAACATGATCTACAGAAGCTGACACTTAAATGGCAAGAGAGCAAGCTCTCAGTGCAGGCACGCTGGTGTCGAGGTTTCTGCAGTTCGCTCTCCCGAGGGAAAAATAGTCAGTCCGGGTTTTTTGGGTGATCCTGACCAGGGTTTGCAGCTCGCCAGCCTGACCTGTCAAGCGGATTATTTTAGAGGGAGATTAATAGGGGAGGCGGGCTGCAATAATAATCGTTTTGTTTGATGTGACAACTTTGATAGGCGTTGATTTACTTACAAACTGATAGGCTTTTAATTGAGCGCCTCCATCCAGCTTGAGATGAAAGGAAAACCGCATTGAAAAGCTGCCCGAGTGCCCTCGAGCCTCAATACTGATTAGCCATCTCGACAGTGAATAGTTCAAGGCATTTTCAAACTTTTTTTCCTCTCTCGCTCTCGCTCTCCTCTCCTCCTCAAATATCTGCCAGCCCACTCCTTTTTAAGAGAAAATAAATCATTTCCATTGTGTGCAAATAAAATCGACTTGACATGCTTGCCAATAGCTGGTAGGTAAAGGAAAGTGTGGACTGGCAGTTGTTAATTAATTCCTCCTTTGCTCTCCTTTTTTTTTTTTTTTTTTTTAAGTTACAATTTTCCTTTGTAAAAAGAAGAAGACGGGTTCCAACCCTTGGATATTTTTTTTTTCCAAAGGAATAAAAGCAACAGCCACTAAAACTTCAACAAGACTACACAAGTAAATGCCAAACAGCAAACTGTCTGCACGGACTCATTAAACAAGAATCCCTCGCGAAGGTAACGAGCAGGACAGAATCGCTCTTCTTCGGCTCGAGAGAGGAAAGGAGCCCGCAGCAGGCAAATCACAAACTCCGCACCGCTTTCAAGCTGCAGCCCCGCCGCCCGCCCGATCCTACGCGTGTGCATCCTAACTCCGAGCCCCTCGCTGGGAATCGTTTTCTGCGTGTGTTAAGCGCAGTGAATAAGCTCTCATAGCTCAAAAATGCTTTGGAGGGCGCAAAGGGGAGGAGATGTCTTGGGGCTGATTTTTTTACAAGGTTCTACATAAAAAAAGTTTACAGTACTGAGTGAGATTTAAATCGCATTTCAAAGGCTGAGGGGAGAGGGAAAAAATGAAAAAGAAAAGTAAATTAAAAAGCTGTCCTCTGAAGTTGCTAATTAAATTACCCTCTGATGCTTCTACTTGAGCCAGAAAGATCGGGGTTCGTGCTGTTCCCCCGCTCCGTCCCCCGCTTTTCCTGTCGGTGCGCTGCCTGTTTTATACAAGTACCGGCTATCGCCTCTGCTTCCCTGGCTTACAAGTAAAGCAACCCTTTCCCGAAATCACCCTCACCTCCACAAGAAAAGAGAGAGGGAAGGAAAAACGGGGAGGGAGAGCCTTCCCACAGCTGACTCTACCTTAAGACAATTAATCTTTAGTCTTTCACCCTGGGAGGCAGGATAAATACAACGAGAAAACAGATAGGAGTCTCCCCGGTCCTGTAAGGAAAACAGCTGTTCCAAGCACTTTAATGCAAATGAACACAAATGAAGGTTTCAGCTTTTTTTTTTTTTTTTTCTTCCAGAGTTTTACTGCACTCCATTTATCAATTGGACTTGACAACAAAAGAAAGAACTGGGGGAAAACCTGGGGCAGATTCAAGTCACTTCCACTCTAGATAAAGGGGGGGGCGGGGGGGGGGGGGGGGAGTTCCTTGAGGGCAAGTTGTGGGTCTTGTCAGTCTTATTGCAATATCGTGAGTTTTATGCAAGATTTCTTTTTCTACCTCCTCTCCCCTGCCTTTTAATTTTGATGGTCTTGCAAGATGACCGCGGTGATTGCAAAATGAAAGTACGTTTATGATTCTCCACTGAGAAGTTGTGCCAATAAACCTTATCTTTCAGAGAAAATATAGAAATTTAAAAGTTTGTTAAAATTAATCGCATCTTTATTAAAGCCAGAGGAGTTCTGTGTATTTATCCTACTCTATACACTGTAGTAAAAGAGTAAAGTGGTTTAAAGAAAATACAGCAGATATACTTACTGCGCTGCAAGATTTAAAGGGTACCTCTTGGCGGGGGAAGGGGGGGGATACCGAGGAAAACCTGCCTTACATATACCTCGTAAGAAGAGCAGGTCATTAAAGACTATCTGACACATCTGTTTAGGGACTGGGGCAGATCGGTGTTTCAAGGGAAGAAAAAGGACTGGGTTCAGCAAATCTAAACGTGAGAAAGTGAAAGTCCTTCCTCTCGTCCAACCCTTCCAGGATCAGCGCCTGTTCTGGTTGGAGTCCAGGTCAGGAATTGGACGCGACCCCTAAAGCACTTGCCTTGTTCTTCACTTGTCAAACGTGTTTTATCTCTAAGTGACCTTTTTGTTAATGTTGTAGATTGTGTGGGCCACCATGTCAGATCCGGAAACAAAAGTAAAAGATTGATTAACACATTTTGCCTGTGAAAAAAATGTTATGGGATGAGGAGGTGGGGGGATAGCGGGAAGCAAAGTACAAAGAGAAAAGAAAAAGGCAACCCAGCGACTTGAAGGGCTGCGGATTCCGCTCGGGGCATCTGCCGGCACCGGTAAAAACGGGGTTGAGGGCAGAGGACTCGGTACCCTTCGGGAGCGCACAGACACAAAGCAAGACGAATGTAACGCGCGGGAGGACACCGAGTGCGTACCCAAAGGCTCTCAACACAGCCTAGGTGAAAATCCAACACATAAATGGCGAACCAGTACTTTCGTTAGGGTGAGGGGCCGCCTCCCCAGGACCCTGCTGCCGGGGACCGGTTCAGCCCGGCGGGTGCAGGGACGAAGGACACTTTGAAATAGGACGAAGAGGAGTCCAATAGCCCTCCCCGACAGGGCAGTCAGGGGCTGGGGAGGGCTACCGGTTGCTGGCAAACAAATCCAGTTTACTCCAAGGATTTATTCCGTAAATTAAAAGGCTTTTTCTCCCGAGGAGCCCGTCTCTCCCTCTGTTTTCTTTCCTTCTTCCTCCCTCTCCCTCTCTCTCTCCTTCCCCCTTCAAGTCACACCAGGCTTGTAATCAGCAACAAAAGCTGACATAAATCAAGGGCGGATTGACAGGGGCTGACAAATAACTGATTGATTGCGGTTGGGGAGCACTGACAATTGACGGCGGGGCGGAGAGTCCCGAAAGGCGGCGGCGGGCTGTGCGTGACAGCCCCGCGTGTGACGACCTCCCCCAATCCCGCCGCGCTCCCCGCGCCGCCGCAAGCCGCGCCGCAGCGCCCCGGCTCCCGCCCGCTGCCGCCGGCGACGTGCAGGCCGGCGCTCTGCAGGTTCTCGTCCGGGCCTCCCCCGCGCTGTCAGGCGGGAGGGGCGGGAAAAGCGCCCCGCGCCCTTCCGCGGGTCCCGGAGGGGGACACGGCGCGGCGGAGGCCCCGGAGCCGTCCCGGCGGGCTGGCCCCGGGGAGGGGGGGCGCGGGCCGGGCCCGAAAGCGCCGTGCGTGGCGGGCGGCAGGTCGTGCTCGGGGCGGTGTGCGAGCGGCGGGGGCGGGCGGGGGGAGCGCGGCGGAGCCCGCGGCCGCCCCCCGGCAGGCGCGGCGCCCCCAGCCCCGCGGCCGCCCCGCCGCTGCCGCGCGATCCGCGCTGGCTGCGGAGGAAGAAAAACGTCCGCAGCGCTTGATGTGAAACACAGAATTAACGCCCATCCCATCCTAGGAGCGAAAACAAGGAAGGAGGGGAGGGGAGAGGGAAGGCGGACGAGAAAGGGAAGGGAAAAAAAAAAAAAAAAAAAAAAGAGCGAGAGACCATTAAAAACGGAGGAAAAAAAAAAGCCCAGAAAAGGGAACGTCACATCCCCTTGACCCTCCAATCACCTCGGGGTCCCATTTGATTGGAAGGCGGCAAAGGCTTTAATCTCAGACTAATTCAGCTGCTTTTGAAGTGAGTTTCTTTGCCAGATCCCGGGCTGGATGGGCAGCGGCTCGCATCACAGCTGAGCGGCGGAGGCGAGCGCTCCGCGCCGCGCCAGCCGGGGGAGCTGAGAGCGGCCGAGGGGGACCGCGGCACACGCTCGCAGCCCCCACCCCCGCCCCCAGCACAGCCCAAGGATTACTCGGCTTTTTTTCTTCCTCTTTCTCTCCGGCCGGCTCCCCCTTTCCCTCCCCCTCCCTACCCACGCCCTCCCCGCCAGAGAGAGCCACGGGACATTGTATGTTTGTTTTTCTGCTCGGGGGGCGTGTGGCTTTTTTCCTTTCTCGCCCGCAGAAAGCGAGCGAGCGTTTCCGAGTGCGAGCGGCGCCACTTGCCCCAGTTTTCATGCGAGGTTTTGGGTCATGATCACATCGCCCTCGCTTTCTGCTATAAGAAGTAGTAAGCGCAGCAGCAGCCTCAGCGAGCCCGGAGGCAGCCCCCGCCGCAGCCGCAGCGCCGCCGACCTCGCCGGGCCGAACGGGCACGCTGGGAATAACGGCAGCAGCGCCGCCGCCAAGCCCTGCTTCCACGCCGTCCCCCCCTCGGACCCGCTACGCCAAGCCAACCGCCTTCCCATCAAAGTCTTGAAAATGCTCACGGCGCGGACTGGACACATTTTACACCCTGAATACCTGCAGCCTTTACCCTCCACGCCCGTCAGCCCCATCGAGGTAAGGACCCGGCCCCCGTCGCTTTCTCTCGTCCCTGCCCGGGCGCTGGCTGTGCATGGCGGCTCCGCCAGCCGCCCTCGGCACTTTCCTGCGCTTTGAAATGCATTTATACCGGGACAGGGGCTTCTTTTGATCTCGAGTTAGTGCGAGGAGCCGCTCCTGGGTATTGTTTCCGTGTTTACTGGGATAATGTCTACTTCCCGTGTAAATTAATATTTTCTTTTTTGCTATTTTGAGCCTTTTTTTTTTTTTCTTTCTGAGAGGAGGGGTGGGTGGAAGGAACAGATCCACGCTGGGGTCACGATCCGGCCACGCAAATAAGCAACGCTCCGAGCGCCAAACAACCTTGCTTTTGCAGAGAGTGTTTTGGGGTGGGGGGGGACACACACGGGACGGGACGGCAGGACGCGGAGAGCGACAGGCTCAAACGTGGGTGCGGCAGGATAACTATTTCGGCTCGCCGACCGATTCCTTTCAAGTACCGACACAGATCTGCACTTCGGGGCGCCTGTCGGTCCCCTTTCCGCTCTGTCGAGGTTGCCGGTGCCCCTCTGCCTAGCTCGCTGTTTGGGGGACCGAAACTCGACACAGAGCTGGTGGTGGGAAGGGTGTGTCCGTGGGAATGAATGATTTCATTAAGGTCTCTGCGGAGCGAGGAGGCTCTTCTCCCGGGGAGCCCTGCTCGCCGGCTAGCTCGGGCTCTGTTTATAAATAGTGCCAGCAGTCAGGGTGCAGAAATGCTGCAGTCGCTGTAGTTCACGGGCGGGTTTGCGGGCCAGCACGGCCCGAGCGACGCCGAGACGCCGAGTTCCGCGCTGTCCGGGCCGCTGCTGGGGAGGCTGGGGGCATTGAAGGCGGCCGCGGCGAGCTCGCAGGGATACGAAAATCCCCAGCCCTTTTTAAAGGCTTTATGGAAAATGGTGCATTCAAGGGAGGGGGCTGTCAAGTTGATGAATGCGCACAAACTGTTCGTTACTTCCAGGCTGTACTCTGCAGAAACCTACGGGACAAGAGTCCTATGTAAGCAATGGGGGTTTTCTCATACCCCGATTAAATCTCTTTCTTTGTGTGTCCTTCTGATTTCCGCAGCTGGATGCAAAGAAGAGCCCCCTGGCCCTTTTGGCACAAACTTGCTCGCAGATAGGGAAGCCGGACCCGTCCCCTTCCTCCAAACTCTCCTCGGTCACCTCCAATGGCTCCGGAGGCGACAAGGACTCCAAGTCGGGCCCCTTGAAGCTCAGCGACATCGGCGTGGAGGACAAATCGAGCTTCAAGCCGTACTCCAAGCCGGGCGCGGAGAAGAAGGAGCCGGGGGCGGCGGGCTGCGCGGGCGCCCCCGCCGCGGGGGTCGCGGCCGGGGAGAAGTCGGGATTCCGGGTGCCGAGCGCCACCTGCCAGCCGTTCACCCCAAGGACAGGCAGCCCCAACTCCAGCGCCTCCGCCTGCTCGCCCGGGCTGCTGCCGGCCGAGGGCAAAGGCGGGGAGGACAAGAAGGACTCGGAGGGCTGCGGAAAGAGCGGCAGCTCCGGCTCGGAGGGAGGCCCGGGCACCACCAGCATCAGCCACAGCCGGATTAGCGTGAGCTGTGCCGGGATTAACGTGGAGGTCAACCAGCACCAGGAGAGCACGCCGGGCTCCAAGCCCATCGCGTCGGACTCCGCCTCCTCCTGCAGCAGCACCACCGCCACCTCCTCCACCTCCGTTCTGGGCTCCGGCCTCGTGGCCCCCGTCTCCCCTTACAAGCCGGGCCAGACCGTTTTCCCCTTGCCCCCGGCGGGCATGAGCTACCCGGGGACGCTGGCTGGAGCCTACGCCGGCTACCCGCCACAGTTCCTGCCGCACGGAGTGGCTCTGGACCCCACCAAATCCTCCAGCCTGGTGGGGGCCCAGCTGGCCGCCGCCAGCAGCCTGGGCTGCAGCAAGCCGGCGGGGTCGAGCCCGCTGGCGGGCGCGTCGCCGCCGTCGGTGATGACGGCGAGCCTGTGCCGAGACCCGTACTGCCTGAGCTACCACTGCGCCAGCCACCTGGCAGGCGCCGCCGGAGCCTCCTGCGCCCACGACCAAGCCCTCAAGTCCGGATACCCCCTCGTCTACCCCACCCACCCTTTGCACAGCGTCCACTCCTCGCTGACCGGCGCCACGCCGCCTTCGCTAGCCGGCCACCCTTTGTACCCCTACGGCTTCATGCTCCCCAACGACCCCCAGCCACACATCTGCAACTGGGTGTCGGCCAACGGACCCTGCGACAAGCGCTTTGCCACCTCGGAGGAGCTGCTTAGCCACTTGCGGACCCATACTGCCTTCCCGGGCACCGATAAACTCCTCTCCAGCTACCCCAGCTCCTCGTCGCTGGCCAGCGCAGCGGCTGCGGCCATGGCGTGCCACATGCACATCCCCACGACGGGCGCCCCGGGCAGCCCGGGCACGCTGGCCTTGCGCAGCCCGCACCATGCGCTGGGACTCGGCAGCCGCTACCACCCCTACTCCAAGAGCCCCCTGCCCACCCCCGGGGCCCCCGTGCCCGTGCCCGCTGCCACCGGACCCTACTACTCCCCTTACGCACTCTATGGGCAGAGACTCACCACAGCCTCGGCCCTGGGGTACCAGTGAGTGCAGGCAGCGGGGCTTTGACACACAACACAAAAGTCTAGCGGTAAGGGAAGGAAGCCCTGCGAAACTTTGTAAAAGTTGGAAAGAAAAAAAAATCTGACTTTTTATAAAATAGTGTTCATTTGAGGACTGGATCCATGAGCACTGTATTTATTTATGTTAGCTTCAAGCGGGACAACGAATCATAAAGTGCATTACTAAACAGAGCTCAATAGGTAAAAGTGGAACACCCATTGTAGAATATAAATAAAAAGATAGAGGTCTTCTCTTTAATGTTACTTTAAAATTGCTATGATTGTATTGTACGTTCTTATTTAATGTCTCATTGAAACAAAAAAATTTACATGCATGTTTGTTACTAAAAACAACTCGCAATTTGTCAGTTATAATTTCAAATTGCAATTATTTTTAAGGTGTATACCCTTGAAAGAGAATTGGTATTTTTTTGTATGTATTCTGGAAGAAAAAACAAAAACAATTCTATTCCAAAAACCTCATTTGCCTTATTTTGTTCTTTAAAAGGAACACTTAACTATTTTTAATTTTTAAGTCCACCCTGTAAAAAGGGTTAAGTAAGGTTTACGTCATGTACTAAAATAGACAATGTATCGCTTTAAAGATTAAAATTCCGTATATTTGATGTATTAAAAGGTTTTACTTTTTTTTTTTAATACGCTTTGATTCTGTTATAAAACCCGAGTAGGTCTTGGATGGAGGTGACTGCTAATTTCTCCTTAAGCGTTTATTCAATTTTAATTAAAAATTTAAAAAAAAAAACCCAACCAAAAGTTTTTTTTTATTGTAACCCCAGGGCTCTCTTAAAAAATAATCAGACACAGTTGGTTTTTTTCCTCGTCAGTAGAATTTTCTGGCACGAAATAGGAAAACTGAGAATCGCTTAAATCTCTTTCCCTGTCTTTAAAGAAGGTAAACTTATATTTTAAATGTTTTTACTGTGAAATACCTGTTTTTTAAAACTAGTTTTCAACTCGAATACTTCATTCTTTCTTTAGAAAGAAACGGGGAAGGCAAGACTGTTTTTTAAAAGTGTAAGATGATTATCTTTGGTTTTTTTAGCAGTGTAATGCATACCTATTCATCTCTTTCTAAATGAGAAGTTCAGAAGTAATTAGGGAAGCGCTGTTTGAGCTCATCCAGTTATTTTCAATTTCTCTCTTCAGTTCGCACCGCAGCACAAAAGATCGTCACGTAAAAAAAAAAAAATCGGACAGCTCTGAAAACTCATTTTCTTTTAAAAAGGAAGGGACGGGGGAAAAAAGAAGCCATCCGTTATTTGGGCCGAGTTTGCTCTTTACTGAAGTGCAGTGCCAAACTTGACGTGATCCCGAGAGGGGCTGCCCCTGCCTGCGCCGCGTCTCTGCCTCCCCAGCCCGGGTTTCCTCCTGGCGCCCAAGGGCCACCGCCCAGCTCCGGCTCGTCGTCCTGCGTTCAGGTAGGAGCGGGGGCTGCGACGGAGCAGCCAGAGCAGCCACCGAAACTGCGGAACAAACCGGTGCCGCCGAGATAGTCGGAAAAGCGATACCCAAGTCCGTAAACGCAATGCCAGCGACGGGCTTTGCCCCGCGCTGTGCCAGGCGCTCGCAGCAGCGGCTCAGGCGGAGCCGAGTACCTGCTGCCCCCCGCTCGGCCCCGCTCCTCCCGGCCCCAGCGCGACGCACTGGCGGGGGGCAAAGTTGCAAGCGGCGACTTTGCTTGACAAATCATTGGGTTTTCTTCCTTTGTTCTGGATTCCCCCCTACAATATAATTACTGTTCAGAGTTTCCCGTGGTGCCCAGATGCTAATTAGTCTAATACATTTACTCCAGATAATTAGTGGAAGTTAGCGTTAATGTGCAAAGGCGAGAAAAGCAGCAAGCTACTGAGGCTCCAGCGGCCGCCCGGCCGTCCCGGCACGGCTCTCCGGGCCAGGCCCGCGGCGGGGGCCGGGACACACGCGGGGAGCCGGTGCTGGGCCGCGCTGCGGCTCTTGTGGGACGCTGTCCGAAAGCGGCACGGGAAATGCTTTGCGGTTTAACCAAATGTGTTCCCCCCCATCCGCCTTAAATGGGAAAGGGACCTTTGCGTATCTCTGCTTTAGGAAATGTAAAACGAGCTCTCGTTCTGAACCGATTAGTTAGAGAAAGGGAGGAGAGGGCAGTGCTGTTAACTGCACCAAGTAAACTTCAGTTATAAAATAAGAAGCGGATACAAACACAAAAAGTAATTGAAAGAAGGGCTTCTCGGGTCGGGGGTGATGGTGGCGGAGGATTCATCCGGCGAGCCCGAGAAAGGCAGAACAAGCTCGCGGTCCTCTCTGTATGCCGCACACCCCCCGCTCTCTCCTGCAGCCCGGCCAGACTGCCTTCCCCGCTTTGCTATTTTAACTACTCTTAATTTGAGGAAAATTACATTTCAGGCTCCATCTGGGTGTGCAAGCAACAATTACAGTTTTGCCGCGATTAAAACACCACCATTGCCACGTTCCTCTCACGTTCGTGTGTTTTACAGTTACGGATCATGAACAGCTGCAGCTCAGACTTCGCTAGCCAAATCCCTTCGCCCATCAGGTGCTGCAGGCGCGATTTAAAAAGAGCAAGGGAGGCATTTGTGTCCTGGAACCCTAACTACAGTTTTGGGGATTTCAGCTCTGAAAGGTTACACACAAAGATTGCTGATGCAAGTGGTGAAATGAACACTTAATGCTATTATTACTGTTTTGCTCAGATACTGTCCCCGAGGTTAAAGAAAAATTAAAACACCTTATTTTATATGTAGAGTGGTGATAAGTAGGTCTTTCTTTCAGCCTTGTTAAGTATATGACCTGGCAAGTGCCACCTAGGATTTTGATATTAATCTATTAAATTCGCTTTTTTTTTTCTTTCTAACAGAGATTGACTTATAGACATTAATGTTTTTAGGTAAAAGGACTACATTTGTTATTCCTCACCACCCCCACCCCACCCCCCCGTTCTTACTAACTGGATGGGTTGTGGATTTGACAGCAGCCGCTGGTCCATGCCACCGAACTAAAATAATTTCACAGTGAAAAACCAGCTTGAGAGGACAAGCAACAGAAGGGCAAAACCCATCAAAACCCGAAACTGTGATCAATCTGACCAGAGTCAGGCATACATTAGTTTAAATTAAACAGTTTTGTCTTTCTCACAAATCTTTTTTGAACATTAAAGATAGAATCATGTAATATTTAAATCAACTCTTGTCAGATGCTAAGTGCAACTGAAGAACCAAAATAAAAATTAATGCGTTTCCATCCACTCTCAAAAGCTTACTTAGGATGCCACTTCGACAAAATACTTCTGATAAGCAACGGTTAGAAAAGAAGGGTCCTGTTTATCTTATCTACGGGGAAATGTAATTAAGGTAGTTTTATGAAACAATAAAACACCAGACTCCACAGACAGCAAAGGAGTCTCTGTAATATATCTGAGCCTAGATGGGCATATGTATCTTGGCTTATGTGCACAAGCCCACACCAAACACACACATATACATATGCTTGCCTGGTTTTAGAATGCAAAATGTATGCTAGAACTAAAATACAAGGATGCCTTTATTACGGGAAGATTTTCCTCAGTGATAAGAGACTCCATTTGCTAAGACCGGAAAGTCACCCACTGCCCATTCAGCACCTTTGGAGCCACCCTCCGCGCAGCCAGCAAGGTACACGCAGCGCTGTGGCTGGGGCTGACCCTCCTCTCTCTAACCCGAGGTTAGTAGTGATCTACCCACGTCTACAGTCGAAATCACTCAGGCAAAGGGAATCCCGAAAGATCCAAACTTTCCGAAACAAAAGTAAATGTGCATTCCTGTTCTGTAAAAACATTAATCAAACTTCATTCTTTCATACTTAGAAAAGATGGAGAGCAATGCTGCTTTAATACTGTTGGCTCTCATTGCAGGCTTTCAGTAGACAACAGTTTTAGGGTTTTTCAGTGGTTGTTGTTTTTTGGTTTTTGGGTTTTTTTAATTTTGTGTGTTTTCTTTTGTTGTTTTTTTGGATTTTTTGTTTGTTTGGTTTTTGGTTTTGCTTTTTTTATTTTTAAGGAATGATTCTCAAGGGTAAAATCACTGGAGCTACCAGCACCAAATTTCCTTTTCATACAGATTTTTGGGTATAATTTTGGACATTTGTAATGCTGTGTTGAGACACCCCACCACCCCTGATTCTTTCTGCACCATGAAGCGCAGCTAGCATCACTTCATGAGCCGACCTGAGGCAGGCAAGCAACCAGTTCTGGTCAGAGGTGTCTAATCCCTGCTAAATCTCTTTCTCAGCTCACTCCTGGAAAATTCGGGGCAGACTACCTTTTCTTTTTTTAAGGTAAAATTTTGTTGCGATGAAGCCCAGAGGTGTCAGAAGAAAAAAGACGGACCCTGAGTCTGTATGCTCTCACCTCTTCGGAGGCGGAATGCTTTGGCAGCAGAGGCATGGTTGAAATTTGAGCAGATTATACATTTGAGCTTGTGCATAAATGCGAAAAGACTGTCCTAATGCTGGATATTTCTCCATCAACATCAACCAGGTGCTGCTGTTGCAAAAATCTCACCTCTGACTGCTTGCTCTCTGTGTGTGTGCACGCACAGTGATGCACTGACTTTGTTCTCTCTTCATGTCTGAAATTCATCAACTACCCCCTCCCCGTTCCCAGCCCCACGTCCTCTACGTGAAAAAAAAAAAAAAAAAAAAGTGAATCCGTTCAGGCTTTGAATATTGTGTAAGAAGCCTTGTGTGTGTATTTTTTTTTTTAATCTTCAAATGAATTAAAGACAACCTGACAATGCTGTCATCTGTCTTCAACGTCACATCAAGGCAAGAAATAATGATAACAGAGCAGCAGAAGGACGCCCACTGAAACCTGGAGGATATATATACACACATATATACACACACACATATATGCCTTGAAACAGTTTGAAAGAGAACAAAATTAGATTACTGCTCTTAGGCTATCACGGTAAAAACGTGTGGGATTTTGCGTGCGTGTGTCTGTGCGAGTGGCTCATCTTTCCTGCCTTATTTTGTGAAGCGCGTGCTACTCGATCCAAACCACTTCTGTGGGATGGGACAAGAAGACGAGCAGGCACATTCCTCGCTCCCAAACTACCACGACCAAAGGAAGCACAAAAATATCTCCCCTCCCCCTCCATCGTTTCAGGTTCACGTTCCAGTTAATAACAAACGTTACTGCTCTCCTGAGGCGCAGGCCAGAGCGGGCACGCTTTAGGCGGAGGCCCGGGCGGGCACGTTACGCGCAGCTGCCCGGCGGAAGAGGGGCTGCTCCCGGGGAGGAAGAGCAGCTCCCGGGGAGGAAGAGCGAGGAGCGGCTCCCCTTTGTCTGCGCGGGCCGGTGTGGCTCCCGGCCGCCAGGCGGCGCTGCGGCCCCCGGCGGAGCGCAGGGCAGCGGCCGCGGCCGGGCCCCGAGGGACCCCGCGGGCTCGGGCTCCGGGAATCGCCCCGCGGAGCCGCAGGGCAGCGCGGCACTACAAACCGTCTGCCCAGATAAAAACAGACAGGCCGGACCAAAGGAAAAAACAAACCGAAAAACACACATAAAAAACTCCCCTCAAAAACAAAACTAAAAATCATGGTGGTTGGGTTTGGGGTTGGTTTCTTCTTGTTGTTGTTGTTTGGTTTTTTGGTGGATTTTTTTTTTTTTTAATCGCGCTTGTAATCTCATTCGTTCTGAAGGGTAAATAAATTGCAGTTGTATGAAAAACAATTGGTGCTACATGTGTTCATAACAGATGGGATCTTATCACAGTTTAACTGTAATAAATTCTGACTTCTCGAAATTGTAATTTCTACTCCATGCTGGATGTCTCTTTTCTACTGTAATAATAGGACTACGAACTCTTGAGAGCAAGCAGGAAAGTTTTTGCTGCTAGCATCGCTCAAGAGCCAGGGCATGCTTCTGCAGCCTCTTCCCAAGTGCGGCTCTTTGAAAGTTTGCATGAAAACGCATGTGAAAATCAAAAGGGGGAGAAAACCCTGGCGTGTAGGGAGACAAACAGCTGATCCTTCCCCCGCTGGGTAACATTATTTACTAAGGCCAACGATAATAGTCCTTAAAATACATGCAGAAAACCTAAGAACGAGCTCTCTGTGTGAAGAAGCCCTGGCAAATGACAGATCACGGTTTGCTTTGTGAAGAGAGAAAATGCGAAAAGAAACCGAGCCCCTGAGGAAGGGGGAACCAAACTTTAGATAAATCTCCCCTCGCTCCAGCTCACAAAATTAAAAAATAAATTTGAATAACCACTGAAAGGATAAAATTATAATAATAAATTGTCCATATTCACTGAGGCTGCGGGACTAATTATTTTCACCATCTCGACTTCCAATTGCTGTTTATCAAGTCGCAGGATAAATGCTTGTAAATCCATTACATTTCCATAAATCCTTTCGCCACTTTGTTTTTGGCCAATGCTTTTGCAACATTAATTGATTTTATTGCACTTTCTGAAGTCACTGTTTATTAAACTCAAGCAACTTCTCTCTGAAAGCGTTGAGTTTTTCCATCGACATACCAAACCCGCGAACGGGAACTACTGAGGTTACTATAGGATCTAGTCCCTTTTTTTACACCCCTGCTGTGATTTTGATGGCAAATGCGAACTGCAAATTACAAGTTTCTAGTAATCTACGCTGTTACAGAAAACAGCCCCTTTATGGCTGTTGAAAAATTAGTCTAAATCCAAACACCACCTTTCCCCATTGTTTTTAAACGGGGGAGGCGTGAAATGCTACTGGGCGATGGAGATCTAACACCCTAAGAAACGCTCTGCGAGTCTTTTGCGTTCCTGGGTGGACAGCAGTTACTTTTAGTAAAGGATTTCCGATGTGTAACTAGAAGTCCAACGCAATTTAGAAATGAGTACACAAGTTCCAGGTTTCTCAAACCCTTCTCCCCTTTTCTTCAATCGCCTTAAGAAAACTGGCCCCAGCCAGCCAGCCTTAAACTGATAAATGATTTCTGACTCAATAGCAGCTGATTTTCAGTTCCTTTACCTGTCACGCTAGCCCCGTGATCATTATTTAAAAGCGTGAAAAGCTAACACGGTTTTTTGGAGCGCTCCCGCTCGGTCCCACGCTGCGCCCAGGCACCCTGGCAGCGAGCCCCCTCCTCTCCCTTCGCGCCGCCACTGCCGCCCGCTCCATCAGCCCTAACGAGGAGGCGTCCCTGCCATCGGCGGGTGCTGCGGGGTCACCTCGGGGTACTTCAGTGACGCAAGAGTCTTGTAAAACGCAGATAATTGCTACAGATCACAGAAGACATGTAGAACTGCCTGTTTTAGGTAGGACAACATAATGCGGTTATTATGAACGTACCCTTCGCATTACAGGTTCAGTGTTTGCAGCCTATCCGTGGCTCCTCAGCCTTTTTAGTCACATAAGCTGCTACCCACGAAGACGTTTTGCAAAGGCGAACGCATCACTTGTTTGCGACGCGGTCGTTACTTACACTGGGAGGAGGAGGGGAAGGACAGGGAAAGCGAGCCTGGAGCTGCCCCCTGCCTGCGCCTGACCCCCGCGGGCGGCGGGCGAGGAGGGCAGGGCTCAGGGCCCCTCGCCCCGGCCAGCCCCTGGACCTGCTGCGGCACCGCCGCGGGGCCCCCGCTGGAGATGAGGCACGAGAGAAAGGCCGGAGCGTCTCCCTGCCTTCCTTCTGCTTGGAACGCAGTGGGGCAGCGCTGCAGCTCGGCGCCCTGGCCCGAGCAGCGGCCACCTCGGCACTCTGCCGGCACGACTAGGAGAAGCCATTCGGCTGTTTCACGGCAAATCGTCCTGTTTGGAAAAGGCCACCTCTGCAGTTCATCCACTGCCACAGCTTTAGAGGGGTCGGTTCAGCTGGGACTGGGACAGACAGCTCAGGTGTGAGGGACTCACACTCTGTACAAGGGAAGTGATCCCACTACTAGCACCCTTTCAGCCATCACAAGATCTAAAACTGCAGCTGCAATGCAATGGTTTAGTTTCACTGAAGTTAGTGAGCATCTGCCCAGATTCTCAAGCACACCGATCTGTCTTAGAGTTGCGGGGGAAATGTCTCCCCTCTTGTACAGTTCACAGCTCTTAATATTCTCTTTGTGGAGATGTATTTTTTCCTACCAGGAAAGATCAACTACTACCATCATCTGCTGCATTCTTTCTCCATGGTTGAAGTACTTGTCTTGAGGAGGAATATGCATCAATTCCCCGATCTGAAAGATTTCAAACCCACAATCCTCACTTCTTATTAGGGTTCCTCAGTCACCTGGATAGTCTAATGTGGGGAAAATCTCCATTCGCTCCTTTGAAGGCATTTCACTTTGCATAAAAGTGTACCGAGCCAGAGGGAAAGTGAAGGAATTAACAAGGCTATGGTTACAGTGCTTACCAAAGCCCAGAGCTCGGATGTCCCAGTCAGTGCTCAGATCTAATCATGTTCCTACCCACTGTCTTCGCCCAAGAAAAAGCTTTAAACATCCCATACAGAAGAGGTAACATTTGCAACATGCCCTTTTCACCCTAAATGGTAATTAGATGAGTCTCTTACTCTACTCAAGGGGAATAGGAAAAAAATCCAAATCTGTAGCCACCAAGTTACTAAATAAATAGCTAAAGGAATAGGCACCTTTGAGTGACCATTTTTCAAAGCAAGTAGAAACTACCATGGCATGTTAGGTGACAGCAAGGTTTGCCTGAAAAGGCTTTAGTAAAATGTAAGGTTTCCCACTGCATGCACTGATCACAGAGCAAAGGAAAACTGGTTCTTGTAGTAGAGTTGCCAGCTGTGCAAGTGTAAGTATTTCTCCTCTTCAGCCTGTGTTTTTATTACTTTGTCCCACCCCATATGGAGCCACTGAGGACCATCCCCACTAACCTGCTCACCACTCCTAGATCAGGCTACCACAGAAATTCACTGATGGAGACCAAAACAAACCCAGTCAAAATCTTACTTGTCCCTATATAGTTTTACAAGAAGATTAAGTTAATTTCGTCAACTTCTGAAGAGAAAAATAATTGCCTTATAGTCAGTTTCCATCATGAAATACTTGAGCTCATGAGTCTGAGAACATTAATAAGATATTTTTTTCCTATTTCCCCTTCCAATTCCCTTTCTTCTGCAAAATCACAATTTCCTTAAATATATATTGCACCAGCAGGAACAGGAATGTGTTCCAGATAAAACAGATGAGTAGAAATAAGTGTAGGGGTTTTTCTGTTTTGGTTTTATTTACTTATTTAAGAAGGATCAGCTGCTAAATACATTTCAGTAGAGGTGTCAAATATTTTATGACGAGAGCTGATCACATTTATAATTATGGTCTTCAGGCTGACTTTATGGAGTTAGGGTAAAATGTTATACTTGATCATAAGCAGATATCCTACATACATCAATAGGTTTGTAAAAAGATTGAGAAAGGAATTTAGACCAGATGCAGCAACTAATTTTTCTAGTTTAACTGTGTAATTTGGTTGAGAAACAAATGGTTGTTGATCCATCTACAAAACAGGTACTGACAAACTCTCTGAGAAAACTGGCTACTCCTAGTACCTCCATCTTGCTTTAAATAAACTGGGAAAGTGTTATAGCAAGTCTTACCTCCTCAATGACCACTTAATACTTTTTATACTATTTTAAATCTACCTATTTCTACAGGAACTGAGTAAAAATGGTACAATTCCTTACATGTAGATACAATTAAAGTCAGCAAAAATACTGCTTAACTCTACCCCTACTGATAGTTATACCAGTGTAGTTTAATCCCTATTAGAGAAGGCACTCGTGAATCATCATAGCTGTGTATAACCCAGGTCACAGGTTAGGAAAAAAGCTAACTCTGTAAGGGAGAAAATATTTATTCGAACTAAAACACTTAAACTTGTATAAACAATGTTCCACATGGTTAATTGTGTCAATTTACATTTATACATTCAAGCTATTAGAACTTGCACACACCCTAAGTCCACAACGTAATGGGAAATTCTAGTCAGCCTGAAATCAGTAGGAGTTTTCTAGCAATTCTGAGAAAGGCAGGATTTCTCCTGTGACAGAAGAAGCCCTAAAGCTTACAAATTCTAATTTCAAACATAAGAATATGTAACACAGTCGTACAATTCATGACAATCTGGGAAGGGGCCTGGGAGCACCTTGGAGCAAACTATGGGAATTTTGGTTTTCTCTCTCTGATGGTTTAGAGGACAAAATCTAAAGAGGCCATGCAAGGCACATCCATGTAAATAGGTAAGAAAGAAAGCATTGAACTCATATACAGAGAAGAGCTGGTTTTAGCCATTGTATCACAGACTCAGGCAACTTGGAACTGATGCCTGTCAAGATAATAAGAGCACAGGGAGTTTAATCAGCACATCTGTCTGACCAGTCATCTCTCATGTTTTAACACAAGAAATTGTTTCATTTTAGTGATGGTAAGATGTGTACATTTTTATTTCTTGTATTTTATTTACACAAAAAAATGTCTTGTCCAGGTCTTTCCCCAAGAGAATAATAGAATATTACTTTTAACTTAAATAAAAAAAACCCTCAAATTCCTATGAATTAGTAAGAAAATAGAGGACTGTGAAATGTTCTACAAGTTTGTTTGGTTGTTTATGCTGAGCACCTCTGAATATATCTACATCTGTTCTGACAGCTAATAATCTTGGATGAAGCAAACCAATAAAAATTAATTATTGAATAAGAAATTTAGTTCAACTTTTGTATGCATAGATACACAGACACACTGAGTACTAGAAGAATAATGTAGTTAGTTGTGCATCCCTGTTTATTGCATAACCATGTCATTTCATCAGCTATTAAATAGTAAACTCACTTGTGCAACATTTTCCCAGATTTTCTGTATTGCAGGCATTAAAATGAGGACAGGCATATTTCTGTGAAGTCTCTTTTGATGTATTTTGTAATAGTTTCCTTTTATCTGTTCTAAAGCTCACAACAGTTGTTTTCCCCCCCAGAATTAAGCTACCCTCTCCACCACACCCACATCACAAGCTGTCCTTAGGAATGCAAGTACATACAATTCTGGAAGTGTAATAATCACCTTCTTGCTCATTACCTGGAACCTCCAGGGCTGACTCACAAACCTTTACACCTCGAGTTAAATACCCTAGCAAGCAGCTGTAGCACGCTCATATCCGCTGCTGGCCAGATGCAGCCACAGAGAGGGATGCATAGCACAGTGAACAGTGGGCTACATATGCACACCCACTCAAAAGCAGGTTAAGGATTGGCTAGAGACTAATCCATTTTATAGGCTCAGAAATTGATTTTCAGAGAAGCTGAACTACAGGTGCTCAAGTCTGCTAAAAAAAACCAAACCAGCCTAACTCTGGTGGTACTGTTAGCAGGGTTCACTGCAGCAGAGGAAAGCATGGAAAACATGACCTACCTTGGAGTCTGCTATTCCCTAAGTCTGGGTCCATTGTGTGCAGCATGACACAGTTATTATTCTCCTGGAGTGCTGGCTAAGGGTGTTTGCTTATTACCACAAAATTAGGGACAAAATGGACTGTAAATGTTATCCATAGCACTAACATTCAGTTATTTTTGGACACAATGCAAAATACAGCTAATTAAATCCTCATTAGAACAATAAGAGGTGACAAGATATATCTATATTACTGATAAGTAGAGAGACTGTTAGAAAGTAGCCAGTTGTAGACATCAGCTCTGGAGCAAGTCAGACAAAACTGGTGTAAGTTCAACAGGAAAGTAAACTAAGTGGATCTCTAAACCTTTAAATTCCAGAAAGGCAAACTCTGGTGCAGTTACATCAGCTGGACTGTGGAGTTAATATGTTGAATAGGGAGCAAAGTCTTACTAATGCTTCACATAAAGAATGTTTAAATAGTCAAGAATCTACATTCCAAACACAGTAAAAAGAAAAGAGCAATGCAGAAGGAGGTACTCCAGGCCAAACTGGATGCATCTCCACCCCGAGAAGTGTTAGATGTGAAAAGAGAAACAGACAGAACCCATGGGCAAAAGCACTTGTGGGTGCTCATTTGTCCTCAGCTGAGAAGCATGGGGTGAAGTGAGAACTGCACAGAGAGGAATTGTCCTAGGCTTGGCAAAGGATATTAAAATAGATGAAGATATTTTTTCAGTTACATAAATGAAAGAAACCAATGCAGTAAAGATTAAGGATAATACAGGCACATTCCAACCTTGAATTGATATGTTGTATTCATTTAAATGAGAGAGCAATACTGAGCATGGGGAAACCACTGATAAAAAAGGGAAACAACTGACAGGAATTACACCAGAGAATTAAAATCAAATCAGTAAAAAAAGAAACCAAATCTGGTTTGGCCCCAGACTATATGAGTCTAGTTGCTCTCCAATCCAACTCAGAAGTCTAGAATTTAAGACAGCAACGAGGAATCTCTACCAAACTTAAACAAAATAAAACTATCCAAATAAAGACTATAATAAGAATTGAAATATGATGTCTGACATTGATAGTTTTCATTCTGCTTCCAGTAGTAGAGAAAACTTTACAATAGCAATTTGAAAGCAACAATGCCAATGCACAGATAATAAATAAAAATATTTAAGAGATATAGCCTAGGATTATTGAAAGTAGATGACAACACATTAAATTTCCTCTGGTTTAAAGACAAATCTGAAATCTATTGTGAGCTAAAAAAGCATAAATGGTATCATTTCTCAATATTAATAGTGTGACTGCTAAAATACCATGATTGTGGATCACCACTGTATGGTAGCTGGTGCAACTTCCAACAGAGCCAGGGAAAAGCAATGGTGTTGTGTAAATGTCTGGGAAGAGCTCACCTGAAATACTGCATTCAATCTAGTCACCTGAATTTGAGAGATTAACCAGACTTAGAGCAGGTAGAGGAGGACTGCTAGGTAGATAAGGGCAATGGAAAGCTTATTTCATAAAATGAGATTAAACAAGCTGGATTTATTTAGTCTACTATAAGAAAAGTAAAGGTCTCTTCCAACCTAGAAATTCTGTGATTCTGTGAAAAGCTGAAAGAGGACAGGATTGCTGTCTAACTTCTAGTTAAAAAGCCGAGAGAGAGAAAAAAAAATATTAAAAGAAGATTTTGGCATGAGTCCAACTGGCCATGAAATTTTAAGTGTATGGTGCTAGCTCATTGTTTTTGACTTCAACCCAAGTCAGTTCCAATAGCAAATGGCTCACCAGCAATGTTGTAAAGCAATCACATTCTGTAACAGCCATCCTCTGGGAATAGTGGGAATAAACCACACAAGGGTTCTTAAGATAGAGTACAACACACTTCTAAAACAAATTATCCAATGTGATGGCTGCAATAGGGAGGGGCGGACTCAGTAAGCCAGCGAGTGCTGTCCTGTTCCAAAGCCTTGCACAATGGAGGAGTTGGTAGATAGAATTAAATCTACCATGATAAAAATAACATTTTTATGACACAAAGAAGTGTATAATACCAATGATGAGGTAAACAATACTATAAAGGCTATTTTCCCTTTTCACACTTAAGAAGCCCCAACTTGTTATTTAACAACAGAAGAAAGTCACAAAGCAACGATATATAAACAACCACATTACACATATAAGAGTTACAGAATTCCCGTCGGAAGGGAAAAGCCATTATGACAAAACTTACTTTTTCCTGTAGAAAACAAGTTATCAACAAAACCCACAGAATCTTAAGTCAAACACATCAACTTTAATTTTTTTTTTAACAAAAGAAACATCCCAAAAAGAATTATTCCTTAAAATGAAATACCATACTGCAAGATACACAAATAACAAACATCCTAAAGACTACTCTGATATAAAAATTCAAATCCTTTGTTTTAAAGGAAAACAGATCTTTTCAAAAAAAGTTTGCTTTCAATAAAAAAGATAAAAACATTTGAACCAAAGAAGACTTAAGCAGATGATGATTTGTAAAGGGATTTTTCTTGATACATACTTCAAAAATCTCCAAAAGAAGTTAACGTGCTGACAAGCATTCCTCAGAGCGAAAAGAAGGAATGGAATTTCAGCCGAGGCACTGACCTGCTGGCAGCCCGGCCGGCGCTGCCGCTGCTCCCGCACCGCGCCCTCCCCGCAGGGCGAGCCGAGGGCCGCGCAGCCCCGGCCCCTCACGGCCTCTCCTTCTCCAAGGACAACGGAGCTGCTGCTTCCATCCTCCCGAGCAGCCAAACACCGGCTTCAGACACCCAGCACCCCGGCAGCCATTCCTGCCTGCCCTTGGGGCGAGGAGCCCGCTGTGACGAGGGCTGATCACTCGCAGGTGAGCAACTCAAAGCGCTCAGGTTCCCTCGGTTTGCCCCGTTAGAGTTACTCGGCGGCACGTTCTGGGAAGGAGCTGCTGCCGGGGCAGATTCCTGGGAGGCAGCCGTACCTCCCGGGAGATGCCTGCACCCAGGTATTGCACGGCTCAGGCTGGGTTTTCTCCCGGGGAGTGGGACGTGCACATCCTCCCCTTCGTTCTCCAGAAACTCCGGCTAATGCCTCACGTGCGTTTGGGCCCTCACTGCCAGGGAACCTTCCAGAAGCCCCGGAGCTGCAGTGACTCAGGGCTCGTCACACTTATTTAAACTAAAACATATCTGAAAAATGAGGAACTCTGTTGACTGGTCCTGTTTTGGAAATCTAGCATTACCTCCCCAACAAGAAAACCGACTGGTCTTGGGCTTGTGATTCTGAAAAATGCCATCACTGAATGTTTTGTAATGCCTGGCAGCTACAGCGCGCTGTGACGTTAAACAAGGATGCAGACTCCTGCCCACAGCACAGAAACTGTAAAAGTGATAACAGAACTGATCTCTTCCTTCCAGTCTGCTGGGGGAAATACCGGGGGAAAAAAGAGAGTTGATCCATCTTCATGGGCTTTTCAGGAATTGCTCTCTGCTGAGAGTACAGCTGGGATGAGTTCACATTAACCATGCTTCAACAGCCAGCACCACATCATTTCTTATGGGCTAGAAAGTTGCCATATAGTGACAAATTTTAGGTGCTATAAATTTTAATTCAATTTATTGAATTAAAAGCTACACGTACTTACTCATTAAAAAGATGCTAATAAGGCCATTCAGGGCATACTTGAGTTGTTGACACCTATATTAGAGAGGAATATGAAAGTGGAGCTACAAGAACTACACAAAGTAGAAAATGAACTATTTTAAGTACATATTAAGAGTTTCAATAGATATTTTACATCATGAGCAGCAGGTCCCAGTTGTATACATTCATTAATCTTGTCCCTTCCTTGAAATGTATATCTTGCTGTTTCACTTTTCTAAAAACCAACCAGAGCTAAAATCAGTTACAGAGATAATTGATAGAAATGTAACAGTGGAAGTTGTGGGGCTTGGACATTAATGTTTTATTAAGGCTTTGAGACAGTACTCATGACAGAATTAGGCAAACATAGGTGACAAACACAAACAGCATGAAGAAAAGAAAGCCTTTATGGTTAAAAGGTCTAATATGTAGGGTTTTTTTACTGAAATAGAACAAAGATTTATTTCCTCCCCCTTTTCCCTTCCCAAAGAAGGGAGTTTGCTGAGAAGCAACTCAGTTTTCTTCTCCTGGACTTACATATAGAGTTGATGTCACCCTCAAAAACTCTTCCTTTTGGCAAAAAAACCCCTCTTGCTTTTTGCCAAACAAGGGAGGAAAAACCTTTTTCTCTCCATAGCATTTATTAGTTTGCTAACGACATTTAACACAAAACATGAAGGATATGCAGTTCATAACACCTGCAAAGGACACAAGTAGTAGGCTAATAGGGGTGAGAGCTTGTAAGATACCTACTCCGCAAACAAATGTGACGTTTTCAGATCTGTCAGCTGCATTTAGCAACAGAGATACAGATTTCCTGTAAATGCAAGCAGAGAGAGACTGACAATTCATCTACATACAGAGTTGTGGTGATTTGACTGAGAGTTTGACTGCACATAGAATTATTCAAGAATAAAAGCAGCATCCTTACTGAATAACTGTCTCGTGCAGACATGTTTGTTCTAGAATACAAATTAGAATAAGATAATTATGTATGTGATAAACTTCTATATGTAGAATAATTTTGTAGGGCTGTGACAATTAGATTCAGATCCTGCCTCAGCCTGAAACAGTTTTCAAGTAAAGTAATATCTTAAACTTGAATTTTTGAAAATTTCTTCATTCAAAATTCTGGGAATCCCTTTCAGGTTTTTGTTTGTTTGGGTTTTGTTGTTGTTGTTGGTTTTTGGTGTTTTGTTGTTGTTGTTGTTTTTTTTTGGGGGGGGGGTTTCTGTTGAAACTGATTTGTCTTAGTTTGATTGAGAACAGGTTTTAAATACATGAAATCACTGTAGATTTCCTGTACTTTTCTTACAAATTTAATGTAATCCGGAGTCTTACCTGAGCTCAAGCCTCTGAAATCTGGATTTATGTATGGCTTGAACTCACATCCTATTATGCTAGGGACATTCTGACTTGACAGTCTTCCAGTATCAGTTCCACAGTTCCCTAGAGTGAGGATTTCTGGCCCTTCTGTTTACTTATTCCCACACTCCTTCTTCTGTATAAGACAGCAGATATTCCAGATGTCTGTGCATCAGCAGTCTCTGGTCAGATGTCTCTATGAAGTGCTAGGAGGATGGAGACTCACACGTGAGCTCCAATTGCCTTCTGAGAGAAGGCAGAATAGAGCAGAAAGTGAATAGAGCAGAAAGTGCCATTTCAGAAGGGACATCCACAACTGTGGTCTGCAGAAGTTTGTACAGGAAACTGCAAAAGATGTAATAAAATAAATTACTAGTATTTAGCTTGAACAAATAAAAATTTCAGTATTGAATACTGCAAAATGTAGAGACTGAAGCAGTTCTAAAATGTTTCTCTTTACTATCTCTGTTTAAAGGACTATGAATATCCTACCTTGTTCTTCCTCATCTCCCAATGAGCATGAAAGTTGCAGTGAAAAGCATTTAACAGCATTGTGAGTTTTAGGACATAAAAGGAATGGTCCAAGGCAGAACTAGGGAATCTAGACCCATTGATCTAGATACATTAGAGGGTTTTCTGGAATGTGACTCACAGAATCATTGTTTATGATGTATCACAATATGAAATACCTTAACTTCATGAGGGATAAAGATATTCCACTTCCTTGGCACCACATTTCTTATATCATAATCCCTAGCCCACCAAGTTAAAGTGGGCCCAGATGGCTGCAAATCAATATTTTAAATATCAGATAATTATTTTTAGCTATACTTAAATTGATTACTTTATTATTTTTTTAATCAATGCTGGAAACACAGCACAAATGTCTATATACTTCATTCACTTCCACTGTAAAACTTGTCTTACTGCTGCACTGCAAAATGTAGTTTCAGCAGTGGTATCTTTATGACATAATCTATGCAGTGTCAAAGTGGGTTAAATTAAATCTTAAATTAAGAAGTTCCTTAGTGTCTTGCACCACTGGTCTTTCCTCTTTCACAATGGAAAAATGGAGATACTGTAATTTGTAAAATATAAACACAATTTTAATATTTCTCCACTACTAATTGTTAATGCTTGAGAATTTTTTAAAAAGGAAAAAGTTAAGACATCTGAAGATCGTGTGCAGGTCAAGCATGGCTTGTTCTTGGAAGTCCCTTCCTATAACTAATCTGCTGAGAAGACAGCAGCAATGGAAAATCCTTTTAGTATAGGTGCTGTCCAGCTACAGAATTGCAAAACCTTAGGTATAGGGATTAGCATTATTTTAGGAATGATGGAGGGAAGCCTGCATCCAGGGCTTTGCTAATCTGAAAGAGTAGTAATATGTCAGGCTTTTAGTCTGATCCTCTTGTGCAAGAGTCACATCTGACAGTATTTTGGGTTTAGATGTCTTAAATCTACAATAATTACTAGTCTGTCTGTGAGTGAATAAACTGGCCTGAAACAGCTTTTGGACAAGTGAATGATCAGAGATGAAGTAAAGAAATATTAATTATGTAAATTATCAACTTTTGGCCTTGCAAGCTGCTTAGTGGTAGAAGGACTTTTTCTGTCTTTCCAAGGATAAAAATCCCCTTGTTCTTTCCTTGCTTTGTTGGGGCTTTGCACCTTAGGTAGTTCTGAGACAAGCACCCAGATTACTGTAGAGCAGATGAGGAAAGAACAGGGACATTTTTCTTGGATGACCTATGGCAAGAAATGTCTAAAGATTTGTAGTGAAGATTGAACCAGCACTTCTCATTCATCGAAAAATTGACAACTATAAAAGAGAAGGAAAGAAGTGAGGAAACAGGGATGAAATTACAGCCCTTTTCTCTGATGCTGAGCCAGAAATGACTGGGCAGAACTGGTAGCAGCAGGAGGATTACCTTACTGCCCCATGAACTCAAGTGCCTGAACCCTGCTTTAACATCTCTGGGTACCTGTGGGTGGTGCTTCACACTCACAGCCATGCAGTGACTGACAGATGAGGAACAAGTCCATGAGCTTGTGCAGCAAACAGCTATTCCTGCTTCTCACTAATTCCCATGCAAGCACTCAACTCTCCACTTCCTCTACTAGCGAGACTGTGTTGCTGGTTATTAATGTTCCTTTAACACATACCTTTCAGCTTTGTTGTTTACTACTGGCAGAAGGGATTCTTGTAATGTTTTACATTACAGTATTTGGTATTTTAAAACATCTTAATTATTAATAAATTGATAAAATTCTAAAATATTTTACAGCGCTAGTTCATGGGGGAAAAGGAAGGGTCATGATGTCATACCAAAAAACTTACAAAACATCCAAACTATTTTATAATGTTAGGAAAAAACCCCAGTAAATAAACAGTACTCTACAGGAGAATAATACATTCCCTTTTTATTCCTTCATACAGGTTACCACTCATTGTGAAGACAGGGCACACAGCCCTACAAGGATTACACATCCTTTTTTCAGTGGAGGCAGATGCTTTCTTCTTGCCAGTACTGCACATTTTCTTAGTAGTAGTTTTGACTCTGCATCCAGTTTCCAGCTGTATGGATGCAGCATATCAAAATACAGATCACTGTGCATTTCAGCATCCTAGCATTATTGGCAGCAACACTTTTCCTTCTAAAGCATTTTCTTTTACTCTTCTGCAACTGTGTGGTTAAGCTTTGTGCTGTAGGCTCTCAGTAGACTTGTTTCTGTAAAACAGTGATAAAATACACTGTTACTCAAAGAGTAATCTCATAATCTTGTCCTGATAAATTAAAAAGTTGGCCTAAGGACACTGCACCTTCATGTTGAAAGGTTCTCAGTGCCTTTGCAGTCAAATAAGACCTGCATAATAATTAAGTAATACCTTTTAGATATCACATATACAAGTGCTATTGATTGAGATAATGGACTTAACAAAGCTGGCACAGTCTCAGAGTTATTATTTCAGATATCTTAAAAGCATTCTCTGTTTGTGGATATATCACATTTATAGCTGCTTCACAAACCACTCCCACATCACTAATGTTTGTCTTCTAACAGTAAAGTCCTTAGTTAAGTGCAGAAGTCAAGAAAACCAAATTCTGCATAGCAAAAATATAATTTTATATATCAATATAAATATACACAAAATTTTTACAGATAAAATTTACTTCAGAACACTTGTTCCATTAATTGAAAACTGGAACAACATTTTTCCATTAAAAATTGTCTTCAAATAAAGTTGAGACTCGAGGGTGGGTGTAGTTTTTGTGTTTTGTTTAGCAAAACCAAAGTCAGTTAAGAAATAAATATATTAAAAATCCTTTCATTCAGAAAAATGTTTATACTAACTCTAAACTCTTACAATAGTTGCATTTTCTTAAGAGGAACAACTGGCACATTGATTGTACAGTGCCTGCTTGACTTGGGTTTGCAGTACCTCGATGAGTTCAAGAGAAAAAAATGTTTCTTCCACTCTATACCAGGTTGCAGCCAGACTTTGTAGTGAAATGGGCCTGTTAAGGCCAAGTCCCATTTCAGCCACATAATTTTTAGCTCATAACAGAGCTGCTCAGCATAAAATCCTCTTTTCTTGGAGTATTTTTTAAAAGATGCATTAAAAGAAAATGGGATGTTTATGTTAAAGCTCTGTGGCTATTCTGCTCAGGCAACAAGTGCACTGTTAACAGGCACTCCCTTCACTGTATGGGCTTCCTAGTGGTACTCCCCCCTTCCCCCCAGAAATCACCAACAACACTGGAAATCACCTTATGGCTACTGCAGGGTAAAGACTGGCATCTGGTTCTGGTCTGCAATATTGTTTTGATAAGATCAAAGCTTTTGCATTACTGTCAGGAAGCAGCAAGGGCAGCTGCTCTCCCAGGGAACAGGGAGCCAAGGATAATGTCACCAGGGCAGGGTCCTGGCTGCCCTAGTGAGGAAGCAGGGCAGGACCGTAGACAGCAGCTGATATTCAACCAAGAGCTCAGACAATTAGACAAGTTTGTGGTGATGAGGCAAATCCAAGGTCAAGCTGGAAGTCTATTTGCAGGTCAGGATCACAGCCAGTGAGTGCAGCTGGAATCATGACCTTTGAGCAGGTCTGTAGTAAAAAAGTGAGGTCAAGGCCATCAGCCCTTGAGCCTTGAGGTCAGGCTCAGGATCAGTGGGACCCATGACCATGGTCCTGCTCAGGCAGGGACTGAGGAAGCTCCAGAGCCTGTGGACAGAGGATGGGGGAGACCACAGGTGAAGTTTTTAGCTGTGAGGACCCTGACAACTACACAGTAGATAACTGTCACAAATTCATGTCATGTGAGCCATTCAAAACTCCTTAGAGATGCTAAGAAGTTTACCTTGTGATGTTTGAAGGCTTCCTAGATAAAAGAGTTATCCCAGAGTTGTCATGTTCCCTGAAGAAAATGTTAGAGTTTTATCATTCCTGTATATTATTTAAACCTGACTTACTGCTTCCATTCAAACCCAAGTTACTTTGCCATTGAAAGAAGAATGGAAAATGAAAATCACTAACCTGTAGAGACAGATTTATAATTCAGCATATGCCCAGAATTCAAAATTTAAGAAAATCATCCAAGGGTCATCTTTTTCCTAAAGTTTCACTACAACAACAACAACTGAAAAAAAAGGGCAAGTCTTAGCTTTTTCTAAAACTTTTTATTCATTTCATATAGAACTAGCCTACTGACTGACATGTATAGGCACTTATCTGAAGATAATGATTTGTCTTACTGAAGAAGTGTGTGGATTTTATGCTGTTCATTGAGTCTCAATTTGGACTCATTCTAAGGTTATTCACTAGTGAAAAAATATGGTACATAAGTGATTTTCTGCTTATAGTGAATTTTTAGGCCGTCCATACTAGCTTATTTTATGTAAATAAACATGAATTGAGAAATCTAAGGCTAGGTAGAGTTCAGATTTTGTCACTTAGGTTCCATTCCTAAAAGACCTCTTCTTGCAAATAGTACCTCATACAGAATGCACAAAAGTGAAAGTTTTAGTCAATTAAGTTTGTTTAAATGGCATTATGGGGGATAAGCCCCAACTGTTTCAGAAAGTGTTATCCTAGTGTTCAGAGACCTTGTACTTAGGCAGTCAGCCAGAATCTATCACCATGGATTCACAACAATCAAGGCCTTGACAAGTTTTATGTCTAAAGAAAACCAGTTAGTCAATTAATGGTTAAAGACTTCAAAACATCTTTTTGTTAGTATGACACTGATTCAAAAGATAAAAGACTAAGGAAATCTTTTCAATACTTTTCTGTTCTTTTCCCCAAATCTTCTGAGGAGGAGGAACGACAGAAAAAAAAATCCAACCACAAATCCTGCTAGAACACATAATAGTTAACTAGTAGCCAATCGTTTAGAGTAACACTTCCATTAGCAATTGGTACATTTCCTCTAAAACAGAAAGGAACTTTCAGTGGATTTTATGGTTTCAGACTTCAGTCTTTTCTTTAATTGGATGTGGCCATTTAATTTTGAATGAAATAGTTTTCCTTTTATTGCATTCTGATACATGCCAGCTTTGACAGAGAAAGCCAGCAACATAATGCTCATATGGCACATTAAGAGGCACACTCTGTTGTGGCTTTGCACTTCAGAGACCCTAAATTCTACAAAATTTGTTCATTAAAACGCTTGACTACAGCGTCTCAATAATTGAAGGAGGCACAATTGCTTTTTTTAAAAACCTATTTTTGAACTCCATGAAGGGAGAAAATAAATTATCTGCCCCAATTTCTCTTCATATTCTTTACCTAGCTCAATCAGACACAGCTACACTTATTGCAGGTGCTCCTCAATGAAATTCTGTGGCCCCAGTAATAAAGAATATTCATTGCATCATCACAGAGATTTTCCTCATCCTGAAATCTAACAAGATATCTTTTAGGAATCTATATTTATTCAGAAAACACATGGTTCTGATGCCTAAAGTTACTCAGAACTCACCTCTCTAAGTGCCATTGAGCAGACACTAAATATTTCAGTGAGGCTCACCATGGTCACAATGCAAGTATGTGCATACATACTGCCTTGTAGATTTTCCTTGCTTGTGACTTAGATCCTTCTCAGCAGGCATTTGGATGCCTTCTAGAACAGCCATAGATTTAGGAAGTGCCGGTTCCTAGGAATCCCTCAAAGAAAATGTTCACCCAGTACATGCCTGCACAACTGTGCTGACATCAGATAGCTTTTTCATGAACATACATTGCGTGCTGAAGGAAAATTCAGTGCTTTCTTTTAGTGGCCTAAATTTGGGTAATTATCCCTTCCAGGATTAGTGTTCAAACAGAAAAATGCTAGTACATGACTGGACACAGTTTTCAACTGAAATTCTGCAGTCTAATGAAGTCCTCAGCAGCAATGCTGGCTTCCAAAACACCAGTTTTCTGGGTACCTAAGAGCCCCAGCTACATAGATGACCTTAAATATACAACTTAGATGTTCAAATGCAGTGAGCTGCTTGTCTGAGCTTTAAGGTTATTCAATGTAGATAAGATCCAAAACCAGAGGAATAATGTATTCTCCTACATGAGTTTCAACACCAGTCTGGAGAACTCTTTGGCCTAAAGCTACTCAGGACACTACTACTGAAGACCAAATTTTTTCTAAAAATTATTTTCAGGTTAGTTTGCTTCCTTTAACAGTGAACAATCCTGCAGCAAAACCAATTCTCCAGTGGCAAAATGTTGCACAGGTTTTCCTCTCTCCACTCAGAGAATCAACTTCTGTTACTTAATTGCATCCATCTGAATAATTTTAAACCCATCTTTCACTTTTTTTCCTGTCCAAGTTCAATAATTGTTATACTTGAAGGCACCTGCAGAGAAGATTGA
Source organism: Motacilla alba alba (assembly GCF_015832195.1). Taxonomy (NCBI): domain Eukaryota; kingdom Metazoa; phylum Chordata; class Aves; order Passeriformes; family Motacillidae; genus Motacilla; species Motacilla alba. The sequence goes on from NC_052021.1 coordinate 14,409,591, forward strand.
TGAATCATCTTCCAGCAGCCATCAACTTTCTGAATGTATAAATTGCTCATTCAGGGTTCAGTCACAGAGATCAAATGGTCTCTTCACTCATACCACAGTAGCAGCTTCATCAGTAAGGTAGACACAGATGCATTCCACAGTCACCATTTTCAGAAAAACAACCTCAAAGTATCAATCAGGATTCATTATTTTTATTTAAATAGATTCCCCAAACATCGCAAAGTTTAAGGAATGGTAAAGGACAGACTGGGGACAGCTTGTGTGGGAATAAAGAAATCACATGTCCTTTGTACTTTTTCCCAAGGTAATATAAACAGTGGCTGCTAAAGTTCAAGGAGGTGACTTCAGCTATGCAGGTTAAAGGTGTCCTTTCCCACAAAACTACTATCACAACCTGGCTGATAGCCTCTCCACCTCGTAGCACTAGCAAGGGATTTTCTTCTGTGCATAAATTACACTAAATTAACCATCCCTGGCAGGTCAGTGGTAAAATTATATATTTTTAGTGAAGCTAGCAGTTGGGATTTTCAAGGGCATTTTTCTTTTTGTTTCAACAGGAATAGCAGTGAAAGAATTTCTACCCTGAAAAATTCTGCCCTTGCATTTCCATTCTGGCTAGAAACCAAATTGTTTTCTAAAGGTGCAGCTGATCAAGAGAGGGAGCCTTTGTTTAGTTTAATTTCAAAGTTATAAAATATAAAACTGTGAAACTGCAGTAAAAACATTTCAGCCACTTAAGTAAGGATGCAATATATTACCAAATTTTTCCTGAAGCAATGAAGATTCAAAGCATGGTTTCCTCTTTTTGCCTTTTCTTTTTGTCACAGCAATTAAATTATTCTTTTGTAAAAAAAAGGAAACAAAACAAAAGACGTACGCATCCCTCTGTTTTCAAGGATATGTTTTCATCAACTCAGGTCTAGAGCTATTTAGAAAACAGGAGAAAATGTTTATCGCTGTTTTAATTTGATTAGTTAAATGTTGCTGGAAAAATCAACACTTCAACATGTGAAACATTTTCATTAATTTTACAAATGTCAACAGGGACTGGTTCTGCAAAAAGGCAGACGGGGGAAGATCTATGCCCAGCAGCCACAATGTACTGGAAAAGTAAATCAGTTCAGTATATCTGTCCCCAAACAGAACCAAATAGAACTGAGTTGCAAGCATTAGAGTAGTTGCCTCATTCTAAATCCAAAAAAAAAAGCATGAGCTCTCCTGAAAGAGTCCCCTTTCCAAAATGCTTCATGCATCAACCATTGAAAACAAATGAGAAAAAAGGCCTGGCTTTTCAAATGGCATGACATTGGCCAACCAGAAAAGCCAAGTCATGAATCATTTGTAAACAGATTTGACTTTGGTCATTTCTACAACACATTTGGAAATCCTTGGGTACTCTAGGCCTGTATATATGTCTACATATACATGAGTACAGCTTCTCTTGGGGTTCCTGCTTCTTCATCTGCCAGCTGAAATACTTTGAGGTGAGAGGGGAGTTCTGCAAAGGAAAAAAGATTCATAGATCTGCTATAAAGTTCACAATCACATTTGATCACATTATAACCCCGCAGAATTCACATATAAGCAAACTTGACATGTTTGCATGAAATCCACTGAGAACCAACTTGGGGGGATTTAAAAAAAAAAGGGGGGAGTAAAAATAACTAAAAGAAATTCCATTCTATTACAATAAAATACCCAACTTAAGCTAATTATTAAGCGTGCTCTTCAAAAGAAATATAAAAGCTTTAATTAAAATTGCACACATGAACCAAGACTTAATCAACTACAGTTATCAAATTCAGCTAGTGGTAAGCCACAAGCTCTGAAAGGTCCCATTTGGCTGATAAATGCAACATTTTTTTAATATGTACAATAAAAATAGCAATATCATTTAATGTGAAATGTGAAAAAATTATTGCAACAAAGTGACCCTTGCTCCCAAGCTGAGAGTTTGGCTGTGGTCCTCCACTCACTGAGACTGTGAGCATGGTCTCTCCAATACATCTGATTTACACGGTGTGAGTGTGCCTTTTTGTATACAAAATTTTAGCACACAGCAATCTCTGATGGCTGATTACCACCCTCCCTCTTCTCCTCCTTTCCTTTATTACTGGGTTTATAATGAAAACGTTGACACAGCCTTAACTATGGCAACATTAGCATTTGCCATTATAATTAACAGATTCTTTTTTTCCCCTTTGTGATTTACATGCATATATTCTTCCCAGTGCAGTAATTACAGATGGTATAGCTTGTAACATATACTATCCCTGAACAAGAAATACATTCTTTTTGGAGTAGGTCTCTGATAAATTTAATTTAAATATAAAAGGTAATAGGCAGAAAATGTAGTTTGCTTACAAGTTTCCTTTATGGTTGTTTGACTGTCACTTTTCTGCAGATTTATGATAATCATCCTTGCAACAAAAACGTTTACTTCACTGTCTAAATAATAAGGTAATTTGTTACAGTTAATTACTCAAGTGCTTCCTTAATCTCAATTAAAAGATTCAGGCTTATTTTCTACATTTCTGCAGCAGTATGCTCCAAAATATCTTGTTAATGTATTCCCAATCACATATTTGTTAAGGAATGCATGGTCCATGCAAAACTGAAATGCTAAAATACATAGCTGCAATCTTAAACAATGATTTATTGTGACATGGGATGTGGGACATTTCCACAGCTTTTGTGATTGCAGTAATGAAGCTGTAAACCAAATAGCATGAAATGAAGCAAGGCCTTACAATTTAATCAGCTCGTAAACAGATCTACTGCATCAAGCAAATGACATTATTATCCATCCGAAGTAAATCATGCTAATCTCAGGAGATAAAATCAACATCATTAATGGTCACATGTCATATTCATCAACACTAAACCATCCCTTTTGACAGATTAATCCTAACTACAGCTCCCACGATGTATGGTAATAGGGCTTGTAGCATACATTTCATTCAGCAGTAAGGCTAACCAGCACTCTTAGTCTGCTATTACAAATAATTTTTTTATTGATTTACATATTTTAAAATGCATTTAAGGTGAGGTACCATTAAAAATCCTGTCACTATCACATATTTCTTCCTCACATTCTCAGACTGTATTAATAGAAACTAAACACCGTATGCCATATAAATACTTTCTTTAACACACTGTTAGTGGTAATTAAAGAGTTCTGCCTGTGTTTTTCATTCAGCAATGAAAATATTCACCCTTTTTAATAGGGTTTAAAGAATTACTGATACTATTATTCTAATATCTCATTCATGGTGTACCAGCACATAGGGCCCCTGGTCATGGATCAGGGCTCAATCAAGCCAAGTAGGATCCTGAAGACTTTATTATCTATTATCCCATCATTAATAGAGTAGCAAAAACCCAAAGATGCATTTATGATATTTACTCTTTATTGCAGTTTAATATATCCTGCAGACTGGTGGTGTATTTTTGCTCTGACTCCATTTCCTGCATACTGCCTATTTGTTCCAAACACAAAATATATTTATTTATCATGGAACTGACCCTGTATGAATGCTTTTGAAAAGTGTCCACTATTCAAAGTGTCACTTTCCTTGAACAGGCACTGAATTATATTGACAGGCACATTATCAAGGGCTGCTGACTGACAGAATGAATGACTGCAGCTCCATGCCGCATTGCCAGTCATTGACTGAGTGGGTGCAAAAATTATCTACAACCTTTGGAGATCTAAAGGACTCTGAACTATGGCTAGAAAAGAAGATATATGCAAGTGATTTACTCGCACAGCATTTATCAACTTAGTACAAACATCTCAACTATTGCCCAAACTACTTCACTAATGTAGTAATTCATTAATGGTCTATTCTCTTTCCTGAAACTATTTTTTTAACATCCCTTTTATGCAATTATTAATGTCATGTTATTTAATATGTGTTTATCTTTCACCAGGGAAATGGTTGCGGTAACAATTTTAAAAGCAACCACTGCCCCCTGCATTTCTTTTTAGGCCAATGTGGGTTAAGATGCATCTTAGTAAGGTTATTAGGGCAAAGCAAAAACAATATTAGAGACTGCCTGTGGCTGATGTGTAGCAATCAGTAAGTCTGGTTAAGAGAGAAAGCAGAATGCTTCCTGGACTGTGCTGGGGTTTTAGGAAAACACTAAGCAAACCATAAAAGCATTTCATTTGCTTGCCAAAATAATTTATTCGCCAGATGCGTTTTTGATATTTTTGATTGACATAATGGCAGCTTGAAGAAGTAGACCACAAAATTCTACCTTATCTATTGACTAGAAAAAAAGGGGTAATAAAATATTTCAATAACTGCATTAATTTCAAAACCTCAAAGCACTAATGTCAAATTTACTGGAATCCACTGACCTTTAAATAGCTTTTAAAGATTTTATGACTGAGATTGTCACATTACTTACCAAGAATCCTTAAGAAGCAGTTTTTTCCATCTATGGTGTGTTTTTAATGTTGAGGTTGTGAAGACCTCCCCTTTTCTGCCACTGTCCTTTTTACTCTCACTACTCCCACGAAGCTCTACCTAACTAATTACTTAATCTTTGACAAGCTGCAGATATCTGTGGTGCTTATCAGTGATCGTGGTTAGAGGACTAAAAGAATCAGTGATGAGGAGGAACAAAAACCCCCATCTTTCTGACAGGATTTTTGTGCTATTGCATGCCATCGTGAGAGGATGGTGTCATTGAGCTAGTACTCCTCCAGAACTGTGTCCTGGTACCTCCCAGACATGTCTGCTCTTCAAAGGTTTACTAGTAAAGCCAAGTTGAAAGCAAACTGTATTTTAAGGCATATGGTTTAGGTAAGCAAAAGAAACAAACCTGTTTCTCAAGCAGTACCTGAAAAACTGGCAACAGAATTTCCTGGTGGTATAAGTGCATATAAAGTAGAAATTTTGCCAGCACAGCTATGGTGCAATAAATTTAGAACAAAAAATAGTCTCGACAGAGCTGTGAGACCAAAATTTTCCTGTGTTGGCCAAGTCCTAGGAAGAGATGCCACAAGCAAAAATAATTATGTTCTGAAAAGGGATGGATTGTCTCACTGTAATCTGCAAGAAATGAAGGAACAAAACCATACAGTGGGCAAAAGACAGCAAGAGTGCCTCTAACAGCTCGCTTACGTGCATTTCAGGAGTGTAGATTAGGATCACCATTAAAAGGATAAGCACAGTCCCATGGGACTAGCAGATAATTAAGAGTAAAAAAATGTATTATTTTTATTCCTAGTATTTGGTCCTCCCAGTTTAATAAATATATGAAAAAAACCTTCCTTGAAAATTTTGTAGAAGGTATTTAGCAGTAAGACTGACATAGTGAGTTTAGAATACCACATCATCTTAAATATTTTTTATCAGACTGTATCTGAAATACCATTAACTAATATAATTACAGAGAACTTGTTAATCCATTTTGTTTCATTTTTGAAACACAGCTGTAATAGGAAGATGTGCTTTTTTTTTTAATAAATCCTGATAATATTCTATCAGTTTAAAGATAAACACATTGAAATTATACCAATAACTGGTTTAGTTTCAAAATGGTAAACCATGTTAAGATATAAAGATTATTTTGTTGTTTGAAAGAAATAATGACTTAAAATATTGTCTTTCAATTGCATGCACATGATTCTAATAATCAATCATCCAAAATAAACTCTACTTCATATGCATTTATTTGAAAGCAGACAAGCTAAAAACCTGCTCTAAAACGCACGGAAGAAAAGATTAAGAACAGAAAACATCCTAATTTTTATCCATATGTGTTTTTTCCTGGTTTAAGTTCAATGCAACTTAAGTCAGTCTATTAAGTAGCTTGTTGCTTAATAGTTCTAAAACTTTAAGATTTAAGTTTTAATGCTAGTAACATCGCCAATTACGAGGCAATACTATTACCTGAAGAAATGCATAATTGATTACCAAAGAGATTACTGTTAAATAGTTAAGAATAATAAAGCCAACTAGAATATGTGGGCTACCCAACACTGACTGATAAAGAAGACTGTATTCTCCTGCATGTAAATGTATTCTGAAGGCCATTCAAAGTAACATATAATGAAGTTAGCATTTTACTACCATGATGCACTGGTGAAAATGTTGGTGGAATATGCAGTGCTGGACAGTTAGGTCCCAAATTTCTCTCCAGTATTTGAATTTGTCTCAGGTTTGTAGTAAGCAGTAAACCAAAAATCATTGCTTCCTCATTAACTAGCAAAAAACAAGTTGAAATGCAGAATACTTTGAAAAGTCAGCGTAAGAAATCCAGGTTGAAGCATTAGTTAGAATATATGAAAGATTTATATTATTATAAAACAACAAAAAAAGCACTCAGAAGCCACGTGAATTAGCATAAGCTAGACACACAGAGCTCAATTTGGAACTTCATTAATACAGTGACAGCCTCCACCCCCCTCAGTGGAATATGCCTCAAATACGTAATTACTGGGGTGGCAGCATTAGTTCAAGAAAGTTACCAAGGCAAGAGAGAGACTTTATGAAGACAGCAAAGAACTGACAGCTGCTTTTCCTTTCAGCATTTGGCATGTATATTTTATAGTATGTTTTTGCACCTATGCAGTGACAGACTGATGCCTGCTTTATGATGCACGTATTTCCTTCAAACCAGCTTTTCCTGATGAGTCATCCACATTGCCACTGTTTGGGTCAGAGAGATGAAAACCCTAACTTTGTAGGTGACACCTCCATTTTCGTCCCAGCTGACTGTACAGTTTCTAATTTAGGGAGACAAAGGTCATTATGAATGGTAGGAAGAGGAGTGGTACCAGATCTGCAAACTTTAATCTAAGAAAATGAGAAAACACTTTTTTATACTCACTGTATATAAACAGACAAAATACATGTAGCTCATCAGCAAGAAAAGTTAACCCCTTTTATTTCTCATCCACAAACTGAACAGTGACAGAAGCATAGACTTCAGCATACAATCTACAATCTATCAGTTTTAATTTTCTCATGTTGAAAGAGAGAAATCCAGACTGAAGAGTAAAGAAAAGACATGCTTTGTTAAAGCAGTATTATAAAAAGACATAAAACTACAAAAAATGTATTATTGCACTCTTGACTTTAAAGTCTCCTTTCAAAGTCTTCTGCCTCCTACAACATTGTCAGAGATAAATCATGAAAGCATAGGGATACTTACAGTTAGTTTAAGGCTCAGTAGAGACAAGAAGGTAGAACAAAACTCAGATTTTTGTACTACAACTTTTGACATAAGGTTAGTTAATTTTGATTTTTTTTTGTTGTTTTAGAAAAGGAAAACGCCTACCTGTGCTCCTTTGTTCTCCTCCTTTTTTAACTTTCTTCTGAATGCCATTTCTTATGCCAGAGAAAAAAACCAGTTTATTATTGCATCTTCATACAGACACAAAAAGAAAGCATGTTGATCCATTTCTTAGCTGTTGACAGTGGAGTTGGAAAACCCTGGAAACACTTTTTTGTACTGTTTGGATTTTAAAAGGGTCTTGAACACACAAACTTGAAAAGACTGATTTGCTTCAATGGATTAGCCATATCTATCTTAAAAAAACTTTTGAACCTATATGTACATTCTAAAAAGCAGTCATCAAAACAACACCTTTATAATAAAAAAATAATATTTATTTGTGTGATGCATACTTCTTTAGCAGCTCAGTTAATTTTCAGTTTTATGTAATACTCAGAGGGAACTTGAATATTCAAGTCTGCATTCTCAACTGAATCCCAGTGGGAAGATCAGATAGCTTCTGGCCTTTGTGAATCAACACAGAGTGACTGCTGGGAAGGAAAGAGTAGTCCTCTGCTGCTGTTTACTTTTGAACAGCCACAATATAAATAGTGACCAGAATTACTTCCTCCTGGCTTCACCTGCAGCAGGTAATGCAGTGGCTTTGGCTTGTCAGTCTTTCAAACAATCTAGTGAATAGGCAAACACAAAAGTGTTGATTCATGAAGTGCCATCTCAGCTCTTGGGAGTCCCTGGGAAACAATGCCTGAGTCACCAGAGTTAATTCATCACAAAGTTCCTGAGGTGGGCATCTCCTCCATATCCCTTCCCATCCCCTGCCATGGAGGCATTCCCCCTCTGTGGAAAGATCTAGCCTGCAACCCAACCAAAACCAGCTCAGTCTGACTTGCAGATGCCAGCGTGTTCAACTTTGGTTAAATAAGTTCTGTTGTAAATAGAAAACATTTTGACTAAAAGCTGTCAAATTGCAGCAAGTAGCATAGTCACCAGGCTTTAGTCAATGTCATTTTGTAGAGGGAAAGAAAAAAGCCTGCAAGGAGATCATATGAGTCATGGGATTGGGTTTCCAGAGGGCTCTTAGGGATTCTTTTCGACCAAGAGTTTTCTAACACTGTTAGAGCAGGGGCTGTGTGAAACTCAGCAATTTTGACTGTCATGCTATTTTTCAGTTCCAGCTTTCATCACTTTGTGCCTTTTGGGTCTAACTTTGCCTCCACTTAAGTGGTTGTCAATGTAGAATAAATCACATGAAGAATACTTCGGGCCATGTTCTGTGCCCAGCCCACATAACAGAGGAAGGAATGAAATCCTCAGAAAAAAAGGGGTATACTCTCCTCCTCAGTATGACTATTAAAATTCTGGAGAACAAACTGTTACACTAAAGCTGAGAAATACTTGCTTTCTCTAGCATGTGCTAGATTCAAATCTGACGGGATTCACAGACCTCTGCTGATTTTTTAGAAAAGCAGGGAAAAAAATCTCTGTCTTTTGAGCACAATTCATGAGTAGAACAGAGTAATAAAGAATGTATTGCACAATGCATGAGTAGTTACAGTACAAATTAATATATTGTGATGGGTTTAGAAGACAGAGGGGTGTCCAGAGCTGGACCTGGAACAGTCAAGCCAGTGATTCATGGCTTTTAGTAGTGAGGCCAATGATTCTTGAATTCCAGCCTCTGTAACTATGCCTTGCCATTCATTCTTCAAATGCAAAATATTGCAGACATTCTTGCTCTAAGAGACACATGCTAAAGGACATTGGAACTCCTTAACAAACTGAAAATGTAAGCACTTCTTTACGTTTTAGGGCAGCAGATACACTGGGATCTTAAAATACATTTTTTTAAAGAAAAAAAAAAAAAAGAATCATGGCCTGATTCTGACTTACTCTAGCATAGGAAGCTCATGTAAGTGTGAAGACTCTAGAGAGGAGCCAGTTTCACTGTAGGGAAAGCTTATTTTGTTATTATTAGCAGCCTGAGGTGTGCTGATCATTTTACTACTGGTATTTTGCCATTTCTTAACAAGCATTGCCACAAAATGACTCATGAAAAGCGGTTTTTGAATGGAGCTCGGTCATTTTGGCACAGATTCCAACTTGGATCATAGGGAAACCATTTACTTTTCCAATTACGTGGTCAAGGCACAACCCAAAGTACTGCGGAGTCTTCTCTTTTCATGTTAACCTAGTAGGAATGGCCAACTAATAAACAGAAGAAAGTGAGTGTTTGCTGAACTTTATAGTCAGAAACTGTACACAGACATTTTCAGGCCATTAATTTCCATTCATTATAAGCATGCTGCTCTTGAAGACCTTTCTTGGAATCAGTTTTCAGAAATGTATTTCAACAGCATACTACAGATGCAAAAATTTTAACTCCTCTTTTCAATAGTTATCTTTAGAAGTAACATGTGACTATCTGCCAGCTCCCATCCTTCACCTGGTGGTGGTTTTAATCAACCCTCTAGAGGAAATCAATCTGATGTAAAGTTGAGCTAGATTTTTGCTAGACAAATCTCATTAAAACAGAAGCTCAAAGAAACACAAGTCTTTGTCACCTACACATTTGTTCTTCAGATCTAATCCACACAATGCTCTGTTGACCATGAACCCTTTGCCCCTGTGGGAACTGAGAGTGATCTCCCTCACACTTCTTAACTTCAAAACATTGTTTCCATCCCTGCTTTCCTCCTTGATTGTTCTCTCCCTCTAGTCACAGAAATCATCTCAGTAACTCTTACTCAACACTGGAAAGCATTCCAGCATTTCACAGATCCTCACATCCGTTACTGTTTACAGGATTGTATCCCACAGCTAAGCAGTACTGGGCTGATCCTCGAGTCACAAAAGTCAGAAGAGATTAGTCCATAGATGATAATGGGCAAATTTTGCAGGAAATTTTGTATTACATCCAGGTGTATTTTTTTATTAAAGGTATTTTTCACTTAATCTAAATAACAGGCATCAGTATCCAATAGGTATATTCTTTCTAGCTTTGCTCAGTGCAAAAAGCTTTTTCATTTACTATACTTTTTGTTCAAGTCCACAAAATTAAGTGGGGCAGTTAAAACCAGGCAAATAATGTACCTGATTTACCAGATTTTATTTACATTATTATATAGCTATTAGATGTAATATTGTCTGCTCCTGTCACTCTCTGCAATGTGTTTGATGATTCAGGGAATAAATAAAACCGAGGGTTAGCAAATAAATGAGAGCAGAATTGGCAGCACACCAAGTCTGCTTTATTTGACTGAGAGAGAGATGTGTTACATGGTCTGTTTGTTTAAATTATGCCAAGAGCTGAGATACACCAGGTGTTGTAGACCACGGAATAGAGCCCTTAAAATGTTTGCAAAAACCAGATTTCTGTTTACTGGTTTGCCAGCGTACAAACCCAGAAAGTTTACACTGAGAAAAGAACAGGACTTTGTGATGCCATTTTGCTATTATTTTTATTAATAAAAGTTCCAGAATGTCTCACGTGTTAACTATCGACTCTCCCTGTGTGTCTGTCTTTACACTGGAATATATAGTATTTGTAATTTTGTAAAGTAATTTTAGTGACTGTCTTAGCAGTTCTGAAATATAAGACAGTTCTTTAATACAGATCAAGCCATACTATCTTTAGTCAACTAAACACCCCTTAAGTTCTGTAAATGGGAGATGAATCTGAGAGATTTAATCTGTCAGTTTTTCACCCCGCTGCCTCTTCCATCAGAAACAGCCAGCCAGAGTGGGTTAAAACCAAGGAGATCCTGATCTGTTCTTTCAGAATGGATATGGAAAAAAGTGTCACAAAGAGACCTCAGTAAGGAAGATCTAGCACAAACTACACTTAGAAATTGATACATTTTCCTTGAATGCATCTACTGAAGATGGACTGCTACTTTTGTGCTGCTCTCCACAGCATCATGCAAAGCAAGCAGAGTGGGGCAGATGAAAGATTCTCACCCACTTCATGGCAAAGTCTGCCAAGGCAGTTCAACCTTCCATAGAAGATTTCATGAAGTAATCCACTTAACTTGGCAGTGCTCTGGGCCAATAACCTTTGGCAAGGGAAGAGGTTAAGCCAGCAGGAGTTTTGTCTTAAGCTAGTAAAGGAATTTCTGCAGTGAACGTCAGACCACATCCTGAATCAGGTTCAAAATTTACAGGGGGGGAGAAGAAGGGGGGAGGGGAGTAGTGGACAAGGAGGACAGGGGGAGAGAGAAGAGCAGAGAGCACTCATTCGCCCTTTAACTCTGTGATCAGTTACCAGCACTCTGAGAAAAAATTATCTGTCTACCAAGAAAATAAAGGCTAATGCATGTGAGCCTTCTTTGAGTTTCACCCAGTCATTCTTGTGTTTCAGTGATTTTCTTCCCTGCCTTGAATAGAGAAAAATTACTTTTTAAAAACCAACTGCAGCAGCAGTGACATGAGTTATCTTCCAACCAAAGTGCATTGTCTTGGATTCAGTTATCTCTGAGACTGCAGGGTTTTTTTTTGGTATCTTCTAGTGGTTATAACTTACAACTGCCTGGAGTGCTTTTATTGTCCAATTCAAACATCTTGATGGACAAAACATTCCTACTGACTCTCTCTGGAGCCCTCTCTCTTGATGCCTGCCAAAGCCTGAATTTCAGCATGCACAGAACACAGAACACACTGCAAGTCTGCTTAATCTTACTTTGTATCTAGCAAGAGGATATCGGGATAGTACCAGAGAAATGCTGACAGGTTTGTGTTAGCATAATGAAGAAGATAATGCCATGCTTACAGGGCAGCGTGTACTTTTGTAGGCTGGTTAGTGTGGCTAAATTGGAATAAATAAAGAAAGGAGATTCCTAGAATAAATTCCTAATTCCAGCAAAGTTGGACATAAAACTCAGCTGAACGTAGTGGAACCAGCATTTTGTCTCTGTTTTTTCTATTCTGTAGTTTGTCCATTAATATAGGTCATCAGTTCCCAGTCTGTAGAAGAGATAGAGATTACAGTTGTACAAAGAAATACACACATTGTTCAACATTTTTCAAAAGTTTCTTGATAAGAAAGTGAAGAATCCACTGATTTTCTCATTATTATGAGCACAAGTATTAGAACACAGGATGGATTTTATGCATGAAACTAAACTACTGCTTATCTCACTGCTGAAGTTTTCTTTGAAAACCAATTTCAATGGTCTTGTGAGCAAAATAGATTCAATAGGTCTGATCTGCCAATACATTACTCCATTTGTATGTCAGTACAACTCATTGATTTTTGTGCTATTATGACTGTGTAGAAATGAAATAACATAGTGTTGAATCAAACCTATTCAAAGACTGACTGATGGTCCTGTTCAGAAATCAAATGAATTAAGAAAAACAAAATATGTTGAGAGGAGATGATGTTCCAGATGTGCTGTAGTGGGAGCAAGGATCACACACTATAACAAATGGGCTGGTTTCTATGATAGAACTCGTTTCACAGTGGAGAAATTACGTGAAATGTCATGACGATATACGGTTTGTTTGAAAGCCTCATCATTGTCTAAAAATAGCCCCTAGCTTATGTTTTTCCTCTTTGAGAACCATTCTTATCCAAATTTTGCATCTCTGTTTCTTCACAGAATAAAGTTTTCTAAGTATGGGTCGCACAGGCAGGAAGATTTGTTGCCCTGGGACTTGGGACAAAATCTAATTTTAGTAGGCTCTATGTTCCTGTTTATAATGGTGAGGCAGAATATCAAATGTTTAACTGTGTTAACATGTTTGCATTGGTTACAAAGTTCATTTTCATACTTCTTTAAATGACTGGCCTTCACCCTAACATGAAAGCAAGCCTTATTCCATTAAGCCCTCAGTTCACCCAAGTTACCAAAAAATGGGGCCTCTGTACATTCTGAAGTTTAAGTCACATTAGCCAGCTGCTTGGTTAGGGTAATCTAAACCAAAACAAAAGTATTGCTTTAAATAGGTGTTGTAGGCCACAATATATTGTGGGGTTAAACTGTGTTATATCACTTTAGGACAGAAGTCTCAAACATGAGAAAAATATGTGGGATAAAATAAGACCAGCATTGGTTTTGACCTAGTTTGAACAAAGGTGCAGAAAAATCAATGAGCCCTGGAGCAGCCTAAATGCTTTGTTAGCCTTTTACTACAACATTATATATTACATGCAAATAATGGCACACATTTAATACTACTATTCATGTCAAGTGATTTCTTTGAATCTATATTTTATATTTTACAGATCTTGAACAGTAACATTTTTCTTTTTAGTGCAAAGCTGCTCAAGGTTCACTGGAGACTCTTTTAAATTGTTGCTTTCAGAGAAATAACAATGTAAAATGACATTATGATGTATAGCACCCTTCTGAAGACTTGAACCAGTACAGCAGAAAGTCACTGAAACCTCTGGGAATGAAGCAATCTCCAGGGCACTATTGTCCAATTGTCCTAAGTGGATCAATTTTAATTAGTTGCAATTAATTTCAAGTGACAGTGCACTGAAATATCAAATTATAAAGCACAGGAAAACACACTGGAATTTGGAAAATACAATTGGTGGATACCTTCTCTAATACAGAAGAGAACTAGATCTGATTATCCTGCTTTAATCTATATAATTTTCATTAATTTGTTTCTACAACAAAGACATGCAATGATGTTGCTAAAGTAGTGACAGAGCTTTAGCACTTAGCCAGCTGACATGCATCGAGCTAACAAGTAGTCCACAGGATTTTTCTCTTGAAGAAATCAGCATCTATCAATCTAACAGTTGTATGTGCTATGGCTAAAATGGTTTAGGACTGTGGGTACAATAGGCTACAAACTCTCTAGATGTTTGTTCCCCTCTGTCCCAATGGATTGGTTATTCCTGCAAGGGACTCAAATTCTGATATTTTGTTACCCTGTCCAGGGTTCTCATTATTAGACAAATTGATCTTTAATGAAGAACTAGACAGAATTGGACCGGGCTCCTTTTTACAGCACAACCTATGTAATTTCTGCTGCATCAAAATGTCAAAAGTGATTTGACTGAATTTATTTCTTTTATTGAGGTCCTTTTTCCTTAGAGGGACAGAATCTTTCTACAGCTGAGAACCAATGTAAACTGCGATAGGACTGAAGACTACCTTACATATTCACAGTGAGACAGAGGGGGAAAAAACCTCCACAGAACTATTTCTTTTTCTTAATGTACATATTTTTCTTATTACACATAAGATTATCCCAAATTTCAGATGTGTTAGGAGAAAAGATCAGATAACCAGCCTGTACTTCAACGTGCTGGCTAGTACACAGGTTTAGTTTTTGTTACTGTTTTAGATTCGTTTTTTTCCTCCTTCTTTTTAGTTTCTTTGCTTAATTAACAAGATTAAAAATAATCACATGACCTCTGATGCTGTTCAATATATCAAATCATTTCAATACATTCAAGAGCATCTATTTCTGTTTGTATAATATCACAGCATAAATAGTGTTATCTTCTAACAGAGTGTGACAGGAGCTTAATTCCTGGTGCCTATGAATCAGGTCAAGAGCTCTGTTGATGACAGTGAGTTAGAGATTTACAGTAGGCCAGACAAACTATAAAAACCTATGGTAGGGATTATGAGTTATCAAGATGTGCTGAGCTGGCACATGCTGCTAAGTCTGCGGTCAGCATTATCCAGGGAAGCTACAGTGGCACAGCTGCACAGCCCTCTATTACTACCAGTTAGCACCAGAGTGAGTATCAGCAGTGCAAAGACTTTAAAAAGGTTTGAAGGCAGGAGGATAAAGAAGGGAAATCAGGAGCAAAATGCATGACAAACAGTAACGTCTCCAGGACTGGCAACTCGTAAATCCAAAGGTTGCTAGCAAACAAGCTGTACGTTCAGCACTTTAACAAAACCATTCAAGGAAATAACATCAACATCAAATTGAAAGCTTTCTATTCCCTTGTTCTGGCAGGAGTGTGAGGAAAGCAATAACTGGGGGAGGCTGCAGTTTTTCATGCAGTGATTCTTTCTTTGTTGCACATATCATCAGCTGATTATTTGCAATAGAGGAACATGCCAGGCAGGAAAAGGGCTTCTTGTCCTGTCATGCTTTCCCTTGAACTCTAGCAATTCCGTTCTTGATTTTTAATATATATAAACACATTGCTTATGCCTCTATATGTGCTTGCACCAATAAAAGCATATGGGCACACTAGCTTTTCTGAATTACTAAATCTTCACAGACTACAGTAGAGGTTAAGTCCGAGTTTTATTTGTTCAAATTTGACTACATAGCCCAAATAAGAGTGAGTTTGAGAACTGAGTCATATTTAACGATGATTATTCATGCTTCCAGCAGTTTTCAGCCTTCCTCAATGCAATATGGACAGAGCTTACTAAGGTCTTATGCATTCAAAATATTTTAATTTTCATTTAGATGATGGGTTTACTTTTCATTTAGGTTTCCCTGGATGCTCTCTTCTGCAAGACTTTAGAACAGAATGAAAAACCTGCCATGAGATCACAGCCTATCACAGATGGTGGTTTGAGGTATCAGTGTTCTAAACTTCTTTCAATGTCCTGGGCAAGGAAGTTGTGAATAACATACTGGCTTTGCCAGATGAAAATAAAAATGGGGTTATACTTCTTTAGAACAGACAGCATTTTCTCTGTCAACAATCATCATCAGGAACATCCCCCCATCCACACAAATTACACTTCATCTCAATTGAGGTTGGTCCAACCTACCTTTTAGCCTCCCCAGCAGTCTGGTTCTACAAGAATGAAGAGCTTAAACCTTCCAGTGTGATAGGAGAGAAAGACAGCTGGGTGCCACCTGCACATTAGTAAGTCCACTTATAGTCTCAAATGTTCTTGCATACATAACAAATAAAAGAGCTGCACAGAACACCATCCTGTAGAGTTTCCTATAACAAAGGGCTCACTAAAAAACCATCTCATATCATTCTTTAAGATTTATTGGAAGGAAAAGAATTGCCTCAGCAAAGATCAACCATACAATTCCTACCAGATACCCGGGCAAGCCAAGAACATCTTCAATTAATTGCACAAAAAGCATATGAAAGATATAACCATTATGCATTTTGGTCTGAAATGAGCAAAGTATACATGGCTTCCTGAAATAATTAAATGAACTGCATGCACTTGTGCCTTGTAGCAAAATCCCTCTTCTTCAATTCCTGAGTTTGATTTCTGTCAGGCTTACCACAAGAGTGATATAAGGCAGCTGTACCAGCTGTTACCCATTGCAGGAGATCGATTTTTGAATGTGTATCCTGAACACCTGCTAGAGGTAACCCATGTCTTATAATTCTATAGAAAAGTGATGAAAACTTAGTTAATGAGCCATTGCCTTTTTAACAACCACACTGCGTAACTGCTATCTGTCTTTAGAAAAAAGGTAACTGACAGGTATCTCCAAATCCTGTTTGGAAGAATTAAAAAACACCCAAGAACTTTGATATATATCTCTCCTGAAAACACTCACACTTTCTCAGAATCTGCCAGTTAAATTTTTACATTATGATCTGCAAAGTACATAGAAAGTCACCTACCACACAGAAAAGGGGGCCAACTACAGGTCTGCAAGCAAGATGCACACTGACCTGCCAGCAGTGAATCCAGTATCTAGGAATTTATTAGTAGAAGACAGCCGTGTAGCAAATGGTTTTATTTACCCATTTTTGACTTTTTCAACATGCAGGAGGCTCCTTGAACTCAATGGCCACTAAACTAAAGGCTATGTCAAACACAGGCATTTGACAAACAAATTTCCCCTCCCCCCAGTTTAAACAGTGGTGCTCCTATCAACATACTGGGCAGTGGCCAAGTGGCCAAGTCAGCACGTGTGCTGAGAAGCAAGGTTAGTGATCTTAGAGGATCATTACTGGCTATGAATGGGTAACAGGCTACTGTTTCTACACTGAGTGATGCCATAAGAGCTGTAGTACTTTCCTTGAGACAGCCAAAGCTGAAAAAGTTGAGTAAGCCATACCTCTGTCAGAATTTCCTGTTTTCAAGCAACTAATGAATATTGGACAGATGTTTTCTCATGCACAGCATGTCCTTATTCTAGGATACAATAAATCCTGTAATAGAAATGCAATTTGGAAAAAAAATTGATTAACTGATTTAGCAGTTACAACACTTTGGATGTTAAAAATGGCAGTATATAAGTGAAATTAAATTATTTTTTATGAAACATGAGATTTTTAAAAAAACAATTATTTACCAAAACCATGGCAGTTGCTCAAGCTAAAGGAAGAGATTTTAAATCCTACAGTCCGATGGCACCATACTGGGAAAGTGGAAGCGAGAGGATTTTAAGACCAGGTACTTCAAAGCTGACTAAGAAATAGCAACAGACTCTATACATGACATGTAGAAATTTAATTTTCAAAGCTTTACTGTGCCATCCTTGTTCATCATATCAGACCCTACAATTAGAGTGGATATACTGTTTTTCACCTCTGGTACATAAGTAAAACAGAATTATGAAGCCCATGTTTCCAGAACAGTCACTTGGATTGGTTTCCAATCACTGAGCAAAGTGTAACCTCTATCCCACACCCCCTTCATGCCTTCTGTGCCAGAAAAGCTACCCAGGCTAGCAGCACTGACACCTGCTTCTGACCCGAGCACAAATAACAAGCAATGATTTCTCTGCAGCTGCTGTGGGCTTAGAATGGCAGATGGAAGACAGAGATTGAATCGTGGAAGGAGCAGGGGTATAAAGGCATGGCCAAGAGGCTAGTTTCACAGGGCCAGAGGAGCTTATTCTTGAAGTACACATCCTGGAAATTAGGCCTAATATTGGATCTCAATCTCTTCTCTTGTCAGCAGCTGTCTGTGAAACTCTTAAATGAAGTTTGTGTCTAATTCCTTTCTAACAACTAATACAGAGAGAGGTCAATAGCCCTTCTTTGGCAACCACTTGACAATTTAAATGCTAGACATCTGTGCATAAATCTAATAATCTAAAATCCTTTGAAAATAAGCTAGAAGTTATGCTTTAAGTATTGTTTGCTTTAAATGTGGAAAGGTAAAGTCATATTTTAATAGTCCTGTGTGTCAGTCAAGATTTAGATAACAAGAACCAAACTAGTCACACATAGCCTTATTTTGGTCCCTTTGTCATGTACACCACAAAGCTCCTATTTATGCCATAAAACTACTGAACTACTCAGAGCACAGATTGGATGCTGTGCCCAGGTCAGTGCAGTCAATGAACCTGGTGAGGGACAAGATTCTTACTTCATCTCTTACTCTAGTCAAAATGTGAAAAAAACCAGTTATGGCTAACACCACTGAACACCACTGTTAGGAAGTGAAGCTTGTCTTTCTTCTGCCAATTAATTTTTTAATGATGCTGAACAAGCCACTTTAAGACTTTAGAGGGAGTCACCAGCTGTGTTATTCCTTGAATTACAAGTGATCAACAAAAAGCATGGGCCAATTCAAACTGTACTTGGTATTGACTGGAGTTTTACGCTGAAATTTAGATCCTTTTTGTAAAAAGCCAAAGGTGGAGGGAAGTCAAGGCTGTAGATGTCTCGATACAAACATCTTGCAAAATTCTACCTTTTTTCTTTTTAGTCTGCCAGAATTCTGTGTGTAAAACTGAAAAAAAAAATAGAAAGCTGAAAAAGAAAATTCAGTAGTAGTTTTGAAGAAAAATCTGTGGCCATACAGTGAATGCAAAATTTAAGAGGCAAACAAGTATCTTTCTTACTGAGTAGCAGGAGTCTAATGAAAATATCTGTAAGGACTAACCATAACATACAATTTTTGGTATTGTGGGAGAAAGTAAGACCATTTTAGATGCTCTGTTTTCTGATTGAGAGAAACAGGTCCTAGTGAAAACTCCTCTAGAGAAGTATACACAAGTCCTAAGGAGGTAGGAACTACCAAGCAACATTCCATTTTCCTGTTCTGGCACTTCTTCATTCAAGATCTTAAGCTGGATTACTGGTAGTGTTTTAATGGTTAAACTTAGTCTTGCAGAGATATTTCACTGTTTATGAAAGGTATCACTGCAAGGTGAGAGAGGAGTCAAGGTTGACAGTGGTAATGTGTGTTACCCACCAAGCTCTGGGATGAAAGCAATTATCAGCTTCTCATGAGGCAGATGTTTGGTGATTCTGAGCCACAGCATCACAGTGTGATATGGCAAGCTCACACAAATAGCATTCACACCTGGCTGCCAAGCCAGGAAAGGTTTGCAGAGAGGAGCAGAACAGGCCTGGCCTCTGTTTTGGGCTCTACAATCAGGCATTGCTAGGCAAAGTGCACACCAGCAGAATTTCTGACCTGCCTGTCAGCCAAAGGGAAAAGAGAAACACAGCCAGAAGCCATCATAAATACAGTTGCCAAGAGTGATATGCTGCTGGTATGGGATGAAAACATGGAGACTACTTTGTAGCTGGAAGTGGAATATCTTATCCCTACAACAGTTATCTGGCAGGCAGACAGAGACAGCTCAGCAGCTTCCAAACACAAAGACACCAGAGCCTCAGTTGACCAGAGCTCAAGTGGAGATGCAGGTTTAACTAGGACTTAAATGAGATACCTAAATCACAAATCCAACCAGGCAGAAGAAGTGGCACTTGCAATTTGCTTGAAATTGGCTTTGAAATAAATGTGTTATGGTACTGCACAGACATGTGCACCAGTTCTGGTGGAAGCTTTTCTAAGACTGCAGTCCAAATGTCTTGAGATTATTACAGGTGATTTGGCACTTTGGAAAGGAGAGAGGAAAGTGGTTGTACACAGGTAGCTAAAATTCCTTGGCATTTAGATATTAAACTTCCCTACTGTTTAACTACACATTGTATTATTCCCCATATTAGGTCTCCAAATCTATATGGCTCATCCTGTTATATTTTACCTCAATCTTTGAGGTTTGAAGATAGTACCTTTGTGACGCAGACATGTAAGTTTAAAACAGAAATGCTTATTCACACATAATGATTAAAGTTCTCCACAGGTCTTTGGAGATTTGTAAAGGCATTCCTTTAAAACTAATAATATAAATAAATGTAGTGATATCTATTCCTACTACTAACACTTAATTTTCCATAATCATATATCCAATGATTCCATATATCCATTCATATATCCAATGATATTCCATTGCAATACATCCATATGTATGATGTACACAAACAGAAACATAAGACCTGCCATGTAGTTAGAGGAGTCTTAAAACTTTTTGTTTCAGAATAGGTGCTGGAAAAAAATTACAGTCTGTATTATTTCCTTGTCATCTCATTTTCAGGATAAGTGTTAGGTTGGCAGGGCTGTACTTTCCATATAAAAGACAACTTCCATCTGTTATTCAACAAACATCAATTTCTCACTCTTTTTTAATAGACTATTTATCAAAATTTACTGTACAGTCTTAGTTTCCTCTCTGTGTTGCTCTATACCCCATGCACTGGGATTTTTAAAACAGACTGTGCTTTCTCTTGCCATATGAAAGAAAAAAAGAAAAAGATGTTCACTTTGGCTCATCTGTTAATCACAACTGCTTGCAAAGGATTGCTTTGTGACCACTAGTTTAGTGTTTCTGCTTTTTAAATTTTTTTTGCTATATAAGCATGCTGTTGGATAGCCTGTCAGTCAACATCTAGCGCTTTGAAAGGATTTTAATACAGCACATACTGATTATATATCTAGTGCTTTACATTCCATGATTACAAACAGCTTTGCTTCAAACAGATACAGGCTTCCTTCACCCCAGAAGCACAATGATCTCTAGTTGGAAACACCAGCAGAGTGTTTTCAGTTGGAAAGGACATTCCAAAATCATTTTAGTCAAAATATGAAATTGCAGCAGGAGAAAGATTGTGTGTTAAAACTACTTGGAAAATTCAGATGGGCATAGTGCTAGATCTCCAGACTGGAGCACAGACAGTGTGACAAAAATACAGTCTTGTCAAAATAGTCAGCTGGTGTAAGTCATTGTCAGTGCACTGCTTTCAAACTAACAATGCTGATTTACATCAGTTGTGAACCGGGCCGGCTCTCTCTCAATTTAGGATTATCAGAAGATAGATATAGGCTGCAGCACAGACATCCCCTCAACTACTGGAAAGGGGCTCAGGGAGGTGCACAAGGCTCCTCCTTACAGTTTTCCCCCAATGTTTGTCATCCAAGTATTGATCCACAGCTCTATTCATTAAGATTGACAAGATTGCAGATTTTGCTGGTATGACAGGCTGATTTAATTGCATTAAGTGCTTTGGGGATCTTTATAAGCTACACAAACATCAGTAATGCATTGTACAAAAAAAGTTTAAAAATCTCACAGTTCTCTCTTAAGGTTAAAGGGACAACTTCTTCCTCTCCCTAAAGAGGAGTAGGTAGACAAAAATTCAATAGTTTTATCATAGGCAGTGAAATTTATTGCATGAGAAGAGCCTGAGAGGATTGGGACCATAGGAAGTACTGATATATGCCTTTACGGAGCTTAACTAAAATGTTATTTTGTAACTGCTATAAAACATAAGAAAATATTGATGGATTTTTTTTAACTTAATGTCAGCAGGGTATAATCAGAAAATGAGAGGATAAAATAAAACATGGAAGATCTTTCTTCCTTTACTGAAAGATGCTTGCATACATTTATTTTTAGAGATGAAAATCTAATGTAATGCTTATTTGGTTAACTGCGCTTCAGCTTGTGGTTTAGTTTGAACATTTTTTGCTAGCTTTAGTCTTACAGGGATTGTCTGTGGGACTGTAATGTCTTTTGAAGGGACAAATTGGCGAGCACAACTATTAGCTGGGTGACATCAAAGAGCATTAATCTTCTGTTCTATAGCAAGGCCAAGACCACATTAGTGCATTTCACCCAGTCATTATTAAGACTGTAGCCCAAGGGTGTAATAAATGTTTTATGGCATGCAAACCAAGGTAATGGAATGCAAATTCCATAATACATCCATACATTTATTTTCTAATGGAGTAAATGATGATCTATTTTATCTTAGAAGAACTCTGAATGACAACACAGATTCAGAAATTCAGAACTGAAGATAAATATAGCCCTTGCTTGGTTTGGGACAGCTGTGTGAGACAAGAGGAGGAGGCATCTTCCTGCTCGAAATTACCTAGTGAAAATCTTTAAGAGCAAACATTTTCATCTTGTTCTTTAATGTAAATCTCTTTCTGGGAAGGTGGATGTGGTTATCTTACATTTTTATTTCTAATTACATTTCCCTCTTTGAATACTAATGGATTATTTTGCTTATATTTGCCTTAGAAATATATGGGAACATTAATGTATGAGACTTTATAGGTATCAGGGCAGGCGTTTTCCCAGCAGAACTTCAGTTATGCTTTATTATATTGTATTCAGAATCTGAGGGATTAAGAATTCTTCCTGAGGTAAAACAATATAAGTATCCTAAATAATGACAGAAATATATATGAGTGTTCTTGTTACTTTAACCTATCAAACAACACTGCAGACGTGCCAGTAGGCACAATGCTGGTTGAGTGGATTAGTGTGCGAAATCTCTGTAAGCCATTTTATCTGCCCCTAAGAAATGTTTTCATTTCATTCTTACCTTATTTCCTGATGATGCACAGTGCTTTTGATCCCACCTAATAGACAGTTTCATGTTCATTCATTGCTGTTTCTCATATAGAAATATAGTAACTGAAAGAGTAAATTATATTACAGAGTGTAGCTCAAGTACACACTCAGGACTGATAAGTAAGTTCTAAGACTGTAAAAAGCCTCATAGCTAAGGAAGGAGAATGGACAGGGAAAGGTTCTCAGTGACAACTGCACACTAAAGTCTGGATCATGCACAGCCAGAACAATACAGTAATTCATTACAGGAAAACAAATCTGTTTAAATTCTATCCTCTCAATCCTTATTCCCCAGGGTAATATTTTTTTCGTGTCATTCACAAGGCAAAAGGTTTGTCTTTGTGGAGTAAAAGTTAATGAGAAGGACATCAAAATGTTCTAGGCCCTCACATAATTTTTCACTGAAGCAAGTTGTCTTGATGACTGTGGATCATCTGGTAGGATCCACTTCCGAGTCACATTCCTGGCTGAAAGCATTTATAGTATGATTGAAAACATACAAGAACTATTGGAAAGATTCCCACTGATTCCACTGGTCCTTAGATCAGGCCTTTTATAGAAATACAATATTTAATATATCCCTACTTGTGTTTTATTTCCTTGAGTGAAAGTTTATAAGATAACTCAAAGGGAGAAGCTCATCCCTGCCATTGCCAGAACTCCCCATAGCTGTGCCTGGGAGCCTCAGTCTGTACATGAAAGCAGCCCCTTTATGTCCCCTTATGCTCCCAATCTCTAAGGCATGCAAGCCCTATTTCTATGGCCACTGAGGATTTCCAGGTGAGGGGAAACCTTTTCTTCCTTTCAAAGGGAAAGAAATAGAACATCAGTTTAAATGGATCCTTGAGTAACACTGGTATTGATTGAGAAGGCACAATTAGTTGCTGTGCTGTGGTTCCTGCTGTGCTTGCCAGAATCTCACTGAGGTGGTAGTGCCCTTACTTAGGCTTCACAGGCCAAAACTTCTAGTAGGAAGCGATGAAAACAAAGAACAAGCAAAACCATACAGAAAATATTCTGAACAAATCAAACTGTTGCATTTAATTTCAACAGAGCAACAAAAGAAAAACCTGCTGATCACACACACACACACACACAGCCTGTAGAGCAGCTGAGATGATGATTATTTTAGCATACAAGGAAGTCAAACCAATTACTTTGCAGTAGAGAAGGAAGCCAAAATCAGGAAGAAAAGGCATACACTGTGCTACATCTCTCTCACTTAGTTGGGACAAACATGCCCCCAGAAGATGACATGCAGATGTTCTTAACTCTGGGAAGTGCAAGAAGAAATGAAGATTTCTTTTCACAGAGATATAATATACCAGACCCACTAGCTGCCAGTTGTGACAACAACCTCTGAAACAGCTCTGTAGTAGTTTGATGTTTCTTCATTGAAAGCCCACCTAGATTATGTCTGTGATCTATGCTCTAGGCAGAAAGCTCAGGCTATGAGATCACCTAGAATACCTGAAATTGAAATCTCTGCTTGCTACACTTTAAGGATTCAGGGACACTCTTGCAGGCTGGGATTAGAAGTATGGTGGGTCACATATCACTGCACCAGGGAACTCTCATCAAGCATCAGGGGCTACAGGAAATTTTTATCTGCAGTGTCCACCATGACTTAGCATGACTAATTCCTCCCTATATTTTACTCATAAGGATTATAAAATTATGCAGACTATCTACCTAATATTCTAATTCATAAAATAGTGATGTAGATGTTGTAGTTTATGTAACTGAGCAACAAATTTTACTATATTTTTCTTGAGGACAGGACCTTAGACATAGTTTGTCAGTATTAGTAATCTCGGTTTGTCTAGTAAATGAAATACCTTCAGCAAAAAAAAAAAAAGGCTAAAAGCTGTAATGAATAAAACCATAAAAAATAAAAATCAATGTTCACCTGGCATTTACTATCCAAATTGAACAATTAAAATAGTCTCTGGCATGATGTAAGCACTCACTATTGCAACACAGGATTTATTGAATATCTGATAAGGAGTGAGAACCTTTGAAGACAGCTTTAGAAAGCACTTAAATTTACTGCACATTTCTGTAAGATTTTTTTTAATAATTGTTGTAAAACATGATGCTAATTTAGCAGTTATAAACCTGTCTACCATATAAATTAACTAAGAGGGGAAATCTCATTGGTATATCAATGAAAGAAAATTTAGTTTTATTTACTATTTTGAATATATTGTTTTGCTTAAAAATATGAAGTAGATTGAGATAAATTGTATTGCACTTATTTCTTTAGCTTGTAATAAAAAAGGGAGAAAAGGGAGAAAACTTGGACAGTACTGAAAAATAATAGAAGCACACTTCTAACTTATTCTGGTTTGGTTTTTTTTTTTATTTTCTGATGAGAAAATCAAATTTGACCAACTTAAGAAGCCCTTCAGTTTGTTTGTATTTTACCATGGAATTTAATTTGCAGACACTGACTATATTAATCACTGATTCATCAGCTCATTACAATGACAGCATTAACCTCTGCTAATTGATATATTTAAACTTGCAGTTTCCTAGGTGCAAAAATGAAAATGAAGTTCACTGTTGTGTGGGCTCCTTCTCTGCCCCTTTGTTCTGGGAATGAGAGCTCTTTCATTTTCTATTTCCTGATGAATTATTAAGATGAAGTTGTTAAAATTAGTGCTTAATTCTGAAACAGATATTAAAGAGCTTTAAAGAAAAATACACAGAAGTTTATACACTTTTATGCATTTCTCAAGATCACAAGAGGTGCTTGAAAGCTATAAAGATTAATTAATTTCCCTACAGCATAAGCACAAACAATTTCAGTATGAGTTTCAATCGTTTTCTTTTACTAGTAACGTAGATTTCAAAAAAGAAAAAAGGCAGGACAGTGAGCAGTCTCCAACACAATCGCCTCAACGTCACACAAATGCATGCATATAGGCTAATCTCGAACTCTTACAGCAAGACCTAGGTTAAGTTTAGAAAAATCAGCTGTGAATTTAGGTGTTCCTTTCTGAACAAAGAGCTCAGCAGCTTCTGCTTTAAGGTATCTCCAGTTAGCCATCCACAATCATTAATAAATTGTTAATAATCACTTATAATTACAAACCTACTTGGTGTAATTTCAAACCTATTCCCAGTAACATAAATAGTAAAGATCATCTTACTGTTGTGGTTTGGAATAAGACTTCCTGGTACTTCTCTCCCCATTCCCCCAAAAATTCATCTGGAAATGTGGACCCTAGGTTAGCTGTACTGCAGCTTGCCTCATGTATCACTACAAACAATTTGCAATGAGATACATAGCACTTACACTGCATTACTGCAGTGTAGCTGCTGAGGCAAGAGGGAGTAACAATCAAAGGTGCTCTTTCTACTCCTCCACTTATCTTTTTCTTGCACTCCTCTGAGCAAAACACCAGAACCAGCACCGTTATTGAGGAAGTAACATGAAGGCAGAAAGGTGAAATACTGAGAAAGAATACTACTGCTCATAGCAAATCAGGTGTGATTGTTATTTTTATGGGTTTATTGAAGAAAAACTCAATTTGTGTGTACAGTGTAGAGGTGTAACATGGCAGGGTTTATTGGCATTGTGATCTTAAAAGCCACATAATAGAACTTTCTAGCTAATCACCATGTAAGAAAAGACAAATCTGTTTATCATTTCTCCTTGCACTGATTTGCTCAATTGTTCTCAGCATTAATATGATATATAACCCCTAAATGCAAATGAATTGAGTCAGGTTCTTTCTATCAGCCTGAATATATAGTAATGTACAAATGTGGAATAGGAAAGACATGCTTTACAGTTTTCCTTTAAGCTAATTGCTTTCCTCTAAAATGAAGACACCACTGAGTCTGGGCTAAGACCTTTATATAGTGGTGTATTAAGGGACAGCAAGTGATTCAGCACATTTCCTGTATGCTGCTTCATTGCCTATATAATATATAGACGTTCAACTGATTCCAGACATTTTAATGCTTTTATTTTGCCAGAAGAGATCTAGGAACACTTTTTTTTTGTCTCACAGCTTTGGGATATTTTATTCAAAAGTTTCTTTTATCGTCATATTCACCTCTTCTGGAAAAGTCTAAAATAGAAAATACACTTAAAATTTACTATTTCTCTTGTAGAACAGAGTGATGTGGATAGTGGTGACACCCCTGTCACTTCTGTGAATGCAAGTAATAAAGTGCAGATTTATTTTTCAAGCCCATTAATTTCTCTGTACCACCCAGAGAAGAGCTACTCTTGTATCTTAAAGCAGCACACGAATGATGAGGCTTAGGTCTACAACAAAGAAATAACTAGCTGTTAGTGACAACACCCATTTTCTGATATATGATGCAGGTCTATGGTTACAATAAGTCATTGATCATCCAGTACAGTGAGGATAAGCAAAAAAGGGGAAACAATTTTGAGACAGGTAAGTCAATTTTGGTTGCAAATGCTAAGTGAGATGTTATGCTAACTAGTAATCCTGTACTCATTCACTGATTTGGCTGAGAGAACAGATTCCTTGGATCTCAAGTTATGAACCCCCTTATCTTGATAATTGTTCAGTATTTTTCAATTTATTCCAGACTTTTACTCCCAAACACTTTAGTTTCTAAAACCCCCATTTAGCTCTGTGCAATATAGGTGGGTGAGGAGGGTAGAGAAAAGTTCTTTTCCAGAATCATATTATAATTTGAAGGAGAAGGGGCAAAAGAAGTTTTCTGCCAGAGATGGTATACGAGACTTCAGACTGGACTTCTCAACTATTCCTACACTCAACTGATTGGCATCCATTTTGTTGAAATTGATTTTGATCCAAATTTTGGTTTACTAATGCTGGAGGCAGAAGACAACTAACTGAGGAACTATTCCCGGGCCACAGCCATAATTTTTAGCATGTCCTTAGACACAGTCCTAGAGTAGCTGGATACAGTGACCATAAATGCAGCAGATTATATCAAAACTAAAATCCTCAAAGTTCACTTTAAAATATAAGAGTCCCTCTATTACATAATTTTATTACCAGCTCAACATAAGTAGTCCAATAATGAACTTTGTCACAGTCATAAAGACTAGATGTCTGTTTAGCAGAAGTTGACAAAATCTTCCAAGAACAAAGTAGTACAAATTTACTTCTGTTAGAGATTCAACATTACTTCCAAGAGTTTAATTACCTTAAAATTTTGTGTGGTCTAACAAAGTATACATTTTGGTTGATATATCTCTATAGAAGTCAAATAAAAATTCCCTCACTTTTGTTGTCATTCCCTCCAGAAGAGGTGCATGCTTTCAGCTAACAGATTTACAAGTCATCAACACAAGAACTGGAAAAACTCTATCTGTGGCTCGACTGCAGGTAAGAGAGATTCTGCTGCCTATCACCACATCTCTTCATAATATATGTATCTTGAAAGAAGAAGCAGGACAGGCAGGCTTCTCCATGACACCAAAATATTAATATTCATTCCTTTCCTTTCTAGTCCCAGTGCACTGAGACACTGCACTGACAAATACAGGTCAAATCACAACTGATGGCTCTCTCTGAGCCATTGCTGTGTTTGGAGAAGTTACACCCAAGAGAATTGGGTCAATATGTTTATTGGGAACATTCTACAGAAAGGCAGGCTGTAGCAAGAAGTGATTAGCGCTATTAATTTAGAAGCATATTCTCCTTCTGAATCACTAATAAACCCTAATAAATGTCCCCACTATTAAACTAGTACCTGTTAAAGTGATGCCATCTTGCACAGCTGACAGCCTGACAAATGTGATGACTGCCAATTCCACTGTGCTCTTGCAAAAAGTTCTGAGCAAATTCCAGTCTGAGGAATTACATTGCATGTACCCCAGATTCCCCATTAAGTTTTAGCTGAAAAAAATGGCATCTTGTATAGAGAACATATAAGGGTTAGCTAGCTCACCAGGGACTGTGTTTTGTCATTACTGTGAGGAATGATTCACTCATGCACCCTAATGCTTGGAAACAATTGCTCAAGGAAGGACTTTTATCTGTACATATATCAAAAAGTTAAGGAGTCATGTCCCAGTGGAGTCAGCTGATGGCTCAGATCCTACCTTGCAAATGATTTTCCAGAATTTCTAAGTATGCTAGGCACTCAACAAATTAAATAGGCATTTAGTACACAGTGAGGCTGTTCAGTGACTGTACAGGAACAGAGTGACTAAGCACTCAAAGAGCAAGAGCAATGAGTGTTGGCATGGTTTGGAACTGCTGTCAGTGCAACAACATTTGCAAACATCTCTTTTTTGCAGACTGATTCCAACACCTGCTTTCCATTAATAGCCACACACAGCACACTAGAGGAAGTGAAAATGATCAAGGATTTGTTACTAGCATAAAACCAGTTTAATTTAGCAGGCGACTGCCATGGAAATTGGTGCCTACATATCGAGAAGCTTTCAGACCTGCAAACTTTTCCCATTGCTCCATCTGAATTGGCAGTTTGCATCCCTGATCCTTCTCACACCATGGCCCCAGGAGCTCTGTCTGTACCTTCACTTTTAAACCCGATTCTGACTTTCTGGCAAAATTCACTTTCATTTATGGAATTAGATTCACTTAGAAGTTCAGGACCAGCAGGATATAGACTTTGTACGGATCTTCTGGACAGGAATCAAATCCATTTTATGAAAGGTGGCTAAATTCATTAAGTGAACTAGCCTTAATATGGGCAGAGCATTTTAATTTCTCACTCCAAAGGATCCAATTTCCTTGGAAGAGGTTGATCAGATTAATCTGGTCAGAAGAATCTGGGAACAACCCACAGGTAATTCTGATGCAATGGCTCTGCAAGAGAAGAGCCATGTGGTTAGAAAAATCTAGATACTGCTAACCCCTTTTCAAGTGTATGCTTGGTGTTATTCTTGGTTTCCAATGGAAAAAAAAAACCTACCTGTTGGCTTCAAGCTATGAACATGCTTTTACTGATGATCAAATTAGCTATGATATCTTCTCATTTTAGAATAGGATTTTGAAAGGCTCAACCTTAACCTTTAAAAGGTGAAAGATACAAGGGGTGAGCAAGAGTCACCCCTTTTTAGGTTTGGGGTTTGGTTTTTTTAATGAGAAGGAGCCTATAGAATTGATTTCTAAATGTATTCTAATCTCTCCAGACCATGCAAAAATATTTATCCCCTACAGAGAAAATATGAATTGTACAGATGGATATAGTTATCTTCACATGGCACAGTAACCCTGTACATTGCTTACAAACAACAGTGAAAGCTAATTTAAAAATGTGTTCCTAATTATAGACTGAACTTACTTCTTCAGGTGATTGGTAGGAATGAGAAGCTTTGTTATTTTGTATGCCTTTCAATATATCTTCTTGTAAATTTATATTTCAGATTTACATTTCTAAATTTTTTAGCATCAGTGACACAATCAGCAATTGTTCTCCAGTCTCACTCTTCAGATGTCTTTATGTTATGTTCTCAAATGATAAATATTTCTACCTAGCTGCAGATATTGTAATCTGTAAAAGAAGGATTTGCAAATAAGGAGAAACTGAAAAAAAATAATATCAATAAACTGCACAGAAAATTATAAATACTATATGGCTCAGATCCATGAGAAGAGCAGGGCATCAATTTGTAATGGACAAATAATTCATAACAAATAACATATTCAATACATTTAATCTCTTTTTTTTTTTTTTTTGGTATTCTAGCAAATTTCACACCAGCAGATAGAGGTTTTCTCTAATTTACTCATAAGTCACATTTTCCAACTATGTATTTTCTGCAAAGTTATTGATCTTAAACAGTTTGTTTCAAAGTATGCCATAGTAAAAGATATTATAAGAAAGAGGAACTGAGTTGAGAGCAATTTTGAATTAAAACTTTAAATAAGTATTTTATTCCTGACTAGACAGGTGTAACAGTTAAGGTTCGGTTTTCTGATCTAAATTTTCATGTTTACAGGTTTCTTTGATTTCAAGAAACATTCCTTATTTCTAATTAAAATATTCTACTAGCTCATTGTCTTGAGTAACTCTATAAGGGGACTAGATAAGAAGCAAAAAACTCACAAGCAAAATGAAAACATCTGAAAGAAAGAAAAAGGAATTGATACTTAACAGGGAGTCACAGCAGTTTTTAAGTATGCCATGGAGTAGTATTTATCAAGAGCTTCACGACAGCCAATACATTCAATAACTTTCTATATTAGCTAGTAAAAGAGATGGGCAAGAAAAGACAGTTCCTTCCTGCAATATGGGAATGAAAAACACACATGCAAGAGTGAGAAAAAGGTTTAGTTTTGTGCCTTTCTATAATATTAGGGACCATCTTGATTTTTGTCTGTATTGGTGTGGCTTGCTTGGGGTAATCAAAAAATAAACAGAAAATCAGAACTATACTGAAAATGCATAGCTGAGAGAAACATCTGCATTTTTATGGAGACTTGAATGTCCAAGAAGGTATGCTAGACAGTATCTTTATGTAAATGATGTTCAGTCTTTTCTGAGCTCATACAAGCTCCATTTTAATTAAAAGACATCAAAAGCTCTTCCCTGTTCACTTGCCTTATTCACTCACAGACTTATAAGGCAGGGTGCCCAGAGTGACCATTCCAGCCCTGTGCCCGGCCCAAGACACCTCCTGGCAACGCTGACTCTGTGGCTTCAGCAAGGGACAAGATAGCACGAGTGAGTCCTCAGCCTGTGGCACTTTGGGGAAAGCATGCAAGGGGAGGATAACTCTGTGCATAGTTGCAGTTACGTTTTGACAGGTGTGCATGTGTGTTAAACTGATCCTGCATTCACACATGCATTAGTGTGGGAGAATTGTCTCATTTCACAGTGGAAAGAGGAGGCAACTTTAAGCTCCTGAAGAGAGTTCTTCCACTGTGAAGTGGGCTGAGGGAGAGCCACAGAGCCATCTTTCAGAGCAGAGCTCAGACACTGCTTGAAGAAGTAATGTGCAGTGACATGAGCCTGGCTGCAGGCGGAAGCATCAGGCTCTACACTTACTTGCACTACACTAAGAGGGAATTCTTCCCAGTATGACACAGTAGTCTACTGAAAGCACTTCTTTTAAGAGTTGCACATTTTTAAGTACCGTTGCTCATTCTAAATTAGAGTTCTCTTAACAAGCAACAGAAGAATTTTTATGCCTTCAATAAACACATATCAGAAAAGTCTACACAGATCATGCAAGCTCTGACATGCCCAGGTGGAGGCTCATGAATACACTGGCTATGAAACCTCAGTCTCAATTACAGTGTGTGTGAAAGATTGATATCAAAATTCAGACAGCTTTGTCATTTTTTAATATGATCTTAGCAAAGGCTTGTTGGGTCAGATCTATTTTGTTATCTGCAGTTCTTTGCTTTTGGTTAATGAATATGCTGTTGAACTCATGAGTGTCTTTCCAGTAAGAGTGATATTTTTACTCGAGCTTTCAAGGACTGCAATAGCACCATCAACCAGCGAGAAACATTTTCTTATGGGAAGTAAAACATTGATAAATAGAAGGTAGAACTGCTCCTCTTCAATGCTTGTATTAGCATTGCTACCCCTAGAACCTGTCCTGTCTTAAGGCCCTGTCTTTTGTATTTCCTTCATGTACTGTAGTCTTAATCTCAGTGACATTTTATTTATAGCTCTGGCTTAGACCTCACAGTACCTCATCAAGTATGTTCAAGTTCTCCCTAACATCCCTGGCAGGTGTTCTAACATTTCTAGCCATATCCTGCAGGTGCTATGAGTCATACAAGCTTATTCAAAAAATGAAAGATCTGTGGGAATTTCCCCAGGAATTTAGTTACATCCACCATGAATACTGCAATACCATTAAATACAGTCAAAATTAGTAGCTATTCTATAAAACTTGTCTTACAACAATGTCATTTTCTCAACACTCCGTAGAGTTTCTATGTATACTCAGCCCAACACGTAACCACATTTTCCTAATTTCTCACCCAAATTAACCACAGGGTACCAAAACAGAGTAAGAGAAGTCATTTGAAAAAGCATGAATCAACTCAGAACTATCCTAACTCTACTTCATGAAAGTAATAAGTGTAATAGTGAAGAATGATTTTTTTTTATTAGAGCTCTGTAGGCAAAACTGATTCTGCTGCCCTCAGGTAAAGAACAGTATTATTTGTTTTGAATTTGTTGCTGGGAGCAACAACATTCCAAGCTGTGGCAAAGGAACAGTGCATTGCATGGGAAGAAGTTTTTTCCCTTTTCTCTCAGACTGTGAAATAGAAGTGGAAGTCCAGGGTGTGGGAAGATTTGAGCAACCTAGCAGAAAAACTAATTTTCTCACTTACTTTTTCACCACTTCACTGAATAGCCTTTTACCCACTCCATGTCTTTCCAATTTGCTGGGACCTGATTTTGTAGGACTTTGTGCTACAAAAGTACAAGTGTACATACTGTAAGCCTGGCCTCTGATGCCTCTGGTTGAGCTGGTGAAGAGTATATGGTCTACTACCCAACCCACTCTCCACAATACCACCTCTCCTCAACAATTTTCCTTCATCCAGCCCTCTCCTCCAAACCTATGCAGCAGTAATAAGGTATTTTAAAAACAAATATTGAAGAAAGATGATAAGACAGACTACTACATGCATTAATCGTGCCAGTGATATATCTGTTTAACTTTAAAGATGTTTTTGGAAAGGGGGTCCCAAAACACATGAAAGTCTGGGCTGACTATTTTCTGGTGTATTGCTTCTGTCCCATGACTTGAGTTTTGCAACCTACCTTTCAGTTTAAGTTAACCTTTTCAAATTCAGATCATATTTTTGACTTATCATCAAGGCCCCTACACCTTGTCGTTTGTCATTCACCAAGAGAAACTTAGTCTCAAATTGAAATTTAACATGATGTGGTGTCCTTTGAAAGTAGCAATTTCTTTTTATGAGAAAACTTTTTTTTTTTTTTTTTTATAATTTATTATGCCTGTCATGGAGTATATAGCTTGGTAGCTAGTTTGCATCTCTAGTTAAACCAATACAGCTCATGTGACTCCGTTAAACTACTGGTTTATCATTTTTATCTTTCCCTCTTTCTTTTGTTCTCTGCTGGAATCACCTCCATCTCCAAGTATCATTAGGAATTGATGGACATAAGTTTTCCCATGTTTACTTGGACGCAGTTCAAATGACTTATGAATAAATTGAAATGACTTATGAATAAATTAAGTTCCCCACACACGAAGTGCCATTGCTTAAGAGATCTCAGTGTACTGCTGGAAACAATCCTGGCTGGATGGGAAGATGAAATTGATTATTTAATAGAAGTTTTCCAACTCTCCCAGTTTTTACCCTGTGGGCACAATGCTTTGAACTGGACAACTTCAGAAGTTTAATGAAATTTCTCCTACTTCTATCAAGGCTAAATCTAGCTCTTCAACAAAAGCAGTTTGTTGTTCAGCAGTACCTTTTCCCTTTAAAGGCTAGTCAGAATGTTTTTTCAAACGTGGCTTCAAGAGACAGTGGAAGGAATACAGAAGGATTGGAATAAATCAAATGGTAGTGCTCCCAACTTGGAGCCAAGCTTTTTTTCCTACTCTGTATTCAAGCAGAATTCACCATGATGTAAATGGCCTGTTTGCTTGGTTGAGACAAACTAACTGGCCTATGCATGGAAACAAACAACCAACATTTTCAATACATAGGGGTCTATTTTCACCACAAAGACAGCTTAGAAAGCAGGTTTATCATTTGACACACATAAAAAGGAAAGTTTTATGGACAATTCTGTAAGAACAAACACTCATTATTGAGTTAGTTAGTAAATAATAATAACAGCATCAGACTGGTGACTGCCATCAATGAGTAATGAGCTTATACTCTTTGTGTATTTATTATTAGATTTTTGAGCTCATCAGAAATTGAGTGTAGCTTTGTTCACTACATATATCTTCATATTGCAATCAATATAATGGCACACTTTTCATAGACATCAGACTTTAATATTAATTTGCTCTTACTTATACATCACAGAAAGACACAGAACATCTTCACTTCTATGATAAAGCCCTCATTCAAAATAAAGTATGGGTATATCATCACTGGGGTTAAGAAGATTTTATGTTTACTACTCAAAAGATTAATGGGTCACTCAAGCATTTACATTCTCATACATTTTTATGACAGTGCTATGAAGTAAATTTGATGTATGTTCAGAAGAGAATGATAGGTTTAAATGTCTAACAGCTGCTCTTTTGAATTTCAGCAATGTTTTAAGTGTTGCTACCATTTAGCACTTCCACCGCTCACTGCAATTTACTGTTTGCCAGCGTTAGTTATTTGTGTTTGCACAGGAAGACAAAGGAAAAGAATTAGGTGCAGCATAGGAACAGTTTTACTTTCTTTGAGCCACCTGAATCTAATCAATCTTACGGCAAGCACTGCTCTGGAAAAAACTGACACTTTTCAGAATGTTTATTGAAAGACTCCTCTGAAAAAGCATCTTAGGCTGTGTGCACAAATACACATCCCTTCCTGGATGTAGTTTGAAGCTTATTCCACATTTTGAAATACATTTGATGGCTCCTATATCGCAAAACCAGTTTTGATGAGTAAACAACCCAGAGGGGGGCTGATTTCAGCAAAACAGCCCATTGAAATTGCATGGAGTTGGGAGTGGCAGTAGCAGCAGGAAGTTCTGGTCTTTTAGCTCCAATCAACTGAAACGGCTTCAAATGCTGCTGTAGTCTTTTCCTGTGTGACACATACAACACTAAATGCAATGCACTGGGTACACTTCACTTAAGACAAGACTGTTTAACACAGCAGGGAAACACGGTTCTCTAATCACCCCCTACTACGAACCAGAGCCAACACAGGGGCAATTAAATAAGAAAGATCAGAATGTCACTACAGGCAAGAACAAGCTGTGTCAGGGGACAGGGCAGTCATCATTAGGGACCACACAGACCTGCTTCCACTTGCTTTTGTGACTCTGTATATAGCATCAGTTGTTTCATGAGTATCTGTAGACTATACCAGGCCCCCCAGCAAATACAGGAGGAGCGGATAAAGCAGGCAGCAGGGGATGCTGTACAAAACCCTTCTCTAGCCCACTCTATACTGCATACAGAGACTCAGTTCTATGATAAAGTTACATATGTGACCACTCATTCTCATTTGTCCCCATTTTGAAGAGGGCTTAGTTCACCCCTGAGTCAGAGTTTCACAACTGCCTCATTATGTGAACAACCAAAAGACAACTATGCTGAATTCCAAAAGCACACAATAAATCTTTCAGAAGCCTAATTTTATGTTAGGATTGGTGCCTCAGGCAAGACTTGTGTGGCTTAGAAAGGGAAAACGTTTTAAACATTTGCAAAAGTTCTGTAAACCTGGTTTAGCCAGTTTCTGCTCCATGTTACAGTATTCTGAAGAGACTTGAAGCTGAATGGCTCCATCAAGTTGGGAAATAGAAATAATACTTTGCCACTTATAGGAGACACAGGAGTTTGTTAAGTCTAAGGTATCATTGCAACACACTTATTTCACAGTCAACATTGTGACTGCCTGGAGGAATATAACATGGAATTAAGTCAAAGGAGAACTCTAACAGAGGTCTAAAATGACAAGGCAGAGTTCATCATCCATGCTACCATCACTTTCAGGTCATGCAGAACAGAAAACACAATCCTAGTAAATACCAGCTAGGCACCTTGCTGGGTTGGTTCTAACCTTCCTAACAAGGTTTTCACTGTTCCAAGCCCCATTACTCAACCCAATATCCTTGGTCCAAGAACATTCTGCAGAAAAGCAATTGTAACAACTAGCTTTAGTCCCTGGCATCTTATAGCACCTCTAAGATCTCAGTACCTGGTCCACCATCAGACACCCACAACAAGAATCATGTGACTTCTGCAGAGACAATCTGTGACTACCTGTCATGTCTCAGTGAAAGGCACTTTGCCATGTGGGAAGTAAAGTAGGAAATGCATACCAACTCTGCAGCAAGGCTTGATACTTTGGAGATACAAAAAAGACTTAAAGGAGAAAGAGGGGAAAAATAGAACTAAAGAGAATATTTTTATAATATGGAACCTAAAAGAGGGTGGAGTAGATAGTTTATCATTCTCTGAGTGATGCGCATCTCAGAAGGCTCTCTGTACAACAACATTAGCAGCCATCCAAAAAGTCTATGAAAACTGAAGAACAAAAGGAGAAAAAGTCCTATGAGCTTTTAGATGCTTCAAAGGAGTGAGGTTCAGCTCACTCAGGCATGCAGAGTGAAGTAACTCACAACTACAGAGCAGAAGTATCACAAAAGAACTGCCCATTGTGATCTGAATGCTGGCTAAGCAAAGCTTTGAAATAATTCACAAAGTGGTGAAAAATGAAAAAAGATGCAGAAAAAGTTTATATATGTCCAGTACACATAAACTGACTTCTTAAGACATTTTAAGTAAAGCATACAAAAATTTGATCATTCAATAGGTCACTTTGCCTAAATTCATTGTCCCTTCTTTTCCTGTGCTTGGGGCTTCTGCTGTACACAGTAAGGCTCATACTGGTTTTTCACTTGTCTCATATACTGATGAATGATTTTAAAGTATTTATTCAGACTCAAAATGTGTCAGCAGAAATACAAATTTTAAAGTTACATAGGATATAGCACTATGTCTAAGAAATAACTCACTCCAATAGAAAAATTTAGACAATCAAGTTCCCCAGAGTTTTTAAAAATGCTCATATCAAACTTCTTCCCACAAATATCTTCCAGAAGAGATTAATTTCCACAATTAATTATTAAATAATTATAAATTAGGTTGACATTAGGTTGCATTAACATGTGACTTTGGAACAAAAAATTCTCAATATAATTTTTGAACAATTTCATTTCCAAGGTCAGATTCAGAATTCTTTTTTTGCTTAAACACTTACTATGCAGGCAACTGTCCTTGAAAATAATGTTAAGAATATATTAAAAACCCTAATCACAAATTTATATTATTATTTCTATTCAGTAAATCAGAAACAGCCTCTCATTATTATAATGATATTGTTTAGCATTATCTGTTTCTGTACATAGATTAGTTGCACAATTTCCCAAACATGCTTCATTATGACTAATAAAAAACACAGATAAATAAGTGTAGGTACACAAATTAGGAAAGATATAATGTTAATAATGTTATTTTAATTTATACTCCCAAGAAAACTTACAGCAAGGTATAAATTTACTTGCTGAAGAAAATAAATGAAAAGATAATGAAACTCTCATTAAAATTACACTCTGATGTACAGATGCAAGGATGAGCAATTCCAGCTAGAGCATCGTTAACCACGTACACTAACATTTGTTTGTACTTATAGCTAGGCATGAATTTATTCAAAAACCCCCAAGAACTCATTTCAGTATCCAAACACATGCTTAGTGCCCCCTAAAGATGGCGTGTTTAAGTTGCTCAATAGCAGCAGATTACCGACACACTTAAGAGCAAGCCCAAGTGAGTGCTTTGCTGAATTAAGTCAAAATGTGACTCAGTCACAGACTTAATTTGTGCTTCTGTGCTGTATGAGGGGTGGAGTGGGGAGATGTGGAAGCAGAGTGCCTCATCTTTCATAATTTCACATCAGGGGTGTGAATTGTGTCAGTCCTTGAACTCCTAGGGCAGAAGTGGGAGGGTTTAACTCTGGAACCTGGACAGACATAGCAAGAGCATGGCTCACCCACTGCTTGACAGCCAGCACAACTAGACTGATAGATATGCACTTAAAAGCAGAGGGGGGATCAAGATGTAAAGCACAGCACACCAAGATCACAGTGTCAGCACTCTGCATGCAAATTACATCATGCGTGCCACTGATACCATGCCATGCATAGCTGCAATTCTTTTTGTGTTTCTTTGCAAGAGCACACCACAGCTAATTCTGCATGCCAATTCACTATGCAAAACAAATATGCAAAGTGAATGCATATTTGCTTATACATAAAGATCAAAAGCACAGTGTCATACCATTTTTTGAGGCATGTAATGAGTCACTAAGAGCCACTAGTAGAGGGTAGGAATCCTCCTTCAGTGCATCTAGATACACCACTACCACATTCTCTCTCACCTACTTGATCTGAAGCTGAGCATGTAGGGATTGTACACCTATGTCCTCTTTGATGTCTTCAGACACCACAGATGGTCCTTATATCCTACAGCACCCTAGCAAACCAGCCCAGGCCTAATAGCTTAGCTGAGGCTCTTCTCTCTCCCTTCATTGCCCCAAGCATGTTTTTTGGTTTCCATGTTTCATAGTACCCTGATGTTTGCCTTAAAGACAACTGACAGATCAGGTAAGAGACAGCAAATACTTGCCTCTGTAATCACAGAGAAGGAGGGAGTGAATAAACATGTACCCTTCTCCACTTTGAGGGGTTGAAAGGTATTTCCAAAAGACATGAAATGAAATTCACTGATTTCTACATCCAACACAATCTCTTGATGACTCTAGAATAGCTGGAGTGAATCATCAAAGATGTAAGGACGATGCAGCTTTGTTCTCAATTCTCTGAAGTTTGTGCCACACTTTGCAACTGCAAACAAAGTGGATCTAAAACCCTGCAAGTCAGAACTATTTGGTTTTACAATTTTCCCTAGGCTGATATGATGCAAAGATTCCAAACAGTCTAGAATTACACTAATTTTTATATGCTTCTGAATAGTCTTCATAGAATTAGAAACCTAAGACATTTAATCTAGTTACAATGAGTTCTTTTTTATCAGCAGCTATTTATATGCTTATGTTTTCAACATTATCTACACAAAACATTTTGAATCATAAAACCAGACAGCATTCATTTTGTCTTTTGGCCTTCTATTTTGCATACCTCGCTGATTATCCTGACCTGCCTTTAGACTAGCAGCACCATACTTTCACAATTTTCACTTTGGGAAAAGGTCTCTCCTTTGGAGCCTATGGAAGAAACATCACGGGACAAAGTACAAAACACTCTAAACTCAAGGCTTCAGCATTCACACTGTGTTCAGCATTAAAGGCTGGATTATACAGCTAGAAAATTGACAAACAGAGAGACATCTCTGACAGTCTTAAATTCATTCTTATGGAGAAAGAAAATCTGTTATAGTCTTTGTAAAAGGCTTCACAGGAAAGGAATAATTATGGAAGCCTCTAGAAAAAGCATTTTTAAATATTATTGTACTTCCATTGAAATTAATGATACAAAAACTTGTGGACCTCAGATCATTACTTCAACGTCTATAAATACAACATAACTAGGAAGTGCTACAATGTAACTGATGCCATTTTTCCTTTAATCTAATGGAAATAATCTGTCCATACTGTGTTTTAAGGAAACTCTTCTGCAGTTGATTCTTCCCAATGCACAATATTTTGTTTAATTTCTAGTCCTTTCAATAATCAAAAAGTTCTAGAGTCTGCCTAGATATTTTTTTGTTTCAGGCAAGAAAGAATTGAGCATCAACAATTCTGCCTTATCTTTTCCTCCCCAGCTAAGGTTATTCTGATTTGCAAAGCTAGTTCATCAAAGATTACAACAGCAGAACGTTGCTGAGCACACATGCTGTGAAATAATAAAAAAGGGTTCAGGCAGAGCTAACACACAGGATACAGAGGAGATGCATCAGATTCATAAGGAGAATGTCTGTGGTGGGAAAACACTTTCCAAAAATTGCTAGTGCACGTGGGCCCTTTAGAGATTCTAGGCCACAGTTTGGCCCAGGCTCTCCACACCTTGTACCATTATTTTGCTGAGTTCACTCCAACAGCATACCTGGCTGTAAAAGAAAAGCTCCAACAGTCCCAGGGTAGACCCTGTGGTGAAGAGGGGGAAAGGACAAAGCAGGCTGCAATCAGCAAAGCTGGGCTTCACCCAGAGGCCTGGGGGACAGCACCAGCAGCCGTTGAGGCCCTTGCATAATCCTGTGTTTGCAAGAGGGGACAGTGGCTCAGAGCACTTTGAAAGCCATGAATTTTGTGACCTGTCTTGGGAAGCAGATGAAGCTTGGGCAGTAAACCTTTCTTTTCATTCTCATTCTCATTCCTGATAGATGAAAATGTTTTCTGCTAGTTGCCTTAAAGAAAAGCAAAAAGAAATTAAAGGAGACACAAGCTTTTTTAGCATTATTTGTTAATATTTTTTGGCAGCTGTACATGCACTACTCTCTTGCTGTGACCATAATCAAAGCCTAATGTTGCTCCCAAGGAATGCTGTGGCAGTATTCCCACCGACTGCACTGCAAGCAGATTTGGGGCCTTTGTTTGGTCAAAGCTGTTCCAGATGGAGTCCAGAGGATTCCCACACGGCATTCCAGTTGTAAAGAATGACTCGGCCTTTCTCTTCCAACAGGAGTTCTCTGGCTTGAGGTACGGTTGACCTCTTAGGATCAACCGTGGAAACGACCCACTACCGTTGTGTAGAATGACTGACCTCTTGGGAGAAAAGGGCAATGCCATGTTTTACTACCTGCATACCTGTCTAATCAGCGTTAAGGTAATTCAGTTTAATGTTGTATATATTGAAAGGGTTTTTGCTG
The DNA here is from genome assembly GCF_015832195.1 of Motacilla alba alba. Taxonomy (NCBI): domain Eukaryota; kingdom Metazoa; phylum Chordata; class Aves; order Passeriformes; family Motacillidae; genus Motacilla; species Motacilla alba. The sequence goes on from NC_052021.1 coordinate 14,450,920, forward strand.
ATCAAAGGAATACAGCTGCTCCTAGGATAGAAATATAGTTGTAGTACACCAATGGAACAGATTTTTGAAGGATGTGAACTTGCAAATCCTTGTACTGGTGTACCTACCCACATGAAACCGTACCAGGAATATGATTCAGGAAAAATGTAAGGTATCTCAGAAGGAAATCTTACAATCACAAAAGGGAAAATTCTTTACTTCTTTTGGGATCTTTAGTGGTGAAAAATTGCTTAGAAACTTATATTTGCATCACACTTCATAAAGTACTAATATTTTCTGTCATTATTAGTGAACTACTAGCCTAGCAGTAATTTTTGTGACAAGCTGAAGTGGGGTTATTTGTCAGATGACAGATGTGCAGAAACAGCAAGCTTGCTGGTACTTTCTATTTCAAAACTCACTGGTCACTTCTGAAAATTGAGGTTGCTATTATCATTATATATTACTTTGAAACAAAACTCTTCCTCCCTCAACTTTGTTAGTAACTCCCTGCTGATATATGGCTCTAATTTTGTCAGCAAACTGGTGTTTGTTCATGCAAGTAGGACTTCTGCGCAAAGACTGCAAATTTAGGCCAGTAGAAAAATAACCACCCAAGTTACCACAATACCCAGCTTGAAATTTTGGTCCAAAGCATTGGATTTAACAATACCATAAAGCATTGCCAAGCTCTAAATTCAGATGAGAAGATTCACCAAATCATGCATAGAAGTTTTTCAAATCCATACTTATTCAGATACTTCCAGGATAATAAACTAAACTTTGTCCTCCCTTATGAGGCCGAGTCTGTGCAGGCCCAAAGCCAATCACCCTGATTAGTATTCTAATCAGAATACTAATACACAGAGAAACACTGTGACACCTGTGAAGAAACCATTGGCACAAGGCACCTGCATGCTTAGATGGAAGATTTCTTGATGGAGATAGCTGCTGGTCTAGAACATTGATACCATTGGTACACACTGCCATCACCAGTTTAAGAATTTGTTTCATAAATCCAGATTTCCTAGTTCTGGTCAGTTTAGGCTTAGAAACCTGACAGACTTCAAACACATAATGACATCCAAACACTGTTACTATGTTCTAAGAACAATTATGCTATAATGTGACCATTTCATTATGACATGCATTGAGGAACAATTGCACATACCAAGAAAATTATTTAGGCATTCCTGTAACACATCTAATATGCTTGTGCATTGAATCAACAATCTGAGAAAAGCAGTAGTTCTGACCAATTATGTGAAGAAGAAAGCAAAGCAATTAATATACAGACTTCATTTTCTTTTGAATCATTGTAGATGCTCCTGTTTGCAGAGGGGCTTCATTGGCTCAGTTTCTTTACAAGACTAGGAAATACATATAAGCTTACAAAAGCTAACAGACAGCAGGGGTTGCGGGAGGGGAGCAACTTTTTTTTTTTCTACATTCACTATTATTCATTGAAATAGGCTTGTTTGCTTGTTTCCTAGTATCTTGGGAGCAATGATTAAAAACAAACCCAACAACATTTTCTTGTAAGGTTCTGAAGCAAATAGCCTTCCTTTGACTTCACCAGACACTCAACTGGGCTTTGAGTAAAGTTGGTGATTGCCTCCAAGTGACACAGCAGTGACCCAGACTTTGCAACCAAGAAGTAGAAATAACTGTAATGCCTTATGGGCTTCCAAAACCTGTCCAACAGTTTTGCCTTTTTTAACGCACATTTCAATCTGATGAAAGATGGGCAAGGAGCAGAAAAAGCACACATAAGGTATGCAATACTTTGTGTTCAGCAGGCAAATCTGTATGACATTTTCTCCTTCCATTTCCTCGATGAGTGAGTGAAAGCTTGCACATGTTTGTCAGACTGGCCCTCCATTAAATGTCTCTTCATGGAAATAAGGGGATATTTATGCACAGTGACTAATGAATGGATGCATTCCAGCATCTGCTATTGTGTATTTCCTGTAAAGTCATTTATTATTCTATCTAACAAACACAGTGTTCTTGGGTTGATGCTTAAGATTAATGAGGCATTTACTCCTATTCAAGAAATAAGTTCAGAAGACGCATTTTCTCCCATTCAGCTGTGCTGATAGTTTAATTAATGCCATTAATACATATAAGTCACCAAGAACTGTTTTATGGTAACACTGAGGAAAGTTGGCAAAGCAAGGAAATTTCAGAGGTAAAGCTACAACATAACACTTCCCTTTGTTTCCAGGTAGTGTAGGATTCTCCAGAGAGTGGGTGATCTTACAGACTACATGAGTAACAAAACCCCAAGATGTAATGAGCTGAGGTAATGACAGAATATCAGTCTTAACTCTCTGCTTGTGTGGGCTTAGTCAAATCCTTAATGTGATTTCACTACAAATTTATTTTTATGTAGATGCATGTCACATTCCCATCCCCCATTCCCCACCCCCCCCCAGTGTTAGACACAAAAATAAAGAAATGGCCTCTTTTTGAAACATAAGAGTAAGACCATAACCAGTGCTATGGTCTATGGTTTAAAGATATATTAGGGGAATTTTTCAAAGTATGTACAGTTTCACTGATATGACTGGAGGAATTTAATGGCTCTTTCAGTGCTCATACCATTTTTTGCTCAAGTTTCTGCATGGTGCCTTTTACTGTTAGGGATGCCTAATTGCCAGGCCCACCCCGGCCAGCACAGAAAGCCAGGTGCGAACTGGAATATCATTGGGTTCACATTTCAGAAACAGAGAATTGGAAAGCAAGGAGTGAGCATGGGAATATGCACGTTTAGAGGAGGGGATAGAAAATAAAAATACAATGAAAAAGTGGTACTTAACAGGGCTTCACAACCTTGGTCCCAGAAGAAAACACATAAAGGTACACCACTCAGGCATCGCAACACAAGCCTTCTCACACTGAAGTCTTATCTAGAGCTAAATTTTCCATCACAGACTCATGACTGGATTAATCTCCCTGTTGTCACCTAAAGTGATCATCTCATGACCTCCCCAGATGCAGAGATTATGCACAAGAAGCACCTTGAAGACATAATTCTTACTGAAATAGAACAGCAGTGCAAGGACCAGATCTACTAGTGACTCCGAGAAGTAAATGCAATAACCTACAGCCATATTACAGCTACAGATAGCTGCTTGCTGAGCTTCTAGAGACAGACTGCTGGTTTAATTTGTTTGAGCCTCCTAATGGAACTTTTCTTTCCTCATTTTCATTTTTTATCTCAAGGACTGGTAACAGGAAAAGAAACAAACATAACAGTGACAAAATCCCAAACCAAACAGCCTTTCACATCATTTTAACTCTCCAAACAGGAGACATAAGAAAATCAAAGCACAACGGGCACTGCTCATGGAGGAGCACTAGATCTTAGTGTGCCCAGGCTGTTGGCAGTGCTGTGCAGTGCTTTGTCAAGATACAGCTTTGCTGCTTGAGCTAGCACCTTCTAAAAAGCCACTCCCAGTCTGCAGTGGACAACTCCAGGTACAGGGATGGATGTTGAGTTTGGTATAGTGCCTGGTAGAACAAGGAGCTCCTGGAGAGTTGTACAGACGAAAGCCCAAATTGGAGCTCCAATTGGAGTGTTACTCCCATTGCTTAAGTAAATCAACAAAGTCCACAAAGCTCAATAGGATAAAAAGAGAGGCCTTGAGGGAGACATTTAGGTCTTCAAGAAATAGTTCTAAAACCTATCCTTCAACAAAACAGTTCTTCTCATAGTGAAAATTCAATGTTTAACAAAACAACACTGTATGAACGTATTTATTACTTACAAAAACACCTCCTCTTCTCGCTGTCCTGGCCAGAATCTCTGAAACAGCCATAATATTGCAGTAAACATCTGAGCCTGAAACAGTGATGCTATCAACAGGTGCAAGGACATGCTATGGGCATCCATGCAGTAAGACTTGCTAGACAGGCATAAAGACACCATCCATCCCTTATTGCGGGAGTTATACAGATAGAATTACACATAATTTGCCCAGAAAATAAAATATAACACACAGTCTAATTCTCAGCATCATTAAATACAACAAACCTATTATTAAAATTTACTTCTCCAAGTTGTTTGTAAGAAGTTTGATCAACAGTCTCAAGAAATGTAATTTTTTTTTCCTGCAAGGGTTTCCTAGTGCTTAGCCTGCAGCTGTTAGCATTGGATTTCAAGACACACTGTACTAAACTGCATTAGGCATGTGAAAGGACTTTCATTCCTCATTAGCTGCGCATAAGAAAGGATTGTAACTTTTAAAAAGAACTAAGCAGCTTTATAAAAAACTTGAATTTTTCTCTAACAAAAATCATACTTGTTAAAACTTTTTTTTTATTCCCAGCTGAACTATGCTTCAACTCAAAGCAAATAAAGTCATCAGTTGACTCCATTCTATTAGAGGACAGCATTTAGAAAGGGAGAAGGGAGAAAAAAGAAATAAAAAAGAGTCCAATAGGTCTTTGAACAGTGGTCCCTTGTCTGTCACATCAAGACATGGCTTCTGCTTCACACACTATTGACCACGAAAAGCAATCTTGCAACTTTTGAAGCCCCATCAGAAAAAAACAAGTGCGAGAGAAAACTTTTCTTGAAATGTCAAGGATGGGGGGCTGACTGCTCTCATCTCCTATGATTAATGACTTGTGGCCTTCTTGTGTAGAGGCTGCTAATTAGCTTCGGACTGATTAAGGCTGCAGAATGCAAAATTCAGCTTGATAAACCTGGACAGCCTCCATTCCCCACCTCAAGCAAGCCTGGTGCAGAAACTCTGGCATCTAGTTTTGTGGTAAAAACATGCTGATTGGAACTAACGTAATTCCAAGAGACTCTGGGCTTCACCGACTAGAAACTTGAACTGCAGTGTTTTCCAGTATAATTAATTTTCAGTCCTGTCACCATTACCTGCCTTTTATCTAAATACTTGCTTCACACTTTGAGTAAGCAAATATCATATGCTAAAACTTTAGTTAAAACACAAAACATAATAGCAGGAGGATACTTTAAATCTTCCATTATCCCCTTATCAACAAATGAGAGCAAGTTCATTATAATGCTTCTAAAAAGTTGCACACGACCTTCTTGGATGTTCTTTACAGAAGCACTTTAAAAGAGAGCAGAAAAGCGGCAGTTCCTAAATTGTTATTGCCTAACATTCTGACCACCTGCTTTACTGGAATACATGCTGAACCCTTTATTTGGTAACAATGGCTTGCCATAGCTATAGAGGTGGAACTCTAGTACACAGGGAGTTTCAATCCCTTCTGCCATGACCCCCCTCCCTCTCTCCTCTCAGTCTTGGATTAATTCTGCTTGTTACATTGATCTTCACATAGAAAAGCATTACATTCTACTAACACAGGAAGGTTGCAAATACTTATGCCAGATTTCTAACATTAACCTCATGAAACTGATGCGCTACAACATAAGGCTGATTAGCTTAATAACTGATTACTCATCCTCTGGGCACTAGCAACCAAAATTAGAAACTTTAGCAGCTCATAAAACAAAGTAATATGAGCTTATTTTTTCAGATACCTACAGTTCCGAGAGGGAAGGGGAGAAAAAAAAATGTTTCTAGGCTACTGCCAAAGAGGGAAAGTTTCTTGGTTTGGGTGGGATGGATTGAAATGCTAATTTCCTCTCTACTGAATAATATCTAGATAAAAAGACCACGTAAATATCCGTGCACAAAGATAAATTAATAGTTGAATTAATTTCACATACATACATGTCTGAATACCTTCAACACATGTGTTGCTTGAATTCAAGAGGCTTCCTTTCTTGCTCTGGATTTCTCAGAGCATCCTTCACTTGTTCCACGCATTACTCGCATTGCTCTACACCCACAGGGCACCTTTTACACCAGGTACTGCATGTTGTGAAGTGAAAAGACAGCCATGCTTCAAAAGACTAAGTTCCAGTATTGCAAAAATACTTCAACAAGAGTAGGCAGCAGGCCTTGCCAAGGGGAGAGTTTGCAGGGGTAGTGCTCAATTTATGATGAAAGGCAGCAGGTGGCCATTGGAAATAGTAACTTAAGGGACCGTGAGAGCACTGCGATACACAGTGCAGGGAGAGGGCATCATCCACAGCCTCTTTCAGGTCCCCACCAGGAAGGCTAAGTTTCTGCCTAACTTGAAGCATGCAAGCAATCTCTTTGAAGCCAGTAGTAACCAGATTTTTAAGTACTTGCGTGTCTATGCATTCATTTTCACTGTAATTATGCAGCATGTACACTGTGTGGTGTAAACACTAACAGACCAACTTCGGCATTCTGTAAGGTAGCACAGTTCCTCTGTCATCAATATATTGCTCAAGGCCCAGGATTTAACTTATTGTTTATAAGCATTTTTCTATGCCTTACCCTGTTTCTTTTTTGCCTTGTTTTGCTTTCAGCAAGGCTCTCTGTTGTATCGTAACTCACAATCTTTCTAGTCAAGACTTTGTTTATAAAACCTCTATTGTTCCAGAACAATGGAGTTGTGACCTGTTCGAAGGCAGGACTGCAATCAGGGCCCTCCGTACTTTCTCAGGGTGCACTTTGTGACCAAGAGAATAGACTACACAACCCTATTGATGTCAGCCAGGAGGGGAAAAATAGGCTCCCTCAATAAATCTCAACATAAATCTTCTTGCCCTATCTCACCATCTGTATTCACCTAAAGCACAAAATTAATAAGCAGAACAAGTATCTCCAAGCCTAAAAGATTGAAATACTGCTTGCAGACCAAAACAGATTAGTTTCATACTTAGGGCAGTTTTGGGGAATTCACAGGCATAGAAAGCAACAGGTGGAAACATAGCTTGGGCCAAGACAAAGTGAATGAGATTGACCCCAGCATCATGAATATGCTTCACCCTTCTCTGTCAGTTCCCTGCCGTAAATTTCCCCAGTGGCAGGCTTGTGGCTTCTGTTGCTTTTTTATCACTGATGACTTTGGTTTTCTAATTTTGCCTCCAATGCTACAGAACAGTTATCCATACAACACAAGCACTAGCAGTGAAACAGCCACAGCTTTTTTCATTATCTGAAGATGCCACATTCTGTAGTTCTGGTTTTGAAGGTCAGGAAAGGGCTACTTAGAAGAGGTTGAGGATGGTCTCTTTTGAAATATATTTCTAGCCACTCATCTGTGGCACTCAACCTCATTCAGCTTTACATGTTTTTTGTACATATGTTAAGAACATGAAGTAAGATAGTCAAAGAAATCTGCAGACAAAAGAAATAAAGAGAAGGGTTTTCCTTCACTTCAGTGGAAACAGCCTTCATGTGTTGCCTAGGTGTATTCTAGGCAGTTAAAACATGCGCATTCAATATAAATTTTCATTATCATTCATGAAAGAGGAAAATAAAAAAGCCAGAGCAAGCACTAAAACAAGCAAACAAATGGAGCCTCCAACTTAATTGCATAAGTGTTTGTGGGAAAACTGAAAGCTATTCTTAGCAGTGCTACCTTTTTGTCCAGGGTCAATACATCTTCTAGCACAGCAGGGTTCCAGATTGTGACCAACTCTTTCAAACAGTGCTGCGTTGAGCAACAACAGTGTAAAGACAGCTAAAGCCAAGTTATTTCTAAATTTGAATTATTATTCATGTTTTTAAGCATTCACTCCATTTTGACAGCAATAAAATCATTCTACAATGTCTTCCATCTGAGCAGAGCATATCAAAGTGCTTTGCAACAAATTACTGGTTAAAATGTGTAAAAAAAAATTAATTGTTATAATAGAAGGCAAAAGATCTCAGTCCTGCTAGAGGGAAAACACTACTGTAAATTCATCAGGACTAAAAGGACGGAAAAAACTGATTTTACAAAGCTATATTTCTGCTGAATCAAGGCATATTTATCATATATAACCTTATATAGCAAATTGCAGACAACTTGTTATATTGCTGGTTAGAAAGTACTTCAACTTAAAATGATTGTTCAGGTACCATTAGTAAAATTGCACACTTATTGGTAATATAAGCTATCATACCAGATCAACATTTGTAGGTCTGTATCTGCTGACCTGGTCATACCTACTCAATGACTAACCACTCTGAATGAGGGAAAAATTAAGATGGGGGAAAACACCCCTGTGAAACAAACTCTCACCTTGGATGTTCTCAACAGAGAAAAAGGAGAGCAATCAAACAGAGTGCCTTATGTGAGAGATACACGCAGGGGACCAGCCTAGGAGTGAAGTAATCCACTGCTGTTTCTCCAGGACTTGTGAAGATAAAAAAGGAGTTGTCCAGAGAGCACCTTCCATGAGGAATTCATTCATTTCTCTGTGTTGAAAATACAAGGAAAAAAAATGTGCAACCTTAAAAAAGCTCAGTTATGACATCCCTCCCCTGACTTCCTCTAGATAGGCAAACCTATTTAGAACATCCACAATCTATCCATTTAGTAGCACTGAAATCATTACAAATGTGTAAAAATGTAACTACTTCTAGTAAAGCTAGAATAATTATGCTTTGCTCTAGCATAAAGCACTTTACAAGGTACTATAAAGCAACCTTACCATGCACAGACAATGCCTTTGCTCCCAAGTAATATGCAAAATACTTTGTTAATTCACCTCACTGCTTTTATAACCTGATGATTGGTTCAACAGTTGAGTATCAGCACCAAATCAATTTAGGTGTCCTCATTAATACCTTCATTCACTGTGGCTACAGGGCATAGGCTGATTGCCTGAGCACTGAAGGGATGGCAACAACACCCAGCTCCCACTACTCCTATCAGCAGAGGACCTGTGGGAGGCTGTAAGGATAATTGGAGTTCAGGGGATGCTGCAGTACCATAGAAGAGGGTAAGGAAGGGTGGGGCCAGGGGTACAGCTGCCCAGGCATCCCCATGTCTGCTGAGATACTGCACAAGAAATTAAGTGTGGCAGTTGAGAAGTGAAAATGCTTACCATGTGTGTTAGACTTTGTGTGTCTGAAGCACAACACATAAGCCAGGTAGCTAAGGAGTCAGAAGCAACAACCTGAGAGATCAGAGTGTAGAAGTGCTAGAAGAGGCTCCAGGGAAAAGAACTAGAGAACAGATCTGAGGATATGAAGACCTGTGACAACAACTCAAAAAACACATTCAGGTTATGCATCTGTTAAACAAATTAAGATACCTGAAAATAGACTGTCTGAATACTTTGTAATAAGTCTAGTTGTTGGACATCTAGAAGACTGTAGTATGAACCAACCAAGTCAGTATCAGAAATAATTATAGGTCCAACAGTGAGACCATCACAATCTACAGACACTCTTGAGGCAATAAGAATACAATGGTTTGGTTTGAAAGCAATCTTTAAAGTATTCCAGTTCTAAATCCTCTAGTGTCTATGGGGACACTAGACCCGGCTGCTCAGAGCCCCATCCAACCTGGTCTTGAACACTTCCAGGGATGGGGCATCCACAACTTCTCTGGGCAACCTGTTCTAGATATTATGTGTTGTTAGACAAATTGTGTGTAAGCTTTTGAGCATACAATCTTTAGCTTGATGGTATGAAGGACCTAAAAATTGATTACATGGGCAAATCTGGCCTCTTGGTGTTTTGGATATGATGCATAAAACTTTGGAGAAATAAATTTCTTATTGCATAATATAAACCAGCTCTCCCAAGCTAGGTCATAACTGATTGAGGGACACCCAGAGCTTCTACTTCCACTTAACAACTAGGAAACTATTTTCAGCAATTTGTGGTGTACTACAAAGCTACGCAAACCAAAAAACACTTCGCATTTTTAGATGCTGTATAAAAATTAGTGCCCTGGGATGTGTGTAGGAAATAACCAGTACTTAAATTTGGTAATTAAAATTATTGATAAAAGCAAAAAAAAAAAAAATCCAGTCTCCAAGCAGGTCATCATAATGCTTAATAATTGATTGTAATTGTAATAAATACTAATGAATTCATTTATAAAGTAATATAGCTTTATATGTTTATTCACTCCCCTAAGAAATATCTGTGTTGTGTTATGTCAACAATTTAATACACTAATATAATTTATAATTATTTACTATTAGTTTCAGCACTTAATAAAAAGCAGTTGTTTCATATAAATACCAAAGCGATCTTCAGAGCACATCTGTGTCCCCAGCAAGCATTCAGTCTGGCTTGATTTCTTTTACCATCTGTGAGCCTGCAGGATGGAACTGCACCAGCCGGCTGAATGTCCCAAACAGCAGAATGAGCAGGCCTGCAGGGAGGACCTTGCCCTAACCTGGGGTTTACCAGCATCCAGTCTGTCTATTTCCAGAGCCAAATATTTCCACTGGGAGGAGATTCAGTCACTCCCCAACAAGCAAATCAACCCTCCATACTGAGTTAGTAGCTCTGAATAATCTCTGCCACCCCTATACAATTTCCTGCCTTTCTGAAATCTGTCCATAAACTGCTTCATCTTCTAAGACAGCATTCCTCTTCCTCCATTAACTTTGCTAGGAATGTAAATACTTATGACAGTATTTTCAACTCAGCTGTTTGCTTCATCTGTGAAGGTTATTGGGTACTACATTACCTCTTTTGTGCCACTTGGGATGTATTATCTCCTGCTACACTCACATTCCTGATGTGGAGCATCTCTCAGCAAGAGTGGCAGCAATGAGCAGGGCAGTGTCCTCTGTGGAGCTCCAGGAATGTGATTGCTGGTGGCTCCTGCAGGGCAAGGGGACACAAATCTCCTGCCTGCTGTGAGCTCAGAGCTAAGGGTGAGGCCAACTGGTTACCCTTTCACTGTGCACACTGAGAAGGAGATGCTGTTCTGCATAGGAAACACAAACCTGCAATCCCTGGCTCTAGGATTGAGGTCATTATGTGATCAGCACCATCCTGCCTAGTACCTGGAATTCAGTCAGGACTGGACCAGGTGTTGTCCCTCTAGGCACAAAAGAACATCTTCTACAGCACTAGTAGGGATGGTGGTGAGGCATGTGGTAAATAGGCCGCATCAAAATTCTCTCTTTCTAAACCTATCACACCTGGATCCCCACTCCTGTACCCTAGGGTGACTTCAGAAGGCCCAAATTGTGCCTGAGTCACACAGTGGCCTGCATGCCCATGCCCTTGCTCATGCCACTGTTATGATCAGCTGACAATGCCTTTACAGTACTGTTTTATCTGAGTCATGCCATCAGCATCGAAGCCTGAATAGCAAACAGAAAAAAGGAAGGGGATTCACACTGTTCTTCTAAGGTTTACGAGTGATGGCATGCCTTTTTTATTTCTCTGAACTCGAAATCCTGGGCACACTCACCTGCTGCCTGCTTTGTTAGGCTCCTCCATGGTGTTTGATGATAACTAGTTGCCCTCTCATTTAAAGGGAATTATTGATCTGACCCATAAGATTCAGTACACACAGTATAGGGTGTTTGAGGTCAAGGAATAGACTTTACCTCTGTCCAAAGTACAGAAGAGTACTGAAAACTTTCAAGGACACCACTAACTGACCTGTTTTTGATTCCAAGCAAAAGACAAAGTCCTGGGATGGCAGTAGCCAGGCCTCTTCATCTCAAGAGCAGTATGACAAGAGCTGGATATTATCCTAAGTGCTTCCCTTGCTCTTTTAAAAGAGCAGGTCTTGATACAACCACCAAGACCTCATGAAGAGTTGCCAAATTTGCCACCTCAAGAGGTACCTCAGTAGCTACAAAAAGGAGGAAGCTAACCTCAAGGAGCTCAGACCTGGGACAAGCTATTATAAATGCATAGCTGCCATTCTGCTCGCATCTTTGCTGTAAATATGAAGCTCTACAGGATGAGGTTAAGAGCCAGGCTTTGTGGCTGACTCATCTAGCAGATACAGAGCTCCTGTGGACTGTGTTGAAAGACAAACACAAGGAGTAAAGGGATTATACCGTATTGTAGGTCAAGAGCCAGTTTTGGTGGAGTGTTAATCTCCAAGAGTATCATTGCCAAAGTCACTCCTTAATGTAGCAGCTCAAGAGACAGCCTCTGTCTTAGGACCCGAGGCTAACCTATTTGATGTCACATTACAAGTAGAGCAGGTGCTGGGTTTGCAATGTATATTTGATGTCTAGTGTTGAAAAGTGAATTGATTGAAATGCTGTCAGGCTGCATTTTGAATGATTGCACTACTAATGTCACCTAGAGGCAACTTGATGGACACTCTGCCATACATAGACTACAGTAGGCTGGAAATCATCATTTGCAAATCATCACCTTTGAAAGTACAACAACCAATTCAGATGAAAAAAAAACAAAAAACTGGAAACATGTTGAAGAAACATTAACCTGAGGAAGTGAGCAAATCAGGAACACCAAATATTTAGGCTCATGGATTTCTCATTATGGGAATTTTCAGCCAACTCTATTTCTTTTGGGGTGTTGCATTTCAAAACCTGTGTTTTGTTTGATAATGTAATTCCACCACAGGAAATCTAATCAGTTTGTCTTCTAAGGTTTTAGTGATATACATTTGAGGTTTTGTTCATTTATTGAAGTAGTTTTACGAGATCTGTCATTATATACAAAAGTGACAAAATGAGTAGTAAAACACTGGCATATTTTTGAAAGGATGTGGGGATTTAGCTAACTAATTCCCATTAAGATTAATAATAACTTAGTATTTAAATTCTATCATTGATTATATAAATCACAGTTTTGACTTCTATTTCCCTGCCGTGACACCAACCTGGGTTAGAGTTTATAAACATTCATGTCATAGGACAGAGGTAGGGAAGATTTACTTATTTCCAGTGTCAACTCTTCTCCACAAAAATAGAATTCTGCAATTAATTTTACACCAATCTGGAGATTAATTTTAGCAATGTGGTAAAACCATTGGCTTATAGGTGCTCTCAGAACCAACATCCCAGCAAGAGGAAGAAGCAGGCCTAAGGAAACAGGAGTATTTCACCACAGTCATCTACTACTGTCAGCTTATGTTAGCAAGTCAGCAATAATGCTGAAGACTTTCAAATATTCTCTATCAGATTTACTGAGAAATTTGGTATGAATTTACTGTGAGTGTATTTTTCTAGAAAACAACAGAAACTGAGATACAGGCTAGACGTTCAACTGTTTCATTTAAAAATCCTGTGGGGTTTTTCTTCATACCAGTGTATTTATATATTTCCTCAAGGATATTTATATATTTCCTCAAGGATATAATGCTTTCCTTAAGCATTACAGAACACAGCATCTCATCAAGAAGAACATTTGAATTTCTATATGAATTTGGCACCGCACCAGGGAAACTCTATCCCTTCCACTAACAAATGGAGACAGGAAGCCATTTTGAATCTGCATAAAGTCACACAGCAAGTTAGAGAGTTCTGTGACTACTGAAAACAAAAAGATTTCATGTTGAAGCAGGAACTGCTTTCAAAACCAAGTAGAATTAGGAACAGAACTCTTCTCCAGCCCCCTTGAAAGCCCACTGTTCATGGTATCATGTGTAGCAGTGAGATGTTCAAGCAGACTCTGCTTTTCTTGAGCAAGGAACATGCAACAGGGCCATGGAAAGGCCAGACCTTGACTGAAGGCAGGCTGCCTGGAAGCTCTCCTGCTGCACTGCACACATGAATTCTAAATGTGGCCACTCATCAGGCAGCAGAAAGAGCAGGGCTTCTCCAAGGAAAGAGGCTGAGAAATGAAGGTAACTTGAATGAAGCCTCACATTGCCTGAACAGGACCAGGCTGGTGGCTGTAATAGAGTCCATTGACAGTCTCAGACTAGGTAAAGAGTCAATGGCAGCTTCCTTCCAGGAAGAACAATCAAGAAAGAAGGCTGAAAATGGGTTTGTGACACAATTCTAAGGTACACCCAGGATACAGACAGAAGACAAAGTTACCTTGCAGGGCACTTCTGGAATCCACCCCAAAAAGCCACCCAGGAAGCCAGAGCAATTAATGGATGGCCTGGAACACCTATAACTTGGCTTAGCAGACAGTCCAAGGCTGAATAGGCATGGACCTGCAGGCAAGGGCTGTGGGACAAGGCCTCAGGTGAGCCTTACCAAGCTCCTAAAGCCAGTCAGGGCCTCATACAACCCCACCTATACTTTGGGAAGAGATGAGAGTCTAAAGCCTTGTTTAAGCAAGAAATATTGCTGCTCATAAAAATATATACCTGCTCTTATGCTGAAAAGCTGGGATTTGGCCAACAAAAGATCTGGTTTTTGTTCAGAACCTGATATAACCTCCCATATAGGCATGTGTTTGGACAAAAAAAGTTCTGCACCAAGGGTGATGGGCAATCACTCCTCTTACTTGTCTGCTGCGTAGACTGTGAAAATCAGTTTAGTGAAGCAAATTTTAAATATATAAATATTCAAATAGGAAAAAAAGGTACCCAGTATTCTGCTTTCTAAATTTAGCCTTAAACCATTAACTCCTATTAAAAATCTTAAATGAGTAAAAGTCTTAATTGAGTAAATTGTAGGCTCCTCAGTCTTTGTGTCATTTTAAACATAAAATTAATGTCTTCTAAGGGAATCTTTCAATATTTAGAAATTTGATGGCTGCCCAATTATTGAGAATTTGTATGCACATTCTTTTCTTTCACTGATCTGCTCTTTCAACATCAGGAATGGTAACACTCTGTGAACTGTTTACCCAAGATCAGCATGGTTCAAGTGTTACTTAGGATCTCAGTTAGCATTTCTTGGGTTTTAAATGTTTAGTCCTTGGGGAGAAGTGAAAATGACAGCAGGAAGAACCTGGAGTACTAAGTCCTGCTGAAGCTGGCACTTGATGACAGGAGGAGAATGAACACACAAGAAACTACATTTTATGATAGAGCAAACAGGGAAGTTTGTATTAGATTGTATCAACTGGTGCTGTGTCTTGAGCACATGTGAAAGAAAAGAAACTGACGAAAGTTACAGGGTACAAAAACAAGCAGAATGCATGGAGAAGGGGAAGTTGGGAATATGTGTAAAATGGAAATAATTAGTAGAGGAAAAAAAGAGACTTGCCACCTCTCACATGATAACTGTTCTAAGTGATGGCTTTGCTGTTCAGACGACAAAGAATATATTCCTTCCTCCCTTGCCCCCAGGCCCACCAGAGGAAGACACTTTGCCCAGGGGGGAATGGCTATGGCATCTGATGATCTGAACCTCACATCAGAAAGATGAATAGAGTAATTTTCTCTGAAGTAAAACAGGCAATGAAGGGTAGAGTTTGTGCAGGTAGTGTGCAAATCCGTCTTTGGTTGGCCTAGAATATTAGAAAGGCATCCGCCACATAGGGAAAATATATCCCACCCAAAATGCTAAGATCCATGGATTCATGTTTGCAGAAAGCTGACATCAGGCTGTTTGAGAGCTGTCAGCCCTCTGTGGGC
Source organism: Motacilla alba alba (assembly GCF_015832195.1). Taxonomy (NCBI): domain Eukaryota; kingdom Metazoa; phylum Chordata; class Aves; order Passeriformes; family Motacillidae; genus Motacilla; species Motacilla alba. The sequence goes on from NC_052021.1 coordinate 14,466,193, forward strand.
AAATTGATTCATCCATGGGTACAAGCATCCCAGCTCTGAGCACTTACACAGGGTTTGGACGCACAGACCCCAGCAAGTATCTTGCTGACCCTGCTGTATTACCTACTGCTTCCAAACCCACAGAGATGTCCCATCCGGTCAGGGTCCTGCCCTCCTAGGCACTGCTCCTGAGCACAAAGAGTGGACCTTTATTTCCTGCTGCCATCACTTGCCATCGATCAAAGCTACAGCAGGGTGACAGCCCACTGCAGACCAGAAAGGCTGTAATACACTCTTCCAGGAAGACAAATGCTTTCTGAGGCTTCCCTATAGCTATAACACAGCCTTCCATCCATCCATCTGTCCATGCGCTTAGAAACAAGTTGGCTTAGTAAGGATTCAACAGCAATGGACAGTTTGCTCTCCCTTCCAGATGTGCTACTCTCTTACTCAGTAGGTCAAAGTCCTCTCCCAAAACTGCAGCCATTTCTGGGAAATGCTACTGGGAAGAGGAATGCGTGCCTCTCCTGTGTTACCTTCACAATATAATTGCAAATCTGCAACACTCTAAGCAGGCCACAAATTCCACAGGTCAAACTGTAAACACTGCAGGAATTCGAGGTCCTTGACATTTCACAGAAAGCAAAGCTGTGAGACTGAGGAAAACAAGCTAAAGGCTAAGTTAAGATATGTCTACTAGCTCCTAAGAAGGATCAGTTCAAATAAGGAACTGCAGTCACAATTTCCTGCTTGATTGTCACTTTCTTCCAGTGAAGAAATAGTCTGCAACTGGCCCTTGTCAGGAACAAATTACTTTCCCTTCACTGCCAAGTCAGCTCCACATGCCCTGCACAGAAGAGAAGCAGCACTGCAAAAAGCCAGTTTTCCCCAGAGGTTAGGAACTACAGAGGCTGGTAATCTGTACAGATAATTTTAAAGGGGTAACTTACCCTGCATTTACTGAGAGCAGTATAAAGGACTAAGTGGGCGTTTCATTCTAAATTAATTGAAAAAAAAACTGCCATGCAATATTTTGCATAGGAATTCTCATGAATGAAATTTTTTTATCCCTTGAGAGCAAGCTTCAGGGAGGCCTAAGACAGAACCTAAATCCAACCATAAAAGAAATGTGGTGAAAGCATATTGGTATTTTAGCTTATGTTCTCAGATACAGCCAATCTGTACCAATAAAAAAAGCTAATTAAAATTAATTACAATTAAAAGCTTTTTAAGACATACTATTTTCAGACTTCCAGTTTGTTTGCATTTAGTGTGGGCAAGATACAATAAGCATTCTGCTCAGGCCTTCCTCACTTCATTCTTTCAAAAAATGGTTTTTGTGTGAGAAAAAGGGAAAATCACCAACATTGAGGGTCCCAAGTGCAGGGTACTCATACTGGAGGGCCATTTGGGTTTAATTCTATGGCACAGTCTACGAGTCCTTATTCAGCAGTTAAAATCAATGGTAACTTCACTGAGAAAGGCATGTCTGTCAGAGTTCAGGACTCTGAAGAAACTGTTTGAAAATAGTGAGAATAAAATCCCTACAGCAATGATATAAGCTTTAAATCAATTCCATTATCAAAAAGACTTCACATGTAGGTTTCCTAGTTTCTCAATTAGGAGGTGTACTTTGGTGCTTTGCTTTTCTTTGCTCAGCCTAAATGAACTTTTATAACTTTACTGTATCTATCATATTTCAGTAAGTCCTGATTTGGACAACTCTTGACTGCTTACTCAAGTTTCTGGACTTGTTCTCTCCTAGGCAGAGAGTAACTTGATCCATGCATCCTGTTGATTCTTTCAATGTCTAAAATTAGCACTGTGCATGCACACTTCCTCTACCTGGGAGCATGCTCCCCAACAGAACCAGGGCACCACTCAGGCACAAAGGCCTAACTGTTGTTTCCTCGACGGAAGAAACCAGAGATTTTTACCTTTAACTTCACATACAAGGAAGAGATTCCATCCCACTCTCACATCCAGCACATGTTACAAGTACCATTTTGTTCAGCTAAATGCTGAAAATGGTAACATGGTTTGTAATCACAAGTGGTGGCACTCATCCCAACATATGATCAGCCAGGACCCATGACTCTGACAAGTCCAAGCATGGCAGAAGCTATGTGGCAGTCACTGGACTGCACACTTGGAAAGGTTAAAGAGAATCCCCCAGCCTCTCATCTTTCTCCTCCTCCACTCTTCCGTTCTCACAAGGATCTCTTGGGACACCCTTGCTAGAACAACATTTGTCAGAAAACGGAAGGCAACCCAATGGGAAACATCAGTGAACCTGCATTTACTTTATTTAGAAATGACACCCCATCCCTGTCCCCTGGGGTAAAACTTCTATTCTAGACATGACCTCAGAGATGTGCTACATGCACCCTGCACAATTTATCACCATGCTGCCTATAATTAGGTTTGTTAACATACAGCCTAGTGCAGTCTTGTTGACTGGGAACTTAATCAAGTTACTATTGAGTTCTTGTATGCATTGCTTCGGGTGACTGTTTTACTTGTAGAATTATAGCTGTGACCAACGTGAGGAAATTAGCTCTGGACACAAGTTTTTTTACTTTTTTTTTCCCCTACATGTGAAAATATTTAGCAAACAGTGACAATGATGGAAAACAGTAGGAAACAAAATGTTCTACATTAGTATAAAACATGAAAAATGCAGCAAGGACCCTCAGTGGTACAACATGTGTTATGCTGGCTGGCAGTCCATTAGGCTTGATAGACATTTCACTTACCTAAGTCAAATATAACAGTCTAGTATTCATTAATATAAGAAGGGGGTTGTGGAATCAAGCCTACCATCTGGTTAGAACGACAGAATAATCTACAACTCATGATTAGGTCTAAGGAGTGGAATTTCACTTTAATCTTTTTCATTGCTCGAAATTTCCATCTGCGCAGTACGGCACATCATTTTTCTTCAAGACAAATGTGCTGTTTTTCATGTTCCAAAATTAGATCAGAAGAAAACGATTAATCATGTCATGGCCTGGGAAAGGAAACAAAGCCCTGATATTTCTCTCTCTCTCTCTCTCCCCCCTCTTTCCCCAGCCTCCACCCCTCCCAGCTCTGGCTCTTTGCAAGGTCCTTTCTTTCTCTGCCTCAATTTTCAGCACAACTTGCAGAGATTCACATTGTGGTGGGCTAGAAACACTCACAAAACACAAATCTAAAATAAAGATGCAGCTTTGATTTGCATGGCCGTTTTTATTTTCCCCTTGCCTCTCCCCCACCCCCAGTTTGCCACTTCATCATTTCCTCCTTCTCTCTTGCTCTCTCTCCCTCTCCACCCCCTACCATGTGCCCCCTGGCACAGGACGACAGATGGTGACCTGTTTGCATGTGACACCGTAACTGAATCTAAACTCAAGGAAACAAGTCACCGGGCTGCAAATTAGTGAGACCACACAACTGTCAGGTGGCAGTCCCCTTTGACAGTTGTAGGCCATTATAGGAACATTGATGTTTTCGCAGTGTGACAAAAAGGAATCCTTTTTGCAGCAGACCTGTCTGTCAGCTGGCTCTCAAGTCATAACAAATCCCTGGCACTCAGCTGAGGCTGAACATTCGCAGCGTCAGGAGGATGATAAATGACCTGCAGGGCTTTGAAGTGCCTTGGCAGTTCAGATGGGTCTGTAGTGCTGACAGAGAAATATACACAACAGCGTAACCAATAATGAGAACATTAAACATTCCTGCTTTGTGACAGGCTGACAGAAAAACCCAGCCTCACATCAATCATCTGTAGAGATATAACCTTGACAATTAGCCCCCTCTCTGATACTCAGAGTAACCTTTTTTTTCCCCCTCCCCACCTCCTTTTTTTTTTCTTTTGCCTAGCTTATCTTCCCTGATCTTTTTTTTTTTTTTTCTGGTATGGCAGAGAGGGGAAAAAAACAGCAGAAAAAAAAATCTGACATCAAAAACGATCTTTTCCTTTTCCTCCATGCAAAAATAAAATATGCCAGGACAAAGTTTATTTGATGGACTTCCACCTATTTCCCTTTAGGAGAAAGGAATATATTTTTTGCCCTATCTACCAAAGCATCTGTCACTACAAATACTCCTAGCAGAATACTGTTTACATATTATGCTTATTTTGTTCCTTAGGTTTTTTCCTTTCCCCTACTCTCACATTCATATCAGTACAGTCTGTTGTCAAGCATCGTTTCCACTTGTAAGAGTGAGATGATTAAGCACACAACTGTCCCCTTGTTACTGTATTCCAGGATCATTCAATAAAATAGATAGAATCTCAGCTTCTTTCCATAACCTTGTGTTTTCTTTTCTTTTTTTTTTTTTATGTGTCTGTACTGGTTTGCCATTTTTCAGAACCCTTTACAGAGCAAAAATAATCTTCAAAGGACAAATGAAAAGTGCAGCTGATCTTCCTGAAAACGAAACACTTTTAACAATCCACTGGAATCATTCTCACTAAAGGGCAGGAATGCATCCTGATCTTGAGGACGCTCTCTCCACTCAGAGAATTTCTCTTGCTCTCCCCAGTGTGGGATCAGCAAAAATTCCTCCTGATGTACATGACTGAATTCTTGCCATGGCTCTCTTCTGACAGCAGAGGCATTCAAGCAGTGGGGTCAATGGGAGTGTTTGTGCTCTGTGAGAGGCAAATTAGGCTTCTGGGCACTTTCTGCCCTCCATCCTGGTGGCCTGGAGTCTCCTAAGTCGCTAACTCAACCCCACAGAGAGTTTTCAAAGGAGCCTAAGAACCCTTGTGCAATAGCCTCAATCATAAATAGGTTGAAAATGGCATTTTTTTGCACAAGACTTCATCTGGAGGAATGTCAATAATGTAAAATCCCCAAAACTTTCAGTCACTGAATTAGCAGCAAATCCACTATTGGATTGGTGTGTTGTGTTCAGGTCTGTCTCCCTGTTCCCAAAGAAATTTCCCAAGTTACGCTTATGCAATGACAAACATGCACTCTTGCTCTCATCAAGTACAGCACAGCACAAATACTTTGATGTGAAGTTTGGCTAGTGAAACAGATTTACGCACAACCAAGCACTTGTGAATTAAAAAAAGCTGTGTTTCTAACCCTGAAGTAAAGTCTGTCCCCAAGGACCCTTTTCCTACACACACTTTAAGATCCCTGTGCAACGTTCATGTAGTGAAGATGAAAAGAACAACACAACAGGCCTTCAAACTTCAATACTTATAGAAGAGCCAGCTATAGACCCAGATGATGTTACTGAAATGATATATTCCAGTCTGTCAGCTGAGTCCTGCTGCTGTCAAAGTATGTCCTGTACCCGTGGCCACAGCTGACTTCACTATTGGAAGAGATCAACATGAAGGAGAAAAGAAAGTTACCAGAAAGATGATCAACAGTAAGTGTCAAAACCTGTTTAAGAGTTGCCTAACCTCATTTGTACTCTGATCATACCATTCTGATAAAAATACAAACCATGCAGTGCCTTTTTTATAATACAGCAATGGAAGATTGGCCTCTGCAGAACCAAGAGGAGCCATTTCACTCCCAGGTAAGTACTTTTAAGACACTGGGCTGACAACAATGGAAACAGAAAACTTCTCTTTGCCTTCATTATACCCGCTTAGTGGCTACTGACTGTCTGTCACAGCACACTAGAAACACTGTGTACCACATTCCCTGTGTGGAGGATCTGGAGTCAGGCATTGTGGTTACTATGCCCTGCTCAGGCTTTGGAAAGCCCAGATGTGGCAGTGCTGGCCCACAGCAGGATGAGGCTGTAGCAGAGCCAGCAGCGAAGCTCTACAAGTATCTTCTCTTTCCTCTGAGACTGGCGTCTGGTGACAGAGGGATGTCATTCAATCTTTGGCTTCTCTACTGAGAGAATGAATTTCCCAAAGACTGATTTTTTAGCTCACTAAAAACATCGACCTGTTTGTTTTGAGCCTGTCTCACAGCCAGATGACCGTTTGTCACCATGATGGCAGGTACAAAGGAAAGGGTGCTCTCAGCCTGTGTACTGTATCTGTGGGATCTCTCACATGCTTGATTTCAGTCTGTGTTCACACACCTTCAAAGAAACAGCCACACTCCGCTTTTTAAATTCCATCATATATGAGTTCTAGGCCTGCCAGACAGGCTGGACAATGCCATCCCCTCTGCAGATAGTAGCACACAGAGAGGGATCAACACTCATGGAGCTCCTTGCAGTTAGTCTCTGGCCAAACAAAGTGTGATTTCTTACCTATGAACACTGAGGGCCCAGAAATAATATCTTCCACTATCCTAACCCATTCCCATGTGATGCTTTATGGCCTATCCAACAGCATCACCAGTAACCATGTTTGGGTAGTAACTGCTGATGACCAAATTATAGAGGATCTTCATAAGATACATGTGCAGAATAAATGAACACTCCTGTCTCAGCAGCTTTCTCCCCTTCTACCTGCTTACCCACAGAAGGGGACAGGCTGCTTTCCATACTTTTCAGTGGGTAGATGGATGAAAAGTTCACCCTTGACCACTAGGCAAGGAGCTTCAGGCCTTTTCCAGCTAACATTGCAGAGTTTACCTTGTAGAAGACCATGGCTGTAGGAGTGGGTGGATGCATTCAGGTCCCACCCTAAGAGTCCTCTCAGTGGAAAGGGGTGAAAGGCCTGAACCATTTGCTGAGAAGATGGCAGAGGTAGAGTGTAGCCACTCACTCCTTTTCTCCTGATCATACTGGAGGACTGAACAAGCCTCTAGTGTGCCCAAAGACTGGTGAGGCCAAAACTGGACTGAGGCATAAAGCAGTAGTCATCATAAAGGCTAAGGAAAGGAAGAGTCTGGAAGCTATTTGGCTCCTCTGCCATTCAGGCAGCCATCATCCATGTCATCTGTCTGATGAAATTTTTAAGAACCAAATTTTTCTGAAATTATCAAATCTCCTAATCTCTTGGGCCATAATTCTTACTCTAGCATTTTATTTGGCTCACAGCCTTGAGCTAATCACCACTCCCTGCCTCAGTTTCCTCACAAACAGGAATGGATGCATTCAAATTACATTCACCTGAAAGGCACGCTGTAAAATTTAATTAAGTCCTGAAAAGCACTCTGCAATTGTGAGATGAAAAGGTGCCATTAAAGGCTTCTAGTATTATATTTCACTAAGACTCTCAGAAATATTTTGGATGAAGTTAAAGAGAGAAAATAAAAGGCAAATAAATCATAAACATTGTAGAATAAATGCTGCCTGCCCCTTCTTATCTCTAACTCACAAGGCATATAGATTACATCTAAATAATCCTTTGTATGAAAAACTGTCCATACATTTGCACGCAAGATGTAAGGACAATGCTGGGTTTATATGAAAGGGAATATACATGTTTCCTTGCACACCCTCAGTGAAGTTAAAAGGGTTAATAAAATATAAGTTGAGATCAAAAGAAATCTGAGGTGACATTTTGGCCTTGAGGCCTTCCCTTGGCTGTGGGAAAACAGAATGAGGCTGCTCTGCAACATACAAGCTAAGGTACAATTAGTGGTGTTTTCAGACTGCATGTTTTTTTCTAACTTAAATCTGTAGAGATATAAGCATATGCAATGAAAGCACTGTGGATTCAGTTTTACCAGTAGAGAATTACCAACAGTGTTACAGATAGAGACAATTTGAGAAAATTCAAAGCTATGTAATTAGAAGACTATATCCAGCCAGAGGAGAACCAGATATAATAGTAAAATCATGATTATTAAATGCACTCAAAAGGGAAGGGCTTGGCGCATGTGTATGCAGCTGCAGTGTCATGCACACATCCTGAGGAACACTGGAGACAGTAGGCCTTTCATCTTCTGACTCAAGACCTTCCCAAGACCTCTGCATTACAGCACGAAGAGCCCACACTCTATCAAACATCGTTATTTACATAACACATGGCAGGGAGTGGTTATGGAATAAATCAATACTTTGTGATATTTGTTACAAGCCACATGGCAGCTGAGCATTTCTAAGGCCTTATCCAAGGTCTGGCTTGAATGGAGCTTATTACAGCTATATTAAAATTCCCTAATAAGTGAGGTTACCAGAGAAGTGCACTCTGCCTTTTTTTTTTCCACTGCAGTGTAGCCTAGTGAGGGCAGGGCTTTCATTTACAGATGAGCTCCTGATCTGATCCTCTTCAATCCAGACTGTCTTCTCTGTAAAAGACCAGCTGATCACCTTTGCCTGCCACCCCTTCACAATGACACTGATCCCTGAGCATAGCTGTGATTTCAAACGTGGACAATTGTCCTAGATTTAGTGATATAACTCTTAAAACAACCCTCATAACTGTTCACTACTGAGACTCTGCCTGTGCAGATCCCTGCCTGAGGACAGCAGTGTGGCTGCACAATGGGATAGTGATACCTACTTCCTAAAAGTCCCTTGGCCAGCAGGTTTTATGTGAAAGGGGAACTTGGAAAGGACAATGAAGTAGTGGGTACCTACCGCTCTTAATTCAGTATATGAGGAGCCTGGACCTCATATACTCACACATGCATGCTAGATTGCTGATGTTTGATTAAGTAAATCCTGCCTATACCCCACAAACAGCTTTGGGCATCATGACAAGCTCTTGTAAAACAGCACAATTTCTGGTTTAAATACTATCTGACCATCAGTTTTCTGTGGTCTTGTAAATTAGGTTTTGGTTAAAAAAAAACACAATCAAGAAACAACGAGCCTCTCCAGTTTCATTCTGCAAAAGCACATTCATTAAAATCTCCAGTGTGGTGAAGACTGTTTTAGAACACTAACAATGCTTAAAATACAATGTTATCAGTTCCAAACACCAGAACAGCACAATAACCATCAATAAGCTGCAAATTCACTGGGAAAAAGCCCATACTTGCTTTGCTTTTGCTCACCAACTAGCACCTGGTTCACAATTAGGCCAAATAAAGTATCTAAATAGGAAGTAGCAGTAATTGCAAAATATGATCAACTATAGTGGAGATATAGTGATTAAATAACACTATAAAATCATGAAATAAAAAATTTCTCTTCAAATGTAAGAGACTAGGGTAAAAAGAAACACAGTAAAAAAAGTATCTCATTATGTTCTTTCTCCTGTATTAAGAATATAGGCAATCACAAAAGGTAAAGAAGAAAAAGGAATTCAAAGAGATGTACCAGCCCAGTAAGAAATCTCCACCAAAGTCAAACAAGTACAGGAAAAAATAAACTCCAAGAACCATGAGGTTGTGTGAAGCACTAAGAGGTTATGTAAGGAACATGTTACACTCTTATTAAACTGCCGTACAGCTGAATTAAAAAAAAAACAAAAAAACTATGTATGATACATTAGACATTAGTAAATCGTTTAATGGAAAGTCACTTGAAATATTCAACTACACTTGTTTAGATGGTAACATAAAACTGGGTCTAAAAACTAAAAATTCAGCCTTTTCTTTATTCTACTGCTCAGAGTTCATATATTAGTCATCTGCTGCCTCAGCTACATCAACACATCTTTTTTTTTTTTTTGGTCTCACAACTTTCTTACTCCATTTTTTGAAATGGCTATCTCAAGTATTTTTTCTCTTTTCATGCTTTTCTTTCTCAGCTCCCTGGTTTCCACTTATAAATCAAATTCAACGCTCCATTTTAGGGCACTACAAAGCACTGTCCTTGGAGATCTTTCTTTACCACTACTTTCACTAGTCCTGATCCTTAAAAGAACTATCAGGCTTGCTTGGACTATCTGAGTCTTCTTTCCCTGTGGTAGTCTTAATTTTTTCACCTATGACATGAAGCATGTTTGTGACAGCTTTAAATTCACTTTTGCTAGATGTTTCCTGTAGAAAACCCACATGTGCTGTTGCACAACCATGTCCCTATGCCCTAACTATGCTGTTTCACACCTTTGAGATGTCTGCTGAAGACTTTCAGAGCAAAGAAAACATTAATTGGCGTCAGCAATTTCTGTTGAGTAGTCTTATGTACATCCACAGTGTCATATACACTAGCCATGAACAAACCCTCAAGAACAAATGATTTGAGGGAACTGCCCCTTGGGAAATTTGCAGAGATTCTGTTAAACTGAAGTGATATTCAGTAATATTTTAAAACCACTAATCAGGTGATATAAAAAGTTGATACAGTAATTAAATTTGCAGAAGATGCTAAATTAGGAAATATTGAAAACATAAGCAAAGACAGAAAAATAACACAGAGGACCCGACAAAGCTTAAAAATAAGAGCAGGGAAAAAACAAAATTAATTTCATCCAGGAAACATGCAAAGGTACCGTACATTTGGGGGAAATATTTCAAAATTAAATGCCAAAAGTAATCCGATCTTGTGGTTCAAAGTGTAAACTGATTGCCACAGCTGAAATAATCCTCTCAACCTTCCTGCTCAGCAATATATAACATAATGGCAAGGTATATTACAAAGGGTTTTGAAAGATCAGGCACAAGATATTTTTGGAGGCAGGATGCCTGTCTCTTACAGAAAATCCTCTGCAACATCTAAATTCAGAGAAATAGCCAGGTTCATTGAGAACATTACCACTCTTGGGCAAGGAATATATTTGCTTACTCTCATGCCCAACAGTTACTCCATTTGTACTCTTACAATTCAGCACAGACCCATGACACAGTGGCAGTGGCACTAACAGCTCAAGTTGAAAAGAACAGGTGAGGGGAGATGCCAGGCTAGTTAGAGGGTGAATTATCTGGGCTCTTACTATTCCCAGTCTCTGAGAAACTGCCTCAGCTACTTTTCACTCCCAGTGGCCACAGGGACAGCAACACCAGACAAGCAGTAATGTTGTCAGAAACACAGAACCAGATACTCAGTTGATGTCAATCAGGGCTTTTCTACTGACTTCAAAGAGAATAGCAAATTTAATGTGAGTTTGCAGTGAAATAGGATATTGAAATTCTTTAGTGCTGCTTAGTTTTCCATCCTTGGGCTCACCACTATCGGGAACTAGAGAAGAGATGAGGCTTTGTACAGCATTGATAAAACTACAGTAAATACATCACTAGGCTTTGGCCCTTGAATGCCATTAACTCATAGAGAAACTGGAAGGAGTTGAGTGGAAATCAATAACAATGAAGGATCTCAAACAGATGATCTTTGAAGAAAGTCACTGTCTTTTGTTACACATAAAGACAAGAAATGTCATTAAAATAAATAAATTCATGATAGTCCTATAGCAAATCATTTTCTCTCAATCTCTGCTTCAGAACAGAGATTCTATTTAGGAATTAACTTTCTACTACAGCTCTAAAGAAACAGCACATATATCCTCACACATTCCCTGCCCTGTTCTTCCTAGATAAACAATCGGTACAGGAATGAAATTAGAAACTAAGATGAGTCATTGGTTTCACCACTCATTCAGATCTGTTCATTGTCTAACCCCCCACGCATTCAGTTGATTCAATTTATTATGAAATTCCAGAGGTGTGAATGGCTGGACAATAGCTTAAGGAGTCTTTGCAGCTGGATCACCTCTTGTCACTGGAGTGTAGCACAGTTACACATGGGCCAAGAACAGGATTTCATAGAAACTAAATTGAGATTGAATATCCTTCTATAAAGATTTGCTGTAGCATAAAGAACAAATCATACACTTTCACAAGAAGTTTTGAGTCAAGTTTATAGCTTGTGTCAAGCTCACAGCCTGTGCTTCTGTCTGATGAGTGTGAAGCCAGCCTCTTGCAATGCGGCTATCCTTAAAAAGTCATACTGAAGCATATAAAATGTCCAGCTCCTGGTCTCATGGAAATTACTTCTCTGAGGGCATTTATGATAGCAAATAAAAAGGAAAAAAAAAAAAAAAACAGAAGACAAAACAAATTCTCAGAATGATCTCACGATAACTGTGGTCAGCTTTTTACACTGGGATAGTTTGAAGGCTCTAAGGAACATATGTTAATACAACTAAAAACATTTAATGAAGGAACTGTTACCAAACACATACCAGGGAGATAAGGATGATCTCTGGTTAAGCACAATATGTGGATCTTAAGTGTTCTGGGGCCTGTCCTTCACTGTGCAACATATTTACTGTACAAGCCTAAACAAATGGATTTAGAAGTACCCTAATTCCAGGTCTGTAAAGTTAGAACTTTGTCAGCCACTTCTATTCATGCTTCAAGCTACATACATCTGCAGTGTATCTCACGACAGGGAACAGATTCGGAACAAAGGAGAGAAGGTATTTCCAAAGGCAGTAATACTGTTACGGGCAACTGGCACGTCACATTTCATCAGGCATGTATGTCTAGAAAATCTTCTCCAGCCAGAAGAGGGAGATGTGTGGTTTGAGATCTCCAGACCAACAATTCATATGAATCACTTTGGGTGGGCTTACCTTGCACTTCATCATCAAAACCCACGCCAAGCTTATGGGTAGCACCATTATGCACAGTCAGATATCTTTGGCTCTCCGTGGCAGGTAGGTTTTCCAGCTGTCATGAGCCCCTGCTCTCCACAAGCTTTTTATGAGAAGACTGAGCATGAAGATGGAAATGCAGTCGTGATATAATGGAGTGTGGTGCCTGATACTATCAGGGTTTTTAATATTAGTCTCATTGCTGCAGGGTTTGAGCACTTCCAGCTGAAGTTGGGTGCTGCCATCATCCAACTGTCTGATAGAGAGACCTGCAGGCAAAGTTGTGGTTGTAAAACTTGAGATGAGCAGATCTTCTATCTGTATAATGAGCTAATTAAAAATTAATTTAAACATAGTCTGTATAAAGTGCTGAAGCATATGATGTGGGGTATAATCCTATGCTGGATTTGACAACTCACAGCTGCTACTGCATATTCAGTGTTTTTGAACAAAATGATATGTTCCTTCTGCCAGACTCCAATGAGAATTTTCTCTCACTGAGGACTTGAGAGTCTGCCTCCAGGATGCAGATTGAATGGTTAGTCTGTGTGATGATGTGCAGAGATAAGAACTCAGATCTAGAGGCCATTTGACTGTGTTTGCACACATGCTTTTCCTTAGACTGAGCAGTGTTCTACAATACAAGCATGGATATATCCACTGTCCTTCCCACCATTCTTTGTTCCAGACTTTCTCATGCTGCACCAGTTAGTTTGTCTCAGCACTTTCAGTGTTGATGTATCCATAAATAGGATTAAAATATCTGTATTGGCAATAAGCACAAAAGGTTTTTTGCCTTCAAGGCATATAGACCCCTGGGAACTATGTGGAAAGCTGAAAGGCAAGCTCTGATTGCTTTCCTCCGCCAATGACTCTCAGCTGGGACACAGATATATATGAGGCATCCAAAGCTGGGGAAGCAGAAATCAGAGAGGTAGGAGTGCACTTAGGAAGCCATAAAGAAAAAGACCTCGTTCTAACCTTGCTGTCTTCTTGGACAGGGATCTACCACAAGCCACAACTGAGCCCTGCCCTAAATGAAGTAAAGTGCTAGTCACTGTACTGCAGAGACATTGGGACTCCTGGGTACACCAAACTCTGCTCCTTGCAGCCATGCCAAAACTGGGATAAAATAGGATGGTACTGCTTGCAGAACCAACTAGAGGAAGAGGCATTCTCTTGCTTGCTTAGCAATGATATTGTAATAGCCTAGAATGAGCAAATTACTGCAATGGACTTAAAAGAAAATCCCTTTCAGTTTGAATGAGAGCAACAGGATGGTTGCCTTGGGTTGAAGACTGAAAACCGTATAAATATGAGTACAGCTATATGAAGCAAGATAGGAATAAAAGGATTGCTTCTGAAAATAATTACTTTGTGTGATAAGTTTTGAATCTGAAAACAACCACTTCCACTGACAGTTCACTAAACATGGTATGTTGGTAGTTTGCTTACTGTATTATTAAATAAAACATTTTCCTTCTTGCCCAAAAAGCATGTTAATTAATCGTAATGAGATATAGCCTAGAAACACAATTCGGTAAGAATTATGCATGGCCACACTTTTGTGGTGTTACCAGGTACAAAATCACTATGACTTGACAGAAATAACCTCTAACAGAGCAAAACAGAACAGCAATTATGAACTAACTCCCTAGTTACTAGAAAGAAAATCTGGCATATTCAGGAAGCTTTCTTAAACAGCAAGAACACATTTATTCTTTATTCACCACCTTTATTCTGCCAGTGTTCCCAAAGCAGGAAAGGCACAGGGGCCCCAGGACTCTCTGAGCTGCAGTGGAGAAGCCCAAGGATGGCAATCCTCAGATTAAGAAAGAGAACCATGAATAACAGGTAACTTATGTGAATGAGACACAGAATATTTAATTTGAGAAAGAGCCTTCCATTATTCCCTTAAAACTCAGTAATAAAAAATCAGCATAGAATAAAACCATTAATTATCTTATTCTAGCCAGCTACTGTGTATTTCTTGTTGAATTCTCATGAGAGCTCACAAAGGGCTTGGTTGCTTCCCATAAAATTGTGCATTTGTATGTTTCTGCAGTAGTACTGCTACCAAGTTACTTTTGTTTTGTGCTACCTACAAAGATATTACATAAAATTTCAAACCAATATAAAAATATTTTTAAATTTTTTTCCCAAATAATTATGTACATATTTAAGATGCAGACCATAATCAATTCGAGCCCTCTGTCCTAAAAGGACACTCTATAGAAAGGCCAGAGTTCATCAGGATAAGAGACAGGTTCTCTTATAGGCTCATCAAGACTTCTTTATGGGGCAAAGAACAAATCTTCAAGAACTAAATAACACTGAAAACTTTGGCCTCTTTTGTTCTATGCCCATGGTGCATTTTTGCTTGCTCTTTCATAAAATGGAATGACACATACATGATATTAGAGAGATGACCATAATACAAGAGCATGTGCAAAGCAGCATACATAAGAGATTGGATAAAACATTCCTTCCTAACCCTTCTTCACACACATATGCCAAAGATCTGGTAGCCCTAACTATGAGCTTAACATCAATGAGAGCTGATTGATGTCTTCCCAGTTGCAGGTGGTCAAATTTTTAATGATTGCCTGTTACAAAACTAAGAGAAGTAAAGCATTAACTGTTGAGCATAGAAATGCATGGTAGAAAACAAAACCTCCATCATAAGAAGTAATACTCTAATTTCCTGTACCTCACACTTCAAAGCTCTTTTGCATGCTTCCCCTACCACATGTCTTGATTGGTGATTTGTACAGCCCATTCTTTAGTCATTTACCTATGAATATAAAATTAAAAGGATGACAAAATGCACACCATGCCTATTCCCATGCCAATTTTATACACATAGACATTTTAGTAGAAAAACTAAACTGAATACCTGAATCCTCTAAGTGATGTTTTGTAGTGGGAATAGAGTATAAGAAATGTGTAAAAAGCAGTTTTACCCCCAAAGAGTTGCAGCCAGGCCAATTATCCAAGATCAGAAACAGGCTTGACTCACAGCTATAACCAATAAGGAAGAACAGTCCTATGAGACAGGGAGAACTGGGACCTAGAGTCAGTTGCTGTCTGGGCTTTGAAGAAGAAGGGCCTGAGTTGAGAAGAACTACCCATGAACAATCACCAAGAAGGTATGGGACTCTTGCAATAAGGTAACAACACTTTTACATTGAGAACACAACAATGTTTTATGCAGTGCTGATTAAGGATGTATTGGGGATGCATGGCAAGATTTTTCCAGTGGGGGAGGTTACAGGGGTGGCTTCTGTGAGAAGCTGCCAGGAGCTTCCCCTGTCTAACAGAGCCAATGCCAGCTGGCTCCAGCACAGACCCACTGCTGCCCATGAGCAGCAATGCCAGTGGCCTCTGGGATAGCACAGTTAAGAAGGGAGAAAAACACCCCCGTTCAACAGCAGCTGGGAGGGGAGTCAGCCAGGGTCATCCCTCCCAAAACAAAGTCCCCAGGAGCTGTCTGGAGTTCTCTTGCAGCCCAAGCTGTTCAACATGGAGGCTCTCCACAAAAAGTTTGCCACAAGGAACATGCAGAGCAAGGTTCCCATGACAGTTCAGTCACACTCAAGAACAATTTTGAAAATCCACAGTTTAATTGCCACAAATAGAGTTTTCTCCAATCTTTTCCTTTTTCTTTTTCCTGCTTCAACTGAAGGAAACAGTAAAATTATCTTACAGCAGATTTCTTTTTAGGCTGCGGTTAGGGGCTTGGAGAGCAGCTGAATCTTGTGTAAGGTCCATGCAGCAAGGATGAGAGTTTTGAGATATAACGTGATCAAAGATTTTTGATTGCTATATCTTTTTCAGGCTCCCCTGACAGCCTTTTTTCAAATTAAACTCCTCCTTACAAATACTCCTTTAGTTTAGCTTTTCAGAAAATCCCTGTATGTGACAGATCCAAAGCACACAACTGCCAAGAACAGTCTTTCAGTTTCCATTTACAGCAGCACCACTCTGGTTTATCAGAAAAGAAAAACACACAAGTATTTACAGGAAAGACTTTAATTGTTTCAATGGGTTTGGTCTTTTTATCCTGCACATTTCTAAACACATTAAGCATGTCTACATGTTTCTTTTTTTTTTTTTTTCACTTGCTGAAGGAATCATCTAACAAACTGGGGTCTAAATGGAAAGAGCAGAGATGCAGCTACAGAAAGGGTGTAATGTCATGGTCAGCTTCATCTAGTTGAACTCTGAAATACTACAGCAAGGGACAAATCTTCCTTTCCCCCATCTCACCTGTCTGTCCTCCACGCTTTGTGTCAGCACATGAAGATGCATCCTCAGCAGTCAGCCAGATCCAGTCCCCAGTGCTGCTGCTGACACAACACAAGAACCAGGGACAGACACCCTTTCACCACCTTTTTGGTGTTTAGAAATAGATTAGCCATGATTGATATAAAACCACACACCCAAGTATCAGCCCTTTTTGATGAATAAAGGAAACAGCAGATTCCCGTGTTATTTGCTGCACAACAACAAATCAAATTATTGATAAACAGTAAGCATTTGGCATACCTACCTTTATGATATGATGGTCATTTGGTAATACAAATGGAAAGAGATACATCAGACAAGTGTTTGTTTCAAGAGATCAGACAAGAAATGCAAATTGAACCAAACGAAATGAAATTGTAAGAGAAGTGTTATGGACAGAGAAGCGTGAGGCTTGGACATTCATTTTTCATTACTTTCATCTTCATCTCATAAGATGCTACTTCCAAAACCATACTGAATATTGGAGTCATGCTAATTATCATTACATGGAAAGGAGGCTTAGGACAAAGTGCTAAGCCAAATGGTGGAATGGAAAAGACAATACACTAGTGGCTTCAGCAGAATCTGGAGGAAGCCTTTAACGTTTTTTGTCGATTCCCCCACTGTCTGCTAAACACACGAAAAGACAGCAGAAAAAGTTCATGTTCTGTAAAAAGACAAGTTTGGGGACCACAGAACAAGTAGTGCACAGTTAAATTCTTTTTTTACAAACATGTATTCTTACTGTTGACAAAAAAGGGTCACATTATATCCGAATAATTAAATAATAGGAGAAAAAGAGGCAGTTTCTCCACAGCAGTTAGCACTAGCCACTTTCAGTGCCAAGATCCCAGATTAGATAGACCACCCGTCTGATCCTGAACAACTTCTATCCAACTCACTGCCCTTCACCTCAGCACCAGTGGCACAGTGCCTCAAGCCTTGACTCTGCAAGACAGCAGGATACAGACACCAGTGCTCTGTTCTCCACAGGATATACAACAGCAGTTCCCACAGCCATCACACGGAGCTACATGGATACCTATTGCCAGGAAGGGTGGGGTGAGAGCACTTGGAAAGCAACTACTGAAAGTTCAAGTCAACAGGTTTGGAAACTTGGCAAAGACAGCATAGACAAATAACTCAAAGCTTGCAGGGCACCTCTGTGACTGGTATAAATCAGATGAGTACTACTGAGTTCAAGGGAACCTGCCAGTGCATGACAGATGAGCACCCACTCCTTTGCAAATGCTCCTCTGAGTCCTGGTATCTGAACTGCTTGGATCTCATCCAGCTTTCTAGTGTTTCCTCCTGGCCAAGATGAGAACCACGCAAAACATTCTGCCATTCTCAATGCAGTGAAAAATGAAATCACATTTGAACATGAAAGTTGATCCTCCATTTTTTACATCAGCAAAGATACAGAGGAGATGTAGAAAAGATTAAGGAACTTCCTCTCCTTCTTTCAAATCCCCACCCTGTAAGTGCTTTCCTGCTGCTGACAGAAATGAAAGTCAGGCCTGCATGAATTCAGCAGAGACACCCAGAGGCACCGGAGCAGTGCTGGGCCCCTCCCAATGCCACACTGCAGTTCAAAGGCAGCAGATCTCCCACTGTGCTGCAGTTCAGCTCCCACCTGAAGAGCCGCATACCTTGCAGCAATGCACTCTGCAGCAGTGTCTCCTCTGTGACAGTAGGTCCTTATCTTCTCTGCCTTCTACCAGTAGAGTCACATGCTGCTCTCATGGTGCATAAATGCTGAGCAGCGTCTCTGATCATCCTGCTCGTTTTACCTGCAGCCGCAGGTCAGTGCCAGCCAAAGCTCTTTATTTGCTGAGTGTATTTGTTCTGGTTTAGGGCATATTTGGGGGGAAGCTTCCAAAAAGGTTCCTCTAGAAAGCAGATTGAAGTGGCCATTTCCTCAGCTGGTTCAGAAAAAGATTTCCTTAGAGAAAGGAGGAAAAAACCTGTTTATTTAACAAGAAAAATATTCACAAGCATAAAAAAATGAATAATATTAAACAATAAAACCTCTCACTGTTCTGAAGAGAGAGCAAATTGAGAAAGTCCTTCTCGTGGGGTGTAGCTTGGCTCGCTCAGTCTGTTACCAGTCTCTCCTGTGCTGGAATGCAGCATCCTGGGCCCTGGTGGGCCACAGGTGCGAGCTCCTGGTGTTTTTCTGGGTTTTTAGTCCAGAGCAGGCCCGATCAGTTCCAAGAAAAAGAAAAGCCACAGTCTGGGGATTTTCTCTGACTCAGCTAGCTAAAAAAACTAACAGAAAGCAAAGGAGAGCTCCGTCCTGCTGTCTGTGCTGCAGACAACACAGTCTGTGAGAAGGAAAGCTGAAGTCCTTCTCTCTGTGTTTTTGAATACAGCCACCTCAAACATTCCACCACTTCTCACCTTCACTCTCAGATCTAGTTTTAAAGGTGCAAAAACTTATTTCTGGGCTAAACAGGTGAATAAGTATACAATTCATCATAATAAAGTCACCCCCGGACACTGAGCTTTGCCCACTGCTTCTGCCCCAGCTCCCTTTCGAGGCGCTTTCTTTGACAATTGCCTTTGTACACAACAAGGTTGTCATAAGGATTTTTGAGACAATGAAGCCTGTAGTAAAAATACAAGTGAAACAAATAAGTCAACAGCAAATCAAAACTTTTCAGAAGTTAAAAGGATTTAATACAATTTGAAGTTCATTTCTTAGCATAGTAAGGACTCAGCTACTTGAACTGCTGATTTAGGTAATATTTTGACTCCAGTAAAAGATGGCTCCTAGTTGCAGGACATGGCTCTATTAATACCAACTTCTAAAACAACTGAAATTGTCAAGCTGGTTGAGCCTCTTAGAGAAAGCCAGGCAGGGCCTGAACTCTAAACAGAGATTTGAATTTTACTGCATTTCAGAGCTGATGGTGAGAGGGTTGAAATACCAAGTTCCTTTAGTGTATCTTCAGGAAAACAAACACAGTTCTCTAACCCCATCACTATCCCAAGATGCTGCTGTATTGTGGGCTGAAGGGCTGGGAGAGAAAGGAGTGGAAGAGGAGAAAGAAGTTCCTCATTCCTCCCTATTGCCCTTCCTGTTTTCATGTCTGTTTATGCAGAGGATTGTCTTTCCACAAGCAAACAACTAGAGACAAGCTCACTCCGAATGTATGTTCTCTCATGTTTCAAGCACTTGCTCTGTTCTTGCTGAATGTTTAGTTACACCATGAAAAATGGATATGTGGAATGAAGACATTTCCCCTTTGACTTGCACATTTGCTGAAGGTATGTCAAGGATCTGAGGCAAGGGGTATGGGCAAGCTTTCAAGAGTCCCCCCCCACCCCCCTTTTCCTTTGCTTGCTTATTAGAAGAGCAATAAATATCAAGCAGACAGACCCTTCTCACAGTTACAAAGCCTACCTGTAACTGAGCTGGATAATTAGCAGCCTTGAAGATGATATATGACTTTCATTACCCTTTGGGACTGGAGACTAAATGAGGACAGAGCTAATTGCCGTGCAAAGCAGTTTGGCATGAATGAGAAAAATGCAGGCGCTGTCTCCTGCCAAAAAAGGGCCCTATTGCTGCTCTGATCTCATGGCTGGTTTTTGCCGCAGGAGTTCACTTGGTGTCCATAAATCATGGTCTGCTTACAGCTGAAACTGCACTGAGTCATCAACATGCAATAAGCTGAGTGACAGATTCCAGCCTGACTACATTAGAACTTCAGACTTAGTCCTCCCCCCTCCCCACACTACCCGTACTTAACAGAAAATTAAACCCAGACTACACAGACATGAAGGCTGTGAGAAACACAAGGCTTGTTTACTTGACAATAGTTTTTTAAGACTGATGTTTCCAGGAAATAACATCATGCATTTTGAAAGGGAGAGGGCCACAAGCACTGAATTTATGAAATGACCCACTGCTATAGCACTTGGTTTGTCCTTCCTCATGTAATAACTGATTAAAATGTATTGCCTTCCTTTAATGATCTAAAGTGGCACTTTGTCATCTTAGTTCTTATGGAGATAGATTTAGTCAGCTGAGAAAATATTTTGCTGCTCTTTAAAATTAGGCCAGAAGAACCTGAAATTTGATTGCAAACCTGCTTCCAAAGTGACCTGGGGCATATTAACATCCATATTGTACCCTTAAGAAGTGTGGGCTTCTGGGGAATCTAACCCATCAGTGCAAAAGAGAGTCCCTGAAGATACTCTTCTCCTCTCCCCATTCTGTTTTGCAGGAGATCTTTTGCTTTTCCCTAAAGGTACCTTAGGTCTATTTTTTTTTAATGGAAGAGATTGTGCTGAATTTGCAATATGGTATCCTGTCAGATCCTAATCAATTAGCCCACATCAGCTCAGCATAAGGCAGATACCAATTTAACTCAGAGAGCTAAGCCTTCTGATTTTCTCTAAGGGCAGTCACATAATTCATTCTTTGTAGTGCCAAATTATATTTGACATTTAATTTAAAACTCAAGGTACCATAATGCAAAATCTCACTAAAAATAATGGTGATAAAGCAGAGGAACATTTCATTTGACAGTGAGGATTTTTTCAGCTTATTTATGCACCCAAAGTTTTCCCCTCACCCACCTTTCAAAGGCCCAAACTCAGAAAGCAATCACTTTCAGGTGATTTTAGCTTCTACAGGTGCTTTCATACAGTAAAAGGGCACCTAAAGGTGAAGCATACATGGTGGTTGCTGATCACCTTTTGGTGGGTGAGCTGTGCCTCCCTGATGACACAAGCTCTACTTTTCATTTTTGCTGCTGTAGATAGCAGAAAGAAATATTCCCATAGAGTGGCTGGGCTAAATGGAATGGTTGTGTGTGGACTGAGGGAGGGCAGGTCAGCCTGAAAAGGTTGAGTTTTTTACATTTAGAAGATCCAACAAGAGAGAGAAGAAAATAAAAAGTGTTTAATGGCTTCATTCACCATGCTCTGCCATGCAGCGGCTTCATTCACAGCTTCCTAGCACAATGGAAGTCTGGTGGTTCATCAAGCATGTCTAGTCTTTGACAATGCTGGTTCATGCACAGATGATAATAAAAACCCCAAGTTCTCCTCCTTTCTTGAAATGTGCAACACACTGTGAATCCATGGGGAGTTCTAGCCATGGGCTCACTCAGCACTTCCAGTAACAGTCAAAATCCAATAAAAGCACTACTTGGAAAAATTGTGCAGCTGTCTCTGTCAAGGTGAGTGGCTTGTAGGGATGGACTCTTTCTGTTGGTAGCGTGCAAAATGCTAAGCAGCCAGAGATCTGCCTGGCTAATCCAGAGCAGCTCTATGAGAAGAGAAAGTAATGGATAACAGCAGGCTCTGTCTGCATAGTTGAGACAATCCCAGATAGCAATAAGCAAAGGACACTGGTAGTGTAATTCTCCTGAGAGGGACTCAACTTTTGTCCTGTCAAGAAACAGCAACTACTTTGCAATAAAAAGAAGCAAATGTCTAATGTTCTCATCCTTTATGTGCCAGATTAGCTCTTGGGGGAAAAAAAAAAAAAATCATGACTGGTCGCAACATGCTTCTCAACAGAAGATGGATGACTCAGATTCTGGGATGTTAGGTCTTACTGTGGATTTCAATCCCTGATTAAGATGAAAACAGTTCAGGGCTAAACTCTGGTATTTTTAGAGTGAGTGTAGGCCTCAGGTTAGGCATTCTAGGCCTATTTCACAGTTGCATGTAGGTGCATGCATATGCTACTGGGAGACAAGCTCAAAATTTTGCCCACGTGAGTGGATCCATTTCTTTTAGCACTTGCAATGTGCTCCACATTTATGTTATAGAACACACAAGGCATTATCTGGGGTATGAAATGTGGGCAGGAACAAAGTTGCTATGTACCTGAGTGAGAGAGTGCATTATCAGCATACTTGAAATTACGGAAACTGTATTTGATGTTGATACAGAGTGGCTGTGTGACAGGTTTAAATTAGTGGAACAATTGTGAGGGCATAACACTGCTGTAGGATTTCCCTATCTTCCATCAAATTTCATGGCAGAATAAAATCACAACCCCAAAACTTCTGGAAAAGCAATTCTTCAGCATTGTATAATACAGAGAGCTCCTTTCTATGGTGTCTATCCTGCAATTCAGCTCTTCCAGACCTCCTGAGCTCAGACTGTATCAAGACATTATTTTCCATAGCAAGGATTCTTTTTATTTTAATTGTAAGGATAAGAGTACCTTTCTGAAGTCTAGATAACTGTTTTCTTAATCTAATTATACTTTGGCTTTTATAGCATACTTTAGCGTTCCATAGGTTATTAATATTTTTATGTGGAAAACCACTTCCATTAGTTTAAGCACTATTAACAATCTCAAGAAATAGAGATGAAGCATTCCTTATTGCTTTTTCATAAAATTTAATATTGTATCGTGAGGAATTATACAGCCTTCATACCTGTATTTCTAAGCTCATTTTACTCGACCTCTTCTCATTTGGAAATCTTTCCAGAAATTGGCTCACTGCTTTTACCCGTTCTAAACCTGTATGTAGGATCCTTTTGAGTCGAGGGCAAGATATAATTTTCAAGATGTTAACCTGCTATAGATTCATATCATCCACTTCATACTCAGTGCTGTCCCAGAAATTTTTGCAGTTGTGAATCAGTGTAGGTACACCTACAACTCCTCACCAACTTAACAGCAATATTTGGCACACAAACATACAAGTGCACAAAATCTTTAGAATATTTAAACCAACAAAAGATTCTGCACCAAATTCTTAAGAATATTCAGCTTGAAAAATATTTCCTCAAAATAGTTTGAATCTTCTCAGAAATGAAATTCTGCAGGAACTGATACCATTTTATTACTGTAAAGAAGCTGGATTAGCTAAATGGCCATTTTAGTAGTCCATTTATATAACTGAATTTTTACTACTGCATGGACAGAAGCTTTAAAAATAAGGAATAATTTAAAATTATAGTAAAAAGTAAGAAATCAGTAAATATCTAGATTGGAAAACTGACATTTTGTACTGCAAAGAATCATTAAATAGAAGTGAAGGGATAAGGGCACTGAGATTTCAGACCCTCAGATACATAAGTTGGTTCCAAGTGCTGATAACTTAGGCACTTTCACTGAAAAAAATGCAAATAAGAGTGTAAATTTATGCTTTCTGAAGGTCTTGTCCATAATCTCTTTTCATATGTGGGATTTACCATATTGCTTTTCAAGGAGTCTATCAAACATGGGAAACTGAGTCCTTGCATCCATTAAGGAAGCTAATTTTAAATTACGTTGTGCAAAAACATTAGCTATAAAATCCCCTTATAAATACAAACAGAAAACTAAATCATAGTGTAGGGAGCCATAAGGATTGGAATGCAGAGAGAGACTGAAAGAGAGGATGCAAATGACCTCGTGACACTTACACAGTCTAATTTCTGAGGAGAATTCTACTTCAATTTATGGTGACATCAAGGAGATTCAGAAAACAGCTTGTTTAGTCCTCATTAAAAATACTCCCAGAGAAAATGGATTATAGTTTCTTTAAATCACTCCTGCTATAGGATTTTATAATTAATAGCCCAGACACATTTCTCAGCCTTCTTAATCATGGATATTTGCGTGAAGATTTCAACAAGCTCTATTTTGTCCCAGTTTAAATTCCTTTAAATTCTTCCAAGCACCATTGTGGAATAACTCTCTGCAAAATTTAAACTTGTGTTTGACCGCTGTTCTGGGTCCTTACCATACCTGTATTGAGGAGCACTTTTCCAAAGCACAAGCAGCAATAATTTCAAACAAATTTAATTTCACGGCCACTATCCATCCAATCTGAGGAGCTATATTATCTTACATTTCCTTGTTACTGACCAAATATTTTGGAAATTCCAAGTTAATTTGCATCACAACATTCCAAGTACTGTAGGAGGCTAAACCCTGGTTTTCCAATGGAATAAACAGGGGTTGCTGCTGCTCCACGTGCAATAAAAATAAATTCCCTAAACAAAAACAGTACAGTCTGGATTGCCAGATAACAAAAGATGAAAAATAAAGGACTTCTTTTTCTCACATTATAGTTTAGGAAACAAAGACTGAGAAAGAACAAATGTTTTGCCCAAGATTGCCAAGACGAGGCAAAACAAGGATAAAAATTGAGTCCAGATTTCTTCAGACTCATTATGGTTCCTGTATCACATGATCATTTTGCTCAGTAAATGAATAGCAATCACAGTCTGACCAGCAGCCTACTGAATTCAACATGAAGAGCTCTTGCTATTTCCAAAGGGGATTTTGATTTTGAGTCCATTGGGTCACTCAATGCATACAGGCAAAAGAAGCCTGCAGCTAGAATAAAAGCTGAGGACATGCCACAGCAGACTAGATTTCTTCTTTTTTAAGGCATCTCTAATTCATTGGCCATGAATAATATAATATTCACGGAGTCCCATCTGGTGTTCAGTTTTGTGTATAAGTGCTTTGCATTGCTGGTCTGATAATTTCAACTAAAACCAGTAAAGTGATATACAGGACCTTGATAACAGTAGTGGGATAAAAAGAAATAACAAATTGAATAAAGGAGAAAAAAAAATAAGCTTGCTTTAGTCTGTAAGGAACAAAATTGATGCCTTTTAACCTTACACATAAGTTCCGCACCATTGCTTTTTAAAATCAGCCAGAAATCATTTAAAATCAAATTGATTTTGGCTTTTACATTCAGATGCACTTCAGCTTCTCACTTACTGGCCTATATAAGTAATGCCTTCAGCCAACCTGTGTTTAGAATGGGTTGAAAATCAGTTTGTACGTTCACATGTTTATTGGAATTTTCTCATTTCCATTTCACTCAGAGCCAATCACGATCAGTTTAACTTGCTGGGGAGTATGTCAAGAGGCTGATTTAATGGGTGTTGTAGCAAAGAAATGGTTCTTAATACAGTGAATTTTTTTTTTTTTGCTTATAACACATTGTCTATTGCCAATTTTGTGTCAATAAATGGAAAGATGGATAATCAGAACTGTTAATATTTATTCTGAAGAGCTCTCTTCTCCATCATATCTAGACAACCATGAAAGAACTGTAAAATCCCATGAAAATATTTCCTAGTTTACATCTGTTCCTTTCTACTAACAAAATCTGGAGTATCTGCAGCCTTCCATGTATGGACTGGCAGGGTAGGCTTCTGAAATGGACGCTCTCCTGTTCACCTGCTGCCATCCAACTGTGGATCATTTGGATTGGATAGCCGCTATCTGAACTGACATTTAGCCACCCAGTCTGAGGGCAAGTATGCTGAAATGATGCAACATAACATGCTATCAAGGCTGTAATAGGACATAGAACACCTGCCATTGACTTGGATAGAAAGGATAAAATGCTCTGAATTGCTTTGTTTTCAACATGCTCTTCCCCATACTCCTCACATGTCCATTTTTACTTAATTTGTCACTGATGCTTTAAGGAGAGAGAAATGGCATTGTTGGAGAACAAGAAAATGTGAAGCAGATGCCCAAGTTCTATTACTAACTGTTGGTGACTGGATAAGCTGTTTATATCATTGTATCATGTTCATTGATTTAGAAGACTTAGTTTTAGGTTTCCAAACTGATGCACACTGCCTGCTTTCCACTGTGAGTCAGTACTTGAACACTCATCATCTTCAAAAAGGTTGGAATGAGTCTGCAATTAAGGTGGTAAATATGCCTCAAGCTCTGCATCTAAAAACTCAACACTTACAATTAAATGGTATCAGGAAAATACTGACTGTAAGCTCACAGTAGTTCAATTAAGTTGCCTGCTAATGAGAAATTAGAAATGCATCACAAAGAGAGATATTGTGGGTTTAATCAATTGCTTTAAGGGTCTCCTGCAAATCTCAAATAAGATGCAAAAAATCCATGTGCAAATATTACATTGCAGAGATGATGAATGGGAATGGAGTGGGAGGTTATATAACCTGATAATATCAAGGATATGAAAGAGCTTAAACTATTTAAGTATTCAGCAGTGAAAAGAAGTCAAGAAGGATCACTGCAGACAAGGACTGAAAATACAATACAGAGGCTGACTTGCACAGCCTGACATCGCTTCAAAGAGTATTAGTGCTAGAGAGTGGTTACAAAACTATAAGTCTTTAAAAACAAGTCTGATTTAATAAATATTTACTAAATTGTATAAGGATTGCCTGGCATCAAGCTATAAATATTAAATTGTAATGTGTTTGTTAAAAGAATGATGTTTTTTTCAAATAATCAATTTAAGATTATAAGAATTTTTGGGTTAAAAGTAAAAATAATAATAAAAAAATCCCTGAAAGTCAAACAAAAATAGTGATGGTTAAATTCCAAAAGAACAATCCACTCAGAGTTCCTTTCATGTGCCAAAAACTATTATTTATATTGTTTATGCACTTTCATCATGACAGCCCTAACACTGAGCAGAGCAGATAGAGTCTAACAGTTACCACATTAGAGGAAAAAAAGAAAAAAGCTCTCAAAAGGTAAATAAAGTGGAGTGAGGCTATATTTTTGGATCTTGGGAGATCTAAGGCCATTCTGATATTCTGCTTATATCGATTATTTTATATAGTTTAATGAATTTCTGTACTCCTTCTACAAAACAAAGATTGGGTCAATGACTAGAGCCTGCACTAAAAGGAACCACTCTATTAAAACTGGTTTTGTGTATGCCTGGAGAATCAGAACAATTCCAGACAGTTTGTTTCATATTTTACTTGAAAGCTCCTGTTCTATTAGTATGATATAATTTCTGAGACATAGCTTAACCACAGTGTCTTTCCCCTTTAAAAGGTAATGACACCATCTAAGCAAAAATAACAGTGGGGGGAAAAAAGACCCCCATTATAGCAAACTGTGGTATTAATGAAATTCTGTTTGTATTAAAATTTTCTTTCAACCCTGGTCTTCCTGTTCAGGGGTAAAGTGTCAACCTGTCAAACTTTTAATCAAGAGCAGTTCATTGATGCTTCCATTATGTCAAAATGCTTCACCTAGGTGACTTCAAGGGGAGACAGCAGGTCTGACTTTCTCAACATCCAAGGCTATGAATTTTTCATTTCTCACCCCTAAACTTTTAATTTCTAGTATATGTATGTGGATAGACACGATGTCTTTTTTCTTGTGGCAAATCCATAAATAGTGTACATTTCAATCAAGTTGTAAGGTCAAGAGATTAAAGAAAGGTAAATATATGAAAGAATATTTTCTTAAATTTTAGGTTGGTAAAAGGGGATAGTTAGAGGACTGAAATCTATGCATTCACAAAATCCTTCAAATGACAGTGTCTTCAGCCAAAACTTCACCACACAGAATCACAATTCACAATCTAGAATCTCTGAGGTGTTGCATTTGCGGACGTGCTGATAATAATGATATCATTCAGCCTACTAAAGAATCCTTACTTTATTGCATAGAAGTCAAATTTGGGGTCAGATCATGACCTCCTGCAGTAGCTGCTATCCATCAGCAAGACTGAAATGTACAAGATGTCAGCTTAATGAAGCACCTGAACCTCGTGCTCTGTTGGCAGAATGCTTGATTTGGAAGACAAAAATAAAAGCCCCCACATGACAGCTTTACAATGCCTTCCTCTGCAGCTTATCGCTTACTAACCTGCTGCAAATGAAGTTATAAGGGAACTGTGACGAGGAAAGGCTCCCTTTCCCAGTTCCAGGGAACCAAAATGATTGCTTAAGGGTGTTAAGAAGATGACTGAGAACAGCCTTAAGACAGTTCTGATTTCCATCTCAGCATCAGCACAGTATGTCATTGACCCTGTGTTATAGGCAGAAAGTTCTTTATACTGTGTGCTACAGACAGAAAGCAAG
Organism: Motacilla alba alba; assembly: GCF_015832195.1. Taxonomy (NCBI): domain Eukaryota; kingdom Metazoa; phylum Chordata; class Aves; order Passeriformes; family Motacillidae; genus Motacilla; species Motacilla alba. The sequence goes on from NC_052021.1 coordinate 14,494,604, forward strand.
TCCCAAGGAAATGTACAGCCCTCCCAGGATCTCAACTTAGTCCTGCAAAAAATTTACTCAATTTCTCTAATAGAGCTTTTGATTTGACAGTTTCTACCATACTCACAAAAAAAGCCACATTTTTGCATTTACAGTAATATTCCTTATTTATCAATTAAATGTACAGCGAGATGAGTTTTGACTGAAAATATTTTGTTGCTTCATGATTAGGAAGTGAAGTCAGGGAGAATTATGACAACCTGAACGTATTGTTAAAGGAGCTTCCAGATATTGAGTTTTTAAATAAGTTTGCAAAGGCATATTAATGGGGAGTATACTACATAATCCATCTAAAATATTTACTTTTCACTCTTCTGCCAAAGGAAAGATTCTCATCCAAACAGTTTGGTGGGTTTTGTTGTGTTTTTTAAACATATAATGTATAATTAAAGGATGACTATATGAGTCATTTATAAAGCCAAACAACAAGACCAGAACTCTCAAAATGTGAAATGACCAGCTAATTACAAGACTGGTTTAAATTATGTTCCTAAGTATTACTTGTTCTTTCGAAAACGGGCTGGATATCTGTACTATTACTTCAGCCCCGAAGATCAATTTCATTCTTGCAAACATTGCACATTTAAAATGTAGCAAGGTTTAAATCATCCAAGCTTGTTGTTTTAACTTCCAGTATTTCATTATTCTACTTAATGGTTTGAACATTATTTTATACAAGTACAATATAATTTTATTGCATAATTTAAATTAAAAAAAAACAACCAAAAAAGGAAATCTATGTTCCATTTGCTTCCAAAAGAGATAAGAAGTGATGGGACAGAAGACCTAAAATACAGTGATGTTTTGCCTACAGACAGGAAAAGCTGAAGGTTGTTCAACATATGCTTAATTGGAAGATACATACTCTGAATATTAGTAACATATTCTGAATTTGTCCGCCCCTCAAGATCGGATTGGCAGAAATATAAAGAAACTGAGCCAGCCCAATCTTTCTCTTATTGTAGTGAACTGGAACATTGATTGCTTTGGCTGGGCCAAGAGAAGGCACTAATTTAGACCCTGTGGCTTCTGCACTGGAGCAGGTTTTGTAGTTGGGGATCACAGCTTTGAGAGACCCATCCTGGGGGGTAAAATACAAAATGTGCTGCATGGTCCCTCAAAACACAGAGGAACTGAAGGTATACCCTGCAGTCTCGGACACAGCTTCCTTCTTGCCCTGGGAAGCCTCAGGTGGCAGTGCCAGGCAATCAAGAACTAGATCAGAGTGGCTGATGTAGTTGATCTCTAGGACTCCAGGTGACACTGCTTAGAGGGATGGAAACAAAAGTCCCAAAATGAGTGGAAAGCATTCTGATGCATTGCCCCTACAAAGTGCAGATATTTGCCTTTAGCATTAGGAGATCTATGAATAATTTAAAAATACATTTCAAATTGTTCTTTTGTGTGCAATACATAAATTACTTTTCCCCAAAACTATTTTACCAAATATTTCCACAAAGCCTACCCAGTGAAGCACTGTATCTGCCAAGACGTAAAAGGATCGGTGCTTTCCAAGTGCCCTCAGTTGCTCCTGTTCTACTTGCCTTGACCTGTTGCATCATGTTATGAGATATCAAACTGCCATCATGTTCCATGTTAGAGCTGATTATGCTTCATTGGTGGGCAACGTTGCTGCTTGCTGAAGGTTTGTGAAGTTTGATTAATTAGTGCTTATGAAGTGCTTTGAAATTCTTGCATGAATGATGTTACAGAAACACTGAATATTGCTGCTGTTATACAGGCAGGTACATGATTAAAGATTTGATGTTGCAAGGTGTGGCTGGGCCTTACCTTCTCTTTGGGAAAGTATTCTGGTTTGCTCTGAATTCCCTCTGGCAAGCTAGTACAGTCTTCCAACCAAACCAAACCAAAATACTTCAATCATCCTAGGGTAGGGAAAAATAATAAAAAGAAAGATTAGATGAAGGATATTTCTGAGAACTCATTGCCTGTCTAGGATATTGCACCTCTAGGTGGTCTGATAAACTTCAAGAGCACCTTGGTGATTAAGATTATTCTCAGACTGACTGCATTTTCTTCAACTTTCTTTAATCAACTATAGTTCTTTTAATTGCTTTCTCCTCTTAGGTATTTTACATAGACACCTGACTGCCTGTTAAAGCATTTTCCTTAAGCATACTTATCTGTGATATCCTCTCCTTGGCTGAAGAGACCTACCTATCTCCCGCTCCAAGCTCTCCTGCCCAAAGGGAGCTGTTACACGTTGCATCCCTTTCCATAATTTCTGACTCTGAACCCGACAGCTCCCATCTGCTCTGGGAAATGCAGCACCCCACAAGTGATTCATTCTCAGCCAAGGCAGGAAGCTGTAGGGCTCAGCCTACAGCCAGCCTTAAAAGACCCAAACTGAAGATAATTATTGCACAGACATACCTGTTCAAAGATTTGTTCAACTTGCTCACTGCTGCCATGCTTAGCTGTGACCATGACCACATTGTTGTGGCCCTTCAGGAACGTGCTGCTTCACAAAGCAAAGGCCAGGATTCCTGTCCAAGGCACAGGTGCCCAGTGCCATTTGAGAAGGCAAGATATCTGCACAGGAATAGCAGAGATGACGCAGGACCTAAAGCAGACTGACTCTCCACCATGGTAGTCAACGGATGCCAGGCAGACATCTGCAATAGCTGAAACAACACCAAATGCCGAGAATGAAGCCACCAACTTCTCTGTGTGCAGTCCAACTTCCCTGTTTTATACTACTATTGAGGGCATTCAAAAGGATTGGCCATATTGATCCTCTGTGTTGACCATACAATTCACACACTTTTGGTCTTGCTTACATTAGCTTAACAGAGTATGATCAACTGTGCTATCTTCAGTTCAAGTCACAGCACAGTATGTGGAGTTTCATTTTTCCTGCTTGTTCTACTCATTTCACATCCTGCACCCAGTAGCATTTTTTGTTACTTTTCATAATAACCTAATGGCTGATTTTGTACACACTTTTGTGCATACAGTAACCTCCGGGGTTTTGGTGTTTTGCGCTTACTTAGTTTCCAAAGAACTGTAAAGTAAAAATATTGATTGGTTTTACCTCAGGCTTTAGTAGACAAACATACCTAGACAGCAAGGCCAGAGTCTGAGTACATGTCACTATTTAAACCATGGGAACATTTAGCATTTAAGAGGTTCAAAATAACCAGGCCAAACACCCTTATTATCTATCAAACACTGCCAGTTTCCTGGCTGCTGCCAAGGCTGATGCCATAGTCCTATCCTGTTGCATATTTTCAGAAACATAAATCTTATTAAGAAGTATTTAAAGGTACCACCTTTCTCAAATGCTTAAATGAAAAGTATCAGGAGCCTCTCACTCAGTCACAGCCAGTGAGTTATTGTACATTTAAAAATCTGTTCCTTCATTCTTCTGATTGTTCTTGTCTGTGTATCTTTCAAAAACTGGGTTATTAATCTACTGTGCCATAAAGTTTCTCTCATTAGAAATTAACAAGTTTCTTCTGACCTTCTCCTTGGTCTGGGCTGGAATTCCACGAGGCGTTTCTTGTCAATCACTGTATTCTTTGCACAGCTTGCCCTGCTTCACATATGCTTTCAACTGGGTATTCATGCCTGGCCTGTAGATATATTTTCTGGCTCATCTCAGGCATGTCTCTATCCCCAGGTGTGAAATATGTATCCACTGCATGATGTCAGCTCTTAAATCTCTTGGGATTATTGTTCAGCTCCATTTAAAACAAAATCCATGCAGTTCTTCATTCACTTCCTGGGGGTGGGCACAACAGTCTGTGGCACTTACTGCTTTCTCTAGGCTGACCATGGATTGCACATCGTTTTCTTGCCTGTCACACACCACGCTGTTTTGTAAGACTGCCTTGAATAAAAGTAGTTGAAGGAGCAGAGTCAGTGGTAGGTTTTCACCTCCTTGTTTCCCCTTCCTGAATATAGTAGAACTCCATCAGTAAACACTGCACTCTGCATCTTTACTCCCAGAGCTGTTTCTGCTCCCCTTTCTAAGGCACCCCCACACCGGCACTTTAGGTGCATATAATCCTTTAGGGACTTGTGCCCCACTTTCAGTTTTCTTCTCTCAATGCCATTTCTTTCTAATACTTGAGTATTTCACAAGATTCTATATCAATCATTTTCAGGAGTCAAAAGAAGTCCAATGGGATAGATCTATAGGTGAGCTCACTCTCAGTCTCCCTTCATTCACCCTACTATTTTGTCTCAAGCACCCACTGAGAAAAGTTATCACATATAAAGATAATGCACTTTTTTAGCCTATTATTTTACGTTTCTTTCCTGGAATAAAGTTGCCCTAAGTTACAACACTGGCAACTAGAGGCACAGTATCCAGCTAATATCAAATATCTTTGAATTGGAGCTGACACTGATAATCATATGTGCTCATCAATACCTGCTACAAGGTGTGGCAAAGGTTGTCAGGGAGCTGAATAGCTCTTCCTCTTCAGCATGCAAGTTATTGACTCCCCGATTTCTTTCATAATGCTTTAATCACCTACCCCATCATGACAGGATATATCCCCACAGAAAATAATCCACATAAAAAGGACACAGATGGGAGTGGACAGAATGGAGGCATACACCTAGCCCAAGCCAGGTAATTACTCCTACTTTGCCAATTAAAATCACATTGCCATTTTTGCTGGTTTAACAGTAAGCATCTATTTTACATTCAGCTCTTTGTTTCAGAACAGATGTGTTCATTCTTACTTTTTAAACTATGTCACCTTTCCCTCAACATGGTCTTAGGTTAATAAACTGTACATCAAACACTGCTTAAAAGCTGGCTTTGCAGGATGATAACTGATGAGGGAATTGCTTTTAATTACTGTACAAGTGAGTAGATAAAAATCACAGTCCTAATAATCAACTCCAGAAACTGACAGCAGCAAAGTCTCACATTTCAAATGTGGATTATTTTTTCTTTCAGCATTCAGCTACAGAAGGCAAATGTTAGCGGTTGGATCATCTTCTGTAAGCAAGCCAAAGTTATGTGTAACATTTTTGGATGCTAATAGGACACAGTTCTGGCAGAACAGAAATAAGGGTAACATTAAAGATTAGAGCAGGCTTGGAAGGGAAGAAAAGTGCTTTTCTCAATTCAGCCTTTCAGAAGAACAGTAATCTCACCTACATCTGCTTCTAGAACTTCGAAAGTCCAAGGACAAAAAAAGCAAACAACTTGCTTGCACAGCTATCGAGAATGAGAGAGAGCATGAGGCTTACCAGATTGCCTTCAAAACCGGCAGCATTTGGCCCATTATCATCCACACCAGGCTAATGTATTTTTAATAGTTCACCACCTAAAGAGATACTGTAGGCCATGAGATGTAAATTAGGCAGCCAAAACTGAGCGAGTTTGTGCTACGAGAAATTTCAAGGGAGAATGAAATAAATGAAAGTAGGATTACAAACTGGGTTTGGTGCTCTGGTGAGAGGAGAAAAATGTGCTCATAAAGCCCAATAAAACTTTCTTTTTCTGGTTTATTAGGTGTTTGCAAAACGTCTCAGTTGCAAAGTACGACATGTTCCTTTTCTGAAGACTCATGTACAGCATGGAGGTTCTGATAAATCAGCTGCTTTCTTTTTCAGCCAACTACACAGTGTATGGGAAGCTGACGTTACTATTATGGCTTTGTTAAAACATTAGATGTTGCCTGAAAGCTGCCATGTGAACTCCATTTTAAATGTGTTTCAATGCAGCTTTTTACAATAGGAAAAATAAACACTTAGGAGCTCAGGAAACCAGGATCTAAAATACTGAAGACAAGGATTTGTTTATTTGTTGCTTTCCTGCTATAGATCAGCCTGTCAGGATACCTCCTTCATGTAAATATTTAAGATGTACAACAAATGACAAAAGATCTACAACAAAACAATTCTGATTTTAAAAAAATAAAGAAAAGGAGGATATTGAGTTTATTTAAAAAAAAACCAAACAAAAAACAACTAAACAAACCAAACATGAATATGGGTCTCTTTGGATTTATCAAGTGTATTGTTGATGAAAAGGAAAAATATTCTGACTGTAAAGGTGTGCCATCCAGCAAATGGCCCTTAGTTCCTTGGAATCACATGTTCTATAGATTTTAAGTTAGCATATTCCTTTTTGACATTTTTTTTGTTTTAACGGGGCAATAATGTTAGCTCTCCAAAGTCCACATGAGAAACTGAAAATCCAGGATTTGAGAACTAGAGAAGTTCAGAATAGTAGTCATCTGGAAGTCTCCTCTTTTCATGTCGGTAAAGTATAATGTTACTTCACGCCATTTGGCTGCAAATGTAAATTACACCTTTATTCAGTTGTTAGGACAGGATAAAAAACCACATAATTCTAATGAGTCATAAATGTTTCACCATTTTTTTCTTCATTTAATTCATATGGTGCCAACACCTGTGAAAACAATCAGCATCATAGCTGTGTGCTCTACTTAAATTTGCTTTAGGGTATGCTTGAGTAAAAGCTTTTATATCTCATTTCTCTACATTATTAACAACATGATGCCCTGAATCATTCTATAATTTAAGTATGCTCATTTCATTCTCAGCCATTTTATTAGGACTAGAAAAGATGCTCAAAGAGTATGACAGTCTTAAAACAGACACACGCATACCCATTCCTGATTCTTAATGTAACAAAATATCTATAACAAGATCTTCACTTTATTTTTTATGTGCTTTGGCAGTTTTGCACCTTGAATTACGAATCTAAACTGTTAGTACAAGAGCCATACTACAAAGCTTTCTCCCAAAAGGCATTGCAGCCATTGCTCTAAGGTGAGCTCCTTTCATGAGAGCGACATCTGCACTGATCTGAATTTTAAGCTATTGCCAAAGGAGAGCACATCTTGTTCAGCAGTGGGAAAGAGCAGGGGTTGGAAGAGTAGTTCTGGAATCACTAGATGGTGCCAGAGAGGAATGTGCAATGGCAACTGCAGTCCTGCTTCAGTTACCTCTGGGCAATGGGGTGGGTAAGCTTGGGGACAAATTTAAAAACACGCTTCAGTGTCTGAAGAAGTAACGTAGTGACTGGAGGATATAGAGAAGACCCTAAATCCTACTTGTCTTGGACAAGTAGGACACCAGGCCTTTGACCACCTTAGGAACTTTTGGTAATTCCACCTGGCATCTACATAGCCCTAAATGACTTCAAAACTGTCTGCAAATTTTTACCTACATTTTTATAACATAAGTTAAGGGGGTACTGAGCCCTCCCTATATTTCAATGGGATTGTGGCTCAAACTTATTTTGTAAAATTCCCCAACTAAACCCAAGCAACATAATAAATAAAAATGAGTGAGCACAGGGCATGGAAGCTGGAAGGTGTAGAGACCATGATATTTCCCAAAGAGATCCTTTCCCAGAATGTACATTCCAGCGTTAAATGGCATATTACAAGTAGCCATCCATGGCCAATTCATGATGAGAAAGCAGGCAAGAGCTGATAAATCCTTCAAGCAAAATGTTTGCTGTTTTGATTCACTCCAGTAACTCCCTTGTAATCCAGTGGTGGGAACATATTCCAAGTAGCTTAAACCAGCCAGCTCAAATCTTGAGAGCAGTGCAGGCCTCAGCAGGGTCTTGGGTAAGGACTCAGACTGTCACAGCTCAGCAACTGAAGCTAGTCAATTTAAACCTTCTGAACTGCAGCCTTCTCTCCACACTGAAGCACGATATCACCTGCATCCATGAGGATGTGAGGGCTGACCTGACCATACCCTTTCACGCCAACAGAATTTCAAAACTGACTTGGAGGTGGTTAAAACTAAGTAGTCTGCTAGTCATTTCAAATAACATTTTTACATAGTACTTGGTTTCTTCATGGATAAAAATCTGTGCTTGTGATTACTCACCAGTGCCTTTGCACAAAAGATACCAATAAGCACTAGTCAGAGGATGAGCCTTCTTTTTTTTCTTCGCTTCTCCTAAGGCTTCTTTTTAAGAGGTCTTCCACACAGACATGGGACTTTGGGGAAGTGGAGGGAAACATGAAAACCAATCATATTCAGAAAACACTTATTTGCATATCTGTTAATTTACAACACCATGCACCACATCCAGTGTCATTCGGTGCCAGATGGGTACACACAGCAACATGACTAGATGAGGCCAAATCTCAGCCAACCCTATTTCAATGCTCCCTGTTTACTGGGACCAAAAAAAAAAATCAACTGCTTCTTCCAATTTCACCTTTTTCTTTCTTCCTCTTGATCTACTAGATTTCACTTTGAAAGCCTAACTGAAAATCCCTGTGATCTAGACAGAATCTGTCTCCACCTTTAGAGGAAAGAGGTTGCCCTTGCAGAATCCATTCAAAAGGCCACTCAGCACAGTAGGACTGTGCTTGCTTTACATTGTTCAGTTCTCAGTAGTTCACTCAGCTGAAGGTCTGTCTGATTTGGATTTCTACTAGGAAGTTTAAAAAATATGAAAGTAATACATTTTAAAATTTCACTGAAATAGTCTCCATATTCTTTCAGATATTCAAACTTCCTGGCCAATACAGCACCCAGGAGATGCAGCATTTTCCTTAGTGCCATACATGCATTCTTAACTTTGAACAAGAAGGAAATATTTATACTGGCTGTACCTTAATTAAATTAACTTAATTAATTAAGCTAGGAAATCCTGAAGCAAAGAGCACATGAATATGAGCTTTAATTTTCTTTCTCAATAAAACTGATCTGTTATTGAAATGCTCAGCTGAAAATCAGATATTTTACTTAGGGGAATACTCATTTGCCTGGCTGTAAGCTGCAAGTCTTTCATAGTTTCAGTTCTTCCACTATGAAGGCAGCTTCTGTGCTAGGAATTTTAGGAGGACAGTCTTGAAATGTTATTAATAAGAACTTAGTGTATACTTCATATTTGATGTAGGTGCACTCTGCCTCCTAATGGAAGTCGCATGTGTTTTTCCCCCAAGTATGCACCGGTAAGTAATGACCCATCATCAGGCAGTAACCGATGACAATTGATCATATGGCCATCTACAGCGGCAAGAAATTAGAGTAATCTCTCAAGAGAATAATCAGGGAACAATTTTCCAGGGTCATTACTAGCAAAGAGGCTTGCTGAAGAAGAAAACCGTCTCAGTTTTCACTCTGGATTCTCTTTTCTCCTCTGGATTTCATTTTATACACAAGGTTTACATTTGGTTTTAGAAAATTTTATGAGGCAGACTGAAATGTTAAGGGGATTAAGGAATGGAAGACAGTCTTTCACCTCCAAGTCTTCAGTTCAAATCCAGCTTAGGTTGGTAATGAACAAGCAGTATTCACCATTGCTGTTCACTGTCTGTGCAAAATGGATTGGTGGCTCTGGCTCAATTCCCAGCAATAATCCTGCATGCCACAACCGGCAACTCCGTTGCCATTCTCAGCAGGCAGCGCCAAGAATTAAATGAAGCATAGGAAGCAAAGTTACCTCTCCCCCACTACAGGCCAGGGTGGAGGCACATTGGGAGGAGAAGCCTTCTCGGCTGCTGCCTGAGCAGGGCTGTGCCACAGTTGAGCACAAAGACACCGGTTTAGTGCACTGACAAACTACCACTTTTTCATGAACTGAATTTACTAATTTTCTTAAAATAATAATATAAAAAAAATCAGGTGCCATCTAGGGTGGGGCAGGTTGGTGACTTGGACTAGGCCACATTGTTCCTCATGCTAAAGTATAGATTACCCTGCAAATACAAAGAGATTGAAACTTGATATAAATGCAATGGATTGCCACTAGAAAAAGCTTGTCCTGACTGTGACAATACCCTAGAAGGGGAAAAAAAAAAAATCAGGACCTTTTTTTTTTCCCCAGAAGTCACATGAAACAATTTCTCAGTCTAGGAGACTTTGACTCAGTAGCTCCAGAAGCCACTAGACCAGGAAGTTTGTTTTTCCTTAAACCATAAACTTAAAATAATTCCACTGAAATAAATGGAGCCAACCAACCACACAGAGCAGCATAAAAGGAAGCAGAGCACACCCCAATCTTTATCTGGCTAATACTGGAAAGAAAAAGTGACTAGCACAAACAAAAACATGCCACCGCACTTCTGTGCTGAGGGCATCAGCACCATCAACAGGAAGGACACTGAACATCCTTGCACATGTGCATGGCAAGAAAATAATCCAGCCTAGGCTTTAAGCCTTGGACTGATTTTACCACTGAACAGTGCTGATTGAAAAATGCATGAATTTTATTCTAAAAATAGCAAGATGGGTCAAGAGAATAATGATCTCAGTCTACACAGCTAGATGAATTTATGGTGATGCCCTCTTTTATATTTTATAGGATATTCACAATGGACTCTACATTTTCCATGGCTTTGAACACTTTATTTATCCATATTTTATTACCAGTGTAAACCTAATTATCACAGCATCTTCACGCTGAAAGTGATTGATAGATTTTGCTACTTGCTTGTCAAGATGTTCATGTTCACTGTATTCAGCTATCACACCAACCCAGAGACTGATGACTGTTCTGGCCTATTAATAAAAGTCTATTACAGTGCATTGATGCTACTTCTCTCAAACAGCATTAATGCAAGTTCTGCGGCAAGAGGCACATTTTTAACTTGCTACAATACAATGAGGCCTATTTCATTATAATTAGTAACTCTTTTACATTTTACACATGTTCATTCTTATGCATAAAGAACAATCACAAAGTCTTCTCCCTTATTTTCCCATTGTTTTAAAAATGTGTTGTTCACCAGCCCAATATTATAAAAGCAATTAGTGATTTTTCAGTACCTGTACTTGCAACTGCTGAAATTGAAACAATATGAAGTGTACTTCATATGAAGACAATTTCATGAAACACTGCATAGTTACCCTTCAAAAAGAAAAGAATCACAAATTGACAACTCAGACATTGAAGGACTCAAGACTCAAGATTGTGAAGACTTTATGTGAGAGCTCAACTGGCAACAGGCAATGAATGAAAAGTATTTCTGCAAATAATATGAGATAGGAAAGCAAAATAATAAAAAAAAAAACCACCAACCTTGAACATGCTCAAAGTGGTAAAGGCCATATGCTGTCAAATTGCTTTTCTTCTTATCAAGCAGGGCATTCTATTTTCCTATAAATGTTCCACTAGGATGAACTTGCCTTCTGTCGCTTGAGTTTCGGTTCGATATGATATTCAAACTGAAATGTCTCGATCCTGCTAAATAAGCTAAATTGTTAAGATACTTCCAATACTTCTAGATATGGGGACAAAACTCAGCCTCCAAGTCAGGAAAATGGCAAATGGATAAAAGATACTGACCTCTAACACCTCAACTCAGCTTCTTTTTTTAAAGTAGAACTTCAATAAACCTCCAATTCTAGAGCTTCCACAGTCACTTCACAGTATTTTAAATAGAAAAACCTGAAAAACAATAAAACTGACTCTGTCCAACAAAATGCTTACAAACTGTTTAGCTTTAAGCATGGCATCAATACCTGCTAGTTTTCTTTGATGAAGATACTTACCTTGCAGCAGTTAAGCATGTGCTTAACTGTTTCACTGTGAGTCAATAGCCTTATAAAAACCAACAATGTTTTAGCAGGAAATAACATCAATACTTCTGTTTTTAACATATACAATTTTCCAGAAGATCTAGTTTCAGCAACCATAATTTGAATTAGCATGCCTAGATACTCAGCCTGCACCAACTGTTGGTGCTCCACTGATTTTAAGTAACCCACTGAAGATACAGCCTCAGGACCCCAAACAGTGTGGGTAGCCCTAACAGCTCTCAAAGGCTGAAGGCTTGGAGCTCACTCAGAGAGGTTGTGCTGGATTTAGTGATAATGGCTTAAGAGGGTACTTCTCCCAGCTGTCTGCAGCAGTCCCCCACCAGAAGCTGAAACAGAGCCATCAGAAAGCGATATGGTCCAACCCTCATCCATAGAGCTCTGAGCCAGCACATTAATTTTAACTGCCAATGGTCTGCAAACTGTAACAGTTGATAAACTGGCACTTGCTTACATCTGCTGCCTCCACTAGTAAGGTGGAAGTCTGAAGCAAAGTGGCATGGTAGACATTAAGGGCAGTAACCCCTTCCTCCACCCCAACAAAATTAATAGCACTTGTTTGCCAGAGCCCTAATCTGCTCAGAGTAGAACATTATGTTGAAAGAAGCAACTCCATTTAACTTCGTTTGGGGGGAATGAAGAGCAAGGATTTTCTACATTTCACAAGGCAGTGAATGGCAAAGAATTAGCGTATATACAGTACCCCTTGTAATTTTAATTCACATTGCCCCCTCTCAGTGAATAAATCTTGTTAAACCTTATCCTCTCGGAGACCATCTGGATGAAAACTATTCAGGAAACGTCACCATTGGTACAAGAACTTAAATCTCACCATAAATCTCAGCATGTCAAAGCCAAGCATGCATGCCTTAAAGAAACTCTGCAGCTGTGACTCACTCAGAGTTGCAGACATGTGTGTGCAAATGGTGCCTCCTAAGAAACACACTGCTACATTTCAGTAACTCTTAAAAACAAATGAAAGCAAACTCAGGAATTTTCTCATTTTCAAATAGCTTTACCCCATTTTTAGTGTAAATGAAACAAAACAGTTTAATAAAAGCTACATAAAATTTACTACCCTATTATAACTGTACTGGTTCAAATGATCTCCACCCTTGTCCTTATCTTGCTCTGATTACTTCTCCCTGTCTTCCAAAGTACATGTGCTAATGTGGCAACCTATGCTGAAAATCGGAAATCATGATTACTTTGCTCTGTAATCTGATTGCCTGTATAGTTAGACACCTGCCTTCCTGGCAAATTTCTTTATGGTAACAGGGTAGGAGCAGGTTGGCCTTTTAAGTGCCAGATACTGACAAAACAGCTCCAATCTAAGCTTAGTGAGAACACTACTGTTATCCAAAAGCTCATATTCTCCTTTCTCCACCCCAAACCTTGTACAACTGTTTTTACAAAAAAGGATTTTATATTTAGCTCACTGACTTCAAAATATGGTGAAACATAATGCAAAATACACAAGACAATCCATCCAGTAAGTGAAAAAATAGGAAAGTAACTAAGAGAAATAATCTAGACTTAATGATTTGACAAAAAAAAAATAAATGGGGGGGCATAAATTCAGACTTGTTGAAACAAAAGGTTCTGCAAATTTTCTTCATTTTCCTCATTTCCATATAGGGAAAAAAATCCCAGAAATACTGGAAAATTACTAAAATTATTGACTTCTGGTAATCTTAAAAAACTATTTCTGAAAAAGATTCAAAAGGAGCTTGTTCAGAAGCATTTTTCAAGCAAGGAAAAGACTTATTAAATATAGGTAAATCCTAAGCAGTGCATTTTATTTTCATTTAGGCAAAGTATTTTACTTGACTCAAACTGAAATTTTTCAGTTTTCTGTCTTCTGAAAAATTTCCACTTTGGAACTGTCAGACAACTTAAAGAACAGCTACTTTAACACTGTGAAAGTAGCTTTGGAGCTTGGGAATAGGTTAATTAGATGTGCTAGATGAATACAAGTTTCATCAGCCAAAGCAAATAGAATATTTCTGATACATCAATGTACCACAATTGATGAGCCAAGCTTTCTCCAAAAGTTGTGCAGGTTTCTTGATGAGTCAGCAAAGTAACAGTGGTGGACTCAATGATCTTAAATTTTCCAACCTGAATGATTCCATGATTCTAAGATTACTTACCCTTTTTTTCAAACACAAGTGGACTTTACCCTTTAATTCAAACACAAGTGGATCCAGGTTTCTTTTTGCAAGTTTGTCCAGTTCTGTGCAGCTACATATCACCACGGTGAAGCATCTCAGCCACAATCACAACAGCAGACATGACCTGCTAATGCAGGCTCTTACTTGACTAGCTATTTAAAAAAAAAAAACAAGACAAAAAAAGAGGAACTCAATTAGCCTTAGAGGTAATAGGTGCTAGAAAGACATGTCAAGACTGCCCTGGTGGCCCCCTGTAAAGTAACCATCCTTTCTCCACAAGTGAGAAATATTCAGTAAGAATTATCAGCTGCCACTGGAAAAGCAATGCTGTCTGGGCCTCAGTAAATGGGCTTTAGCATACAGTTGTCTAAGAACTGCAGAAGGAACCAGCTGTATCCCCCACAAAGGAAACATTTGCTAGCTCAGAATGCAAGATGCTTGGCAATGCATTGTTGACACGCAAGGTGTATTGTTTCTTGTTTTTAAAGCTGTATCCCATGCTGGGCTCTAATTCCTCCCACATGAATTTCTAGACCAAACTGGGGAGCCAAATGAGGAAGGGGTACTGTTTTTCCTCTGCCTGCATAGTCAATGGATGAAGACACGTGGGCTGAATTAACCTCTGGAGGTGCATATCACTTTCCAGCATCAATGGGGGAGCCTTGGGTGATTAGGTACTAACTTAGGTGCCACAGTTTTATGCTTGAAGTCAGGTGGCTCAAATCCAGGAGCAACTGTGCTTCACCTTCTGTCCTAAATTGGTGCATGCTGCTGCTACACATTGCAAAACAAATAGCAAAGAGTAGTAGTTTTCATGGAAGTGATAACAGCTAGTATAAAAGTTAGTGCTTTGGATCTAAACCTAGAATACTATTATTATTACAGGAATCCAGCCTGTTTCATATGTCCTTTAACTTCACTCCTTCAACTATGCAGTGCTGCATAACTGAACATACTGTGTAAGATTATTTCCACTTTTCATGGAAGCTTCACCCAGAGCTAGCCACTACTGGAAGCAGGACAGCAAATTTTCAAGGCCAACTCGCTACTCTGGTACAGTAAATCAGTTGTTCCTACAGAGAGTAGCATACAGATTTTTTTTTTTTTCCAACGCATAATACAAGGAAAGGATGACTCAAGCTGAGTTTCACAGGTGAAGTTCAGATGAGTTCAGATCTATTCAAGCCCTCTCAATGTTTCCATATGCTTGACTCAAGTCCAAACATTTAATCGAAGCTCCAAACAAAAACTTCCAATGAAGAAGCAGAGCAGGGAATTGTGAACTCTGCTTTCCAGCACTAAGGATTGAGCATTTTTTTTTTTTTTTAATAATCTGTCATTTGTACTTTTTCATACTAAAGGTGACAGTCTAATTC
Organism: Motacilla alba alba; assembly: GCF_015832195.1. Lineage (NCBI taxonomy): Eukaryota > Metazoa > Chordata > Aves > Passeriformes > Motacillidae > Motacilla > Motacilla alba. The sequence goes on from NC_052021.1 coordinate 14,509,719, forward strand.
ACATATGACCAACACCCATAAATCATGCTGGGGGGAGGAAATATTCATAAATCCATATCAAACAGAACCCAAATTATGACAAATGACATGGCAGTCATAAAATTGCACAAGCACAACTCACCAAGTCATTAATTTCATGGCCGTGGAAAATAAACAGACACATTTTTTTCGCAGCCCTAATAAATTTTAAAAAACTCAAAGAATGGTCCATCTGCTTCGAATAATTTTTAATTTCCTATTCTGTCTCGTTCCCATTAGCTATTCCACTGAGATATTTGCTAAATTCTTTCATTTGCCTCCTCCCATCTGTATTCAATTACTCTATTCCCAAATAGAGTTAGTTTTTCTTTCTCCTAAGTGCAGTACAAAATATCCCCACCTGTACCTTAAAGCAAATGTTATGTGTGTTTTATTATCTGTTAGACTCTATGAGTCATTCTAACTCGATTGCCTGTGCTGAAAGACTTGGAGGGCAATCTGATTTTGATGTTTTCTGGCTTTGGTGAAAAACACCTGCCTGATTCTCATAGCTAATCTATTAACTTGGTAAATGCCTCAACAGATGTTCTAGAATCAGCTAGGGATCAGGGTCTGTCCTCGTGACAGCGTCCGCTTGTAAGCTTGAAATATTTAAATGTTCAGAGATCAGAGGCCAATGATGTGTTTTGGGTACAAGCTTTCACTAAATCATATTTTTTCAGTCAGTCCCTGGAGTGCATTCCACATACAATAAGTGGCTGGAGCGTTCTGACTGAGCAGGCCAACAATACAGGCCTCCTTGAACTTTGAAGGCACATGAATTTCAAGGCAGCATTGGCTTCTTTTATTGAAAAAAGGAACACATTTTAGACTGTACCGACACTGTTCCCTTTTAAGCTACATGTCTTTTTTTCCAGTTCCTTTTATTTCTTCCTAATGAAACCCCTTAAGAAAGTATAAGGCTTGGCTTTGAGACCTCCCTTTCCAAGGATAACCTAATGTCTCCAAGGAACCTGTTCTAATCCATCATCCTCTGTTTGGGTCAGGACTGGTCTGCATGATTCACTTACTGTGTGCCTGATCCTCCACTTTTTAACACTGATTTTAATCCAGGGTTGCTCCACTGACTCTAAACCATTCCACTCTGTAACAGCCCCTGATGCTCACAGACTGGCGGGGATCACCAGAGCAGAGCAATCCCTTGAGAAGGCCTTAGTCCTCCCATAGGAAGGGTGGGATAGATGCATGACACCAGTGTCAAGCTCACATGAAGGGGCTCCCATTTTGAAGTTTAAGGCACTTTTCTGTCAATATAGCACCACCAGAAAAACACAAATGAGAAAAAAAGGCTCACAACACAAAACAGCCCACAACCATTACTGACCTCATTCTGCTATAAGAAATTGCCTCTTGAAAATCAAAGCTGGACCTGAGAGCCTAAAAATGTTCATTACTTTTATGAGCTTTTATATTACCTTGATTCTTGTAAGAAAAGCTCAAGATTGTGATAAAATGTCCAAATGTTTCAAACTAAAATGGCTGCAAGCTCCACTGCAAAAATTTTCTCAATGAGATCACATAAAAGCAGAACAAATAGAAAGCAGGAGACCTTCCTCTGACCTTCACTCATCACTTGACTCTGGTCATTTCACTCTTTGTTTACCTCCACTTCTTCATTTGCTAAATGGGTGTGATTAATGCAAACTTACTTTGTTGTTTTAAAGCTTAATTAGTTAATGTTTGTAAAGTGTTTTGAGATCAATAGAGTAGTATTACCAACATATTCAAAATCTCATCTCTGCTGCTATTTGCTCTTGGAGGCTTGACAAAAAAGATTTCACTGTTCCACATCTTCAATAATCCTCAGAAGCAGCTCTGATGTTAGAGCTCTCATATAAGTGATCAGCAGATGGAGTTGGAGGAGTGAGAAGGGTAAGACAGATTCTTACTCTTACTGCTGTTACACATGCTGCTTTCTAGAAAACAGAAAATATGAAGGGAGGGTTGATATCAAATACTTAATCATGTAAAGGAAAACACTGAAAGTACAGAGAACTGCTTATGTCTATTCTGAAATTACTGCATTTTTCAAAAGCACCCTTCTGGGAAAGCCATCAGCCTCCAAGCCTGACAAGAGCTGGAGGAAGGTTCAAAATGTGAGATGAAGGAGAAGAAAGAAGAAAGGTTCACTAGAAACTGTGTTTCCAACTGAGGATCTAGGGTGCAATTCACTTCATTAAGGAGGAAAAAGAGATTTTCTGTCTGTAATCAAATGCGAAAGAATTTGTCATTCTTAACTTACCTTCTAGAAATAGTTTCTTTTTTCAGTTTTCAGACTGTACCTCTGCTTAAACTAAACATAATCCTCCCCTGCCACTGAGATTAAAAAAATTGAACTGGTTACTGGAAAGATAGAATAACAAAGTTTGATTTTAAAGCATAATCCCTGGAATATTTTTATTATAAATTAGGCAGATATTATAGAAACATAGAATACGCTGAGCTGGAAGGAACCCATCAGGATAAATGAGTCCAACTCCTGGCCCTGCACAGAACACCCCAAGAGTCACACCAGGAACCTCAGAGCATTGGCCAAACTTGAAATCTGCTTGAACTCTGACAGGCTGGTGCTGTGACCACTGCCCTGGCGAGCTGTTCTAGGGCCCAAACTTCCTCTGGTGAAGAACCTTTTACTAATATCCAACCTAAACCTCCCTTGCCTCAGCTTCAGGCCATTTCCTCAAATCCAGTCACTGCTCACCAGAGTGAAGAGATCAGTGCCTGTCCCTCCTCTTCCCCTCAGAGGAAGCTGTAACTGCAGTGAGGTCTGCCCTCAATCTCCTCTTCTCCAGGATGAACAGACCCAGTGATCTCAGCCGCTTCGCATTCGGCTTCACCTCCAGACACTTCACCATCCTTGTGGCCCTCCTTTGGACACTTCCTGATAGTTTAATAATGCTTTTTTTAATACTGTGATGTCCCCAGGACTCAAGGTGAGGCTGCATCAATACAGAGCAGAGTGGGACAGTCACCTCTTTTGTCCAGCTGGTGATACTGTGCCAATGCACCCCAGATATGTTACACTCACTCTTCACTTCTTGTCTATTTTGACATTTTAAAAGTGGTATCACCAGAGGTAGATGTGATATGATCAATGCATGTGGCAATTCTAGGCTTTTTCTTGCAGACTCACCAACCTGGAGTTGATCTCCAGATTGAAGCAAGGTTGCCTGCCTACATTTTACTTTTGCAAAGGTTAAGATTATGGTTTGGGATCCTCTGTAATCTACAACAATTTAGAACCTTTTGTTTGTATTCCACACATCTTTTCTTCAGTAAACATTTGAAAAGAAAGTTACCCTTCAGATAAACACAAGAAAGAATACATTTTTCATATCATATTCATGCAGCTCCATTGATACAAGTTTTTTACATTTGTAAACCCTGTGGTACAAAAGAAGTAAACAAGGTATAAACCAAGAATAATTCAGTACGATGTTGTTATAGCTGTCCACAGCAGAGGGTGCTAAGATTAAAGAGTTAACATTTGGTGCAATGGGAGCAAATTTGCAGCAAGCAGAGATAGATGTTTGTTGATTAGTGAAGTAATAAAGACATTGGTTGACTCTTCATGAATGATATCTCTGCTGTTTGGGTTTTTTCCCTGAAATGCAAGTTTTTCATAAGAAAGGCAGTACAACATCCAGAGCAGAAAAATGATGCGTGGTTTCATGCATCAACAATTTTACTTAGAAATTGAATTTAGCTCACACACTAATAAAAACAAATCAGATCAAACAAACAAGAAGACTGTTCTCTTATACTTGGCCTCTTTTTTCCCCAGAAGTCTTTAATTGTTCTCAGGAAGACACATTTATCTCACACCAAAATCAGCCTTAAGTAACTAAAAGCACAAAATTCAGAAATACTTCTGCCAGTGAAACTGGCTGTTACTGCAATGAAAATGAGCTATCTGACTGATAGCTTAGCTTCTATTGTGTTCCAGTGAAAACACATCCTTGAATTTAGAGCTGTGTAATGACATTATTACATTAAACTTGTTATTTGAAAATAGACAAACAGCTCCAAAAATATCCTGCTACCAGACACATGTTTGGCTTCATCTCTTCAGAGATGACTGAACATGTCATTAAGTCCTCCCTCCTTACAGCTACCAACCCATTGGTTTTCACAGACTGTTAAGCTTGCTCATGGGGCAGAGTGAAGCAGAAAGAAGGGAAGAAACAAAAGCCCTGAAGTATATGCCCAAAGGCTTGGAAAGATCACAAGTTTGTGAGGGATTACCAAGTCTTTGGCTAATGAGTCATTCTGAATTCAGAATAGGAGCAAGTGAAAATTTTTACTTTTTGATGCAGTGTCCTTTTTCAGTAGTTGTTCATCTTCACCACACAAGGGAAGCCTCCTGGATTCACTGCTCCATCATTCACACTCACACCAGGCTTCTCTCCCATTGAGCCCAGCAGCAGCAATTGAGGTTCTCACTTTGAAATACCTTGGAAGCTGTCATCCTTAGCATCATCTCTCTGACCTACAACACCAAAATCCATGACAAAAAAAAAAAAACTCAAACCAAAAAAAGCCCTGTAAACAACATAAAGCAAACCAAAACTCATAAAACCCCCAACTTTACAGATATCAGCAATCAAGATAGGTTTTATGCTTTCTAGTTTTGACATCAGATGAACTACTGATTTATACCAGAATGGGAAGTCACAACTGGGGACAGAACAGATGATTCGACAGTTCTGCTTAAAAGCACAGTATACTCGTGTTGCAGAAAGGCATGAGGGAGAAAAGAAGGCTAGAAGACAGCCTTGCAGAGAAACCCCACATACACTGTGTCTGGAAACCTGTTGGAAATCTAGGCTTTGACCATCAAAGCAACTGAGGCAGCTCTCCACAGACACCTACTCGTTTCAGCAGAAGTTAGGAGGCTGAATGGGCACTGGGGTGATCAGCATTTTGAGGGATCCGGACTTCATAACTCCCTAAGACCTTGGTGCATAGAGCCCCAGTTTCCCATCTTGTGGCAGGATGGTAGGAATCTGGTTACTGATGATAAACCAAAAAGAAAAACACAGTAATACTCAGTAGAGCATATACACAAGTCATAATGGAAGAATTCCTGTTATGATGGGCATCATAATACTGAAATTCATTTAGCCACCATTCAATTACATACTCTTTTTTTTCTTTCCCCTCCAAGTCACCAGTCTCACTAAGCATGACTGCTCATTGAAGAGTGAAGACAAGTAGTAAATAAAAAGCAATGAAAGCTGTTTTACATCTCTTTTCATCTCCACTACGCAGCTCCCTCAACCTTAAAATTTAGGGGAATAAAGACCAGGTTTTCTATGCAGACAATGAAAAGTATATGCATTGAATGTCAATTCTATAGGAAAGAAAAGAAGTGACTGAAAGAAAGAAACCCATAAAAGGAAATGCACCACATTCTTCCACCCTCTACCCCAACAAATCCAATTAAACTTGCCAAGACACACATACATGCCGTCAATCATTCCAGATCCTATCCACCCTATCAATATTTCAGCAGCATTTCACTCTCTTACTTTCCAGGACTATGCACACTCCACACAGCATGCATTCATTGTTCCCCATGCTCCTTCCTTGCCCCTCTTAATCAGTCACAACAAGTCACATTCATTCCTTTCCTGCACCTTATGCTACACCAAACTAGCTGGTTAGCTGGCACAGACAAGCTTCTTTGTGCTCCATTGATGCTTTGGGGCTTGGCTGGGTGGGGGGGAGGGGGGAGGCTGTTGTTTGTGGTTTGTCTGTTTGGTTTTTTTTTTAAAGGGTGAAAGACAGGATGCAAAATATGGCTATTTATAGACAAAAGGACACCGACGAATTGCGTTCATGCTTATAAAACAATTTTGCTTATTGAAATTTGCTTAGTGAAATACTGCTAGCCAGTTGTAGTGCCTCATTTTAATGAGCACAAGGACAGGAGACTCAAAATTTCTTGTATTAACAGATGCAAAAGTTTTCCAGAGTCCTTACATATCTGACATGGGCATTCTCAAAGCCTGCCTAGACACAACATCATTATCAAAATAACTTCCATAATTTGGACTTATGTCCTTATGCAAGCTGTTCTGGCTCAGAACAGAACTCAGTCTCCCTAATGGGAAGAGGAGATGCATGATGGCTTTTTCATTCTATCTCATGCACTCTCACGGCTGCTCTTGAGCATGGACATACACAGTAATTCATTTTCAAACAGAAGGATTATTTTGGGTGCACTAGAAAGTACACACTCATATCTTGTACCAGTACAGCAACAGGTCAATCGACTTTCTCTTTGACTTCTCACTTGATATCACCATGAGAAACATGGAAATCTAACATGATGGAGGATTTCACCAACTGTTGGGCTGTCTTTACTGACATTACAGGCAGGAACCTAAAGTGGCCCCAAAACAATGGCTGGGCTTTCAGGCAGGCAGTAGCTATTCCAGCAGAGCTACGTGCCTATAAAAATTTTTCCCTTTTCCAGTGTTGTTAAGTCCTGAGCTGTTCCAGTAGTGAGTGGATTCCAAGCTTGAAGCTGTGTTCCTGCAGTGAGTTCCTATTCCATTCCTAGGACAGGATGGGAGATGGAATTAAGCTATCCAGATGAACTCTCTCTTGCCATTAAAAACTGAGCGAGCATTCCACGAACGTTTAAATGAAACTGAAGCTGCGAAGTTAGCGTTTAAATTCATTCTGTGTTAAAGTTGCTGTGAAACCATGAATCTTTTATCTCTGAAATTTTTTTTACTGGTAACAAGAGAAGCTTTATAATCTTAGAATTCACATTTTGTGCAGTAGCCTATTAAAATTTCACTGGAAATTAGGGTGGTCATACAGAGAGAGAGTTTTTAGGAGTGTATCTGAAAACTGAAGGTGGGACTTAGAAGAGCATTTTTAGACTCAGAAATTTGACTTCAGCAGGTGGAAGGCTGTGGTTCCAGAAAAATAAAAATCCCCTTTGCTAAAGAGAGAAAATTTTTCATCTTTGCCTGCGTCTGTTTCAATTCAAGGAAGAGTACAGACTGATCATTAAATCCAATGTATTGTATGTATTCCAAGCCAAATATATCCAGTTGCACCACTGGTCTTCACTGCCTGGTGGCTGTGCCAGCACATACAGTGGTCACCAGTGTATTTTCGTGCCATTTCATTCGTGCACTCCAGCCCCCTTGTATGGACATGTCCTGGATAGCATAACTTCATCTCCCATCCTGGAGAGAACTGAAGTACATACCCTTGGGAGGATCTTGTTCTGCTTCCTCATGCTGAGGCATGGCACGCAGTCCTCTGGGGCCCACAGAAAAAGCCGCTTCATCATGCCTTGAAAGTGCAGGCAAGGCCAGCTGCATGTGGAGCACCACAGCTTCCTCCAGCAGACACCCTGCTAATCATTTGAGAGTGGGCTGGGATTAACAGGACCCGAGTAAATAAAGGCTTCTTATTCAGATAGTTAGTTCACTACCTTTTTCAGCAGTCTTGCTGGAGAGCTATACTTTGGAGAACCCGAATCCGTAATCTAAAAGGGAGTTTCAGAGCTCCTTTGAAGCAATACTTTCTAAAAACAGGAAGGGAGCTGTGCAAACTTGGATCCATTGTAAAAAAATGTAAAAATTTCACTCCGCACAGTTCCAGCTTTAATATAGTCCTAAAAGTTTTGAAATCAGACTTTCCTGAAGGTGCTGTCCAGAAACTATTTCTTCCTTGACCCTCAGAGTTAAAAAGTTTTCCCCTTTTTAACTCTGAGAAACTTGCTTCCGCAAGGCAAAAATCCAAATTTTCAGAAGACAGAGGAAGAAAATGGGAAAATGAGGAAACCTGGTGACCATTGCTCCTCTGGGCAATTATCTATCCTGTAAATAATTAGTGTTTACTCACTTAGGTAATATGGTTATCTGCCAAACACAAACACTGCTTGCTGCAAATAGCTCAGCTAGAAGAACCAAAGCCAAAAGGAGCTTCTGAATGAATCACCAATCAGACATGACCATAGGGCACCTGGAGAATATTGACTGCAATGTGACCCATTTCCTATATTTGGTGAGCAATATGTGATTTCCAAATAAACTGGAAAATGACTTTATGACTAAAAAAAGTCAAAGTTGTGCAGTCATGCAGTCTGAGTGCCAACTACTTATCTCTGGTAACATGAACACAGCTGACTTGGGGATTGCCTGGAGGCCTCCAGGACACTAGCAAACACGGCATCAAATGACTCCAGCACAGCCTTTTCGGAGAATTGTTTGACATAGAAGGATGCTGTGAGTCACCCTGGTTTTATGTGCAGTGTTTGTGGGAAGCCAGTGCAAAAAAAGAGCTGAGGAGCATTCAAGAATGTAGCTGGCAAGGTGATGACATGTGATTCTAATAAGGAAATTACAGTTTTTCTCAGCCCTGGTTTTGGTAAGGGGTCACTTGCTGCAATGTGTGGAATTTCTTTAGAGTGATACATCTTGCACCCTGTTCTCGGGAACACAGTGGGCAAAGCTCCCAGGGTATGATTGATTAAAATAGCTACCACATGTTTATCTGTGTATTTATCTGATGGTAGAAACCATGTGTATACACACACGGCAATTCTGACCTTAATTTACAACTAGGTCACCTGTTTTCTACTGCACTAAGGATGTTATGAGGTAAAAATCACAGCTGAAAGGAGTAAAGCTCCCTCTGTTTATGTTGGAAGGGAAAATGAGTTCTGAAGTACTCAGCAAGACAGATTTGCCTGTGAAGGATGCTTGCATTCTGATATTTGTTATAGTGCCTGCTCATGGAATGTGGAGAGAGTAAAACAACCAAAAATGGGTGCCTAAAGCCAGCATTCTCAACAGGGGGCAAATAAAGCTTGCCAACAGGGAGTTCAGAGGAGCCTCTGTCTTCTGACTTCCCATCCCTCTTTGCAATTTAGAACCTATCTTCCCAGATCCTGACCTTGGTAACTCGCATTTACAACTTACAGCCTTGAACATATGAGGCTTGGAATTACAATCTCACTTCTCGGAAATGAGGAAGGGCTAGGAGCTGTTGTCTTTCCTAATATATCCTACAAGAGTATGTGCTCTAATGCATCAGCCTGGGTTTTAGGTCCTACACATGGAACTAGACTTCTGAGAGAGCCTGTTGGTGGTAGCCCAGTTGAATGTGCACTTGAGCATTCAATCTGTGAGTCTGGGCGGGTTTTGATTAGAGCAAGGCCCAGAATGGGCCAGCAATCTCAACATCAAGCAGCATTTTTGGTCGTTTGACAACATTAACATCAATGGATTTTATTGTGTCTTCAGTGCTGGGTGACAGCCAAATGGATTTTGGACAATCTAAACAGTTTGTCACTTAGACCACTTGGTAGAACAGCCTTGTCCTCCCCGTCATTTCATCTTCCCCAACGAGCCTCGGAAGCTATCATCCTTTCTATGCCTCTACTATTCCTTTGTATACTTCCCTTTAAACCAGTCTACCACCGGAGATGCCATTTGGAAGCTTTGATCTCAATTAACATTTTACTAGGTAGACACTTAATGTGTTCCTCAGTCAAAAAAAAGGGAAGGATCCTCCCACAGATTTATTCTGATTGTTTTTCCTGTTCCATCACACCACTCAATTCCTGAAACCCCATCCTCACTTGTACAATTTATAGCAGTCAGAATATGAGGAACACCTGCATGTTTTGTGGAGAAGCAGCTAGCCTCCTCCTACTGCTAATTGACTTTGAGTGAATGGAGCAATGTATTCCTTTCCCAATTATTCAATCAAATTGAAAATTATTGCTAACATAGCACCTGGACAAGCTGCCATTTATCAAACAAACAAAACCCCACAGTGAATGAACTGTTCTCATCCTTCCTTCCATTTTCTGACACCGTTGTTACATATTAGGTGCAGTTAGCAGAATGTGTTACCTAGGATTTGTATTTGAAGATAAGAATTTCAGACGTAAACCTAACTGTATTTTCCCTGCAGGAGTGTATGGGGACATGGAACAGGATTGAAATTGTTCATTCTAAAGACGGCAGCCAGATGCAGTCTGTGTCTGACCTTAGAATTAGGTGGGTATTCAGATCAAAAGCATAGCTTCAGCACTGTCTCTGGCTGGCTCCCTTTCCACAGATAAACTGATTTTTCAAGGTGTTCTGGAAAACACTAATTTAAATTAATATTTTTAATTAGTTTTTAAATTAATTCAAGTTAAAGTGTGTTGTTACCATCATGTCATGAAAGACATCTAGAGAAAAGGCCTCCAAATGAGGGACATATCCATCAGTCAAGAGATTGATAGGGCTAGTACCAGTCTTCAGCACGCTTTCTGTCAGATTTGCAATTTAATGGGCTTTTACTTAAAAACACACAACCCTCCCAGCCACCCCACACCAATCCAAATACCGGATTATTTGGAAAGACCTAGACCGGGATGATGCCTGCATCTTTAATGTATTGTTTATATGTAGCATCTGAAAATATGTATTTCTTAGAGACACTTCTTATGTTACACTGTTATTTGAATGCGCATGCACAGTTTCCTGTGACAAAAGATGGTAAATAAGAGCCAGTAAAGGAATAAACACAAACTAGGAAACAGAAATAAAGAGAGACTCACCAAGCAACTCAGTGCAACAGTAAAGCAGCCAACAGCACTGAAGTCATTGCTTTATGCTAATTTCATCCCAAGCATTCAGGACTTTTGTTTCAATAGTTTCATGCAGACCTCCTGAGTAAACTGCAGCAATATTCTTCCATTAGCAAGACAAACAAGTCCATATTGTGGGAAAATCTATAACCTTCTAACTCCTCCCCAAAACGTCTATCGACAAGGATAAGGCTGTTGAACTCTGAAAGACCGCTGAAAGCTCCTTGCAAAAGGCTATGGGACTGCCCTTGATGAAAAAGAGAACAGATGTATTTACTCCTCCCAAGAACAAGCTCTCACAGATGAGATTTGAAGGCCAGCAAACTAACAGTCCTTGAACAACACACATTTCAGATTTAGGTGCAGTTTACATGCCAGTGGGGGCTAGGGCCTGAGTCAGGCAGCACAGCCGAGGTTCCGCACACAAGCCCTGTATCCACACGGAGGGTGTGAACTGTGAGGGCTATAAATGTAGGCTCTGCTCCACTAGATCCTATCCATGAGTCATGTCTGGCTTAAAGGGGGAAAGGGACTTTGGTTGTGCTGTGCAGTCACAACCCTTCTGGGGATGCAGAGACACTTTTACAGGCAAGTAGGGAATACATTCAACTCTTTACTTGTTCAAGTCGCACCTTGACAATCAACAGGGTCCTACATAGACTGATTTGGGTGAGCTGCTCTTCTTCCCCTAAAAAATTCCCCTTCTTAGCCATGAAATATGAATTGAAAAAAACATTTAAAAATCATGCTAATAAGGAAAATACCTTGGGGTCCATCTGCATTTACATTTCAGACAACCCTGACTCCACAACATCTAGATAACAAACCAGCTTGGTAGTATTCATTTGTTTCAGCAGTTATACAGAGCTGTTCAGGTGCCGGGATTTATCACAGAGGAAAAGGTTTAAGGCTCTCCTGAATTAAAAAAAAAAAACCCAAATCTCAGTTTCTAAAACAGTATCATGCTCCCAGGCTGTAACAATAACAGTTTTTACTGTTGGGTGAATCAGCCTTTCAGATCTATAATTTATTATAACAGCAGCATGAAAAGCCAAGCTGTGTATGAAACAGAGTTAAATTTAGATCTGAAACAAAGGGTGCCCCGCAGAACAGAGGGTCAGCTGAAATACACATTGGATTTCTATGGAGAGGTAGAGCAGTCCTTTGATCAAGAAAAAGCAGCAAGACTCAGAGGAGATGGGCTCCAATCCCAGCACACTTCCTATCAGGACATTGGAAAAATGATCTCCCTCCTTTCTATCTTTATTTCCTCACTGGTGTCACAGGTTGGCTTGAGAGGACAGTAAGATCCTGAAATGATGGACAGTATTTGAAGAGCAAAACTCTTTCAACAGCTGCAGATGAGCCCAACTCCAGATGCTTCTCACACAAACTCACACACACATTGCTTTGTTTCATAAGTGAGATTTTAAACTCACTTTCAAAAGATGATCTATGATCATCATAGACCAAGAACATTAAGTGTACTGAAGACAATGACACTTTTTTTTTTGAGTCAAAACATTCAGAGTCTGGTCCTGTCTCTGGACACAGTGAGCAGACCTCTGAGTGCTCATTTCAGCTGTTTGCTCACATATGTATCAATGTGAGCTGTTAGTTTAGTTAACATTTTATGCGCTTTATGTAATCAGAAATATTTTAGCTGATAGTTTCAAATTGCAAACAAAGATACAAATTTCAGGTATAATGTGATTTTTACAACTATTCATGACTATGTTTGGTTTACAATTTTCTTCTTAGGATTTAAATAAGAATTGCTTTACAAAGCATGGCCTGAGCAGAATCTCTCCTAAAGCTGTTTTTTTATTTGTGAAAAATAAAGAAATTATCCGTTTGCCATCTCAGAACCATGCTTGTGTAGTTTTGTGCATCAGCGCAGTGCCAGCTGAGAAAACTGGGCTTAACAATAAAATTTTAGGCAATTAAAATCACTTTTCAACAATTTCCTAGCAAAGAGGTAGGAGGAAAGGGAAGGGTATTCAAATTCAAAATCCCTGCCAGACCACAACATACAATTTGTTTGTCTGTTCTGAAAGACCTATTTATTAATTAGGACTGTTCCTGATTTGCAAGTGAAATCAGTGCTTGAGAAAGTCATAACCTTCACAGTTCAGTACCTCAGCCTTGAGGCACTCAGAATGCTCCAAAACAGAGGACACCAAGGATGCCCATCACAGTTCCTAAACACTTATATCAAGTATATTAATAGAGATGATGGACTGTGTAACATCACACTTTTCTTAGTTAGGGATGAATGGTTGCAATTTTGTTTTTAAAAATGTATTTTTACTTCTCTGCCAAAAGCAAGGAAAATAAAGGAAGCTTTTAAAAGAACACAAATTGGTGATGGGATTGGGTATATTTCATATTATTTATTTTTTTCAGAACAAACCACACACATCTCCATCCTGGGACAAAAGCAGATTCACGCAGTGTTTGGGCAATATCCTCTCCCAGAAGTCACTGCAAACATAGATAATGCTCAGTTCCAGGGATGTGGTAATATCCTTACAGTAGTCTTCAACAAACCACTGAAGAAAGTCTTTGTCAAGTCCTTTAGGGCCTTTACATAATGTAAAGTAACATAGTTTTTCAACTTTAGATTAGAATGTACTGACACATTCATAACATTCTCAAACCTCAGAAAAAAAAATGCATCATGAGAAAACACTTACCACAAACATGCCTTTCTATTCCAAGGGTACCATCTTTGTGACATACAGGTAACAGCGGTAGGTCTGACTATTTGTTATGTAGTGGTTATGTAGTGAGTGCTATATAAGAGGAAAAAGTAAAATTTTCTACATCAGCATTGACTCTTGACTTGTGACATGTCCTGTGTAATTTTAGCCAGACAATAGAAATTCTAGCTGAACAAACTTTTGTAGAAGAAGGACAACATTCTCCAAATTATGAAAATATGACATTTCTTATTCCTAACAGTGCTTTATAAGGATAGGCATAGAGAAAGGTAAGGGTGCTGCCAGAAGGCAGTGAAAGGGTTAGTTGTTTTGAACATGGTGTGTGTTATGTGGTCAGATGCCACCTATTCATCCCCAGCATGAATTACCTCACCAGGCCTGTGATCTAAACACGTGTAGTTGCTAAGCAATACCCAGTCACAAGGTCTCCTGTAATCCATACCATTTGCTATTTTACTAGAGATGTGCCCTGGTCAGTTTGCTAAAATGACACCCATGTTCCCACATTGGGTAATAAAACTCATATTTACCATTAGGGCTGGTGGGTCTCATAAAATAAATAGTTAGAATGCTTCCTCTATAAAAAAAGAAACAAATAAATCAATAAATAGATAAATTTATCTATTCTGTCTACAACAGCTCTTAATATCTTTTCTTCTCCCTGCCATAACTCCACCCAGCACTGATTGCATGCACCTAGGGTCTCTGTTATACATGACAGCTTTTCATGCTGTAAAGAACATTATTTTTGAAAGAGGAGGGAAGGAGAAAAACTGATCTTCCTTCTTGCAAAAAAAGGTTTGAAAAGTTAATCAGTTTACTAGGGCAGACCATGCAGAGAGGCTCCTTGCATTTGGATAAATTCTTGGATTTATTCCTGGCTTTAAGCAATCACTCCTGATTGACATTACCCAGCAGTCAGAAGTCTGTCTTCTGGAGCAAAATGAAATGGTCATCCTAAACAGAAATGCTTCAAGCCTGGGGAAAGAACAGAAAATTATGGTTTCCTAAGATACTCAAGGACACCCAGATCACTTCTGCAAGCTTGCAGGCTGACAGGACACTTGAACTCTACTCTCCTGTTTGGGTGACATCATAGGACTATGCTAAAGCAAAACAAGCTCATCTTTCAAAGACATGTGGTCCATTCAGTGCAAATGTTAAAAATCATTAATAGAAACTGGCTAAGATTCCTTGCCCCATCTTAAGGATCCTTAACTGTCGTTGCAACAGCAAAATTCAAGTAGGAACTCTGGATATCTGTGCCCTAAGCAGTACTCAGGAGCCAAGGGTGTCTTTTAACACATGATTTGAAGGTCAAAAAACACCCCGACAATAAAGAGACACATGTTATTAGGATAACCACTGGAAGCTGAAAACATTTCTCTCTTAGGGCCTGGTTCTGTGACTCTCACTGAATCACATGATCAGTCACAATCCCTACTCACAGAACAGTCACCCAAGTGAGATTAACGCCTGTGCAGAAACCTGAGCTGGCTGAATGTCACTTGAAAAATTGTGACAGACTGTGAAAGCTAACACCTAAGATAATCTTACTGTCATTTCTACAGGTAGTTTGTCAAGTCCTGCCCTTAAACATCTAGCCTATGTGCAGTTCAAGTCAATGCAAACTGCAGGTGTTCTCTCTCTTCCTAACATACTTTCCAAAGAATTAGGCCCAGCCTACATAATATTATAAGAGAGAAAGAACTTGTTTCATACTTTACAGATTTCCTTTTCCTCCTAAAATGAACAAACTACTGTTAGAATAACAGTTTTAAATAGTAATTCCCAGCCTCAGAGTGCACATCAACAACGTTTGTTTTAATTTCTTTAGGACATAGAGTGACAGGAGCTATGAATTTGATAAACACCTTCAGAACATGTTACGCAGTCACTCCTCTTAATCTAAAATGTGGAAACCAAGCATGAGTCAACATAAAATATATGTGATATAGCATAGAGCATGACAATGGGTCTAGCACATATGGTATTGTGAGAAATTATTTTCTGTGACAGCCAAGTAAGACAATGAACAGAAGATAAATGAATTTCCTGCACTTCATCTATACAGCTGCCTGTCCTGCAAAGACTTACATAGAACAAACTGACAAGATCACCTGGAATTACCTAATCTGATTGGCATTATATGTGACAGATAAAACATCTGTGTGGAGAAAATAAAATGTACTTATCCATGACTGAGTTACTGACCAAAACCAGACCAAACAGTGGGAAACATCCCTCAAAACAATTTTAACAAGTCTTGCAAAGAGGTCTCAAACAATTTATGGTAATGCAGAGACATAGAACTCAGCACACTTTCAGTTCTAATGACAAGCATGCCACAGTTCATTTAAATGTTCCAGTTGTGTGATGTGTAGAAAAAGGACTGGTGTGTAATTTTCAAACTAAAATCATCTGGAAGAGAAAGAGGTGAAACAGGAATAATTCAAAGTAGTATGTGCCAAGAAAAAAAATCTATTGTTGATGTATCAGAAAGAAAGGTACTTTCATCATCATTGTCATGTTCTCTTTTCCCGAGAACAAAATTTCTATCAATGCATTTTAAAATGCTGCTTTAAATCTGGAAACAAATTGCCCTTTAGAAAACCAAACATTACTGATTTTAATATGTGGTGGTTGCAAACAGCATAAACTTAGCAAGTATACACATAGCAGAAAATCTGAATTTTGAGAGGAGATACTCAATGAGATTCCACTGACATTTATTCTCGTTAGTAAAACTTCCCAGACTAACCCAAAACTCATGGGTTTTCCCAAACTATACAAATTATCTCCTTCTCTTCAAGAATTTGTTGCCTATATCTTAAAACGGTATATGAGGTTGCTTCAATTTTGGTGACAGAGGAGCAGAAATTTTTAAGTTATGCATACAAACAGGAGATTTAGAGGGAGAGGACAGAGCAGTGCAAGGGGAATGGGCTGGGTGGAAAGCAGTGAGAGTCTAGATAGAGGACTGCTGTGGTAATAAGTGTGACATGGTAGTTGATGGGAAGGTGCTGCAATTAGGGTGTGGGTGTGACAGCATCAGGGTGATGAGAGGAAAATTACTGTACCAGAGATGCTGGAAATGAACTGGAAGGGAGAAGCCAGTCAGTCACAGCAATGCTCGTTATACAGGTGTCATAGGCACAAGGACTTTGTTTTTCTAGCTGGATCAGGAGGCACAGCATCCAGGCAGCTTAAAAATGCAACTTCCACAGGAGGCTGCACAGGAAGGCAGGGGCCTACATGATCACAAGTTGCCCAAATCCATCTTAACTCCAAGGCCAGGAATCTGCTGAGGTAACCACAAACCACCGTTCTGCCCACTGTGGAATCATTATCAGCTTGGATATAGCATGATTGCAGTGACACTCAGACATGTCCTCCAGTTGCCTCAAAAATCAGATATGAGTAATTTAATCAGAATATGCTATCATGAAAGAAGGCCACTCCCTTCTTGTTAAAAATATCAACATTAATAATGCCCTCTTCTTACCTTAGGCCACATTCTGAAGCTTTTCCTCTTGTTGAGCTAGTGCCTTCAGCAGGACTATTAGGTACAACTCAGCTGTCAAGCATATGTCCTTTAATGAGGACCTTCTTCAGGTAGCAGGCCTCCTTTCATCCATAAGCATGGTACAGCCCCACAGAAATACAGACCTAACACTTCTAACTGTGGATCAACAACTTCTCATGAGATACAGCTGTGCCAGGGGTTCCTCACTGCAGTAGGCCACAGGGACTTTTTCAAACGCTCATCACCTTACAGCCTAATAAGAGATTTCCAACAGGCAACTCTACCTGACAGAACTCCATGCGGTTTTTTGGACTACTCACAGTCATTCCCAGAAACAACCCCAGCTAGTCCTGGCAAGATATAGCTAAATCAACTTTTAAGAGAGTAAACCAAAAAATGGCTATGCAAAAAAACCTCCCTGGGATACAGCACTGCTGCTTCAACACAAGTTTTATATTCCACCTATAATAAATGGAAGACACCAGTCTCTGGAGAGGGCAATTTACAAGAGGTGTGCCATAAAGATGCTTTGATTTTCTCCTCTGGAAAAATTTCAGTCTCTCTACTGTCTACAAGGAACCTGGATAGGCCAGGCAGCAAAAGCACAACAGCAAACTCTTTCCACAAGAGAGAGTTATCAGAAAAATCATCATGAGGATTTTTCCAGGCATGGTAGTCTCACAAGGCAGACAAAAATCTGAATAATAATTATGCTTAACTTTCTCCAATCATTTCCCTGAAAGTTTTTAACAGCAAAAGAAAGTAGACAAATGAATTTTTACATTGAACTACTTCTGTAAATAACATGCAGAGAGAGGAGAGAACCTGGATTAAATTATTAGGAACAATGAAAATTCTTTGGGGGTAAATCTGAAAGGAAAATGTATGCTGTGTTCCACTTGGGAGGATCTGTTTCATGTCACGTATGGCATGAGTTTGCCATGGCACTGCTTTACTCTTGTAACAAAATACTTTGTGAATATCCTGGTCTCCAAAGGCAGACATGAGGAGGAACTAGGAATCCTTCAGTTCAGAGCTTAACCATCTGATCAAACCCATACACTTCTCTTCAGCAGGAGAGAAGCATTGCTGCTGTGTTGTCTCAGACCCTGTACATCCACTCTAATCTTCTTCCTGTTTCATCTTTCCCTGTATTTTCAGTCTGGACAGGTCATTCTGTTGTACTTGAAGATTCACACACTCTCATGGAACTGTTTTATTTCAGCCCTCGCTCAGCAAGCCATGCAACAAAAGCCAGAGAAGAAGAGCGAGCTCTGCGTACTGTCAGTGCTACATACTTCTGACTATTATTTCCGCTCAATGGCTTTGGTTTTATCCAAGGATTATTCAGTTTGGGAATAACAGGAGATTTACATGCTTGCACACAGGTCAAATTACAGTCAGAAAGCACATGTGTTCCAATTTCTTCACCTGCAGATTATTCCTGGTGACTATTCTTTTAAAGCTTCCCTAACTGGCAACAGCAGAAATTACTGTTTGAATCCTGTTTGCAGATGAATGCTGATGTCCTCCTGGTGTTCCAGCAGGATATTGCATTGATATTGAATGATAAATTGTTTCAAATAATATCAGATTAGCTCTTCTAAAGAGTAATTCTTCAATTGGCTGAATAGATCACTAAAATTCAAACTTACTGGAAATTTTTTGCAACTAACTATTTCTTAAACCAAGAGAGTTACCATGTTATTTTGAGTTTTATACCACCTCAAGCAAATTAACATCAACTATAATGCCTTCTCTCTGAACACAGGAACAAGTACCAATGTTTTAGCATTATTTGTGGTATTTCTAAAGGTTTCAGTAGTCATTTGGAGATATTACATAGGAAATAAATAGAGAGCTATGCTGATTTTTCCTCACTTAAAAAATTTTTTTAAAAAGTAAATAAAACCAATGTGAATTTCACCACCTGTCCTGTAACAAACAGGGGGGAAAATGACAGTTTCACAGCTTCTGAGGAGCTACTGTGACTGAAAACAACAGTGAATTCTGGATGTAAATAATGAGAAGACAATGTAGGAAAAAAACATTACCTTACTGATCGAGTTATTCATTTTTAATGATAACGTATTCACAGGCAGGATAAGAAAGAATACTGACACCCAATTTAATTTTCAAGTTTGTCTAAGTTTTCTAGAATCACATAGTAGTATCCAGACATGATAGTAGGCAAAGGATTCCCCTTCACTTTTTGGGTTCTTGTGATTAAGTATCTCCTCAAAAGTATTTACAGTCATACGTTCAAAACTAGTCCCCAAAACAAGACTCTCCACCTGGGGTTACACAGGGTCTAAAATTAAATTAGTAAGTGGTCTTTTCCACCTCCTTAACATGTAGCAATAGATGTCTGGGTAGGTGAGAGAAAATTATAATCTCAAAGTGGGGCTCCTAAATTCACTTACCAGAAGCATTGGGATATCAGGCACTCCCTCTCCATCAGCTGCATACCAGCAGGGTACAGCCCCTCAGCTCATTCAGGACATTGCCACTCTGTTCTTCCTGAGCAAAGAATTTTGGCCACAGCACAGAGGTAGGCCTAACCTCTGGAAGTGGTTAGGTAGGCCACTTCCCTCAGCTCTTAACCCCATATGAGGCTTTCTAGGGATGGACGATGCGCACCAAGAAACATCTTTGGAACAGGAGCTTTAAGACAGAGGCCTATTCAGTGATGGTAATAGATCAGATGGCTTTTTTGTTTGCTTGATTTTAACAAAGAAGAGCTCCATCATAAATCTTCACTTCAAATTTGATTGCTTTATAATATATCATACTGTGATGTAACTGGCATCTGCACTTGGCTCTTATTAGGTGATACCATATGGTACAATTAGAAACAGAGACGCAGAGTGACATTCAATAAGTTAAACTTCATTCAACTATGATTAAACCATCCTCATTCCCCTGTATGTATTCAAGGTCCTAATTTAACTTCTAAAGAAATTCCCATTCAATTCTGCATATATAATTTGCATTTTTGAAATTCTAGATCACTCAGAGAAGCTCTAAGAGACATTCAGCTAAGTTGTTTATTTGCTTTCTTACTACGATGGTTTCACAGTCTATGGCAGGGCCATCCAGATGGGGAAGGTGAGCACAGTTTCCAAAACCTCCCATTTGCAAAGCAAGCACAGGCTCTTTGACACACTGCCTGCCTCCCTCTGGGAGATCTACACAATAGTATTCAGCTTTGTCTTGTGGTACCCATGTTCTAGCTATAGCAGAAAATAAATCTGCAGGTTATCAATAAAGGATTTTTAATTGGCAAGGCTGTTTTATTTATTCATGGGAAGATAAGAGAGTCTTAGAATACCTTCTTTCCCAGAAGGTTAGGGGGTTGCACACAACTCACAAATCTTTCTTGATAACCCTCTAGTTGAACCAGAAATTATATTATGCTTTTGTTCTTTCATGCCTAAAACTGACCAAGCGGGCAATGATTTATTAAGCTAGAGTCTTGAGTCTCCTGCCACACAACCCACTTAGTCACAGTAATGGCTATGAAACAGATCATGCATTCTAAGATAGGCCATAATTTGTGTTCAAGAAACTTGTCTGTTTTAATCACCAAATTTAATTTGCAAAGCCCTATAAAGGTTATGAAGTAAAAAGGAACAAAGCAGCTAAACTTTAGGTTGTAATGTTATGTGTTACATATTCAGAGTAGAAGAAAAAATGAATTTGGCACAGACCCAAAAGATAAAGATTGAATGGCTTCGAATAATTAAATGTAGGATTCTTCCAATCTACACTTTTGCATCCTGAGTCTCTGTTTACAAATAATCAGAGATAAAGCAATCATGTATGTTTCACTTCCTCAGTGAAACACTTAAATTAGAGTCCACTCACAAAAAAAAGTGGAGAGGCTTCTTTTCAGGGACTGAGTTGGGGTTTCACACGAAGTACCATGCATTTTTAGATGCTGATTAAGAACATATTACTTTTGAATTTTAGTATCACTGATTTCAAGTTATATTCAATGCTAGATGCATTACAAAGTAATCAAAGCTGGTGTTCAAAAACTGGAGCTTTCAGGGAATGCACAAGAAAAGAAAGAAAAACCTTCACAATTTTCAAATAAATGTAGTTTTTCCAGCTACTTGAAATTACTTGAAATACATCAAATTCAATAGAACTCACTTTAATGATCTATCGAGAAGACTGAGGCAACTGTAATGTTACTTTTCATGGGTTAACAACCCAATTTTTTGCTTTGAAACAATGGATAATAGAAGATATTATCTATTATGACCATTGCAGCAGATTCTACCAGCTACTTATTATAAAGATGAAAAAGGAGACAGAAAGAGGCACTTTTGGAAGTTTCTCCAACATAAAGTATACATTGACCTTAAATATCACAAAAGATTTATGGTTTTCTTTTCCTGTGTGAATGTGCAGTTAGGAGGAGGCAATGCTCACAAGGAGGAAACAAACGGAAAGGCAGAGAGAGAGTGAAAGAACTGGATCGAAGTGGAAGATGCAAGGCACATGCACAGCTGAGATGCACAGGGGGAGGAGAAAGCACAATGACTTCATGGCTTGCAAAGGTTGGCACCTGACAGAAACAGGCTCAGAGGCAGAGTGCCAGCCAGAAGGTAACATCCTTGTGATAAGGGGATGCTTTCCAGGCTGACTTGGATCATTTTGAGTGTGAAGGGCCCACTTACATCCTGCCACTGGAATTGATTAAGTATCATCAAATAATTTCAATAGCCAGCATCAAGACTTTCCACATTTAATTTTATATATCATCTGCTTGTTCAGGAGAATAAGAGAATTAGGTTTAAGTCACACATGTATCAGGCCAGGTGGGAATTTCCTTAATTTGCAACTTTGCAGTAACAATATGCACTTCAGAAAAGGGAGATATGGTAAATTTCTCCCCATGCCCACAAGCTCCTTTCATGATAACCCCAAGCAAACTGCTTCAATTACCTCTATTTCAGCTTATTCTGTAAAGCAATTACAGTAATATTTGCTCAGTCTGAAGGAATTGGGAAATTATGCTGCAGTTCACAACACGAATTTTCATCCCTGGACTGCAGATGTCATTGGTTGAAATTATTATTATGCAGCAGTTTATTCAGACATAGAAAGTTTCTGTAAGAAAACAGAGACTGGTGAACCATTTTAGTCACCTTTGAAATATTTGTGAGGGATAGATGCAGATCTATCCTAAAGATCTAGTCTAGCATCTATTCTAGATGCAGAGAGGTCTGGAGAGAGATGAAGAAAAGGAGGAGTTAGGAGATGAGGCAGCTGTAACCACAGCAGTGCATCCATCACTGACAGTATTTGTGGGTGACAAAGCCTCACAGGATGATACACACCAAGATACAGGCTTGAACACAGACACATACACCTGCACCATCTTAACAGCCACACATTTAAAATACTGACATTCCTTTGCTATTTCTCCTCCACTACTCATTCAGTGCCCTGAACCAATATATGATTCCAATATATTTGATAGTAGCTACTTTTCAGAAATCGCCCTGCATTTCTTCCCAACATATTGTTTCAAAGCAGCACTTTAAAATGCAGAGATTGCAGGATAAGATTTAATGTTTTTGACAAGATTTACTCTGAATTTTAGACCTGGTAACCTTTTTTAGTGATTGATGAGAGATCACTATTGAAACCTTTAAGTGGGTCAGCAGCGTGTGCAGCACAGATGAAGTGCTGGAAGTACAGAAAAAAATAGACCAGAAAAATGGTCTTGAGGCTTCCTATTAAATACACAGCCTTGCCACCTCGAGCAAAAAGGCACAAAGCAACCACCTAAGGCTTTTCATAAAGGATTTCTATCACAAAAATTACAACTATGAAAAGATGGTGCTATTAAAACATACAAACAAAGAAGTAAGTTATCATTTTTGATGAAATTAATGAATTAAATCTCTGGGGTGTCTACTATCTAAAGAAGCCTGCCCTAGAATAGAATAGCACAGATATTACTAAACATCTTCAGCTGGCCAATCTGTGAGGAAAATTCCTGTAATAAAATATCACCAGTGTGGAAAAGTCTCAATAAAGATAATGTTGTATTATCCTAGGGCTTTTGTTGACTAAAGTCTGACCCACACATGCAATGAGCAGGTTTTTTCAGTGGGTGTTTTTGTCAGGAACTGCAAGACAGGGTGCTGTATTTGTACAGATGAGGTTTTTTCAGCACCCATGGGCTTGCAATTACAACACCAACAAGACTGTGTAAAAAGGGGTGCTCTTCACCCGAACAGCAAAGTCTATAGGCAAAGAAAGTAAGAGCACTTTGACAAGCCATTAGTTTTTACTTTTCACTTAGTTTCCATTTATGTTTCTTACAGAAACCTTATCAAATGTAGGGGAAAAATTCCCATGAACAGACAACATGGATGTCAGTGAATAAACAGCTCTTCAGTATGTTTAGACAATTTTTTTAAAATAGTAAAATATTGCAGAAATTATAATCTATTTTGAGTTAAACATCTAGGCTATTTTTTTTTACAAGGAATTATTCTGCCATTTTTATGAAGGTCACTTTCAGTTGGTCAGAACAATTTTTGATGCTGAAAATGGCAAAATTTGTGCTATACAAGTTTTTCTCCCTGACAACCTCTTGCATGGCAGGTCAACCAGAGACAAATTGTTCCTTTCAAGCTCTACCCATACTTGACTGCTGAATGCTGGTCTCATAGCATCCTGTGGAGGGAAAACGCTCATTTCCCTAAACAGATAAGGCACCCACACAAGTAAGTGTGGGGCCAACTTACCACTGAAATAGTTCCATGGAAGCTGATCCTATTTAAAGTGACTATTGATGTGAAAAAATGGACATGCTTTTTGACTGGTTTTTAGGAGCCACTCTTGAGATTTTACAGAAGTGCAGTTGCAAATCACAATGCCCTTAAAATCTCTTCATTGTTGTGTTAAGCCAGTACTAGAGGACAGTTTAAAAGAAAGATGAAAGTCCTGACAGACTGGTTAGAGAAGTGCAAGAGCACATGTGACAGGAAATGATGTATGAATATTGACTGGGGTGATGGGCATGCTCAAGGAGGGACAGCAAATTCAAAGGTGCTCAAGAAGTCCTAAGCAGCAGCAAACACTGGAGCCCAGAGTCTCCAGCTATTGTTTGCTAAGTATCTGTCAAAGCTGGGAAGACTAAATTTATTCGCACCCTTGCTTTTGTTTTGGTAACACAGGTTTAGAAAGGGACAGAATGCATAAGAAAAGAGAACCATACAAACAAAACCAGTAAGATATTGTGACTGAGATAGATTTTCTAGGTCTGCCTTGATGTTTTGCCCTGGTATAATGCTCCCAGACTGCGAAGGCAAAAACAAATTTTCAAATTTCCAGCCACATAGAATTTGTGCTTTGAATGATCAAAAAAAAAAAAACAAACAAACAACCCCAACACAAACAACCAACCCCAACACAAACAACCAAAAAAAAACAACAAACCAACCAACAAATCACCAAAATCAAACCTGAAAACAATCACAGGGAATCCAAACCCACTGCCACTGCTGATTATGAACCATAGAGCTCCCTGAGTACAGCTGGCTTGCCTGTGGGACAAATGCAGTACAGCACTCCCCAGCTAGCACTGGAAATGGGACAAAGCATCATCTCTGTACTCAGCTGTTCACCTATAACCTAAGGAGTTGGGACATGTCTTAGAGTTATTTGCATGTATAAATCGCCCTAAAAATATTTATGGCAGGAAAGTTTATAGTGAACCTTGGACAAGGTCACATGTACTGGTGGACCCTAGGGTATTTTCTTTGCAACCAACACAGAAGTTGTCTTTTTAATCCCCACAGTGGCCAGGCAGACTTTCACATACCTGGCTTCCTACTCTGCTGTGCATAATGGGATAGGTCCTCTGCTTTGTGAACCTCCTTTGACTTAACCTTGGCAGAGGTTAAATATCTGGGAAGCCTAAAATCTTCCACCCAAGGGCTTAAAAGATACATAGTGTAAGTTTACTTATGGCTCTTCATGGTTTGCAGCCTAAGCATGCAATTTTTTACCTTCCTTTATCTCCACTAAACCCTGGCCAGACCCTGCCTCAGGCTTCAATGCCACAGGAACTGCACAACTGTAATATAAGTAGGTCTTAACTGCTGTACACTTGGTGCATTTGGGCACACTTCGGAGACAGTGCGAGTAGCACAATTCCCTCTCAAGTTCACCTATCCGAGCACTCAAAGCACATGATGAACCTAGCTACGATTATCCCAGGATGACTCCTGCTGTCTTCTCTCAAAACAGATGCTGGAATTAATTCTGAAACTTTTCAAATTCGAAGTTCTTTGGTATTAGCAACCTTCAAAAGGTCTCAACAATAACTCTTACTCTAAATCAAGCTTTGATGTGCCATAGACAATGTGCAACATTTGAATTAAACATCGCCCAGTAATACTGTGCTTTTGTTCAGGTGAATCATTACGTGTAGATTCATCCCTGCTTCAGTGCAGACTCAGTCATGTACAGACAGCTAATCCTGAATAGGTCTCTGCAAGCATAATTATCTAGTCTGATTAGGATACGGATTTTATACTACCACTTTTGAAGCTCTGAAAAAGCCAAGTAAGGATTTTGAAGATAAAGGTAATTGAGTAAGAGAAGAATGATCACCACACCTTTCAACACACTCTATATAAAAGAGACATCATCCTAATGCACAAAAATAGTTTAATTATATAGTTATTAGACATCACTAAATTTTCAGCCAAATACTTTTCATTTAAGTGTGACAATGCAAGAAGCTTTTATTGTGAAGGGAATACCTTACAAAAATCTGTGAAAAGATCTGGAGGCTCCAGAACATACCCAGAACTACAAATAAACATATATATAATGCTACTGCACTGTTTGCCACTACCAGTGCTATTTGGTACCCTGCTAACAGCTGCATGTCTTTCAGGCCTCTTATCCTAATAACATAATGTGATTCCTAAAATTTACCCAGTGATGTAAGTGATGTTGAAGGATCTGACTAAACCTTACAAGAATGAAGTGTAATTTGGAGTGAGATGAAGTAGTATTGGAGAGAGATTGTACTGCAAAGACCAAAGTGGGATTTCTATGGGATAAAACACATCAAGAACGTAAGAGGGACAGTTCTGCAGAATGACTTTATAATCCTCAATTTATATCACGTGCCATGAGGCTTAAGTTTATCAGCGAGTGCAAAGACTTCAGGATGCTTTAAAACTATAGATTACTAAGGGGTAAATGGAGCACAGCTAGCATGTCTCTGGTAGGAATTCCTAGAGATGTTCAAGATGATCCACTTTGCAAAAGGCAGATTTTCAAACAGGTATAAATGAAGCCTGCATTGCTAGGGGTACACTAACTCCAGGAATTACAAATCAGCAACATAAGGAAAAAGATCAATTTATGATATTTTTAAGTGCAACAATACTAGAATATAAAAATTATAATAACAGAAAATATAGAAGTGTAAATGTATAAACATATAACTTATAACAACAAAAATATATTAACACCAATATAAAACAATAGAGCAATAATAGAACATACACTCATTAGTTTCTTCTAGCATTTCTACTGGAGAAGTCATATCCAAGCTCACAGAAAAGAATACATACAAACGGAAAAATACTATCTAATCATAGTAAAGTAAATGTCAGATTTCTGTTGCCCAGTACAATTATTTCCATAATAATTGTTTTAAAATTTTATTTGGACCCAATACAGTTCAATGGTTGGGTGTGGGAGGCAATCCCAAAGAAGAAATCCTATAAAATTCAATCCAAAATAGTCATTATTCAGGAAAAGCAGGTACCAAAATCCTCTCAATTTGACTTTAGCCTAAAAGGTATTTAGTTTTATAATATTTTTAAGTGCAGTTCTACTGTTCAAACTCTGTGCTGGGAATGGAGCAACACACATAGAAAGAAACTGCTGCTTCTATTTTTGGGGTCTGTTTAGGTTTTTTTTTAATGCCGAATCAATGTAAAATAGAAATAAGACTGTGAAATAAAAGGGGAGCTTGTAAGTGAGACATTTACTACCTGAAATCTCCATTCCTTTCACATTTTCCAACACCAGAGGGGAATGCAAGGCCTGAAGCAGTGAGATGCTGAGTGGCCTTAGCTTCTGCAAATACTAGAAGGAGTGAAGGACACTCACTCTTCAGTAGGTGGAGTTTAAAACCCAATGGGATCTAACCCCCACGATGTATGTAGTATTCCTGAGCTGTGGCTGCACATGTGTCCTGAACAGAGTGTTCTCATCTCATCAGTAACAAATGTCAGATGCGAGGCTGGATTTCACAGCTTCAAAATAAAGCATGCTATGTTGCCCTCCAGAATGTTAGCCACATCTTTGGTTTTTATTCACATGACTGCACAAGTCACAGTCAAATTTGGCTTCTACTTGTATGAGTCCATGAAGAATTTTTCATTAGAGGGCCTGCACACATGCTGGATCTCTACATGAAGTCCATACTAACTGTTTCTGACATGGAATCACTGCAAGTTATAGAAAGTCAAGGAGCTGACTCTGGTTCCAATTATAAACATCCAAACCCCACAGTCTCTAGAGCATCATTTCACCCTAAGGTTTATTTATGAGAGCACATTTTGATTGTGTAAGATCTTTAATTTTGTATAGTAAGCTGAGCAGATGATAAAAATATAAAGCATGACAAACATTCTGAGTGTATGCCTCCACACTCCAGCAAAACAAAGACCAACAACAGTATTGAACAGGGACAGGTGGGGAAGAAATTTTGCTAGCTGAAGGAGGTATGCCACCTCAAATAAAGCAAGTGCAATAACCACCTAAAGTGATTTCAGAATCTAGTTACTTATAGAGAACCTTTCCAGACGCTGACAGTATATTTCCAAAGTGAAGAAGAATCTTTGCAAGGGTATTTGGAAGAATGTTCAAATTACACAATGCTTGGAGTTTGTATCTACAGACCTAATTTAGTATAGAATTATAGTAATTTGGCATAAAATAACACAGACCTCTATAATTTTTTTTATTTTTTTTTTACTATTTACCTTTCCAGAAGCACTGGAGGAATGAAATTAATTGGTTCCAGTTTTCTGATATTTATAATATACTTGAAAGCACTGAAGTGTGTTTCCCTTTCAAAACAAGTGATGCACACCACTCCTGAGGAATGCAAGTATGCTGTCACACGGCTGTGCTAACACAGTGATACATCAGAAATGAAAATTAGAGTCCAGAACAACCAGAGGCAGAATATCATTGCAGGGAATTCTTTCATCCGCTACAGTTCTGGCACTTAAAAGAAATTATTTTGATACCAATGGCTTTGGCAATGCCATCTCAATGACAAAAGTCAAATTATCTTATCTAATATTTGACTGGGTAATCGATAATCCTAGCCAGAAAAGGTCTGAATTACTACCCCCACTTTGTTTTTGCTTTTATCTTTTCTTCTAAAATTGAAATCCAGGAGCTCTTCAGAGAAGAGGATTTCATTCTGACAGATAAAAGGAATGTGATGTTTCCCCGTCAGGACTGGTGGATTAAAGACAGGGTAACATTAGGAAGCAACTCTGCACATAGAGCAACCCACCACGACAGAAATCTGCATCCTTACGTTGTTGTTAAGGAAAATTATAGTGACACATCACTATGAAAAATCAAATATTGATGCAAAATGCATCTCTTTTCTTCAAAATAAAAGTCATCTAAAAATCAGAGAAGGGAGATGCTTTATTCTGATATCTCAAGGTCCATGCACCATACTCACATACCAGTACACATAAGGCATAGCTCAAGTGCCTTTAACCCAGATCAGTTGTGTATCAAATTTCACTATACAAATACATATATTTTGGAAAAAAATAAAAAAGAAAAAAGAAAGAAAAAACGAGTTGGTTGTAGCATACTTAACAGGTAAAGCAGTCCCTTGCAAGTCAGCATGAGGCAAAATACACCATCTTCCATCACAAGCATGTTGCGTTTTTGTGTAATGACTTACAAGGCATTTCAAAGGTTGACATATTTTATATTCCAGATTAGGACCTGCTAAAACTTGCTATGCAAAATGGAGCCCTAATCTCAGGATTACCAATGTGTTTCTTAATACACCATTGCCCTGACTTCACTGACATAGCAGGCAGCCAGAAAGCAAGGACAAGGGTGGGCTTACATTTGTGATCTTACTCTGTTCTTTTACTGGGGGGCACTTAATCTTGCAGAGAAGAAAATACTGTAATTATTGATGAGTGAAGGGACAGGGTAGCAACTGTGCTTTCTGAAAACCTCAGATTCTTTTAATATACTACACCTGGGGCTTCTTCCCTCTTCTTTTTCCTGCAGTACTTTCTGAACAATCACTTCAAAGGCTGTTGTTTAGTTTATATCATAAACATCATTTTCTCCTGCCCTCAGGATGCTATCAATCCAAGGAAAGATACACCAGTGTGCTGTTGTCAGGGACACAGATGTTTGGAATCTGCACATTGATTCCACTGAATAGTTTTAATGTGAGATAAACTAACCTACCCCAGATTGAACTATATGTAAATGAGAAAACAAAGAGCAATCCTTTCTGTTCAGGTACAAGTAGCACCTGATATTCAAAGTAATAATCTTAAATCTCAAGAACCATTTGCCTTCAGTGGATCCATCTGGAATGGGAGCACTCATAAAAAGTATTGATTCAATGCCAGAACTGCAGAAATCTTACGGAGATGCTGCCTATGAAAAGCTAAACAAGGGTTTAAGAGGATTTCAGAGCTGGTAACTGCTGTTTGGTCTAAGAAATTTGTTCTGGCAGTGACAATAAGACACTTAAAAAGAAAAGGAGCAGAGTTGGGCTTAAGTACAAGCTGAAGTCTACAGCATCACACAACATGCATCTTCTTATACCAGCTGCCTTTCCTATAGGGGGGCAGCTTTAAACCCCCCCCCCCCCCCCTACACAACCAGGATATTTGTTCTTCTTATGGCATTATTAACCTAACTAAGCAGTTATTTCTCCTGTCTTTGAAAACCCTGGAATACAAATGAAATCCATACCCCCCTTCAGCCATTGCATGTGAACATAATTAAACTTCGAAAAAGGAATTATTGAGAGAGACACTGGTAGGAGACCTAAATCCTGCCAATATAAAATGTATCTTCAGCACCTGGAAGAATTTAATAGAAAGGTGAAGTCAATGTTACAAGGACACACAAGCATGACCACTATCCCTTTTCTTCTGAGGGTACTAGGGAGTGTGGAAGATGGATTTCCCTGGTAAAGCAAATGCTGTAGATGCATTAAGTATCGAAAGGATAAAAAGTCACACAGGGAGAGAGTGTATGGAAGTACACACCAAGAAACAACATCAGATTACATTTGTAGGGCATGGGAGATGCTAATAGAAGGGACTCTGGAAGGGAAACAGAAATAACTTTGATAGCTAATCCTTAATTTTACCCAGTGACTAAATGAGAGGAAGAGAAATGATAGAGAAGGAAAAACAATAGGACAAAAAGGAATGGCTCAAGACCCTTAGACAGAGAGACTATTAACTTAGCAGGAAGCTAAATACCATCCGTGCTGGAGACACAGCCTCACATCTGTTATTCCTACTTCCAATTATTGTACAAAGCATCTCTTTACATTAGTGCTCCCACAAAAACACCAACTGACTTGTCATAGATGTGGTCCATTCATCTGTTCCACATAAAGTTATATAGTGAACAAAACATCTTTGGCCAAGTGGCATCACAAAGAACAGTAGACCACAAACAACAGTGGAGCTGAATAGAAAACAGAAATATTTATATTGAAAACACAATCTGTGGATAAATAATTCACTCTATAAAGCATACAATTGTTGTGACTAGACACAGGCACAGACGTGAGACATACACTAAGAAGGGCTAGATCTTCTGTGAAAGTAATGTATTTTATACTACGAAGTTATTACTTTAGTATTGTTACTTTCATATTTAGAAACATAAAATCACAGCCAGCTAGAGGACTGCAGCACTCCAGCAGGACACGATTGGCCAGTTGTGGTCAGTGAACAAATGCACAGTGCCATAGCCACACCGAGAGAGCCACAGGCTGCACTGTAAGTTTACCTCTAGCCACGGGTGGTTTAAGTGCAAATTTCCTTTTCAGGAAAAACAAAAAGATTGATGGATTGCAGGGACTGCAATGCAGGCCCATCGCCCCAGAACCAGGATGGAAACTTTGATACTTTACACAATTTTAGACTGTGTACAATTTCCAAATATCACTACATTTGGATTGATCCCATTCTTGGGTTTTGAGTGTTCATTATGGTTGTTCTCTGTGTTAAATAATCCTGACATAGGTTTCCAGTACCTTGCAGGCACTTTTTGTATGGATAAGCTGCAAACTTGGGAGCCAGGCTGATCTGGCTACACAAACCCACATCTCACACCAAGTGTGCATCCTGCCTTCTTGCTTATCTACAAGGGCACCCCAAAAATAGTGCTTGAAACTCTCCACTTGAACAAAGCCCCAGTCCAGGCAGATATTTAGAAAGAGTAATAGCAAAAGACACATCGTCTTTAAAATTTCTTCTTAAGAAAGGCGTGATGCAGCAGGAATGGTCTGAAACTGTATCTGGCTAGATACACAATAATGACAACAGGCTTGACTGGAAAATCCACTTATTAAAAGCCCATCACTAGTCACAGTCCCCCATACTTTTCCTGAAAATGTATTGCCTTATGCTCCAAGTCACTCATTGAGAGCCACATCTGTTGGTATGTTGGCATGCCTTAAATATTAGTTTGAGTCTCCAGCAATTACACTCCACCATCATCACAAATGATCTTTCCTAGTTTGCATAGTATCTTTGTAGTAAAATACTTTCTAGAGCTGAAACATTTTGGGATGGAATGAGAACTGACATGCTATTTGTTATTTGTAATGAGTAAAAGCTAATACAAAGTAACAAAAATAAAGTCATCTGAAACCACAAAATAAGACTAAGAAAATCAAAACCAAGTGTAAATATTACTTCAGAAAGAATATAATTCAGAAGAAGGTTACAGAAAATTAAAAAATGTGTAAGCATATAAAAAACTAGTATGCAGATAAGGATATTTCAGCTTTGTCACATTTTATGTCAGAGCCATTGGACACCTCTGGACAATGTTCCGTGTCACATTTCACAATACTTGAATGCAGAAAAGTCAAAGGTCAAACATCAAATCTATGGCAGGATTGCTTCTCCATCACTCATTTTACCCTCAAATCTTTTAAATCAAACTCTGAAATCTTAATATATCACATTCAAAATTTAGAGTAAGTTCAACAGAATTTCAGAAAGATTTAAATCACAAATCTACAAGAATTTTATAAGTAACAAAGAGAGAACAGTTAGAAAGCTTTTGGAATGTTTGCATCCTCACCCCGAAATACAATATATTCCTGCATGAACTGTATGTCAATATAGATACTCGACCATTAAACACATTATTTTATAGCGACATGACTGATTTTTTCCATGTATATTCCTGTGTAGGATTTTGGTACACGAACTGTATATTAGTTGCATATGTGTATATACTAATTGTATAAAAGAAAAGCAGTGTTGCTGGTAGAGTTAGTAACAGAGTTGCAGCAAGTGGAAACTGCTTATCACAAGTGTCAGAATTCGCTGGGAGGCGACGATTTAGGCTGGGAGGCCCATTTACTTTCCAGTTTGCTCGGGGAAGCAGTTATCTGTAAATCAGTAGAGCACTTTTGGCTTCCATAGTTCTTACTGATTTATAGCTAACACCTTTACACAACAAGAAAAAAACCCAAAACCCAGAGCAAGGCACAGGAGACCATTATTTAGGTTTCTATATCAGCACTTGGAGACAGGACACACCAGTTTTACAGCTACTTCTACAAATTGAATTATACCATATTGCACGCTCACCCCTACACACTATATAAAGTGGGGTCTTATAGAGGAAAAATGACACTTTATAATTGTAAACAGATTGTAATGCCATAATAACAACACACAAAGGAAACTATTAAGATAAAGGAGCCCCTTTTGCTCACACAGCTCATCTACTCTGTGGTACATGTAGGATAGACTCCAGAAGCTGGGACAGCATCCTGATCCTGTAAGAGAAGTTATACACTGAGTGCAAGGATCAATGCAGTCTGCAGGCATTGCTGCTGCTCCTGCTGCTGCGTGGTGTCAGTGGCACCTGGCTGCACAAGGCCCAAGCACTGATGCTGCTTTAACCATACCCCAATATTGTGTGGAGGCTCACAGCTGAGAGAAGGATGACAGTTTTCAAATATCCTTTTTATTTCAGAAATGGAAATAATTCATTACCTTACAAAATTAATCAGCTGTTTGCCACAAAAATTCACACATTAGTGCAAACACTAAAAAGTGCCAACAGATAAAAGAAAAAACCTCTTGCCAATGCAAGCTTGCACCAAGTCCAATATTATATGCATCAGCTGCAATGTACTTATTTTAGAGAAGTATTTAAAACCTGAAAAATATCAATACAAAGGAGATATTTCACACTGAAGCCTTTGTAAATCCTGATCAAATACTTTTTAGATTTTTCTGTTCTACCATAAGACCACAAGTTATCTTAAACCTTTCCACTTCTCACAATTAGATTTACTTGCAAAAATGTTACATTGCAAATTACACTGTGTAAGCAGTACCAATTCTTGGTGACATTAAGCAAACGGTATCAAGAAACCAGATATGAAATCTTCAAAGCTTTATGTTTTAAAACTAATTCAAAACCTGTCACAGAAAACATAGTAGTAGTCAAGAGGATTTTGGGTTTCATTTACAACAGGTAGAAAGATATTCTTTTAATTTGGAGGCATTTAAAGGAGAAAATAAGATTCTTTTTTCCACTGTACTGTTTCACAGCAATCTACTGGACTCTGGGAAATGTTTCATCTGCTTTTATGTAAGATGGGCAGAAGTGACTGCAGGTAGCAAACTGGAAAAATCCTACACTACTGTAAAATATGCAGCCCTACTGATTCTATCAGAATTAGATGTACAGAACAACTTATCTTACACAGTTGCTCAGTTGAGAGTCCAGAGAACATTCTCTGCTGGAAGTAGTCCCCACTAAACACTGACTTCACTAAAAAGCATCAAGATCCCTATAGTGTTCCTGAGGGGTAATGGAAACAAGCAACCAGCACTTAACATGCTTCTCATATTTTTGCAGCTAAATGTCAAGCGTGCCCTTTAAATCAGTAAACTTGTTAATCAACTTGAACTGAAATAAATACTGAAATTATTTACATGAAAGCTGTTCCAGGCACAAATTTGTGAATAAATGGGAACTGTTTAAAAGAGATTAAAAAAAAAAAGCTGTTTTCTTCACTCCTGGCCACCTGCTATCAAGATGTGATCAAGTTGCATTGTAGCTGGCTGTCTCCAAGCAAATTACAGTAGGTACTTCAGGGTCTTTCTTACAGCTGACATGCAACTCCATCAATCACATTTGTTTTCATCATAAACTACTGAAATCCCAAGATGTTTTATGGTCCACCATACTTCACACATCCCTGCTCCCCCTTACTAAAATGTCTTCAGCTATACAACATACATGAGGAAGAAAAAAGTTCAATCTATATTGGTTTAAATGCATGGCTTGTCAAAATAAGTCTTCCCTACAGCTGACATTGAACTTGCCAATTATTCCTGAATGTTGTGTTTTAGAGGCTGCCCGTTGATAATATAGAAATTGTTTTCTCTACATCTTGACTACATGCATGACCCTCACTGAATAAACAGGAATATCATGTCCTTTTAAAAGATATGTCTCTTCCTCCCTTCACCTTCCTTCCCTTGTATTTTTTTACTCAGATATTTGAGCCTTCAGTTTTGAGGGGACTGTTTGACTTCAAGAAGCAAAGTCTCAAGGATAAGGTCAAAAGCACAAGGTGAAACACTCATGCACATCCTGAATCTGATAATGGCCTGCAACTGCACTCTAGTTCAAAGCCCAGATGCATGTATTATGTGAAGCAGAGGTACAGGGAGAAGAAAAATCATCTTACCTCTAAAGCTCTTGGGCATCACTTTCCTTCCACCCTGAGCACAAACACCTGAAAGAGCTACTTATACAACAGCCCTGTAGCCAAAGTACTCACCAGGGAAGTCAAAGCCCAGGGTTCAAACTCACACCTTACTCTGAGGAGACTGTTCTGCCTACCAGGCTGTTGAAACATCTGAAGTGGGGTCATACCTCCTCCCGAAAGTGTAGTAGTGTGCAAACACACAGGAGGTGGCAAGAGAAGAAAGCATTTGAACAAAATGAAGGTATAAGCTACTCTCCATGGCACACACCTGAGTGGGACAGGAAAGGGTAAAACACGAGTGTAAATTAAAACAGTTGACTAAAATAACAAAGATTTGACTCCTGCAAGTAAAAGATCTAAATCCTGATGCAGACTTCATTACAGAGCACGAAACAAGCCTGCTTAAATCCAGTACAAACATTACTGTCCAGACTCAAAAAGAAGTAAAAATTATACACCTTTAAAATAAAAATCCAAGATGTTTCTCTGATTGAAGGCATATTGTGAACTCATAATTCAAGGTGAAAAACAAGCAGATGATACTGGGTTACAAATTACTGATTATGTTTGAAGGACATTCTCAGAAACACCAAATATACCAGGAAATGTATTAGCTCTTGTATAATCCCCATTAGAAGCTATCATCCCTGTGTCACAGGGCTGCACTGCAGCTTTTGTGATACCTATGTTAGTTAAACAGGCAAAAGGTCACCAATAAGAGTGATCCTAGTACAACATTCAGATTTAATATTGCAAAATTAACATCCTTAAAGGGTAAGCAAGATAAACTGAGATTACAGTTAATGGCATTCCCTCTTGCACATCTGTAGAAAGAATGAAAGGGAATCACATAAAAAAAAAAAAAAAAAGGAAGACATGATTTATAGAAGCGAATGTTGGCTGGATGGCAAGAAGATCAGAAATACACGTGAACTATTTTCTGCAGTGGCACGGTCTTCTTTCAATTTAAAGCTCCCTTTTGTGTCAAGCTAGGAAGAAAGGGTCCACAAGGTATCAATACATCAGCATTTTGTTCTCTTCACGACCTTTCAGAGGTGAGCCCATCTACCCAACTAGGCAATTTCCCCTCTCCCCTTGCATTTCCCAAGAGGCAGCTGTTGGGATAATCACCTCCTTCAAGATCCCAGAGACTCAGAAAACACAAATAATGCACTAGGCCAGCAGTTCAGCACTCTCCTTCAATTACCAATATACGTAAGTCAGGAGAAGCAGGTAATAAAATATCCACTTTAAGGTAGACTTTAAGAGGCAGAAAAAACAAACCCACACATACACCCTCCTCTTCTCACCACATAAAAGTAAAAATTTGTTCCCCCCCCTCCTGCTTCAAAACATCATCTAGGAAGGAAAACTTTTTAAAAGGAACAAAACATATATTCCTCCTTAGACTCTCCTGTATCAGAAGGGAAATTTATCATTCTGTGTGCCTCAGCAATATTTTCTGCTTCAGCCTATATGCTTTCAAATTCCCATCCAAACATAAAAGCAAAGCATCGATGAAAAGAAAATTGATGTACCAACAAGCAAGAGCTCTTGCAGTGACTACAACCAAACAGCCATTGGCATGAAGAGAGCCAACATTTAATACCATTTAAAGATATAATTAAAAAAGAGAGCTGTTCAGAAAGAACTCTTTACTATAAAATATGGCAGATACACACTACAAATACTCAACCAGGGTTTTTTCCCATGCAGTGCAAGCCTAAAAATCTTCAGATGAAAATGTATGGTGGGTTTGCAGAAGTCCTTTACAATAACACTTAGGGGCCTTTCAGCACATAATAGACTTTGGCACCCTGCTCTCTCTGTCATCAAGGGTGGAACCAGGAAGATTTAGAGCTGGAGTTTGCCTCCTCCCTATCTCACAGAGCAAGTACTATAAAAGGTTGGGGTGCTTCCACCACAGTCTGATTTAGGGGAATTTGATAGGAGGACAAATAAAACCAGATTTTTTTGTTAAATGTCTTGTCTCCTCTTGTAGAGTTTGAGTAATACCACAGTTTAAAAGGAACTCTGGAGTGGAAACCCAGAGTAGTCTAGCAGCAGAGCATGGTAACTGCAGAGATATGAGCTATTTCACTAAATGAAATGGGAACCTCATTGCCAGGAATTTACTGGTGCAAGGCAGGGAGGTGCTCAGTTATCTGAAGGTTGGTACAGTTCTACACAAGAGCCAGCTGCTGCTGGAACTGGATTCAACTTTCTCTCCAAAGCCTAGGATCTAAGTGTAATCTCAATGCATTCAGGTAGCTGAGTGCACAACTAGTGAAAACACAGGCATCACAGCCAACTGGGGAGAGCTTAGGCACGTAGTACCATATTGGAGAGGAGACTCAGTAAGATGTGCCCATGCCTCTGATGGCTGTGGCTTAGCGCTGAGCTGACAACCTCCTCAGGCACACTGAGACATCTCTTCTTTTTTCAGGACAAACATATCAATTTCAAGGTGTAGAAGCTAAGAACTGCTTTTACAGTGCAGAAAAGTCCTTTCAGGTTTGGCAAAAAAACCAAAAACAAAAACCCAAAAAACAAATGACCTTTCACCTGGCTCTACCAGTCATCACAGGAAGCACCCAAATGGTTTTGAATTGTTTCTGTCTCTGACTGCAGAAAATCTGGAGTTTTGGCTTTAGTGTCTCAAAACCATTGGCTGCAAATGGCCTGAAAGAGACAAAATTTCTCCAATTCACCTCTAACCCTTGAAATATAAATAACATGGCCTATGCTAGAAGTTCAAGGAAAGACTTGCCATCGGCAATTGTGGTGGAAAGTGAGGCACAAAGCAGGACACGTATATCACAGAATTGCTGAAGAGCAACCGCAAGGTGGAGTTACAGCACCTAAGAAAAAACTAACTTCCTGTGAATGAGTAAATTAAAATGCTACATATTAAAACCCTAGATGTCTTTTGGCCAGGGATTGTTCTGCAAGACATCATAGCATTTTTAAGATAAAATTGTTTTGTCTGATATGTAATGACATCCTCTCTGCCCCATTTCACTGAAAACCTACAGGAAAAGATGTTTTACAAAGTCTTCTTCGCTCAGGTTAGGGGACTCCATTCTCAAGGACCTGACAGCTTTACTGGCCTTTTAATTTAGAAATGTGTCACAAAATGTGTCTGGAGGCTTAGAAAAAAAGTCTGCACGACTATACACAGTCTGCAGGAGCAGAGATGGCAAACTCCTACTTGTTTTACTCCCAACTTGCTTTACACTGTTTAAGAGCCATATTAATGCAGCCATCCTTGCCCCACAATGCAATCTACCAAACTATTGACACTTGGAAAATTCAGCACTTCCCTCCTCACAAAGCACATACAGAAGTACCTAGTTTATTCTTCCAGCTTACTAGCTGGCATTTTGGGTCACCAGATGAAAGCAGGCCCATGGAATATTCTAAAAGTAAATACAGTTCTCTTTGGAAAACCAGCAACTCTTGACTCAATATTTTATTTTTAGAGAATGTCAAATCCTAGGCAGTAAATAAGAAGATGGCCACTATTGTGGCAGCTTGGTGCGCACATCAGTTGAAAACATGTGAGAAAAATATCCATGAGAAACAAGTAGGCATAGAAAAATCACTTCCATAATCTCAGCTAAAGAATAAAACCCGCAATTTCAAAATACAAAGCCTAAAAAATTGTTTAGTCACAAGAGGGAGACAAACACACAAATGGACAGTATTCTACATAACATACAGCTTTCAGTGACAATGTTATGGGAAACATGGATGTGGTCAAGAGGCATAAATTTGACTTTCATCTTATCAATGAATTTATTGTCCCTAAACTTAAAGGATCCCTGTATCTAGTCGAATTCAAATCCAGGGCAGGACAGCCAGATTAATGGTTGAAGTAACAACATGGTATTTCTTTGCATACTACAATTCCAGAATATCAAGCTTGGAGAGAAAATTGAATTTTCATTTTAAGCATATGTTCTAGGAGAAAGACAGACCTTGTTGCAGTGACGAAACACTTCAGCCATAAAAATCAAACTTTTCTGAAACATCAGGGTTAAACAGAGTTCACAGCATTCTCAAGATACATTTTTATGACATCTATAAGCCTATCATATGTTATAAATTAATGGCAGATACAGCACATTCTAATTATATCACCCATGTCTATATCATTTAAGTAATAGCTCTAAAGGGTGGATTAAAATGATGAAAACCTGAGGAATGGCTGCAGATAATTCTGTGAGGTGCTACAACACAGATTTACAACCTACTGTCCACCATCACCCTCTGCTGGGCATCAGTGAGGAGCATTTACCTGGCAGTATCTGACAAGATTGCCTCCAGGGGCAGAACAGAACTGGTGGTGCTTTATTTGACTGAAGCACATCATCTGATGCACAGTTTAGAGCATTTAGACTATAATATTTCATTACAGCTCATCATAAACCAATCAACTGATGTCACAGAACAAAACAGCAAAGGTACATTCAATGTGTCACAAATAAAATAATTCAGACACCTGGTTTTACAAGGCTCTGCTTCCCCCTCACCTGGTATGGCTGACTTTGAAAGTTCAGAGAGCCCTACACAGACAGGATTAGGCCCAAACCACAGTTTACATGTTATTTTAAAGAGAAGAACTGCTTGGAAAAGAGCCATTTCACAAAGCAATGAAAACAGCAGACAACTTAATCCTTATTTCATGTAATTCATATAAATTTGCATTTGCAATATCAGGCTACCCAGGCACCACAGTTTGAAGGTACACACCTGGCATTTGGTCTGTAATACCACTGCAGCAATATTGCAAAACCCATAAGAAAGTCCAATAATGCAAAAGGGGAGGAATTAAAACCTTACCCATGTTTCACAGGTGGACCGATAGTTAGCTCTAACATTACAGAACATCAGTCCATGGATTAATTCACTCACATTAAGAAATGGCACTCATGCCACAGAGTGCAGGAAGCTAAGGAAGGGCAGGCCGGATGCACATCCCATGTTGGTGGGCTGGGTTTGACACTAGCCAAAGGCAGCTGGAGGGCAGGAGGCAGCTCCACCTGCCCAGCACCTCACCTGACTGAAGCTGTCCCTAAAGCAAGCTGGAGTCCCCCAGGCAATGCCAAGTCTTGAGCTAGTTGCAGTGGCCTCCCATGAGGCCATTTAGCAGGCTAGAGTAGCTAGAAGGCAGCATGACTCACAGCTCATTCTTCTTGTGTCTCTGTGTGGGTTTTAACCACTGGGGAAATCACCTTTACACCAGGCATGGTGTAGAACTAGCTCTCCAGCCCCATTTCCCTGGAGGCAGGCCTTATCTCCATCATTTACTCATTATATTTCACATCTTGCGTTCTGAAACAGGACCAATAGTGCCAGAAGCAGCTGTATTTAACTCATTTTACAAAGAGCCACACCATCATACAATTCTGTTCTGAGCAAATCCACACAGGCTGCAATTCTCCCTGACTCCAGTGCATGCTGGAGACAGCACACAAAGATGTGTTAGATTGCCAGCCTCTCCAGAACCACGAGCTGCTCTGGATTTAAGGTGCACTGCACTGTGGAAACCAGCTTCAGGACTTTTTCTCTCTCTCTTACATACACAAAAGAGGTAAAGTAACTGAAGTTCTTTTTTGTTTCATACATGCAAGCAATAAGTTTTAAAATTATATTTATTTCATTAAAAGATTAATTAACTATATGGCATAGAAACAATCAGAAAAGCAAGAAAAGAGGAATGACACTAGAAGGAAGATACACTTTCTAGACAGGTCTAGATTTCAGATTTTTCTTTTAATTTCAGGAAATCAAGTCTATTTTGTGGACTTCTTTCAATCCATTATGAATGGAAGACATGCAGGTCAAATGTATTATGAACGTGCTTTCAAATTAAGATTGCATTTGCTGATTCTGATTAAGTGAGCATAAATAAATCTTAAATTGAAATCAATGTGATTATCTCAGTTTGCATGAGTTTAAAAATTATCTATAAAAATCGAAGCAAATGCTTGTAATCACATGTTTTAATTGACCCAAAGTGTGAGAAAATCAACATGCTCTTTCAAGCTCTTGCAGGCAAACCAGATAGAATACAAACAAATCATACCCCAAAGAAAGATGCACAAGCACAGTTTTAAAATAATATTTACTTTCCTTTTTCTTAATAAGTCTGTTGAATGTTAAAGGAAAGTGATTATCACTGCCATATGAATCAGAGTCTAAGAAACACTGTTCATGTAGCAACAGATTGAAA
This sequence comes from Motacilla alba alba, assembly GCF_015832195.1. Lineage (NCBI taxonomy): Eukaryota > Metazoa > Chordata > Aves > Passeriformes > Motacillidae > Motacilla > Motacilla alba. The sequence continues at coordinate 14,550,921 of NC_052021.1, forward strand.
ACAAAATAACTCTCACCCTTAAATCACCCCAAATTGTTCTGAGAACCTCACTGGTGCTAGAGAGGTGCCTCATGTGCGCAAGGGTGGCAAAACAGGACCACAGAATTTTCTTTACAAGAGAAAAGTTATCTCCAGTCTACAAATTTTGTTTCTGGGCTGCAGAGAAGTCAATAACTTCTGTAGTGTAAACTGTAGAGCAAAGCCCTGCATCAAAGTCTTGTAAGTGAACCCAATGTGCCTGTGTTTGAATTCCCAGTGAACAGCATAACCCATCTCTGCCTAGGAGAAACTAAGCCAACAGCAGCACCAACCTCAATTTTATTCAAAACCACAAGTCATGCCTTTAGGATATAAATTTATATCCCCTCCCTTTCCCATCAACACACACATTTTGCTACTCGCCCTGGGAAGCATGTTATTAAAAAAAATTCATTTCCCCCTTGGATACATTTTTATATTGTATACTAAATTATGCATTTAAAATCAAATAAAAAAAATTTACTGCCTTAAGATTACTGCACACATCAGAAAGCTCTCTGTTTCTAAATTTTGGAAGAATTTTCCACCTTCCCACCCAAGCCAAGCAAACATCCAGTGTTGTTACAGCTGAAGCAGTGGGGGGAAAAAGACAAAAATATTTTTCACATTAGAAATCTGTGCTTCAAGTAGTCGGGAGGAAAAGTGCACATCTCAGAAAAGCTACTGCTCAATGCCTCCAAGAGGGAAAGGGAACTTATAATTTTGAGGACATATCTGAAAAATTCACAGTTGAGGTCAATCTAAGATAATAATCTTATGATTCTCTCCTAAACAATGTTAAACTTAGACACTGATTAATTAGCAGCCTAGTGCTGAAGTTGATCTTGCAGCATGTCACTTTTTTCTGTCACAGTTCTCCTTGTTGGGAGGAAACAAAAAGGTGAAAAACACACTAGGAGAGATCAGACATAGCAAACATTATTGTATGGTTTTGCTCTGAGGAAGAAGAGGCGACTTTTTTCCTAGCATTAACACAGATTGAAACCTACACACAGCAGGAAACATTCACAAAATCTCACAAGTGTAAAATATAAAAAAACCCGGTTCTTATTTAGAGGCCTAAATAAATGTGCCCTGATTTCCTGAGATGATTTCATAACACATCTCCTGCACCTGGAGTTGCAGCTGCTCAAATCTTCCAAAAAATCAGGAGTCTTAGACATTTAAGCACAATTTTATGACATTAAGAGCAGGTAGTCATATTTGAACAAGTTTAACTTGGGTTCCTAAACGGAGCAACTGCAGCCTGTCTCAGGCTTTGTCTAACACAATGTTCATTCTCTCACTTGCACGAAAGAAATTTATAAAATAAGGAAAAAGAAAAGACAAAGCAGGCAAAAATAGGCTCAATTTAACTATATACTACGTTTTTTTGGGTTTTTTTCCCTCCAATAAGTTACATTTAAATAGGCAAGAAACCTCAGCTGGACAGAATGGTGACCCACTGTGCAAACTGCTGACAATCTCCTGGAAATCCATCAATTCAGGTAAGACCTGCTTCCCTGCTATTTATGATGCCCCTGAGTTTATCAGTGAGTGGTAGCTACAACTGAAGAGAAGTTATGTGTGAAAATAGAAAGAAAACAGGAGACACAGGCTCAGGAACATTCTTGGCTAGGAAAATCAAGATAATCAGTAAGTCAAAACAGAGCAGAGAATACACTGAAGAAAGGACAGAAGTTTCAGACACAGAGGTACATATATGGTGCCTGCCCGAATAGCTGAGGAGGGAAAAACAAAATAATTTAAAGAGCCAGCATAACACAGACCCAAAGCTGGTGAGCATTGAGATGAACAGGTCAAGAGGTAGATCAACAAATCTGCCAGGTAGGAGAAGAGAGTTTGGCACTAGGTACATATGGTGCCACAAAGAAAAAAAAAAAAAGATTTCCAACCAGGAATGCCAAGGACCAAGTACATCAAACACCTCAGTCTAATCAGCAACCAGTAACCAATATTGTTTGAGGTATTTTTAAAATATATACTTTTAACAAGCCAGGTAGTATTAGTATTACAGATGAAAGAGTACCTGATGCAGTAGCATCACTATTTCCCCCCTATATGTAGAGATAGTGCTTCTCTTCCCTTCTGGAAGCTGCAAGCAGAGAGAGATGCAGGTGGCTGGGAAGATGACATTTGAAACAGCAGGAACCCAGTGGCAGCTACAGCATATTTATTAGAAAGGTTTGGTCGTACCCAAAGCCTTCACATAACTCCACTATTTCCTCACTCCTATGGTGCAACCAGATAAACCATATGTTGGATACTGTCACTGAAATGGGTTTAACATTCCTACAGCCTTCTCCAGCTTTCAACTCCAGGCCTCTGGGCTGCACGTAAAGGATACCATCATAATTTAACTCAGCTCACGGACACTGAAACAGGTCAAACATTTGTCAACTCCTTTTAAATGTCTTTTAAAATATTTCCAGAACCACTAAATAAGCCCCCAGAGAAGCATGAACAAATAGTCAGAGTCTGCTAAAGAGAAGCGGAAGGATTGCGCTCTCCCAAAAGGGGATAGTCAGGACATCTGTTGAACACTCCAGGTTTTTTTTTCCTTTCTTAAGGTAATTGTTGACACAGTCCCATGGTCCCACTTATGCTTTCAACTGGAAAACTAGAATTTGGATACCATCATAATTCATTGTTGGACCTTTCTACCCCTGAATTAAATGAGTAATTAATGGCTCCAGAGACTGTGGTTGGACTCCTAGGCATTGTGCATTTGATTGAATTGGAAGCCTCCACAGTCCATAGCAAGGAAAAAAATTCCCTTACCAGGCTCAGTGTAGCATAACTACTGCATACAAGGAAGGGAGTAGGTTTACACCATCAGTGGTGGTGGGCAGTAAGTCACCAATTCAACAGATTGCACAGGACCCTTTAAGAAAAAAATCAGTTTTGGTATGGCCATAGTGCAGTTTTTCTGGAGCCGTACTACTGCTCTAGATTCGGTGCTCTGAATACAATGAGGGTATGACAGACAGGGGATCTACAACAGTGGGGACATAGCATGACAGGTGGCAGAAATTCCAGAACAAACAAAGCTGCTCAGGAAGAGAAAGTCTTCCTGTGCCCCACTTATGCTGAAAACAGCAAATTAGCATTTCTACCTCCAACAAACTGCTGCCTTCTGCGAAGAGAGCAGGTGTTGCCCTGCACTGAAGAAAAAAAAAAAAAAAAAACACCTCTGTGTGTTCCTACCCCCCCCCCCCCCCCCCATCCCGCCGTCAGTGAATCTAATGATAGTAACAGTTGCCATATCAGTGAACGCGGAGATACAAGTTTTCTGCTCTGGCAGAAAAAGTTTGCACAATCTCCTCTCTGCGCCTGGTGAAAGAATAGTTCTCTACCTTCCCCAGCACTCAGCCTCACTATCAGATCACAGAAAAAAGCAACAACTACAAAAAACCCCAACCAACCAAACAAAAAAAAACTCACCCAGAGAGCACAGAAATTTTGGTGGAGTCAAATTCAAATCTCTGATGAGTTGATCTGAGGAAAAAATTCCTTTCAAGCAGGCCACAATACAGGTGCCTCAGAAGTCAAATATGAATGACCCTGCTGTTCATGTTATCCAGGTTAAAAAAAAAAAAAGGGCTCTACAAACCCAAAGAGCTTTGCTTAGAAATAACCTAGCTGATGCAACTTTTGAATTTCTGATGAACTCACAAACCCTATCCAATGGAGCTGATATTCTCACACAGCTTTTCCCTCTAAGTCCTGTGATCAGCTTCAGCATGGCCAGGATTTGACACAAACTGAGAGACACACACCCCTAGTTAGTGGAGTTTTATGTAAAACCTGATGCTCAGCATGTAAGCAAAATATCAAACTGCTCAAATATTTGTGAGTGTAGGTGACAACATGTCAGTTTGTCTTCTAGAGATTCTGTCAAGTGAAAATTGCTGCTGCACTGTAGATGGGTGAAAATCTAGCCTCATGCCAGCAGGCAATCACCAAAAGTGAGTACTTTTAAAGGAAACAAAGAACAAAACAATTTTCCTGGTACATTAATGGTCGATAAAATAATTTAAATTGCACTGTAAGTTCACTTCTTATAAAAAGCCTTGTGCATTCATATGACAAATAGGATCTAGCCTTTGGTGGTTAGCTACATCCCACAGTAGATCCTGGAGCAAGCAAATGTGCTCCATCTAACCAACAAAGATAGTAGGGTGAGAATTGTGTTGAAAAGTTTCTGCTGCCTGGTGAGCTGTCAAATTCAGTTCCAACCAGCAAATGCATCTTGCATGACTACATTAAAGCACAACTGTACATAGTGGAAAGTTATTTCTTCAGGCTGTCCAGTTTTGAACTGTGCGACAAAAATCACTTTTGTGCTAATTCAAGAGGAGTTGATTGTCAGTAGGAAGTGATCAACCTTTCACACTAAATATTTCATACACATAACAATAATTGATGCTTCTGTATTTGTTTGTCATGGTTCTTCCAACTGCTTGCTACTGACACATAGTCAAGTGTTATATTTTATTTGCATGTTTCACAAGAATCATTAATGCAGCAATACAGAACATAATGCTGTTCCTAAAGCCACATTATGCTCCAGGAGATAGAGTATGCCCATATAACACTTATACAAGGAAAATTACAAAAAATGGCCATGGGCACATGCCTATTTGACTTTCACAAGCTGCTGTGGGAAAGGGCCCCTCATGCTTCTTTGTATTTACCTATTTTCATTTTGGTTTTTTGTGTTTGGTGTTTTGGGGTGTTTTTCCAAACAGTTTGTCTACACTTACGTTTGTTTTCATTTTTTAAAAAACAGTTTTGCAGTGTTAAATGGACTGCCTTAAACTAAATCAAACTGGTGTTAGGCAATCTCTACAAGACTGTTTCCATGTGGATTACAGACTGTAGGTTTTTGTCTCAAAAGATGTTGACGCATGCTGGCACAACCAAGCTAACACTTCACAATGTATCCCCAAGTAGCAGCTGGTCCTAGCTTTTAAGACAAACCTGCACATATTTTCTATGTATTTCATTTCCCAGACTCCTTGCTAATGCTACAAATAAGATGACTCCATCAGCCAGAAAGGCCAACCAACTGGTCAAAAAGATAATTTACAGTTAATGTAAACCTACTCAGATGGATTACCAGCATATTTATACACTTACAAGCATTCGTGAGTGGCATATGATGCTAATGGACATTAAAAGGAAGGCTGCATGATGAATGATGGTAATTAATGATTAAAGCATTACACAACACGTTTCTCTGGGAGAGCCATGTTAGTGTAACTAAATTAAGATCCATCAACCTGCAGTTTGAGAGGTCTTGGGGTTGCAAATCACTATTTTTAAAAAAGGTATTTTTACCCTTGTACTTTAACCACACACAGGATAATTAATAGAAGACTGAGGACAACGCCATTTTGACAAACATATAAATATGTGCATGGGGAGCATGCATGTGACCCCTTTTTAGAAATCTTTAGCATTGCCTAGCTTACAAATCTGCCTTCCCCTCTTAAAATGCTCTCTTAAGACCTTACATTAAAGCCTTGTTTGCATCAGTAACTTTTCTAATATGTATAAGAAAACACGTATTTCCTTTCCTACTATAAATTTGCAAACAATCTTCCCTGAAAGGAAAGGAAGGCAGTGACAGAAAATATGGTATCCTGGTCAATGTTAAACCAGAGGTGTGAATTAGGAATACATCAGGGAACAGCAGTGCGTGTGATACTAATGGCTAGACAGCAGATACCTGAGGTTACTTAACTTCTCCTCTGAGCAAGTCTGGGGGTCCTTGGCTGCTGCCTTGTGATCTTCCAGAGCCCAATGCCACGTTAAGCTGTGCTTGTGCCTGGCTCCAGCTGCACTCAGCCTGGCATTGGTTACTCCAGGGTCACAGGCTGCTGCCCATCAAGCCCATCACCAGCAGGGAGCCGATGCCTACATCTCAGTCAACCCCTTTTTGCTACCTTAACCCAAACACAGTGCTTGAATTTTGTAGTATCAACTGTCTAATGGAACATATAACACTCGGGTACACATGACAGCCTGCCAAAACTGCTATAGAAGCAGGAACCTTTAAAAAGGGAAGTGGGGTGGACAGATAGACACGGAAACACTTCAAACTGCAGCAAAATGATGAGCTAGAAACTGGTCAGCCAGAATCCTTGCTTAATGAAATCTCCAGGTGGTGACTACCAGCCTGTGTAACAAAAATGAGGTGTTGGGGGTTTTTGTTACTGTGGGATTTTTTGGTTTGTTTTGGGGATTTTTTATTATTATTTCTCAAGCATGTTCAGTCTTGTCACAGCTGCAAGCCTCAACAGACCTATCTGACATGACTTTTAAACCCTATATATCCAACCTGTTTCTGGGAGGATTAGGCTGCACAGTGCTAAAGAAGCAAGCACATGCAAGATGCAGGTCAGCATTAGAGCTTCCTAACACAGTAAAGATGTAAGCTGGTCTTACAGGAATCAGTTTGTAGCACAAGAAATCAATTCTCCCTGTCTCATGTGCTAACCAGACAGACTTGCTACTTTAACTTATCATCTACTGGAATGATGCTGACTCTGCTAATCTAAGTAAAGCTGGCTGTTATAGCAAGAAATGCAGGTACTGCAAGAGCTGCCTTGGCTCTGAAATCAAAGTTATTCCCTGTACCAAATTACCTTTAAAAATAACAGAAGTTAATTTAAAATTCATACCATTTCAGAGAACACCATTGTAGGCAGCTGCAAAGAATAAGACACATACTTTTTCCCAGCTATATGGTCAATCAAGTTCATTCCATCAACCATCTATAGCCTGAACATATTTTTCCATTCTCAGTACAAACACAGCACAACATTTTCAGAGCATGAGAAGCAGCCAGTTAGAACAGAATGAGAAACTTGAAGTGATCACTTGATCCTCATAAATGCTGCTAAAGCTGATTTCAGAAGTGGGCCTTTGTCTTCCTAATCCCAGTAATTCCTTTAATTGAAACTGCAGAAGTTGACTTTTTCAGCCAGGACATGCTAGTTCTTCATTCTTAAAGTGACTAAAAGGGGTTTTTTTCTCAGCCTAGAAGGTATGTAGGATTTGCACAAAATACACAAGCTGCAGAGCCAAGAAAAAGCAATGATTGAACAAAAACTTTTATGAAATTGTCAGACACTTCATTTTCACATGTTGAAAAGCAGATGTAATACAGTGAAGTCTATAAGAATGGGAAAGGAATGGAAAAAAAGGCGGGGATTTCTCCTTCCACATTATTTTCCAGGGACTTAAACTAGAAAACTAATGGTGATTAATTGTTACGAAGTGAAGAGGAATTATGCCTAACAGTGGAGTTCCAGTTTAAAGAAGAGTAGAGGACAATTAGGAGTCACAGGTTCTGAGTTCTGTTTTATGCTCAGTTGGTGACTTAGAATAAAAATCTTGGGGTCTGGACATCCTTAATGTCAGTAGGACTTCCACATGGGATCTTGAATCATTCTAGGGCTGGATTAAGCAAAGCAAGAACCATCATAAATCTGATAGTTTGCAAACAGCATGTAGATGTTTAAAAAAAAAATAATAAAAAAGTCACCATTGTCAGATAAAATCTAATCAAGTGCAACAGCAGGAACACTTATTTCTGATTTCCAAAGAAACTTAGCCCATATGCTTTCCCAGCAAAGAATGTCACTTTGTCCTGGAGCAGGAGCTGGAGAACAAAGGGTACGTGGTCTGTATGTCAGGACACCAGTCAAAAGACAACTGTGAGACTGAGATTCTTTAAAAGATACTTGTAGTGGTGTCTTTAAGAGATGGTTCTCTGAAAAGTAAAGGGTTCTCTAAAGAGTCTTTGCAATTATTTCTACATCTCAAAAATAGCTGGGAAGAGACCTGAAGGATGAAAGTTGGCAGACTTCCACTTCTAAGAATCCAGGCCACAATCCACCTGCTTTAGGATATTTGCTCATGATCTAATTGCAGCCTGGTGCTTGCAGGGCCCAGCAGATGATACCCTACAGACTGTATTTGTTTTACATGAAGAAATTAACTAAGCCTTCAAAGACAGAGAAGTCAATGCATGTCCATGGTAATGAGTGTACCAATGCCACTTATAAAAAGGCTTTTGAAAGAGAAGTCAGAAAAAAGTGAAAATACACTTGCTTCCATCCACAAGAACAGAAGGGGAGACAGATTGCAGATGCTTAAGAAATTATGATAATACAAATACCAATACCAATATATTACACCAAAAGTACCCAGCTATCAGCTGTATAACTGGAAATGAAGATTTACAGGTTTCAGTAGCACTACTCTAGATTTCAGCTTGTATAACTGAAATTGGAATATGGCCTGCTGTTTTAAAATTGCACAAAGCAATACTGAAAGACTTTCTTGCAAGCAGAAATGCAGCACCACTAAAATGGTTCTTTCATGTCCATCACTGTAAAGTGAAGTATTTTTCAGAAGGAAAACTTCAGAAATCTCAGCAAGCACAGTAATGTGGGCCCAACTTAAAGAGAAGTCTAGGCATCAAAGTGAGGATGAAAAAAGTACTTTAGTACTTTATCTCCAACTACAAAATTAGCAGAGATCACAGGAATGTAACTCATAAAGCCCTTATGAAAACATCTTCCACTATTTAGTGCTCAGGCTCTTTCACTGTAGCCTCTTCTTGCTCAGCTTTCCATCAACTATAGTAGACACAGTTGGTCATGGCAGTAGGGTGAATACAAACAAATTGCACCTTTCCAGCCTTGGGGGCACCAACATCTAAAGTAAACAGTGCAGTTCAAATGATTAACAGTGCTTTTCCTTTCCTATGTACTGTGATGAGTATTTAATGTTACAAAGTCATTATTAAAAGCAATTATTATTTCAGTTGGTACACAAACACATTAAACCAACACCACTCCTCACCTCATAGCTCCTGTAAGAGACCACATGCAAACTCTGGCAGGCACGACACACCAAGCACAATCAGGTCACCCCCTTAGGCTTCCCATACATTTAAATATTTTTTTAAAATCAGCAGTACCTAAAAAAGGAAGGCTAAATGTCTGCTACTTGAAAACAGACAGTACTATGTGTATGAATTTAGTGGCATTGAGACTTTTCAGAAATGGCTTTATGCAACAGGAGACTCTCAGGACATGGGCATCTTCAAGCAGAGGCACTTTTGTCTCCATCTAGAGATGTGAAGTTATCCACACGAGAATTCACTGAGCATGACTAACTACTCTGCTGATTACCACTGAAGACATTTTTGAGCTTTTTTTTTTCCCACTAAGACCTTTGTCTTATTTCACAGGAACCTAAGACTTCCCATTTCTTTCAGGTTTGGATCAACAAAATGTGCACTATCTAACCAGACACTTACTCACTTGTACTTCAGCACAACCTCCTCTTGGATCAGGAAACTCTTTGGAGTATTTGCTCATTAATCTCACTTCTAAAGAGGAAGGCATCCATCTCCTATCACCAGTGCCCTGCAGCATCCAGAACTAGGATCAACATAAGCATTAGCAAAGGATAAAATTCAACCAGGACGACCAAAAGTTACTTGAATCAATTTACAGACTTCCACAGCTTTTATTTCTATTAAAAATGTTTAAATACTTTTCCTAATTCAGCAGTACTTCCAATCCTAATGAAACTAGGGAAACGATGAAGAAGTCACAAGACAGTACTTTCTTCTCATTTTTCTTTGACCTATAACACACAATTTTTGTGATTTTCTTTGGCAAGATAATCAGCTGAATGTTTGAGACTTGAAAACAACTTCATGATACTCCTTGAAGAAGAAGGAGTTGAGCACAAGAAACTTGTGCTACCCACTGAGAATTACTGGTAACACACATCTTAAACATGATTTTTTTTTTTTTGCCCTTCAGATAAAAATGGTTTAACCTAGTCTAAATTATAGCAGAAAAACCTAAACAACACAAATTGTTTGGTTACTCTTTCTTTTTAAAAACAGGAGGGAGAAGTGGAAGAGTAATAACTATACACACTTCAAAAGATATTACATGTTGATGTCTACCCCATTAGCTACCTCTGATTTTTAATTTTTATTTTAGATACATTAGTATTATTCCTTTCCTAAAGAACAGGGAGGACTGTGAAGTGACAGGATTTGATTTGAACATCTTGAATGAGTGAACTTAACTACATCAATAAGGTCACAATATAGGTCACAAGCAACATCATTTTCACTAGGCTGGTAATAAGTTCTCAGATTTGACATATGACTTCTCTGTCACAAGATGTTAATTATTCCCACTGAGGTAATATGCAGGCCAACACCGAGAAGTGCATGTTCTCTTCTGATTTATTAGAAACTGTATTAATTTACAAGAATAAACACAGAACTCATTAATTTCCAATAATACAATTTAACTACACTGAATTACACCTGTTCCTTAGCTCTACCACAGAACAAAAAGACATTAGGTATAATAAAAACCTGAAAAGGATTAAAATATTGAGTCAGGCTGGGGACTATTGCCTTTTTTATTTAATGCATGCATTGTCTATTACGAGCAATTTTCTGAAGGCTATTGCTCTTGCATAATATGCTGTATGAACATGCAGAGGGTGGGGTCCCAACAGCCCCATTCTTTTAATTCACTGAAGTGGAAACAGTCAAGAACAAATGGAAAGCAGAGATCAATTGCTCCCACTGGTGATGTCACCAATTATGAATTCTCTGGAATTAAAATGAATTTACCATCTTGGCTGTGTTATTATGGTTACATTGTGTAACATTATGAAAAGCACATTCATCTCATATATAAAATTAGCTGAAATAAATGTATAATTTTTCTCCTTTTGAAATACTGTACATGGTAATGATACTTGATCTGTTCTAGCAAGATGTCTCAGGCTCACTTTTTAACTAGTCACAAAACAGCTGTCAGCAGTGTCAGGAAGCAAATTCAGGAAAAAAGGTAAAATTCATTTAGCCACACATCAGCAACATCTGGAGCAATCTCAGAGAGCCACCAAGGAATCTGACAGCCCTATTCTTCCATACTACTCTACTTCCAAAGGTGAATTGCCTTGCTTTCAAAAGTGTAGATTCCAATATACAGTGATAAAAGACAAGACATAAATTCGGTCTTCAACTTCGAAAGCAAACTACGTAACTCAATGTTATAAGTATCAAACAAGCAGCACCATCCTACAGAGAGTAAGCATACAAATAGAAAAAGCAAACATTGTGTTATTCTTTTCCAATGATATTCATCACCCAGCGTTACACAGTAACAACCAGATCATGAGTGACTGCCGCTGAGGGCTAGACACATGGCAATCTCCATTGTGTAATCAGGCTTGGTGTAAGGAGTAATCTTTTTAACCACTCCGAGGAAATTCAGCAATACTTATTCACCACAGGTTCTAGACAGCTCCAAAGTCATTTTGTCTTCTGGATGTATGAAAAGAAAAAGGCTTCTTATGGACAACTGACACTCCAAATTTGCTGAGTTAGTGTTTGGAAATGAAAGAGAGATAAAGCAAATATTTAATTGGTCTTAATAAAATTTGGGATGGAAATTATAAAACATATGACTACTTTGCGAGGTAGCATGAAAAAAAAAAGACTTATTTACATCACTAGCTCCTAGCAAGTAAATGAGTGCTTTGGCAAGCAGTACAACTCACAAGGGCCTCTCACAGTATGTTGATACCAGGCACAGACTAAACTTAAGGAATAGCATTGCAAAAGGAAGAGAAACTGGGGAGACAAAAATAAGAAATAAAAGCTCTACAAAAGTTTAGATTCAACCAGAAATAAAAACTCCTAATGGCATGGGAGAAGGAAGGCAATTTCAATAAATCAGAAGCTTTTACAGAATAGAAAGAGGTTGCAGAGAGCATAACACTGGAGAGGAAATCTACGTGATCAGTTCAACACTGCACAGTGACAGTTTGCACAGCCTGAACAGCAAAGAAAAGCACATCAGATTTGGTTAGAAAAATCAGCATTTGTACAGTGTACTAAGACAGCACTGATCCACAGCACTTAAACGGAAATGACTGTACTATCTGATGATGTATGAGAGTCTAGAAAATAATTTCAGATATACCAAATTAATTGATGGGCATTTAGCAGCATTGAAAACTTGCTTCCCATATTGGCATTTCATTCTAACAAGCAAAGGACAGATAGTGTCCCTCAAATACAGTTACAGCTAATATTTTAGAAAAAAACAAAACAAAACTGGTGAGCCACAAAGAGGAATGTCTCAGGCACTTTCAATAATTTTTCAGCAGTTCTGGTTAACTGAGGATGTCATAGTTGACTGGAATTTAGCAAATGTACTGTCCATCTACAAGGATTGGAAGAAGGATCCAGGCAGCTTGCAGGCCTGTCAGGCTGACCTTACTGCGAGGGGAAGGTCATGGAGCAGATGATCTGGAGTGCCATCCCAGAGCACATGCAGGACACCAGGCTAGCAAGCCCAGCCAGCTTGGGTTTATAAAAGGTGGGTGCTACCTGACTAACTTGATCTCCTCCTATGACAGGGTGACCCACTTGAAAGATGTGATAAAAAGGCCTTACTGAAGCGTTCAGCCTGAGACTGTCTCCCCACAGCTTTCTCCTGGAGAAGCTGGCAGCCCATGGCTTGGACAGGTGCACTGTTTGCCGGGTTAAAAATTGTTTGGATGGCCAGGCCCAGAGTGAGATGGTGAATGGTGTCACATCGAGATCAATCATACTGCTAATAACATTCTTAAGGAACAAAATAATTGTCTGTCGAGGACAAATGTGAACTGCCCTCTCCTGGACAAAACTGGAACACTCCAATACCTCAACCTGGTTTCACACCTACAGCCCATCAGAAAACCTAACACTACTTAGAGCCCTGGAAATTCTTTGAGGATGGACACTGAACTCTCTGACCAGCACCCAAAACTACAGGTGTCCCTGTGAAACCCAATGTGAGGATTCATGCTCTCGTAATCTGATCCAATACACCATAAGGCAATTGCCATCCAATCATGGTAATACATAACAATGGCTTTTGAGCAATAAACTTCAAGTGATGGACTATCACAGATCCAAGACTTACTGAAGCTTGAAAGAGCAATAACATACAGCCCCCTCCAATACAAACACCAAGCAAACACACTCACTGCTGTCACTTCTAGCAAAATGGAAAGAAAAGAGGTTTGGGAAAACCCTGCTACAGAACACCCAGCTTCCCTTTGTCTTCTCTATAGCAGTGTTGTATAGGAAAATCAAGGTGACTATGCAAAGGATATTCAGAACCATCCTGCAACAAGGCCAAATCCAGCAAGCTGCTGAGTAAGTACCTCCCACAAGGTGCCGAGTGCCCCTGACTCCTGCTTCGAGTTATATCGCAGAAGCCTTGACACATTCGGACGCATGGAGGACACCCATTATTTCAGCCATTTGAAGGGAAGTCTGATTGATATAAGACACCCACAGGGGCAGTAGAAGATGGCTGCAGTCTGTAAAGTGACATAGGAAGGTCAGAGGGAGAGGTAGGGTGACTGCACTAAGTCAGATTTAAAAAATAAATACCCCGTCCCCCTACCAGAGCTTTGGAAATGACCTACATACCATTCTGTCAAACAGTTTCAGTGGTGATACAGGCTAACCTAATAGTAGTGGCAGCAGCCCTAATGGGGACTGGGCAGTGGAAGATGTAAATGTGCAACAGAGAGAGTTTGCTTTTCCCTGTTTGCAGGTCTGGAGCTCACAGCAAAGTGTTACTCTTGGGACCACAATAACAGCTTTCTTTTTGCTACATTTTAAAAACATTAATTAGCTTACATGTATTAAGAAGTTTTTAAAACCGATTAAACCCTATTAGTAGTGCATAGCTTACTAGATGTACAGAATGAAAGAAGCATTGCTTTCCACTAGTTAGTAAACACACCTAAAGATAATTTTTTTTTCCTTTGGTTTAAGAGAGTGAGGACGGGTAAATTACAGAAGCAATCCTATAATATACATTTTCTGCCTAGAAAAACCTAGTTTCAGAGTCAGTATTTCTAGAAATGTAAGTACTGAAACCGCACTTTAGTTGTCAGTAAATTCATTATCACATTAACTAGGTCTAAATTATTAAACCTTAATGATGTAGGTTCTCAAAATGTGTTGGGCTTTATTTTCCCACACAGAATCAATGTTAAACATTAGCAGTATAAATTAAGTAATACTTTACTGTGGCATGCTGCTGCTTTGAATTGAGTTACCCCAGGAAGATGTATATTCATGGCTACAGGCTCTCTTTGGCCTCCTAGCGAGGATGATATAGTTTATTGTAACAAATGAGCAGTCGACCTGTAATGACTTAAATGATGTATACATTTTTTCCAATGAAAATGTACCAGAGAGGGCCTTTCTGCTTAAGGGAATGAGAAGAAAACAGGAGCATGTACTATAAACATGATTTCCATGAAAGCCTGGGGGAGCATCTCCCTTTACACAGTTTAGAAGCATGGCGCATATCACAAAACATTTTAAGATAGTTAAATTAATAGAATATAGACTCAGGCAAATTTGGGAAGGATGATTTTTTAAAAGAATATTTCAGCTTTAACCCTGTGCTGCTTTTCTTTCCTTGGCGTTCAATCTGAACTGTGCAAAAGACAGTTAGGAGACTATATAGTTATCATCTTGATGCAATTTATGGGTCCTTAAAAGAAGAAAGTATTTATATTGTGAAGTCATCATAACTATTGTCACATATTATTGCTAGGCTTCCATTTCTTTTCTTGCTATTTCTTTCACGCACCCAAAGGGCTTAAAAATTGCAACGAGCAGTTTATCTGATAGTCTAAATGTTATAGCGGTGCATGCTTCGCGGAGATACTTGAAACAGAGAGAGCAAGGTAAATATACATCTTGTACTGCTTTTCCAGGATGCCAAAATCAGGCTGAATAGCAATAGATGCAGCTTGTCAGAGCCATCAGCAACTATCAGCAACACACACTAACAGGTTGAGAAGAACAAATTAAAGACTGATAATCCAGGCCACTTGCTACAGATCCCTTGACTAAACTGCAAAGACTTTCACCTCATTTGGAAGCGTAAAATGAATGTTTCATCTGCCCAGATACAGAATCAGAGACTGCTGAACTGAAAAGAGGTACATGATAAACTGAGGGGTGACAGACTGTAATCAGTGTGACAGAGATTTGCTTTCTCCTCCATTGTTTGAAGTATCAGGAGGTAAAAGAAATATTTCCTCTACCTATCATGAAGTACAAAAGACAAGTTACCAGAGACAAATAACAGAAACTTACACCTGATCCAGGAAATGAAGAAAAAAAGGATAAGACAAACTTACTAATGTTGACAGTGTGGTATAGTCCTATGAGTGGGAGGTGGAGATTCAGAAGTCTCCTGCCTCTGACAATATCCAACATTCTCTCACATTTTTCTAATTATTACACAATGACTTTTCAACAAAATCTTGCTAAACAAGGTCTTTTCAATACTGAAAAGGCAGCCTATCTCATTCATACCAGTCAGGGGAAGAATTAAGAAGTATGGAGAGCAAGTTCCATCCCCATTCAATTAGAGGACAGAACTGCCAACGCCAGTTGGACCAGCTGGAGCACAAAGATGATCACACCATGGTGGCATATGATGCTCTTTTCTCCTGCTGGGGCTGTGTATGTGATGGACCATTGTATATAAGAGTGCTATTCTCAACTGCACTGAACTAAGTCAACAGAAAATTTCATCCCAGCCTTCCCAGGACAGTGGCACACTGTCAACATAATGTAACAAGTTAGATAATTATACAGAATTTTAAGTCAAAACAACCACACTATTCACAAAAAAAACCAAAAAAACAAAAACAACAACAACAAAAAAAAACCAACAAAAAAAACCAAAACTAACAACAACTAAAAAATCCACAAACAAACAAAACCAAAAAATCCACCACTACCACCACCCCCAAAAAAAACCAAACCCAAAACTAAAAACCACCAAAAACCCCAACAAAAAAAAAATCTAAATTCCAGGAAGCTCTGGGAAGGCAAAAGGAAGATAAACTGCATTTTTAGCTACTACCTAAAACATTTTTACCTCCATTGCAAAAACTTGCAGTTGCATTCACATATTCTGAAATTACTTACAGGTAGCCAATTTCTAACCATTGTCAAATCTACAAGTGTCCGATATTTGGAAGTAGGAATATGAGACATGACCTTGGCTATCATCCATATTAAATAGTAGATATCACATTTTAAAAAAAAACCAAACCACCAGACAAAAAAACCTCAGTCACCCAACAAAAGCTACTGTGTTACCGGTGAGTTTTGCAAAATTTCAGATTCATTTTTTCCAACAGGTGCCTTTTGACTAGAGATCCATTTTTACACTTTTTATTGGCCTAAAGGCAAGCAATTTCTAGAAAGTTAACAATGAAACAGACTAATTTCATCAGTCTTATCCTGCTTGCAATAAAAGATTGCACTTTATGGTATTGCCAGCTGGCTTCTAAGAACTCAGATTTCTAAGTCTTTTTTGAAAAGTTAGATTAGATAGGGATGCTGGTTTATGAGAAGAGGGGCATTAGCTCTCAAAACCAAGATATTCACAAACATCTTGGCCTGATACAGTACCAAACACTGCTGGTGTACATCAAGTATGTCCAGAAATGTTTCTACAATACTGTCTGGTTATATCTGTGCCTTTGCTACAGTATCTTGCAAAGATTACCACGTAATAGTTTCTGTTTGAGAAGATGACTTTCTCATTCACATATGATCAGAAATGGTTTGAGTCAAAAGGCTGCTTTCGCTAACACTTGTCCTAAAGAAAATGGCTTAACAGTACTATGAATCAATCTACTTCTACATTAAAAGACTTATTCAAAAAGAAGAGAAAATTGTATAGTGCTTTAAGAGTCTTCCACTAACAACTAATGCATGTTGTATTAAAAGTATACTGTTCGAGCTGCAGAAACTGCCATAGTAATAATGGTGGCCAGACACAAAATAAAACTAAACCTGGATTTCCATTTAAATAGTATGCTTACAACTGGAATTATTTGTATTTATATATTTCCTCTTGGGTTTCATTCCTGACACAGGGGATCTTTAGCTCCTGTAACCCTATTGCAGCATTTTTATACAACAGCAATTCAGGTACACACTATAGTTTAGAGAACATTTCTAGCCCATGGGAATGAGTTTTCCACTCATGTAACTTTAAGGACACAGAGTGCTATTGCCTGCAAAGTAGTAATAAAGCCCTTCCTTGACTCATTTGGTTCAACCACAGCTCTCAAGTCTATCTGTTCCACTTGTTTAGTAAACTCACAAAATGCAGCAAATTGCTTCTCTTCTCTTTCTATCTGAATACTGCTCAGAGGACCACAGAAAAGGGTCAGTTTCCAGTTTCATATTAAAACTGCTCCATCAGTGCCAATGCCATGACCAGTAACAGCAGAATTAGGCTGGGCATCTCTTGAGTGTTTTTAGGTACCATGGCAACACAACAACAGTAGGCCTAGGTTTGAAGGTGTAATGTTACCATCTATTTACACAACCTCTAATAAACAACAGCTTTGTGCTTCCTGTAAAAAGGAAATTAACCTAAAGAATGAAAAAGGAGTTTAATCTATTTCTAAAGACCAGCAAAGGCTCCAAGGTTTTGTCACAATGACATTGCATCTGGACAGAGAATGCACACGTGCACCGCAGAGAGGGATAAATTCAGAGTAACAACAACTAAATGCACCAGATATTAGGCCATCAAATTCTAACACTGTCATCATTCCCATACTACATATTCCAGAGAAATTAAATAATATATCCAGGAATTTACACGTAACAATACTCTCTAATTCTGTAACAGCCATCTCTTGAGCATACTGGCAGGATGCTCTCACATACAAACAAAATCAGAAAGAGTGTATTGCCACCAACCAAGTGACCAGTTGAGAGGGGATCTTATCATGTATATAAATAGCTAAAGGGAGAGCATCAAGAGGATAGAGCTTTCTTCTCAGTGGTGCCAAGTAATAGGACAAGAACCAACAGGCAGAAGCTGATGCACAAGAGTTCCACCTGAAGGTGAGGAAGAATGTCTTTATTATGTGCGCAGGTGACTGCACACCAGAACAGACTGCCCAGAGCAGGTCTGGGAGTCTCCCTCACTGGAGACATTCAAGAACTGTCTGGACACATTCCTGTGATGTGAGCTCTAGAATGACCCTGCTTAAGCAAGGAAGCGGGACCAGATCCACCCACTGAGGCTCCTTCCAACTCGACCCATTCTGTGATGCAGTAACCACATTAAAGTTAACATACATCTCTGGAAAGCATGGTACCTCAGAAAGAGGTACTTCAAAAACGTGAGGGAGACCACAATAAAAGGCTACAGTCACAGCACACCAGACCACCAATGGGCATCCCAGAGAATCAAATACTGAGAGAAACAGTGAGATGTCTAAGACACTGCAAAGCGTAGGAGTTGCACTTGGCTGACTCAGTTCTTACACTGCTCCCACTCTGGATTAATTCACGGTACACACTAAAATGGAACTGCTGTTGTGCAGTTGTGAGTGAGAGCAGTGCACAAGCATACAGAAGGTCTCAGCCAAAAGCAGGGAGGTGTAAATAGCTGAGCATTTTCGACTGGGAAACAAATGACATTATGTGCCAGATAAACAGACAAAGGAATGCAAACCCTCCAAATCTGTTTGTCATTGTATCATTGCATTACACTGAATTTCATTGTTCCCACTTTTAACTGTCCAAGATCAGCCACTTACAGAAATTATGCTCTTAAATTTAACCATGTCATCCTTTTTTAAAATGAGAAACTTTAATGTTTGGTGCAACTCCATCTGTCTGCTTTCATTTAACAGAAATTTCTTTATGTGGCTAGCAGATAAATTCCACATCTTAGTATAAGATGGAAAAAGTATAAACCTATTAACATAGTCATAACTATTGGTTCCTACTCTCAAACACACCATTACATCCAAGGTGCAGCACTAAACTGTAGCCAGTTCTTTTAGGTTACTCCCAGCCAAGCAGAATTACTTTAGGGACCTTTCCAAAGATCAGTTTTTCTGAACACAAAATGAAATTATGTTGTATGTTTTGGCTACTCGCAGCAGCACCTTTACATTATGTCTGGTTCTTGATTGCTCTTAGTGTGAGCAAATTGCAGAGCACACTGTTAGGGATTTTCACTTTATGCAAAGGATGGGAATTTATTGCTGGTTTTCTGCTAACACATTGGTGTTCTGAGTATTTATAACATATTGTTGCATTTGTTATTAATAGAGCAGTGTGCTGGGGAGGGATTAAGAATCAATAAAACACTCTTACATCTGCATTTATAGTATTTAAAAATAAGGTAGTACATACACAGTCCACAGGGTTTACTCAGAGAGATGTGTTTCCTGAGCAATTTCTTCCTTCTGCCTTGGGCAGGCAGCAGGTCATAGGTGTGGATAAAGGGTATCATTGGAATGTGATGGTGAAAATAAAAAATTTAGAAGCAATATAATCTACAAGGTGAAAAGTGCTAAAACTGGAAGCTCTGTCTCACATAAATTATATGCTCTAGGGCAACTTTTAAGAGTATTTGACTGCCTAAAGATGGTACATCATGGGATTCCCATAGGAGTCTCAATCTCAATCCCTTTAAACTTCTCCCAGCTCACTAAATAAAAGTACCTACACCACAAACTGAAGCCGTAATTAGTTTGACAAGCTCTGAGAGGCAATAACATTTTATGTAGGTCTAACATAAGACCTGAGTGGGTGCAGAACCTAATTCCTAGGCAGCCTGCAAAGGTTGCATAGACATGGGTATGTTTCAGTGGAGAGAACTGTGCACAAATACACTACTCTGTCTAGCTCTGAATTTTCCCAGTTTCCACACCAAACTTCCCTTTTGTCACCTGCAGGGATCTTCTTATATCTATGTTCCACCTATTCTGATAAACCAAGATTTGGCCTTTTCTGAGGCTTCTGGGTACCAGGAACTCCACACCATCACCACTTCAGAGACCCCCGCCTGCCCCTCCTGTCGGGCTGTCCATCATCGCGTTTCCTACCAAAGTGCCACACACTCCTGCTTGCACCAGTCATGTCCAATCTTTCTATGCCTTGGCTAAGTAGCCACAAGTCAGGATGTATTGCATGCCCTTCGTAGGTTTCCAACTCCTATTGGGACAGCACCTCACCAAACCTGAGCAACATGAAAGTGACAGAATCTGCCAAAGGACTGTTCACAAATTTGCACACCAGCAGCCACTCAGGAGCATGAAAGATTTTTGCATATTCTGCCGAAAGGCATTTTGATGGGTGAAAGGTGGGTAGCGAGGACAGAGAGTTGAGGAAAAGGCCTATCACTCTGCCTCTATCCAAGTAACAAAGTAGACTGCTGACATGCCCCTGCAGTTGTGCCTGGCTCCTCCTGCAAGCCTCAACTTCTTACTCTTCACAAAAACTTATCTCCAGATTCAGGTCTCCCCCTTCTCTAATCACTTGCAAAAGACACCTTCCAACACCTCTATCCTTATTCACTCTACCTATCTTGCAGTGTTTTGATCTTCTTGGTTCTATTTATAAAAGAGGAACATTAACATATTTTATTTTAGATGCACAGGTAATTTTTAACCTCATGTGGCTTCTGGAGTAAACCTTGCCTAAGGACTCGAGTTAGTGTGCAGGAACTGGAACTAGTGAAACAAATAATATAGCTATTTACTGAGAACTAGCAAAAGAAGTAGTAAATTGTTTCTAAGGACCTTGTTGTACAGGTCCTAATTTATGTGGCTTCAGCTGCAAAGGTGTTCACAGAAGTCAACAGCTCTGGACCTGACAATCTGGAATATAGCCATATCACAATAATTAGAGGACAAAAACTATGGTTAGAGAAATTTGTATTTGTGGGTGTGGTAGTAAACAGAGTATGTGTTACAGTCAAGTCCTGAGTGACGTTTCCCTTAGTGCCATTTTTTGGGCACAGAAATGTATCACTTTCTGTAGGTGCCAGATTGGTTTCAAGCATTTGTGGATGGGAGCGCTAAACTATGTAGATAAATTTCAAAATATGAACGAGCTTCTTCACTCCAATATAATTTATATGCAATAATACATGTTATTTATATACTCTGAAGGCTCTGCAAGCCAAAACATCACCATTTTGTCTATTTTCTTAATGTATAAATAAGAGATAGGATTGTACAGAAATTATATTGGAGAGCAAAGGCTCATTTATCTTTTTAAATTTACTTGCATACCCTTTACACTAGGAAAAATAATACCATCCACAATTTACAGAGAAATAAAATCAGTCAGATGAAAGGCTTATATAAAAATTGTTACAGTAACATGTTGAAATAAGGTAAATCCAGCCTTTTTTAAATTCATTAATGCCCACTATAAACTAACCCAGTTTTAACTCTACATGTGCAGAAGACATGATGCAAAGGCAGGTCAAGTGAGCTGAAAACAAAGAACAACTCTTGCAAGTGGGGCCACATATTTCTTTTACTTATACCAAGATAAGAGCCAGGGACTGAAAGCTGTTCTTCTAGTCTTGCACAGATTGAAGTTACAGCATGATCTGCTCTAAGGAAAGAAACACTTGCTCAAGCTTGAACTATCTCTAGACTCAAGCATGTGTAAATTGAAATACCACTTCTAACACCACAGCTCATCTCCACTATGCATAATTAACTCCTGCACAAAAAGAACTTGCATTATATACTTATTTATTACCAGCAATTAAAAATTCACTCTTCGTATGTCAACTGATTAGAATTAACAACCTTCAGTTACAGCATTTGGAAGAATATATTTTGGAAATATTGTCCCTGTCTTTGTAATATAAACTTCAATTTTTTTTTTAGAATAATAAGTCCAATGTTACAAGGTCAGATCCCTCTGTCCTCATAACCATCTCCTCCTTTTTATTCAGCCTAGTCTTTTAATGCATAACCCCCTATGGTTTCTGTTTCATGTCCTGGGAAAACCCACAGTTTTAATAACTAGTTGGGGTTACTGTTTTCTTGTAGGAGAGTTAAGACTGACAAAACCACCAGAACACAGATGTTGTCAAAAAAGCTAATCCAAAGCCACTGAGTTTAAAGGAGACATTTCAGCTTAGATATCAACAATTAAGTCAATAGTTATGCTCATTCTCCCCTAATTGCTCTCTCCGCTTATATTTTTTAACCTTGTCTTTGTCACACTTGAACTTAATAGCACCTTGAATGCAGAAAGAGCACTGGGATTTCTTACTTTCAAAAGAGATGGGCTGAACTATTTCAAACTGAAAAATACAACAAATCACACATGAAAATGACAGGGTTCAGAGCACTTTTCTCCTTACAAGTTAGAATAGGAGAAATCACCCTGGTGAAAGAATCAAATCAAAGAACACCACAGTCCTTTCTAACAAGGATTCCTCTTGTTTTTTCTACCATACAGACATACCAAACTTGTTCTCAAAGCAAAGAATCAGAGAAGGATAAATCAAAACAACTCAAAATTTCCTTTGATAGTCTGGAAAACCCATTTTTCAAAAGAGACCATTTTAGAGGAATCAAAGCTAGAATCTAGGTCTCCTGCTTCTCCAGTCACACATATAATTGCTGGTTATACTTTCTTCCATGTGATGCAATTCTTTAGATACCAGTTCTGGTATGGTCTGGTTAAAACCAGGGCAGGGTGCTAAAACTTCTGCTACAAACTGCATAAATAAATAAGTGATGTTTCAGCACACTGTGGGATGAAAGCTTTATAGATGCAGAAATATTTTTCATGTGCCCAGTTTTGCAGCATATACCTGCTTAAATCCTCATGGCAACATCACATGCGGCCACAGCCAGAGAGTTCCCAATCCACCAGTCTCCTCCTGTATCCTTTTTTTCTCTACACACATTCCTAGTACCAAACAGCAGAACTAAAGTTTGATAAAATGACAAAAGAAGATAAAGCATTTCTTAAAATATAACCAGCCAGAAGCAAATGTAATCACACTATTTCTGTACTTTGGAAGGCTGTACATAAATACAGGAATACCTCATTTAAACTACTGAATTGAGTTTGATATCCAGGTCTGGGTAAGTTGACTTCTGATGGTGACTTTTTTATTCACTACAGTAAAAGAACATCTGTATGTTCACAAATAATATTTCAGATGTTTTGTTTGCACTAGAAAATTAAGAAAAAAATTTTAAATGCATCTCAATTAGATATAACCAGAGCAGATTTTAATTCTTAAATATAACAACTAAAAAAAAATAAAAAGCCCATTCCTGAATGCAGCCTGGAATGTCCTTTCCAAGCTGATAGAGGGAAAGTAACTGACAGCAGACAGGAGATTTTCACTGGTACAAATGCATTATCCAGAGTTTCTTAGCTAGAACCCATTCAAGCCACAGACCATGAAAATAGTTTCCCCTCCACCCCAAACAAGAAAGCATTTCTTTACTCTAGATATTAACCTAAGTTAAATGATAAAATTTAAAATGTAACTGCTTCTCCAGATGCTCACAGATGTCAGGTGACCTCTTGAACATGTCTTTCTAATACATGTCAAAACCATTGCACATTTTTTTGATACCCCAATCAGGAATTTGTGGAATGGGACAGTCAAGGCTCCTGCTACCATTCAGATACTCAAACTGGATGGGACACTCCAGGTAAAGGGTAGGTTTGGTTAGGAACAGAGACGGATGGAAGGGGCAGTCCTTTTTCAGCACGATGAACATGCCGAATGGCTTTTGCATGCTATCTCATGACAAGGCAGCACAGCAGAGGAGCAAGGATCATACTAACATTTAAAAAGGCTGCTTTGTCTAAACTATTCTTTCTTAAATTTGAGAAGAGTGTGTTGGTAGGGGCTTTTTTTCTCTGTTTGAATTACATATACACATGAAAGAGGAGAGATGATGGAAAATAGATATAGCTCCTCTTAGAAATACACGACTTCCATCCCTGTCAGGAATTCTCTCCAGAATTTTGCAATAGCTATGAAAGTATTACTGCCTGCATTTCAGTTAGGGAGCTGAAAGCAGCAGCAAACAGGACTCCAATCCAGCAAAACTGTATTTTTTATTATTGTGGTGATTTCTAGTGTGGGAACAGTAGGAATTTACAGTCAGTATTGACTATACTAAGTGCTACCATTTAGGTAAGTTTGTATTTAAAAGATAATACATACTGAATTGGATCAGTAACTTCTTGTCACTCCACTCACCCACACATGCCTTTATGTCTAATTTCCAAGCCTGGGAAGTCGACAAGTTTAGCATGGAGACAGGAGTCCTTTCTCTGGAACAGGGTATGCACAGCTGAGCACCCACTGCAGTCACCACACCATCACAATCTTCAGACATTGTTATGAGACTGGTATGCCTGTGGAAAACTGGACTTAAGCTAATCTAAGAACAGACTTGTTTCAGCAGTGTGGAAGCTGATTCACTCTGTTTTGCAAGCAGATTTCACATCCAATGCCAAGCTTAGTGCTGCTGCAGTCAGATCACAAACATTTCAGCTGGTTGCTTTGAAATCAGTTCACGCAAAGCTCTTCATCAGCAGCTCTCAGACAGCCCTGCTATTCCAGCAGCCACCTCACACTCCACCACTCTGACAAGTACTTCACCACTGAGAGGGGACATTGCCCAGGAGCTCCTGGGAGCACAGTGAAGGAATGTGCTAATGAAATGACAGCTCAGCCCAACGGGTGTAACACGAAGGTCCACGGAGCCAACTTCATCCAGGGAAGGTGCAGACAGAGCAGAGAGCAGAAATGACACTTACACCAGTCTATGACACCTCTCCAGGATGCATTATGGCAATCCGAGGTTTTGTCATCTCGTCATCCTTGCTTCCCACATAGTCAGCTCTTTCCTGGCTTAGAGCATCCCCGGCACCACAACAGCCTTACCTGACATCCCCCAATACACTGGCACTGCCAATCCCTACCACTCTTTCCTCCCTTACAAGATACAACCCACCAGCAGCCCTCCCTTTGATGAGGCTTTCATTTGGTTATAAACTCTTTTGAGCAAAGATGATCTTTTATTATGTGTTGGTACAGTGCCCAGAAAAATGGAGTTCTGATCTCAAGGCACTACTGTAACATAAATAACAATAATTCACTCCTACTAGCCTTCAGTAATTCCAGGAGTTTCACTGGGAGATGGCAAGTCATGGTAACATGCCTTTCTACAGCACAGAAATAAATCATTTTTGCACATTCCAGTATTTTGGGAAGAAGGAGGAAACAGAAAATGCAAAATGAATCTAAACCACATTTGATTCTTTAAATCTATAATAAATCTAAATGATTTACCAGAACATAAAATTCTCACATGCAGAGTCAAGGACTGAATATTCTATTCATGTGCAAGAGTCACTTATTCATTTATAATTAGATAAAATGAACCGCAATTTTTTAAGAAAAAAATTTGCATGTGGCAACAGTAATGTATTACAGAAGGGTGGCACTTTGTTACCATCCATTTGTTAGTCAGGACACTGGAGCTGCAATTTAATAGACAAGAAATAAGTACAGTAGAGGAAGGGAAAAAATTAAATTCCGCGTGATCAGCAAGGTTTCGAACAATCGCTAGCCAACTGAAGTGGGTGCCATATCTATAAGTCATTTTGTTTTATAGGCCATTAGGATCTCCTGAGAGAGGCTGCATGGAGACCGCTGCTTTTTGTTGAAATTAAAATGTCAGAGAAAAAGAAATAGAACAAAACAGGGAATCTGCAATTAATTACAAGGCCATAAAAATTCAATAATCAGGAGGCAGTGCTGCTGTAGGCACAGCGGTATCTGATTCAGGCTAACAGGAATGGAATACATTAATCTTTTCAAATTAGTTTTTTAATCTGACAGGGATATATAGTGACGTGTTCTTTTACTGTTTGAGCAGAGCCACAGTCTAATATATAATGCT
Source organism: Motacilla alba alba (assembly GCF_015832195.1). Taxonomy (NCBI): domain Eukaryota; kingdom Metazoa; phylum Chordata; class Aves; order Passeriformes; family Motacillidae; genus Motacilla; species Motacilla alba. The sequence continues at coordinate 14,576,859 of NC_052021.1, forward strand.
GAGTGTCTGGAATTAGGACATCTATAGCCATTTTGTGACTACAACATTTTCACGGCATTTATTCAACCCTATCTGTACACCTGTCCTACAGTAATCAGGCAAAACATGTTCAAAGTTCATATCCTAGATACTGCTCATGAAGAAAGAATTAAAATGCTAGGATCAAGACAAAATAGCAGGTCCCCAAAACAAGGTTGGTTCAAGGCTGCTTAAAACGACACTCTGCTCTTCAGGATATATCACCAGGCTTTGAAACTGGCTTCCCATTCCTTGTCTACATTGAATTTTCCCTTTCTTTTCCCTGCCAAAAGTGACTTGCAAAGAGACTGTCTCCATGCTGCCATGTTTGAATCCTTTAGTCCTACAGAGCAAAGCCCTAAGAGTTTCAGAGATTACAGGATTTTTTTATTTTTCCTGTTAAATACCCATTACATCCCTTAGACCTATTCTCCTGCTGAAAGCTTCATATGCTACTTAAACTCCCGAGGTGGATGAATGCTTACTGGACACCAGTAATCCAAAGCATGTGTTCAGTCTCAGAGGAATATACAAAGACTTTTTGACCCTAGTTTTTTTACACAAACATCTTTTCCTATTTGTGGCTAGGCTTTACCCCCTAATTCTACTCAGATTACATTTTGGAAAAAAAGACTTTCCAATTAAATGAATACCCAGGAGTCAGGTCCTTTCTCAACCTGCCCAAAGATCTCTTTCTTTTTAAAATTATGTAAACCTTGACACTTGCTCTCACATGATTCATTGGAAAAGAGACACAGAAAATCCTCTTTTTACATTGTTGAGAATTCACTTCTTGTGTTTTCTAAGCAGAGTCTTCTTATAAGGCATCTCACTAATGCTGCCCTACTGAAAACAGCAACACGATTATCAAAGCCTACTGGCTCAAAACTTTCCTCTAGGTGGCTAAAATAATTGTTATCCTGTTTGTCCTGGGTACATTGGGCACACTCTTTTTGCTCCATTTGAGATTTCAGTCCTGTCAGCACACAATCCAAGAAAAACAACCTCCCCAGGTGAACATTAAATGTCTAAGCTCAGGGTGAATTAAGACTATACACCTTTGACTAATTCCATTTTTATTTTACAGATATTGGTTTTTTTCCAATCAAATTCCAGCACACTCACTTGATAAGATGCTTTTCAATTCTTCATAGTTCCTCGATGTAAAGTAACATCATTTATGCATTCATTGCTTTTTCCTTCAAGGCAGAATAAATGGGCATGGATGCCTTCTTTTCATGAATCCTTCAAAAGGATAAATAATATGTTCGTGTGGACTCAGATGAAAGAAAGGGAGTGAGAGAGCAAGAAAACAAGGCCTAATACTTTGAGATAGGATTTGCGGGTCAAAAGAAATAGTAGCTCCATTTAGGAAACATATTCCAAGCAGAGGAAACGGTACAAAAAGCTCCCTTCAATAGGCATTAATCATTTTCTATACATTAGTTTTCTTTTAAATCATGATGACAGCAGGGCTCTACCTTCTGTGGTTAGTTTATCTAACACACTTCTCCTACAAGCGTACTCCATCATATTTATGCACATGAGCACATCCGCACTCAATGACAACAGAGGGTAAAAACTTACCTCCACTGAGGTCATCAACTAATAATTATAAGTGCAGCAGGAATCTCTTCCTAGATCTCTATAATGAATTGATCTGTCCTAGCTCTTTACTACCCCTCTGTTTAAAAACATGCTTTAGCAATTTCAATGCAAGATGACTACATTTTCTCATCATAATCTTCCATTATCAAACTCCCCTCATCAAAATGGGTCCCAAGATGCACTTTTCTGACTACAAAAGCCATGTGTAGTGAGAACTTACCCTTGTCAATGTCTGAACACAGCATCTATTCCATGTAACATCATCTTAGTCCACAACAACTTGAATGTGGAAGGCAAGAGTATGGTATGTGACCAAAATTTCAGGGAAAATTCAGGCAGACATATTTCCTGAGTTGTAGAACAGCCTGTAGTTCTGTGGTTCTCATCTGTGCTACACTTACAGTGCTTCAGGGGAGGCACTGCATAATGAACAGGCCAAGGAGAATTAAATCTCATGCTCATATCCTAAATGTGGCCTTACCAGCTAAGACGTAAAAAACAGAGCTTAAAAAACTGGTTTAAAATTAACACATTCAAACACTTCTCTGTTCATAAAGTGTAATGAGCACATTGAACAGAATATTACTTCCATAAATGTTAATGGCTCAAAATTATTTGCAGTATCATCACAGCAAGTTGCCCATCACAAGTGTTGAATACTTAGAACAAGCTGGGTCTCGTTGCTCAGTTTACTTTCCAGTCCTAACAAGACAAGCATAAGCCATTGGAAAGACACAAAAAAATAAATGTTGTCAAATTCAAAAAGCTTCCAATACACTACTACTGCTGTTTCAAGAAAAACAAAGCATGAACAGAGCTATCAGAGAGGGAGCCTCAATACAACAAACTAATTTATTTAAAATTTTGAAAAATAACTTTAAAATGTCAACCTATTGCACAATTGTCCACCTATTGCACAATTGTCCAGCTCTGCTTGACACAGCATGACTTTGTCTACACAACTCACTGACAGTTTTGAACACTGTTTCACAGCTGTGCAGCACTATTTAGTCAAGTATCAAAAGCACTGAAAGCCAGCCCAGTAGATTTAAACAGCAGACACCCAGCTCTGAAATGAATAAAGCTTGGGAGACAGAGGCTGTAACCTGTGCCAGTATCCTCACACCTCTGCTACTGCTGAAGTTGTACCAGTGATAGTGACTGGGAGAACATTATTTTTAAAACCCTCTAACTTATATACAGCATCCACAACAAAGTGTAGAATGGTTCCCTTGGCTCTTTTTTCCTACTGTCCAGACTCTGAGGATAAACAGATGTCTCTTGAAACATGTCCTGCTGGCAAGAGACAGCAGTCTTAAATTCATTTAGGACAATGACACATCCCAGTGTAAATATTCATTGTGACTTATGGGGAAATTAACCATGCAGCTCTGATTAGCAATAACAGAGACATGAACAACCAGTATCTACAACACAAAATGGATATTAAACATACACCATTGTTTCTCGCAGTCCCTTTATTTTAACGGAAAAGTAACACATCCTAAAAAATGCCAAAAAGAGAGAAAATACTTTCCAGTTGTCTTGCATTCTGTTCAGCTAAACACGAAGTGTTTAAGTCTTGTTATATCCAGAGGACTTAGGATATTTATATACAGATGATAACCAGACATCTGTTAACATAAAAAACAAAAAAAAAAAAAACAAAACAAAAAAAAAAACCAAAAAAAACAAAACCACCTTTCAGTTTGGAAGTCTAGGCAGTCTTTCAGTTGTAAGACACATTCCCAATCTATCAAGATTATTTTTTTATATAAGAATCTTCAAGTAATGTATACGTTCATAGTACAATAAGACATTAAAAGTACAATATTATAACAACTTGATAAGAGAATAAGATAATGAAATCATGTTTAACCAACCCAAAAGCCTTCTACAAGATGACTAGCTCATTAGACGCAGGAAGAGAAGTGGATTTTGTTTCTTGATTTTTTTTCAAGGTTTCTGACACTGTGTGCTAGAATATCCTTACAAACTGAAGAGAGGCTAGATAAAATGGCTGTGATATAGACTGAGACCTGGCTGAACTGCCTGGCTCATACAGCTGTAACCAGTGCATGAAATCCAGATGGAGGCCAGTCACTGATGCTGTAACCTCAGAGGTCAGCACTTGCACCAGTACAGTCTAACATCTCCATTAATGACCTGGATGGCAGGATAGAATGCACCCTCAAAGTTTGCAGATGATAAATTGGCAGGAGGGGTTGACACAAGGGACCGCAATTCTGCAACTCAGAGGTACCTTGACATGAAGAAATTGGTCAGTGAGAATCGCATCAAGTTCAACCCATCTGGAGTGCTGTGCTCACTGTGGAGCTCCCCAGGAGGGATGGGGGAGGGAAGGAACAGACACCAGCACGCTAGACCACATCCAGCAAAAGGCCACATAGATGGTCACAGGACTGAGCATGTGTTATGCAAGGAAAATCTGGGAGAACTGGGTGGGACTGCTCAGCTTAGAGAACAGGAGGCTCACAGGGGATCTTATTCATGTATATAATTAAACAACAGTAGCAAGTAAAGATGACAGATCCAGGTGCTGTAGCAGTCAGTGAAAGGACAAGACAGCTGGCACAAACTGACATACTGTATGTTCCATTTAGCATTAAAAGAAAAAAAAACATCTTCTTACTGTAATGGTGATTAAAGTCTGCATAAGCCTGAGTAAAGAGAAGCTCTTGGAGTTCTGCTTAATCTGACTGGACATGATTCTGAGCAGCCTACTGTAGTTGACCATGCTTTGAGCAAGGAGATCCTTTCCAACCTCAACTACTTGAGGTTTCTGTGAATAATTCAGTATGCTTGAATATTAACATGTGTATGTTGGGGGCAGGGGAGGAGAAAAGGGGAAAAAATACAAGTCTCATCAAGACATTGCTCAGGTTCTCTTGAAAAAATTATACATTTAATGAATCAGTTCTCTGCTCTGATAGCCTCACAGGATCACAAACTAGCAACAAATTCTATTTCAACAGCATCCTCTAGGGTAGGAAAACATATACTTTAGCCTTCGGTCTATTAACAATATGGATTCAGTTTCAGCTTTCCGCACACAATCAGCAATCTGGAAATTGGTTTGCATGTTCTAGGCAGGTATCCTGCTGCATTCATTCTCACCACATGCCTAACCCTAGGCCTGTGACACAAGTACTCACTTTATATAAGAGTAATGAAAATGTGTGTGTTTTTAACATACATAGTCTCACTCATTTGATGTATCACCATTAAGTCTTCTGGTAGGCAAATAGAAGAGCAAAGAGTAGATGAGCATGAAAGCAAAGCAGGCCAGAAGTCAGGTTTTGCACATCACTGAAAAAGAAAGAGAATCACAGTGAACACAGAACCCCAACCTGTTGGGATAACAGAAAACAGTCAGAAAAAAAAGAGCAAAGAAACCTGTCTCACATGAATTATGCAGAAAGGCCTATACATACTATACATACTACCTGAAAATACACTTTATAAGCCTGGATGTCCCAAAGTGCTAATGTTTTGGGCATTCAAATTCAGCCCGTAGAACTGAGGACCCTCCAAATTCCATTACAAGAAAGGGAAGCAGGGAGTGGGGGTGGGAAAAAACAAACAAAAAACAAACACCACCAACAAAAAGTCAGGAAAAAGGTTGAGCTAGAAATAACACCTAAAGGCAATGAACGAGAATATTACATCAGAGAGCTCAGCTCCATGACAAATGCTGGATTGAGGATGGAAGGAAAATGAACAAAAGTAAGTATTCCAATAGCTGAATGGTTCTCAGAAGTCATCTCTGCCCAAGAAGTCAACCATTAAGTGTCATTTTGACCCTCTGTTCAAATCCAGAAACCTTGTAGAAAACACTAGCTTCAACCTACTGAAAATTAATTTAAAATGCAGCCCATGTTTTGGCATTTCATATTGACACAGCATGCCCTGTCTCTCTGTTTTACTCTCACATGTGCAATAGCAACACCAACCTTTCAACAATACACCAAAATAACAGATGGCACAGGCAAAAGAAGCCAAAAATGCAGCATGGGACCTTACTCTGACTAGCTCATGGTGTCAAGAGACAGAGTAGCATAAGTACATCACTTATGAAAAAAATATTTTGGTTGCATGAGCCAGGAAACTTGATGATTTAATAGACAACTTGTGACTAATCCATTGTCTTTTGAGCCTTTGCTAGGCTACCACTATTATTTTACATTCTCAAGACACCTTCAACAGCCTTTCTCCACTCCCACCACTTCTTAATCTTGATGTGCAACAGCCTCCAGAAAGGTGCCAAGAATTGCACCAGTCTCTGCAATAGCATTGTTTGCCCAGAGCTTCCATTGATAAAATATTCCCAATTGCAAAGAACTGACAATCATGTGGGCAAAATGACAGCTCTGATTTCTAGTCTTCTGCTCAGATGCATCTGTGGTTTGGCAGGAAGAGCTTACAAATCAATGTGAATCAAAAGATGAAAGTATATCTATATAAATAGATATATCTGTAAGTAGATATAATATAACCATATCTAACAAAAAACTATCTAAATGTCTTGCACAGTTCACAGCCTCTCTCTTTTGGCTCCAGTGGTAACAGAGGAAAGATGTTTCAACTCAGCTGCTGTAGATCAGCAACCCATTATCTCTGTGCAGCATTACCTCGGTACTATCCAAGAACCACAGGAAAAAAAATTCATTGTTTTCACATGACACGACATACTGACTCAGCACTCCAATCACAACATGCGCATTTCAGAAATAGCAGCACAGCATTCAAAAGAATTAATTCAAAGTATTTAGAATATAGAGGCACCTATATTCCAAATATAGAGGTAGAAAGGATGAGGGCAGAGTGAGCACTGACTGGCTGCTGGAAAGCCATGGTAGATGTAAGTCTTGTAACTCACAGAGCAAGGAGGAGGCTGGGCTCAGAGAAGACTTCATAGCATATAGCACTTTCCTCAGTCTGTCCTGGTCTACACTAGGCAAGCTCAAACACTCAATATGGGCACTCAAAACCACTGTTATAAGAATGCTACAGCGCTTTATTTTTCACCCAGTCACTCCTACATTATTCCCCCGCGAGCTACCCACAGAGAAGTAAGCCTCATCATGTGAGGTGTTTAGAAACAGACTGGACAAGCATTAGAAGCTGTACTCCAGGGGACTGGCCTCAGGGGACAGATTAGATGACCTCATGCAAATCTTTTTCTTCTCTCTAATTTATGCAGTCAGATGAATGCTCATCTCTTACTGAAGGTTCATCAAGGGTGCAATGATTGCAATAATCATGATTTGATACAACAGTTTTCTTCCAAATTAGATGGCTAATACAGTCTTTGTCTCATTCCTGTCTTCCTCCCCCCAACTCTAATTAACTTCTCTGTGCAGTGGCTCAGGAATGCATGTAATCCCTCCTGGAAGGGTTTTTTCCTAATCCTCCATGACAGGACTCACAGCATGTTGATATGGACTCCAAAGACAGATGATCCGGTGCAACTAGAGAAGCATGCAGTAGACTTGCTGCAAAATCCTACCATGTTCTGCTCTGCAGCAATGATGAGTTTGAGGATCACCATTTTTTATTTGTTTTGCTCCTTTGCTTCTGGGGGCGAGGTTTTGTTCATTTTTTACATTAGCATCCAATTGATTTCTGAGTTGACTAAAGAAAAAGGTCAGGAACTGTCCAGTTGTGTGGGATTAGCATCAGGCAGGTGGAGAAAATTAAAGGCACAAATCTTATGTTTAAGGGGTCAAACTGAACTGCCATCCTGTCTTCACTGAACACCTGAGCCTTGTGAGGAATCTAAGTAACTGCAGCCACAGAAACAAGGCTTTCAGAAAAGCAGTAGCATGAAAGAGCATAGAAGATAATCTGAACTCCAGTCTGGATGCTAACAGCTACATTCACTCATAATTATTTCCTTCAATGATTTTGAGTGAAAGGAAACTAATGCAAGTTAAAAATAATCCAAAAGAGTCATACTAGAGTACCACAAAGGCTGATAAAGAAAAAAAAATAGGTCAGGGTGGAAGGAAACTACCTTCAGAGTAAAAGGGAGTGTCACAGATAGGTGAAAACACAGGAAAATGAATCTAAATTCAACTACCAAAAGTGACCCTGAAGATGATCAAGAGTCTGTTTTAAAACAATATGATAAAGCAGATGGAGAAGAGACTCAAAGATGACTATTAATGTAAATGTATAAAAAGTTGCATTTTAAATACTAACTGAAAAAAATGCACAGTTTTTAATGAAAAACAAATTAAACTAAAAAGTTCACAGATAAAATGGGAGTAAGAGATTAGCAGGATGGAGCCTGCTGAACCTGAAGCACTAAACTGGGTATTAAATAATACCAGTAATAAATTAAGACTGTAGGCCTAAGAACAAATAAAAATTCCACCATCCAGTAAGCTCCAGGAATCCAAAACACATTCTTTACAAGTGACAAGGTAAATTGTACAACATACTGAAATGAGTGTTGTTGAAAAAACAAAAGTCAAAAATAAGAGAGCATATTTCCATGGTTTATTCAGATTCTTGACTAAACAATGAGAATCTCCAGTGAACACTGGTCTGGAAACATGTGGGTCATCAGATTTTGGACAGTTCTCCAAATGTTCTATATGAGCTACATCAGAACTTTTCTGTCACTGTTTAAAGAAGAATCATATAAAAATTTACTCTGAAGTTCTGAATATTCAAATTATGCCACATTAAGCACTGCTGTCATCCTTATCTGTAACCTGTTAGAAACACCACTCCTGGAAATGATGATAGTAAAGAGGAGTGTGTAGTAACACGCTTTCAAATCAACAGGACTCTAAATGAATGATCGCAAGAAAATTACTTGACTTTCTCTTTTCCCCAAGAAAGCATTGGATGAAAAGCAAAACAGCTAAATATACACACCACAGCAAGACAAATTTCCTGACATTAGAGCCAAACATGATGAGAGATTGCATTCATCAATTCAAGGAATTCAGAATTTGGAGTTCCTTCACAGTGACTCTGACCATGTCTGAAATATGACAGCAGCTTCCCGGGAGGTGCCCAAAGGATTCAGTGTACAAGACAGACAGTGATGAGAGGGTTCAGGGTGCAGAAGAAAGTGATACAACTTGACTGGTGTTGGTTTGGTATAAAAAGATAACTACTCTATGACAGAATTTCACAATTGAATTAATATCTGGTCATTAAACCATTTAACAAAGCAATTTTGATCCATGATATAGATTTAGAAAAGAGAGTCAAGGTAACTATTAAAACCATACTGTTGAACTGCTATAAGTATAAGTATATAAAAATAGCTGCCAATGACAGCAGCCAGCCACTCACATTTATAGGCTGCTGCTGGCCGTCACAAAAGCAAAATGTCTCCAGAAGATGATGCTGAGCTCTGGCATCAGCAGTTGAAAGCAGAGGGTCTTTCTTCCAGCACCAAAATAACCTAATTTGAGTTTCTCTTATGAAAAGGATATGTATTCTGTGACCACAATTACATTTTTTACTTTTCCATTTGCCCAGCTCTCCACACCTTCTACTCAATCCAGAGAAACAAAAACCACAAAAGGAAAATGACTGATATAAACATGTCAGTTTCACATGTTTTAACATGAAAAAGAGTGAAATTATTACAGACTGAATATAGACAAACACAAAGCATGTAGCAAAGCAAATTAATTCCACTGAATTTCCAAAAAAGATTTTTCTTAAAGATTACAAATAAATATAAAAATAACACTAAATAAGGACATCCTACTTGAATAGTCAAAAATACCCAGATTTAATAAGAATTCATCACAAGTAGTCAGCAAAAAGATAAACCATAAAACATATACATGCAGGAAAAGTGTTCTAAGTGATATAAGTGGAAGAAGAAAATGAAAGGGAGTAGAATCTTTACGTAATACTAGGGAATAGTAGCTATATCCTGTACAGCAACTAAAATTCTTTTTAAAACACTCCTAAATCCCCATCCAAAACCCCACTCTTAGAGGATGACAAGTCACAGAAAGAAATTTAACTGTCAGGCAATTTAAGACTGCAAGTTTTGATTATCCTAATCAACTTAATACCCAAAACTGAGGAGTGTAAAAGAAAGCAGTCATTAAATTCCCCTTCAAAAGGGCCACAACAACATAAACATATGATTTAATAGTCAGATAAAGATATAAAAACCATCTCATAAACAGGGAAAAATCCAATGACTCTTGGGTTCCTCTGGATTTGCAGTAGGTGAAGCTTAGATTAGAATCCACCCTTCAGTATATTGGCTGTTCAGGCATAAATCTACATGAACTGAAAAATATTTATCTTCAGGAAACCACAGAGCAGCCCTTAGAACCGTGGATGTATTTTTAAAGCCCTATGCAGGATATGAGCAACATTGCTTCCTTTCATGATCTGCCATGTTGGTCTCCTCTGCAGAGTTACTATAAAAACACTGATGTGAGGTTCCACAGTTCATGTCTCTCAGCAACTTCAGATCAAATATAATGAATTTATAAAGAGAGGAAAAATATTTTTTCTCCCAGCCACCAACTCTGAAAACTCATCCCAAGCTGAGTTTGCGCCTCCAAGTTCCTAACCCATCCTAATTACTAATAATTACAAATTAAGGTCCCACTGAGCAAGCCAGGTCTCTAAGGTAAAGCTCCAGTACATTCTCGTTGTCCCCTGTGGGCTTACACAGGTGAAAAAGATCCACAACAGGAACCCACTGCACTGTTCAGCAGAGGCATGTGATGAACCCAGTAGAGCTACCAGCTCCCCTTCACCCCTTTAGCTTGTATTCAAAAACACTGCAATGAATGCCACTGAGAAAAAATTACTTTATTTGCCAGGTGGAGTAGAACACCAGACTAACTTTTCCAAGAGTTTTTGGTGTATTTTGATGACACTGAAATTGAGTAAAGAAGAATTTTTTTACTGTTTTCAGATGAGAGAAAAGGATATTTTTTGCTACTAGCAAATTGTATATTCATGCATGAATCCAGATGAATCAATATTTCTGTACCTATCGGTATTTTTTTCTGTGGTACATGAACTGTCCTGAGACAAAATTTTCAAGAGCAGTTCAATTCATAACAAACAAGGAACTTCTCCTTGAAGGAGAAGGAAATCTTAGGGGGAAGGGGTCGGAGGGGGAAGTCCACCCTTAATTTTAAAGAAAAGTTCATCCAGGGTTAATGTTGTTGAGGGCAGTACATTATGAATATAACTTGACTTATTACTTCTGTTACAAGATAAAAATTTATTAATCAGATTATGAGCTACAGGGTACAAAAATCTGAAAGTGATTGCTTAGTTTGACACTGTTCTACTCTATCTTAAAACATGTAGAATTCCCTGGACTCATGTAGAGGAAAGTTCTTAAAGGATAAGAAGTAGTGTCAGAGACAATGCTATTTGTTCAAATGTTATTTTTTTAATAACTTATTTAGCCATTCAGGTCTAACATCTCAAAAAATAACTCATTACTCCTGGGAAGTACTGTCAATATGATAAATGAGAACAAAAAGATGAGAGCATGGGGAAAAAAAAGTATGAAAGTAGAAAGCTTGTATAACATTGGCTTTATCAGTAGTGAGAAAGAAATTCACTAATCAGAAGTTAGTTAAAAACTTTTCTGCTCACCCCATAACTTTGTAGTCCTCTTCAGTCTGGCAATTTATTTCTAAGAATAGGCAGAGAGCCTTGTCCTATAGCTCTGTCTGGTTAGATCCATCTTACTGCTTCTCAGTAGTGTAATATTACAGTTAACATTGATGAGGGAATGAAATAGTTTCAAATACCAAAAAGATCTTCAGTCAAACAGGTCGTTACTTGCATGATACAAACATGAACAGTTGAGCAATGGAGCATACAGTGTAATTTGTGGCAATGGGAATGACACAGAATCAGAGCCAGAAACTTCAATGAGAAACTTCAAACAAAAAAGGAAGAGGTAGCTTTCTAGTTTATGAGTGTAAATATTTCTCAGCAGCCAAACATTGTTGTTTCTTATCCAAAATATCTGGAAATGAGATACAGCAACCAAGTGCTAAGCACAGATTCCCTGGACTAATTATGCTAGACAATCTGACAACCAACCAGACTACAAATTTCACTGCAAGAGGACCTGCTATGGAATTTAACAATACAAGCTGCTGTTCTTTCACAGATGCCAATGTGGTCTCTATCCAAGGTAGTATTTAAGATGTGCAGACAATGGCGTGTTATTACACAAGATATTTCAGTAAGATATTCATTACTAGTGGGTCATCATTCACTTTATCAAGGCAAGAAGCCAATATTTCTCAATGTTCCTGGGAGGCTGATGTTTTCTTTCATCAAACAATACATGCTAGTGCGAAGCTGTAAAATAGATGGTTCCTGACCTAACTCTACAGGACAAGGTAACACAAACAAACTTTGGTATTCTTGCCAAGCATAAATATTTTCATTCTTGGGGTTGACTTTGTGCAGAATGCTGGTCCTATAATAAATTCAACTTCAGGACATGACTTTTGAATGAAACCCAAATCTACTGTTTGCATTGGAAGATTCTAATGAAGCCAGTCATCTAAATGGATATGATTCAGAACTGAGACCCAGAAAAAACATTACTTTTGGTTAAAAGCCATGTCATCTTTGGGAGTTCCAAACAAATCAACCAAAAACTAGTTGAAAGAAAGATATCTTACACTATCCAGTGAACTGAAAAGTATCAAAATAATCAGCTACACTATAATGACTGGAACATTGACATTGGTTTCTGTGATCTACAGTAACATCCATCAGCTCACGTGCAGGGAAGCAAAAAAAATTTTGGCAAGTGTCACTAGTATTATTTTTCCAACAGTTACTAAAAAAAACCCCAAAACTCTCACATAGAAAACCAAAACAGTCACCTACTGAATGGTCTGCTTGACTTCAGTGGAAACCAGGCCGGAGCAAAGACTGCAGGAAGAAACCACACCATGTTACTGTGAAGAGAATGAGCAGAGAAAACAAACAAACAAAAAAAAAATTCAAAGAACATTGGCAGAGGATTGCCAAAATAATAGAAGGAATTGGAAGTTGGATATGCAAGTACCCTGTACGTGAAATGTTAAGCAAAAAAACAGTGACCTAGACAGGGCTCCAAACATGACACACATTGACTCTGGAGAAACTCAGCAACTCATGATCCACACTAGATAGAAAATTAACTTTGATTTGACAACTTTTTGGTTTTCCAAGGTGCCAAATTCCTGACTAATTCATCAGAAAACATTAGGAGAAACCACTACCAGAACCTGGTACTATTTTTATATTATATCCTTCTTCACACACCTTTTACACATATTTGGTGTTTTAAACATTGACAGGGCTCTTCTGGGACCCTTAAAAACTGGCAAGAATTTCTCAAACAAGAAAAAGTGGGGAGTGGGAAATAGGTAATGCAAAAGATTCCTTGCCTGTTTTCCACATCTGGTCTTCTAAATTCTTAAAGACATTTAACTGATTATTTCCAAGCTGAATAAAGTAGGACCCACTCTCAAATAAATAGAAGGAATTTGCAATATTAATTATAGGAGCCAGAAAAACTGTTCACTATCTAGAACTTGCCATTGTATCAATTACTAACTGCAACTGTCCTTTATTAAATTATCTTCTGTTTATGGTTTATGAAATAATTTGAACTCGGACTTATCTGAAATTTAAGTTGCTCGTGATATTTCAGAACAACTTCGTTAATTCACTACATTAAAAAATTTATGCATTATAGGTTTCAAATCGAGAAAAAAAGAATCTTGAATTCTTAGTAGGGCCACTTTTTATAGCAAGGAGCATAAAGAAACCCTTAAAGTTGCGCACAAGGAACAAAATAGAAAAGACTTCAATCTAGAGACAAGGTTGCCCGAATACAATAACTAACATGGCTCAGTCTAGTGCTGCAATTCTGAGACTTCTTGTTTTTTATTTGCAAGCAGGGAAACCCCTGCTTCTCCCACTATTGTGGTTTGACCACTGCCTAAGCAAATTTAACAAATGTGAAACAATTGTACGCAAATTCTAGCCTGAAGAAGATGATACTTATCTGTCCTGGTGATAAATACCACATGACCCAAAGAATATTTAAGACAGAAATTTGATGCTGGACAGAAAGCAATTCTTTTCTACATCAGTATATCAAATAAAATTCACTACATTACCAATGAAGATTCATCATCATCTAAGTGGCTTTTCAATGCTTTCTTTGAAATGCATCCATATTCTTGAACACAAAATTTAGCAACTCACAACCAGACCCTGTTAAAAGATGATTTCAACTAGACAGCAAAATGACTTTTCAGATGACAAATACAATTTTGTCAACAATAAAACCTTCTGGAATATTGATTTCTATGATGGAATATTTAATTTAACTTCTTAGGTTTGTCAGTTAGGCTGTATTTCATTCTGACTTTTAATTTTGTATTACATTTTATTAAAATATCAGCATATATAACCTTACACGAGGCTAAAGTGTTCCAAGATAAAAGCATTCTGACATCACTAAAATGAAGTGTTCCTGACTTTTCATGCCATGTTTAATCTTACACCCAATGAAAGAAGAAAAAATGTTTTTCCAAAACATTATAGCTACCCTCAGGGATAGCAAACCTGTCAGCTAGATACATCCACAAAGAGTGGCTTCATGGCATTAACTTGCTAGATCCTGATGCATGGGCATCCACAGACAAAACACAGCACTATCTCCATGCCTGAATGATAAAACGCAGAATCAGAACTGGAAATGAAATCACATTTCACTTCTTTCCAGGGACGGTCTCAAATATCTCAAGTATTTGCATCATTTGGATCTCTTCTGTACCTAGAGAGGATTTTGCTCTTGAGCACCCTTCTCCAGAACAAAATTTGTACTAAGAGCATAAGGGAAGAAAGGGTCTTGCAGGCAGAATATGTTGCAAGCCAGCAGTTTCAAAGCAGCACATTACAATTTTGTCACTTGAGAAAATTAAAGGCCTTCTCTACGCTTTTGTTGAAACCAGCACTCAGTGAGTTCAGTGGCTAACACAAGTGCAGAAATGCATATCAGGTATACATTTGAATGAGGTGCAGTGGTACATGTGGTAGTTATCATTTATCAAGCTACTGAAATTAGGGAGCACCAGAGGGCAAAAAAAAAGACACACAAAAAGACCTAGAACTTCTCCACCTCACCATTATTTCATACTCTTATGAAGCCAAAACTCCTCATAAAGGAAATACTTAAGTAACATACCCTCGTGAGCATGACTGTTGCAGATAGCTGCACTGCTCAGTATCATTTGCATGTTCAATTTCAAAGTCAAGAGAACACAAACTTTTTCCAAAACTGTTATTGAGAAGCTGCGGCTGGAAATGTGTATTCAGACATTTCTGCAGACTACTTCCACAAAACAGAAAAAACATTATCCAGCTAAAATGCATTTTATGAAAATACAAATTCAATTTCAACGGTGCCAGCTACAGTATATTGACGGCATTGATGATACCCCTTTTGACCCACAAATCTGTCAATCACCTTCTTGAGAACACAGTGGCACAGGCTGTGTGAGACAGCAAGAGTGTCATTGTCTACTGAAGGAACCCTCTCACATTTATAACCAGTCAGCTAATCAACCAACCAAAGGATGAACAAATCCTTCCTCCAAAGTGCCATACCACACTTCTTTGTGCAGAGGCTGCCCCCCATTCTTACACACCTCAAACAAAGAAGCTTTTAGCAGCTATTGACCTGACAAAGTGGCCACCTTTTTGACACAGGGCTCTTTACAAAGCAAAAGGAGGATGCAAAGGATAAAAGTCACCTACAGCAACTAGCCAAAGAGAAGCAATTGAAAAACTACAAGCAACTAAAACAGCTACATTAACCCATTATTTTGTATGTGCAAATTCTCATGTTAAACTCAGCAAATTGCTGATGCTCCTTCCTAAGGCTCACATGTCATTACTGATGGACCCCATTATTTTCCTTTTGCTCCAAATTCTGTCAAGCACAGAGTAAGCATTTTCCCCAACCCACTTGGTACCATATGACTGCTTACATGCTTAGACAAGCAGCACATTAGGTATCAACGACATTAACCTTAGGAGCATTCAACATAAAGGATAACTTAAAAATACAGCCCATTTCCCTTCCATGAACGAGCAGGGGATTGAAGGCAAGTGCAAGGTTAAGACCTCGTGAAGAGTTGGAGGAACTATTCCACATGGTGGCAGCAGTGGTCTAAAATACAATGAAGTTCCATGTTGCAAAACATAATCACACCTGCTTCAAATTCATTTCACAGAAATAAGTCCTCCTTTCCTTGATAACTTCCCATAGTTTAGTTTCTTTTAAACACTAATAGAGTTATTGTCTCTCTACTCTTTTTCCATGTGATTTTGAACTTCGTTACAGGACTGAAAACAACTTCCAAGTCAAGAAAAAAATCAAAGCAGTTTCTTTCTTCAGGGAGGTTGGCATAAATACAAAACAATAAGCTAAACAGTAGTCTGAGAGGGAAATTACTTTCATCCAGCATATCCACTGCATTCCTCCACCAAACTTTCACAAGAATGATATGGAAAAAATGTCACTTTCTGTGGTGGGTTGACCTTGGTGGTCACCTGGCATCTAGCCAAAGCTGCTGTATCACTACTTCTCTTCAGCTGGACAGAGAATATTGAAAAAAGGGTCAAGATAAAAACAGGGAGAGATCACTCAGCTTTTACAGTCACAAGCAAAACAGATTCAGACACACATCCCCCTCCATCCCCGCTTCTCGGGTTAAATTTTATTCCAAATTTCTCTATACACACATACCCCTCCACACCCTTCCTCCAGCAGCAGAAGGAAACAGGAATGGGGGTTGCAAACAGTGCATCACACGCCACCTCTGCTACTCCTTCCTCCTCACGGGGAGGACTCCTCACGCTCTTCCCCTGCTCCAGCACAGGGTTCCCTCACTTGAGACAGTCCTCTACAAACTTCTCCAAGGTGAATCCTTCCCACAGGCTGCAGGTCAAGGACTGCTCCAGTGTGGGCCCTTCCAGAGGGTGCAGTCCTTCAGGAACAGAGGGGCTCCCTATGGGGTCCCACATCCTGCCAGCAAAGCTGCTCCAGCATGGGCTCCTCCCTATGGGTCCACAGGCCCTGCCAGGAGCCTGCTCCAGCACAGGCTTCCCCCAGGGCCACAGCCTCCTTTGGACACATCCACCTGCTCCACTGTGGGGCTCTCCATGGGCTGCAGGTGGATGTCTGCTCCACCATGGACCTCCACGGGCTGTGGGGGGACAGCTGCCTCACCATGGTCTTCACCTGGGGCTGCAGTGGAATCTGTGCCCCAGCAGCTGGAGCACCTCCTGCCCCTCCTTGTGCAAGGTCCCTGATGTCTACAGAGCTGCTCTCTCACATCTCCTCACTCCTCTCACTGGCTGCAACTACTGCTGCACAGAGCAACTTATCCCTCTCCTAAATTCCTTCACCCCAGAGGTGTCACCACCATCTCTGACGGGCTCAGCCTTGGCCAGTAGCAGGTCCATCTCAGTACCAGCTGGTATTGGATCCATCAGACACAGGGAAAGCTTATAATACCTTCTCACAGAAACCAGCCCTGTATTCCCTGACATGCACTATCAAAACCGTGCCACACAAACCCAATACACCTCCTCACAGTGTTAAGTTTAGTCCTCTGGAAAAAGACACAATGACAGTGGGCCCACAAATGGCTTTTGATGCCACGCCTGGATGAAAATATTACAGACCAAAACCTTGTCCCCAGAGCAAATCCTGGGTATAAAAACTACACCCAGGGACTCCTTCCTGTCAGCAGGACAAGCATATTGTCAAACTCTATCACACAAGCAAAACTGCTCCATGATAGTGGTAGCAGTTCTCCATAATACTCTATGTTTCCTTTCAAGTGATACACATCACTTTTAACAATAATTGGCACAGATGCAGACTAGTACAGCATCCTTTTAAAGCTGATGGTGGGTTTGGGAGGAGTTTTGTTGTTTTGGCTTGATGGAGGGAGGGAGGGTGGTTTGAATGAAGAGAAAAAGACAAATGACTCCATCTACACAGTTGGTGCACAAGTTCTCTGCCTTCCTCTTTGTGGTTTCCTCTTTGCTTTACCACAGATTTTCTGAAATTAAGTTTCTATGCTGAAAATGGCATACAGAAACTAAATGCTCTCCCTGCTTCTTTTAACTGTAGGTGATCTAGGTCTAGGAATTTGCTGCCTTAAGTAAAATTGGAAACGAATGGTGCTCCCAACTCAGCTGCTTGGGCACCACAGTCATGAGACAGGAGGAAGAAAGGGCAAGTACCTATTAGAGCAGGGAATTATTCATATTTGGCTGTTAGAGATGAAAATGCCCCAAACTGCTCTCCAGTCTTAAGTAACATAATCAAATTTCATGAGGAAGGCTTTACTGCACAGACTTGAAGCATGAGAGAAAGGAGGGCATCAGCTGAAGGAAAGGCACTTATACCCAGTCAGCCTAGACAATTGCATTCTTCTACAGTTGTGGCCTTGGCATTTCAATTTCCCTTGGGTATCTTCCACCTGCTCTTCGCCATACTTGCTGCTTGTGTTTTAAACTCACCTAGGTCATCTTGATCCTCTGAAACCCTTCATTAACAAATAACTACCTTGAACTGAAACAGAGCTACTTCCTTTTGAAAATATGCAGCTTAAACTGAAGAGCAAGGCTTTCTGACCTAGTGACAGACAGTACTTTTGTGAATATATAGAGGAGAAGCCATGACATTTAAATGCTAGAGGGTGGGTGCAAATGTTTTCAATGTGCCTCTGAAGACCTCTGAACCAACAGGATCTTCATCATGTCCCCATGGAACTGCTGTCAGCCGTCACAATTAATAAGCTGCTTCACAAGTGGAACTTGTTCCTAGTTTGTAACACAAGAACACCCCCATTCACAATTACAGCTCTTCATTTAAAATTGTCTATAGAAAGCTCTTTTTTATTTGTTGGGTTGTTGTTTTTTGTTTTTTTTTTTGTTGTTGTTTAGAACGTGCAAATCTGCTAAATATTGAATTGTATAGATTGATTCAGGTCTGGGGAAAAAAAGATCTTTTAAAATTTCAGTAAGTAGTTTATAGCTCATTTTCCCTTTTCCCCTCATACCAGTATGTTGGAAAAAGCAAAACCCCTGATTTTATCATCAAAAAAAGCCTGACATTAATTGCATTCTGTTATTACAATTGGAGATCATATGTGCTTTTCTTAATAGAGTTTGCAGCTCTTATTTTTATAGATATTCCATGTGGGCTAAATAACATCAGGAAAGCTAAGGTCAAAGCCAGTCATTTCAAAGGAATAAAGGGAAAAACAAGACATCTGGTGAGAACAGTTTACAAGGGGAAGCAAGGCTTTTCTTCTGAGATTACACCAATTGAAGCCTTAATTGGGGAAGAAATCCCAAGGGGAGACACACTCCACTTGGTAAATCAATACTGCTCAGAGATGCAAGAGATTTAATCCTGAATTTCAAATAGATGACAGAATCTCACATTCCCGGAAACTTCCCTACAAACACAAAGTTTTGATTTCCATAAAGCACCTTTGGATTTTTTCTCTCTTAAGCTGTTCTCTTTTCCTGCAATAAAGCAGTCAGATGTCCTGTTCAGGGGTTTGCCACTTCCAGGTCATCCCAGCTATCCCATGCCCACCCTCACAGGTACATTTTGTCAGGTTTGCTGGTGTAAATGCTTGTGAAATAATTTCCTTAAACAACTTCAAACAAAGCAATTTGCCTGGGTTAAACATATTTTTCTAAGCCAACTGATTTTAACCACTGTTCACTCAGCAGCCTGGAAAGGAAGGTGATCCAGCTCAACAATCAGCCCTACCCTGAGCTCAGAGTTGGTGTTTCTCAGCTGGGTCTATTAATCCAGCTCAAGCAGCCCTACAGCTGAGCATGAAACTACAGCTAAGGCAGCACTGAATCATGAGTGCAGCAGAATAAGTGACATGGGGCTGAAAATCCAATAAACCAGCACTGCCACTAAACTTTGTATTGTATAAACCTAACACAGATAATACACAGAGGACTTTGATGAGATACTTTTATGAGTGATTGTGTCTGCCCATATATATCATCTTGGGTAACACACAGTTGGGTAAGAGTTACTCTATATGCATAAAAACACCTGTGTAAAAAGCTTTTCTCCTGAGCATTCCCTAGGCTATCTGCACCTCAAAAATAAGTTTATGCAACCCTACACCCACCTTGGACTGCAAAAGAAAGATCATATTGCATCTCTCCCACCTGTCCCAAATGCCAAAAGGTAGCAGTAGACTCAAAATTGTGAATATCTGCACCAGATACCAAGCTCTCAACACTGAATGAACAGTCATCAAGAGGTGTTAAGTTTCAGTAACTGCTAGATCTGAGCTTAATTCAAATTTTTGCACTACTCCGGAGATGGTTAGTGCTGTCCAGATACTATTTGCTTGCTTTGCTACCCAGTTCCACACTGACTGCCAAATCCCTCTCTCTGTGGGAGACAGTATGTGTGGCTGAGACCCTGCTAATCCATCTGGAGATGGGCATCAGCACTCAGCCTCTCACCTCTATGTGCTCCACCCATGAGCTATAATACTGCCTGCAAATGCATTAGCAATACCTTCTTTTACAGGTTATATGGCAGAACAAATGCTGGGTATCAGGATTATAAAGGACCCAATTTTGGCAACCCTAAAATACAGGGACAGTGAGATGAAATGAGTGCAGCATATTGCAAAATATACACCTCGGAAAAAAAACTCCACCTAGTCCACGAACAAGAAGTTTCAAACTTGGCACTAATTCTTAATAACATGAAAAAACACAACTCTCTGAACCACAGAAAACTATGTACAATTGCTCAAAAGCCCACACAATAAATGTCCAATTCTCTACATTTGTTGAGATGTTGACTGCAGCTATATACATTGGCTGTTTAAAAAGGCATTCCATTATTTTGCCTTATATGAAAGGTAGAACATTAAGGCTCTCTCTAATCAGATCTTTTTCCCTTTAGAAAACGTAGGGTTATTCAGCAGTTTCATTACAGTTCCATATTAAAAGATGTCATGTCAGATGATCTTTATCATCTTTTAAGTGACACAATAGAGAAAAGAAAAAAACAAAAACAAAATCCAATCCTATCTGTGTGGCACAGAAGGAGAAAAAAAAGTACATGTGTTCTAATTTGCTGGCTTTTTCCTTTTTGTCTTCCTCCTATCTGCTTTTAAAGAATAATTAGTTGGTCCCTCTTATCCCTTTCTTATTCAACAATTCCTCTTCAGTTCCAGGGTAGAAATCTGCAGGGAATCCTGCAGAGACTTCACTTTGGGTGAGGCTAAAAACTGCTGATATTAGTCCTTCCCAATAACTTTAACACCTAGGTTCAACAGTGTTCATACATCAAATCCACATCATCTGCTTTCATTACCCTATATTTTCATCAGTCTCCTTCTACTACTCTACCTCTTGTAATAGTATTTCCACTGCTGCAGAATCTGAGGCTGGGTTTTATGCATTTTCAATAACTTTGCAATTAAGTAGCTTGGTATGACATCTTGCCCCAAAAAAACTATGTTATTCAACTGGCTTCTTTATAGAAGCTAAAGATATGGTGGACAACCCCCTCTTCCTCTTCTCAGTAATTTAATCAACTATTATGAATATAACACATTGTCTAGATTCTTTCCTTTTTAGCCTTGCCCCCAAATATCTATTTAAAGACTATGATCTATTATTTGCATGGCTTCAAGTTAGAGCAAAAACTGTACATGGCCAGCTGAAATATCTATAGCCTGTAGGTTTGCCTCAGGCTAAACCATCTCCTGTACTAGTAGTCAAAGCAAGTACCATCTCATTTATTAAAGATGTGTTGCATTCACATATCTCCAGCAGCTGCTGTGGCTAACTACAAAAAAGATAAACTACAGCCAACCATTCTGGATGATGTTCACATCAGACTTTTGCATTCCCATCTCAAAAAACAGGTTAGAAAGAAAAAAATCTTTAAAAAAGTTAGATTTTGAATTTTTTATATGAACATCAGGAATTATTTAGAAATATCATCTAGAAATCGTGGCCTCAAAAAAGCAGGGATAATACAAATAGGGCCAAAGTTCACAGAACTTTGGAACAGTGATCCCAGTACAAGATAGGGTAATCAGAACAGAGTAATGTCATGATCAAAGCTTACCCTTTAGACCAGTGTCCTTAATTCAGCCATTTGGATTTAAAGGTAATTGTGGATGGGGCCAAGTCCTTTCCACAACTATAGGTAATATAGTATCCAGCATGAGAGGACATCATGCTGCCTTTCAGTGACCCAAGTGCTACTGTTCAGCACATCAATATTCCTCAACCTGTAACAAAATAGAGATAGCACACCAGATCTGTAGGGAAACAGCTGGAAGGTTTCCAAGTCACATTCAGAAGAGTACACCAGTAATCATACATCTCTACCATGGCACCACGCTGTGCACTTCAAGGAAGCTACACACAGACTGGAAGTCTGACTAAAAGTCAGACAGGCCCAGGCCTGAATCCAAGAAGTCCCACAGCTTCCTATCTGGGTATGGTGCTGGAAGCTGGCATTGACCAAAGACTTCCCCACTCAGTCCCTTTCAAATTTAGTGGTTTCTAGTTCACACAGAAACAGTAATCTACCTTCCTGTCACAGCAATGCGAATATTAGAAGTATATTTAACCTTTCCCTCTGAATTTATTCCTAATGGACCCATTTCTGCTCTGGTGCTTCTCAGGCCAAATCTTTAGGAACAGGAGATTTTCCTTTCTTACCATGCTACTCTCTAGGGCTACATGTTCAGACAATAGAGCTCCAAATTGCTTTTGCAACCTTCTCCAAAACCCATCAACTTTTAAAGCATGCAAGGGCAGAAGCCAACCAGCCCAAAATTTCACAGGATTGGTGAGAGAAATCACTATGTGGACAGTGCACGGTATCAGGTGAAAAACATTGCAAATGACCTCAGGATGCTCCCAGAGCACTTACACCAACGTGCCCCCTTGTTACAGGGTCTTTTGTGTAAAAAATTGTTAAAGAACAAAAAAAAAAGATGAAAGAAACAAACCCAACTCAGAAAACCTCCAGTGGCAGAGTTACTACTCTTTCCAAGTATTCTATTTCAGCATCCAGCTGTCTTTAGCTGAGAAGTTCCCTCAGCATCTCAGCTAAGAACACCAACATTTTGATTTACCTAATCAAGAAACATGGAAACATGACACTGGAGAAAGCTTCAAGCTTAAAAGCTCAAAATTTCAGCTCAACATTCCTAAAATAAGAAGTTTTCTGACAACGCTAAAGTGCACATTTCACAGAACAGACACAGATTCAGTGGGAACAAGACCTGCTTGCAGGAGTTAAGGATCTGGTCCATAGCCCTAGGCAGGGGGGGAAATTAAATTCTTTAAGTTAATTCAAGTGTAGTTTGTAATGAATAAGATACAGAGAGACCAATGTAAGTCCAATTCTCTTCCTGTAATAAGAGCAAAAGGCAAAAGATAAAGCTTGAGAGAAAACTACTTGATTAATTTCAAAGCAGAAAATATTTATCTTCTGATAGTTCGGCAATAGCAACTTTTCCTCTATTGTTCAGGATGACTAATATACTACAGATACTATGTTTTATCTGATGGATATAGATTCAGTACAGTGAGAGCTATTCTTTGCAGTATTAGTGAAGAGGCACATGCTGATAAACTTTGAAGATGGTCTTGTTCTGAAGCTCAGGCAAACCCAGAAATCAGCTTACTCATAAAAGCTCTTAAAAATTGTGTATGGAAATCTTACGTATAAACTAGTTTGCAATAAGCTGAAGTTTTACCAGTATTCTTGCTGACACAAGGTGGTCTTAAGTCACACAAATCAGAGTCAGAATTCAAAAAACTTTGATGTGTCAAGAAACAATAGTTGCATTATAGAATTTTCTTAAGCTACATGTATATTTAAAATTAAAGAGGACAGTATTGAGAAGTGGGGTTTTTGCAGTTCTTGTCTCTTCTTCAGTCTATAAATTTTTCCTTCCGTTTTATGGCCAAGAGTCTACACTAGAACCTGGATTCATTTCTTAGCCCTGCAGTTTAATTCCTGGAGGGCCTCTGTCAGTCATTTAACCTTTTTTAAACCAGGGTCTCAATTACTTCTGTATCTGTCAACTCAATTGCTCTGTCTCTGAAGAGCAGTGATAGTACTTATCACATCTTGCTTTTGCTTGTCTCACCCAATAGCAAACTTTTTGAGCAAGGACTGATTCTCAATATGTGCCAATACAGCTGAGGTCCTGTCAGTTGGCTAAAACCAAACAAAACACCCCAACTTTCTCTCCCTCCGCTATCACAAGAAACTCCAAAATGTTGCTTGATTATGTATCCTGATTTCTTTTCCAGATGCAGTTTTTCCTCCAGCATCATTTCACGTGAAAGAAGGCAGCTAATCTTACAGCTAAACAGAGTGAGGGCTTCATGCATAAAACACCAAGCTCTACTCCACCTCTACTTGCAGTGCAAACACGGTTGTTGTGCACGGAGGAAATTCTGCTCAGCAGAGGAGTCGCCATCCATGTTCCAGAAGAATCAAGGACAGAAATAACTTTTGCACGGAACAAGTTCAGGAACAAAGATTTTGAGTGATTTTAAAAGATGACCCAACCTGAGTCTTCTGCACAAAAGCAGAATGAATTTTTGAAGCTCAGTACAGCAAATGTAACAACTCAGAAATCAAAGTACGCCAGAGTTAGAAGAACTTCCAGTGATTCTTACCCTACCCTTGCTACTGGCCACCATGGCAGAATTACAGAATAACAGCCTGGGGTACACAACAGGTAAAATGAGATTTGTTAAGTGTCCCTTCTGGCCTTATTTCCCAGCTTAGATGGCAAAAGAAATAAGATAGTTAATGATATTAAGCCTACTATCAGCTTCCAGCCAAAGATACAGGATTTTCTATAGGCACTGCTGCTCTCACCACACAGCAGTGGAATTACAATCACTTGGGTTCATTGCAGATTGCTCCTGACAGAAGCTTGATTTAAAGGCTCAGGCATACCTGAGATATTCCACTAAGTACCTATTTAACCAATATTTTCTGAAGACAACTACACATCTGTTCTACTCAAATCTTCCTAAGAGAGTCTACATTTTTCATTTCCACTTATTACTGTGCCTTGGACCCACAGAGTTTTTCAAGAGAAGAAGCCCTTGCCTTTCAGCACTGTGATTATAATCATCTGACTAACAAAAAGGCTAAAAATGCGACATATATTAAAATATACCCTCTTTTCCAAGTGAGACACTTGACTCCTTCCATCAAATTCATAGCAAAACAGTTACTTGAGTTTTCAGCGCCATAATGTCAATTTCCAATTGATCTGGCAAATGTACAGAGACACAGAAAACCAAAGTGTGTAAAGTCTCCTTAAAAGAATTTCCCTAATTTTCATTCAAATAATACCACAATATATCCATGCTAGAAATCAAATTCCATTGGTAAGACATGAAATTCCTATCTAGCACAAACAAAAATCTCTTTCCAAAGATCCCATCAAGACATGACAGGAATCACAGACCCAAGCCTGAGGCAGGCACGCAAATCTGAGAGTGAGCTAAAATACCTGTTAAATTTTACAATCTAATATTGCAAGGGTTCATAAAAATATATAAAAAGTTACCAGGTAATTTTGCCAAGATCATTTTCTGTGAACTTCCACTTTTTCTTCATGCCAGAGTCCTGGCAGTTACTTTTCTAATGTATTTTTTACTCATATCAGAAATTAATATGCCTCATCAGAGAAGCTTTGGTGTGATGGTTCTGTGCTAAGATAATACCCCATGTATAATAATTTACATTAAATCTTTTTGCTAAATACATATTGTTCCCATCAGTGAACAAACAGCCTATCCAAACATCCAGATAATTTGTTTTAACAACATGTTACTGTTCTCGGGTAATGCAACAAAGCAGGCAATCACAGATGAGCGAGCAATATGCCAATAAAATTGAAAGAAATAAATTAGTATCATGGTAACACATGTGTCTTCACAATTAATAAATTCCACTCCATCAGTCTGTGATTTAATTATGCATTATGTATAGGGCTACCATGAATCATTCATGTATTCTGTTAACTAAATGGCTAGATACACAGCTTATGATGAGAATATTTACATAAGTGTTCACAAAGAGAAGGATCCTTAATTAATTTTTCGTTCCTAGGGTTTTTTTTGAGGAGAAAAGGGTCTTTTGGGGTGTTACCTAGGTTTGGGGGGAAGAGGGGAGGGAGGAGGGGGGTTGGGTGTTTTGTTCTGTTTTGGGGTTTGGTTTTTTTTGATAAAAAGATATACGTTTTGGTCAGACAACATAGCTTTCTTTTTTTACATTCAGATGTAATGAAGTGAGTTTTTACTTCAATAGTCCATAGCTAAGGGTACTTAACAATTTCTTAATGTGCTCCTTTTCAGCTCTGTCCAGTGTCTGCCAGCAGAACCCTAAATGAGGTTTCTCAGAATCTTGTGTCTCCTGTTTCCCTGTGGTCTTATTCTCCTCACATTCTACTGCTCCTTTCTGTCAGGAACCATCTCTATCAGGACTTCCCATCTCTTGACAAACTGACAGGGCTGCAGATTAAGATGTAATGCTTCCTACAGAGGAGGAAGGCACATATAACAGGTGCAGAACACCATGTAGGCAGTCAGGATGTTCGGACTTACATCTAGATCAGTGAAAAAGAATTATACTCAGTCATTCTCTGCTTGGAGGAATTATTTGGTCCCTTACTTTCAGGTGTGATGAAGGGACTTGCTCTTTCACAGTGTCTGCTTTAAAGATCACTCTAAGAGTATTTTGTTTAACTATAGTGAGCCATAGATGAAACTCTGATACAAGGACACATGATTATTTAGGATTTGCTACTTGTCACTAAGACCGAAGTTAACTGAAGTCGCAGCAGAATTCAACACGATCAGGCATTTTAAGAAGCAAGAAACTCTTGCAAAGGCAAAATATGAGCAGGAGGTCCCCATCCATCCATTATTTATGGCAGATTTTCTTCTAGTCCTATTAGACTAAAACTTCAGAACAATTTTGTGAAGACAAAGATGGTCTTCTTCCTGAAGCTACTTAATACAATCCTTCCCTTTAATATCTATTTTATGAATATGGTATGTACAAAGGGTTATGAGATCAGTGATATGATAAAAAGTTGGATACTTCTAATGTCTTTTGAAAGTTCATCCAGATTCAGCCTCCATTTCCAGTGAATTGTCCTGAACAGTAAAAAAAGAATACTGTAATTCCATCACTTCTTGACTGAGGCTAATAGCCTAGGGAGCTTTGGAGCCCTTTATGTTAAACTCACCAATAAAATGCTCTGTATGATCATTATTTATGTATGTAAACAGGAACTAAGGGGAGAACGTGGCTGAAGTTAAACTTGGATTTGTTGACTTTGATTTGTCCAGAAATACTAAAACATATTACAAAGTACATCCTGCCCTAAGTTGCAAAGTAGAAATACAGTCTGTTCCAACCCTCCACAGTTTTATTTGACACATCCTGTCTTAAAAGAACACTGCAGGTCCTTATACAACACATCGCATCAGGCACAAGCAATCTGCATCATGTTCTAATACCAAACACTCCCATCTCTAAGGCTCCAGTACACCTTGCAAGTATTGTCCTGCAAGTCTCCAGGGAGGGGGTAGCAGGAGACCACCTCCTCTCTCACCACAAGAGCAGCTTTTCTTTCCCAATATTCCTGAAGCTATCTTCCTGTGTAGCCTTCTAGTCCTGCAGGAGGCAGAGGAACAGAACATCCCTCACTCTTCCCCTGCTGGTTTCCTCACTAGGTGCACTGGCAGCAAAAGCTTGTTGTACCTGCCCCAGTTAGAGTCAGCTAGTAAAGGACGTCTCCAAAATACAGCAGGTACTGCTGAGGCCACTTTGCAGAGTTTCCTGCATGACACAATAAGCTAAACACCTCAGAAAGGGCATACATGTTCACACCTAGAAAATATACTCTGGCTCATTGCCAGTTTAAGGGCAGTGGGGGAATCTCTATGTGTGTTTAATGAAAGTTGCAGAGCAAGTGTCACGCAACAGCAACAATTTCAACTGTGTAACTGCTGCAAAGAGCCTGGTGGATCAGGAGCAATTTTATACACTGAGAAAAAAGCAAGTATTTTGGGAGATGGAGTAAAAAACGTAACTTATCAATCAGATGCATATTTGGGGATTTCAGGATTATCTATTTCTAGTTCTAGGAAATCCAGAGGTTAAATCCACTGTGATCACTTCCAAGTTTAAGGAATGTGGGCAGCATCTTCTCTTCAACAGCCTGGTCCTTGAAGGAACAAAGGCTGAGCTCCATTAGAAGGCTCCTGCAGGTACATCTGGAAACAAACCATGAGACTCAATGCAGGATTCTAAATCAAAGGAACATTTCAAATACCTGGAAAGGAATAAAAACACAACCTGTGTGCTGTGGGGGGAATAACCACAAGGGGGGAAGTGCTGGACTGACAGCAATTGCCAGGGCTCAGTTTGTTTCAACCGTTAAGAACTTGTTTACCTAACAAGGAAATCCAAAAGAGAGGTTTGTTCAGAGCAACATACATTTTGACAGTATTTTATCATTTTCTATCTACTTCTTTCTACTTGGAGTACTTACCTGGGACAAATAAATCCATGTTTTCAGCAAACTACAGCTGCTGTCTTTTGAAAGGCTGGATCGTGGAATCCTTTCCAGTACTGTAAGAGGGGTCAAATCTATCTGGCAAAGCACCCAGCCTTTCTTTACAGGATGCAGCAAAAAGCCTTGCTCAGTTCTATAGGCAATCAATGAAAAATCCTGACAGAGCCGAAGAAACAGACTGAACTGGGCCTTGCAAAGTCAACACCATTCTCCACATTACCATTGCCATCATGGTTAACTCGATCTTCAGCTCCATGGTCCATACTCATAAAGGAGGGAGATGAGGGGTGACAGAAGTAAATTTAAGAATGTGTGTTCCCATGTCCTCCTTGTTCTAGTTTTGCTCTTTCTCTCCATCTCCACTATGGTTTAAAAAATATTTTCAGTTTGCTTTAATAGTGCTGCAATTATCATTTATGATTAATCCTAGCCACAGTAGAAAGCTGCAATCAGAGTTTTTTGCTGGAGGGGATGTTGTACTTAGTACAGTGTAAAAATTTGTAATGCATGCTGACATGCTATCCAAGTCTTGGAGGAGGTATCAAAAATGAGATATCTGGACTCTTTGGAGCAATAGGGTAAGGTAAAAATGGATCAGGATTTCTGCTTCATCTGGACCTATGAAGCTTTATGTGTTTTTGAACATTGCCACTCTGAGTCCATTTACAAGAGGATCAGATTTTCATCCCCATTTTTAAGGTGTTGATGTGTATAACTTTAGTTATGGTGGATAATGCAGGAGACAAAAGTTTTCATATGGTGAAGTCTCAGCAGTCTATAAGTTCAAGCATGAGGAAACACTACATCTTACAGGGAAGTATTACAAGGAAGCAGAAAAGGCAGTTGAAGTGTGAAAGAGAAAGTGCTTACAAGGCAACAACTTATCATACACCTAAAAACTTGCTCCCTCATTACTGAGAAAAAATAGTAGTTTGTGCCCAGCAGGTACATGCATTAGGAAAATTTTCTTAAAAGGAAGATCTAACACATTCCACAGAAAATGGTTTACATTACCTACTGTGGGGAATAAAGTTGCCTACAATATGCTCATGCTTCTTACTAGATCATTGTACAATTTCAGTCCTGTCCAAATATTTAAATAAGAGATTTTAGTGCATGGATATTTCTAAAAAGTATTGGACAATTTCTCTACTGTGCACTGAAGCACAGTCAATTTTTTTCTAGACCAGTTGAAAGACTCAGTAGATAAATCCTAGAGAAAATGTCTGCAGCTCTACCAGTTCAGAAGCATGGGATCTCCAGCTTTCTGGGATGCCTTGAAGCATAAGAACAATGTGTCTCAGCTTATTAGAGAAGAAAAAATGGAGGAAGAAGCTTGACAGTTTTCTGGCTAGACTTAGCCTATGTGTATTATGCCAAGTCTGCTCTAGAAAATCACTTTAGTAAAAAGCTTCTTTATGTTTCTGAACTAGTTTGGTTTCATGAAATATTAAAGATCAGCCATCAAAAGGGAACACGTCACCATGAACATTTCCTCTCCCATTCGGAAACATCCCACAGTTAAGTGACATGACATTAATGTCACGTTCCTGCCCTGTTATTTCCCAATGACTGCCTGCTGCCTGGGCCTGTAAAGAAGTCACAGCCTGGTTTCGAGAGTCTGTTGTTTCCTGAACCTTTGTCTAACACAAGAGAAGTGGATGTGGAGTAGGACAAGTTTTCTAGCAAAAGTAAATTGTTTCAGTTGAAGTGAGCTATGAAATCTGAGACACTACAGTTGTACTGGGACATTTTGAGGGACTAAGGAACACACTGGCAGATGGTATTTAACTTGCATGAGTTCAAACTAATGTGCACCGGCAAAATGATCTTAACTTCTCCTGTACACTGTTGAGTTGCTAATACAAAGGGAGGCCTTCCAGAGGACTAAAGGCAGAGGAGTCAACCTGAAAATCACAGTAAAGCTGCCTACTCTCTTCCCGCTCAGAAGAGTTACTAAAGCAGACGGGTTCCCTCTTTCTTGGCTCTGTTTAGCAAAGCTTAAAAACTATCCACACACAGATAGGCAACCTCTAAATTAAACTGTCATCTGAAATACCTAGCTCAATCTTCCCTCTGGAAATACAGGGAAGAGACCAAGATAATTGAAAGCAAATCTAGGAAGATTAGTGGAATCAAGAAGAGGCTGCACAGGAGCAGGAAACATTATTTTTGTCTGTTATAATGTAGTTTGTACTCTCTGCCACTAAACAAGGCCACATAAAGGGGGCTCAAGCAATACCCTTTACTTCCGGTGCCTTTTTCATGCAATGATTGAAAAGCAGTCACCTAAGATCAGGAGAGGTTCACTAATGAAGTTCATGACAGAATGCAATGATGATTACACTGATCCTTTGAAGCAAAGCAAAATTCAGGACTAGAAGCAAATTTCCAAGATGTGAAGCGATTTGGCATTAGAGAACTCTAGTATACTAAGAAACAAAATCTGGTAAAAATATCTCAGGTGTGGTACATGGGATCTGGCACTTAAAAAGGACAGTCTCCACAGAGCAGAGTCATACAAATTACATTACCACACACACACAAAGCAGAAGCCAACATCTTCCTCTCATGATGAGAGGCCACCAGTACCCACTACATCTAGAAGCAGTTGTCAGTTTTATAATTAATCTATGCTGACAGATCCATTAATTGGAGCAGATCACATTGCCCAAGCAATGTAGGTCACAATGCTTTAACAATACCAATACAAAGCAGTCAATGTTTCAAATGACCTCATGCCACAGCCATTTCTTTTGTAAAAAAGGCCTCCACAAAGTAAAATCCTTGCACCTTTCTCCCTTTCATGGCAGTCTCCTACCATAAGGAAAGATCAAGCTGAGGGCAGATGTGGGAAAAAGTAATTTACTATGCTGGTAAATGGTAGAGGCAAATGCTGCACTGTCAGTTGCAATTTAATCTTACAAACTGTTTCACTGGAAGTTTTATGTATAGCAATAAGATTTCCCTGCTGTACCAAAAATAAATCTGTCCATCCAATTACCAGCAAATTATCAACTGTTAACTTCATTAGTGAACAGTAATTTTTTCCCTATCCCACAGGGGGAAAGGAAGATAGAAAAATCCTACTCCTACCTGACTTGAGAGCAGTTACAGCAAAACTGTTTTCAATTCACGACTCTTCATGTGCCCAGAGTGAGTTCCCAGGTCACTATAGTGGACTTTGAAAGTAACACAATTTTATGGAAACCTGTGATGGCAAAATCAGCTCTGAAAGGAGTAACACTGTTGAATCACACCTACACACAGCTTCTCTTCTGGCTGCACTGATGCAGGTTCCTTATGTCACCCTGCAGAGACATCTGTTCTACATCAGACACAGCTGGCCTGAGGACACAGTCCCCTGCAATGCAAGGACATACTCCAACTCCCAACATACACTTTGGCTGCTCTCAACAGCCCAAAAGGTGAAAGTTTAGCTGGAGCAAGCTGGAAGGTAAAGCATTTGGAATCACAGCTACAGGCTCTTAAAGAACATCTAACCTCTATCCTGTTTCCCCTGCTCCTTGGGGAAAACAGATATTAACTACAAACTAAGAGACCGAAGCCATTCTTGCACGAGTTTCCACTCATTCCAGGCACTCCAGTTTTGCATGCCTGTTAAAAGCTGGTATTTTGTCATACACAAGAAGCTTTTTGGTCCTATGAAACACAGAGACATCAGCCTGTATATTCTTGATTGCCACCTACTGGCATTTTACATATTAGAGTAAGCTTTACAAATATGCCCAAAATAGAAATTAGGCAGCTTCAGGTAATCTTTGCTGAAGCACACATGGTAAATAATTTTCAAAATCCTAGCTTTTCTTAAGTACTGTGAACAACAAAGAAAGGAATGAAGCTTCACAAAGCCATTACTTCATTACTAATTTAAAATATTACAAACTCAGAGCCTGATTCTAGAAAAAATATAAAGATGCCCTAAATACGAATTTTTCTTCCCACCAATTTTTAATCTCATTGACAGAAAAGTCCTTCTTCCTGCTTCATTGTATTAGAAATTTGAAACTAAATCTTTAATTTGAGTTGAAGTTTACCTAAAAGGTCTGCAACACAAAGAGGTAGAATAAACAGCACCTAAAACTTCCAGTAGCACTTTTCACCAGAAGATCAAGAGTACTAGCACAAGTCTTCGACTCCACTGGTAATGCTCACAGAGAAAAATGTGTACATTTCACTTTGCATCTTAAAGGAAACCAGAATACTCAACCCTGCTCACCAGTTACTGAACTGGACACAAGAAATGGGAATGGTTTACCTGAGGCTACCCAGCAAAACAGAGACGTGACCAGGACAGAATACAGGTCATCTCTAATCACTCAACCACAGGACACACTCCCAACCAGAACCCAAGCTACCTTCCCAACAGAACAATTTCACCAGTGACGGAGCCAGCCTTGTAGAACTTCTGAAAGCAATTGTCCTCTGCTAGGACACAACTTGGCATGACTGCCACTACAGTCAGTTTTAAGAAGTCAATAACAGCTTTTCAGAGTTCCAACCTGACCTGTCCTTCACATTACATTCATTCAGACAGTTGGTCCCTCCTTTCATTCCACTGCCGCAGGGCTGAATTCCAACATAGCAATAATTAGGCTACTCGAAACATAAGGAATAAAATAAAATTATCCAGGTTTTGCAGGTTTTCCAGTAAAACCATGCCTTCTGAACAGGTCTTTTAGGCAATGCTGGAGGGACAAAATAAGAGTGTATTAAGACTACACTAGGTTCATAATTATGCTATGGCACCAACTAGGAAATAAATTCACAAGTTACAGAAAACAAAAGTCAAAGTCAAGAGAGTGCAGGAAAAAAAATCAGTTTTCATCTTGTGTATCTTCCTTCTTTTAATCAATCAAGGCAGTGAGAATTTTACAAATTAAGAAGAAAAGGAAATCAGTCTCTCTATTAAAGCCATTCATCAAAAAAAATCCAACATAGTCTACAAACTTAAGTCCAAAATCAGTAGGTTCCTTCACATATTACTGTTCAGCCTTTGCACCAAATTTCAGCTACTTATGGACCTTAGTAAAAAGTAAAGACTTAAACAGCAACATATGATACTCATAGCTTGACACCTTCACAGAAATCACAAGGATTTTACAAGTTTGAAACCTAGATCAAACATAAATTCATTTCAAAATAAAGCACGGTCCTTTGTGGAGGAGAACAACACACTCTGAGATCTGTGTAACTGTAAATGGTCAGTTCTCCTAGTAGCATTTTAAACTGATATCACCTTTAGTGTATATGCCAGGGGTATTTTATGTCTAATGCTTAAGTGTTTCTTTACATGTTTATTTTAATCAACTATTATTGCTGGTAACCAGTAGCAATACTTGACAGAATTTCTAAGAAGAACAAATCTTTAATTTTTAATTTGCTTTTTTTTTTTAAGAGAGTTAAGTAAATCAAGAATCAATACCCCAAAAATGTTTTTCACGCTTGAAATCTAAGAGTTCTTCTCAGCAGAAGCCCAGACCTGAGACAAGTTTTCTAACACTGCAAAATCAGATCAGAAATATACACCATTAGACAACCTTCCTTACAAGCTACCTCAATCAAACTCATAATAAGCATTTCATTCTGCCAGAGTAAGACACTGAAAATATTCTCTCTGTATTTATTTTTCACCAAATCTCTGATTTCTACCCAAAGGTTAATTTTTTGAGGAGCAACAAGAACAAATAACAGTTGCATGCCAGCACAGTATTCTTCTTCTTTAACTGGTGATTAGACTGTACTCCAAACAAGTCTCCAACAGAAAAGTGCTTAAAAGAAATAAGCCACATTACAAAATTCTGATTGCCACCCAGGCTATCTGCTGCTGAATGATAATATTCACATTTCCTGCCAGACAGAGCACAGATCAGGACCTTTGTCGAGTCACTGGTCTGAAAACAAGCTTATCGTAGATAGGATTAAGACATAAGCATTACATTCAGAACCAGACTTTCTAAGGTTGAGAACAATTTCACCCAGGCTTTGTAATCAGTTCACTTCTACTTCAGAAGAAAGAAAATAAATCATTACTTATTTGCTCCACTTCTATTATTTTCCTGCCAACTTCTCTGTAATCTCCTAAGCCTCCCTGCATTACGTAACTATCCAAACCATTCTTCCTTGTCTCTCTTTTCTCAGCCAATCAGATAGAAACTGATGGATCAAATTTCCAAGGGCAAGTTTATCTTTGGTATTCAATATTAGACACTTCTTTTCAAAGACTAAAGGTTGGAGCATATGCTTATACATATTCTACCTCAAAAAACTAAGGATAGTTGATGTTGTATGGATAGTTTTCATTAATTGCTCGCCTAGCAGGAGAGCAGGAACAGACTTCAATATTACAATCACCCCATACCAAACTCTTTGAATAAAAATACAGGGAGGTTGTATTATACAGGCCTCTGTATTGAACGATACACATTCAGGCTAAAATCAGAAGTTAGTCGAGTGGCATGACTACTGTGGAGAGAGAAGTCTGAAAGCCTTCTATGTGAGCCACAGAAGACAGTACTGACGCTGTCACAACTGCTTTGAAGATCTACTAACAGAGGAAACCATGAAGCCAGACACAGCCTCCAAAACAGAGTCTGAGAGAGACCAGAATATAACTACTTTTAATTAAATATTATGCAAGTACATGAATGACACTGCAGTGCACAATTAACTGTAGATTCTCACCTACCTCTTTATTTCATGTTCAGGCAGGGGGCCCTCACTTTACAGAGAATCTTGATAATGGCAAAAGACAAAAGCAAATAGAGCATAAGGAATGTGCTCCCAGATGACAGTGAGGAAACCAACAGGAAAAAAAATTAAAAGGCCTCAAGTTTTTGCAGCTGCTAAGAGATACATGGCACTCCAGATCGGCTTTACAACTTGTCTCTTGGAGAAAGATGCCTGAGTTAAAAACTAAAGGTGCTAGAATCAGATAATCTCAAGACCACACTGACTTCAGTGAGGTAGGTATGGCTCAAGTTAGCACCTGGCTGTGTCAGATAACGCTTCATGAAAACCAAGTAGAGATACAGCCCCACTTGCACAAGCCGCAGTTGGATTCTGTCAGTGCTACTCAACTACTCTGTGACTACACTTGGGAGTCTCCTCCCCTATAAATACTTTCCTTTGACTAGTTTACCATTCAGTTATTCTAGAAACACAGATCCTACCCAGCCTCTGAACAAAACATCACAGGGAAGATGCAGGCAGCTAGATAGGTATTGTACACAACTGCATTTTACCATGCATACACAGCTCCCACTAACACCAGCCATCCAGTTACCTGGCCACAGCACAGGCAAAGTCAAACCTGTCCTGCTAAAGGCAAGGGTTTTCATAAGGGCCCAGGCTCCACAGAGCTCTTCCGAGGTACCCATAGATGGTACATATGTTAAACACTCCCACTCAGCCTGGCCTCCAGCCAGCTCTCAATGTACCCAGATCCTTAATGTGTTCATTAAAGCAGTTACAGGATTTTCTGTAAGCTGGGAAGCAAAGTTTCTCAAGTCCTTCTGCCAATGCTACATATAGAGACCCACAGGAAAAACCAGGAAACCTCTCCTGCCATGAAGTCCTTAAATACATCAAGGCAAGACACAAACATTGCTATTCACACTCCTATTACAGGAAACAGGAACAAAAGAAACTTTTGGTCACACCAGAGTCCTTTGGCAGCTCAACAGATGATGTCAGGTCTCCCATGTCATAGAACAGTGTTTCTCATCCAAGAAAGAAGGTCAGACAATCACTTAAAGCCTTTTAAGCTCCAAACTAGACAGCCAATATCATAATCAGAGTAAAACCAAATCTAAACTCAGAAACAAGGAGTTTCCTCCCTCTGCATTACTACTAAACAAAGCAGGAAGGACTTTTATGCACACACGTATCTGTAGGTGTTGCACGCAAGTAGAATGTGATGGATTCTAGTGATTACTTGTAGGGGTTTTTTTTGCCTGGGGGAGCATTAAAAAAAATACTAAATTCCAGAAAGATGACACTCAGGCTATTGGATGATAGTCTGTAAAAGCAGAGGAGCATCTGACAGGCTGGGTTCTTAATCTAAATGATCCACATTGACAACTGACAGCCCTTTCAATGAAGCAGCACCTGAGTACTTAATAACAGAGAATTAACAATCTGACAATGGGTAAGGTACTTGCTCAGGCATTAGTAAGGAAACAGAGTGACACCTTACATGAAAAGCTACCTGAATGCCATTTAAACTTGTCAAATTGCAGAAAAATACAACTTCAAAGTGATAAAATCAAGGTTATTCATTATGTGAACTAATGTCTAATTTTCTTAAATTGCATCCATTTCACACAAGTTAAAACAAGAGAGCTCTTCTTTCTCCTGTTTGCTGGAGCAAACTACCCAGCACTGCCAAGAACTACTATAATGGATTCTCAGATCCTGCAGCTAGAAGACACCAAACCAATCACCCTTTCTGACCTCCTGTAAAACACAGATCATACCAGTCCCTAAATGAAATCCCTGGTTTGACTAGAGCATGCTGTCAAGGAAGACTGAAATTGCCAACAGAGAAAAATCCATGACAACCCTCAGTAAAACACTCCAGTGGTTAATTAGCCCCATTCTTTTTAAACACAGCTCTTTCTTCTTGTCTAAACTTGTCCAGCTGCAACTCCCAGCCAGCAGCAATCACAGCACACTTGTCAGCTAGACAGAACATTTCTGGTCCTTATATAGGTACTCATAGACTGGTCAAGCCACCTTTAAACTTCTGTGAAATAAGCTAAAGCAGATTGTGCTCTCAGAGCATGTCACTAAAGGACATTTTTCCAGACCTTTTAATCATTCTGACATTGCCTCTGATCCTCCTCCAATTTATCAGCATCCTTCTAGCACTGTTGAAATGAGAGCCAGGCACACTATTACAAAAGCAATTGCACCAGTGACAAAGGAATTACCTCTAGCCTCTCATTTAAAAATCCCTCGTTTTCACACCCAAAGACTTCATTAATCCTTGTGGTAACTTAGGAATTGGTTATTCAGCAGATGCCTCAAGTCCCTCTCAGAGTCTACCCCTCCCCAGTAGGGTCTCTCACTCTGGAACCACTACCTCTTTAGTTCCTAGATGCCAAATTTGACTTTTACCCCTACTAAGAAGCTCCACATTTGCTTGCTTACATTTTCCTATATGGAACTACTGGCTTGGAACCTGGTATTACAGAATAGCATCTTCCTTGTTGGCAGAAGACTTGGGGGAGCATAACTGCAGACTTTAATCACTAATGATCTTGGGGGTTATTCCACATTCATGTAATTAGAAAGCATTAAACAGATCTGGGAACCAAATGCTGCAGAATCTTACTAGAAACACATGTTCAGCAATAATTCCTTGTTAACCATCATGTTTAGAGACCTGTCACAGCTGGCCAGTCGGTAATATCATTAGTGTGTGCCATGCCAGTTCTCTATCACTTTTTTCCGAAATGTCTTGTGGTAGCAAGTCAACTGCTTTAGAGATGTCTAGAGAATTTCCTTTAATCAACTAAATTTATCAAAAGAGATATCAAGTTAGTTTGACAGGATCGCTTTTCCATAAACCCAACTTGACTGACATTAATTATATTACTCCTTTTAACTCTTTGCTACTCAAATCCTTTAATCAGCCATTTCATTATTGTGCCCGGAATAAACATCAAGTTGACAGGGCTATAATTACCAGATTTGTCTTGTTTTCCCTTTTTATGCACTGGCACAACATCAACTTTCTTCCACACTTCTGGAATCTCACCACAAATCCAAGAACAAACATCATCATCAGTATCACAGAGAGACAGATAGGCCATCATTTTAAAAACAGCTTATGGTTGCACAGGGTAAATCAGCTCCAGAACCTACACACCTCTCACAGGATGTGCATCATCTATCTCACTGAAGCACAACTAAGCCAGGAGCAAACACCAAGAAAGGACAAGTTAAAATGCTAGATGGCAGGTGCCTCACCCTAGCACACTGTGAAGGCCTCAAATTACACAATAGCATTTCAAGACTCCTTTGAGAGTAAGGCCTCCACAGCTACCTCCTGACCTGTCCATCCAACAGAAGCAGGGAGAGGACCCCTGAAATGCTGCCCTGCTTTGCATGGTTTGATTAGAGACCACAAATCAGAGCAAGTGTTGAACTGTGCACAAGTGAGCACATTTGGGAGACTGGTAACAACAACTCATTACAATGAGAGAAGATGCTGTTTGCTGAAGCCTTCTAGGCATAGGCTCTAATTGAAATCAATGCTGAACTCTCAAAGTCAGGAGATACAGAAGCTTAAAGATGTCAGCAAAATCTAACTCTTAATGAAAAAAAGATTAGACAAGTGGAAACCAGGCTAAGAAGGGGCTCGAGGGCCTAGATGGAAGTGATAGTTGATGTAAGAGATGGGGACATGTCAAAGAGTAAGAAACATTGCAGAAGGGCAATAAGGCAGCAGAGGAAAAAGAAGCAGTTAACATGGAAAGGATGGTGGAGGAAAAAGATATTAAATCAATGGTACCACTGCAAAGCCAGATGTAATTGCTTGAAAGCACATTTCAGCAGTCCCCTTTCAGCCTGCTTCAGTCAGCTTTCACAGCCTTTGCTCAGTGCTGTCAAGTGCCATCCCACTGCACAGAGAGGAACAAATATTACAGGCAGCAAGAAAATAAAACAAGCTTTCAGGATGGAAACCTGGATCTCCTTACCAGTGACTGCAGTCATGTGATTGTAGCTGCTCTGCTCTCCAAGACTATAACACAACCTGTGTTAACAGTGGGCAGAGCCAGAACATTTGTCTCTGACAGAAATGGTAGACAACAAAAGTCTTATTGGTAGATGTGCTATAGGTCAAGCTTCTTATTTGCCTCCTGACAGGAGCAGCATGATGTTGCATTGTTCTGGAGGGGAAGTCACCAACCAAGAAACATCAGAATTTCAAAAAACCACTCTCGCCCTTAAAAGCAACCTTGGGCTTTTAAGATAGATTGAAGATGGGGGTTGTGCATTTCCAATCTTTTTCCATTGCATTGCCCAAATTAATTCCCGTGAAAGAGGCAAAAGGAAGGAATAACATTTCTATCTCAGAAAAAAAAAGCAGGATGCCGATGGCAATGATGCACTATGGCAAAAAACAGAAGAGGGATATATTTTGAAAGGACATGGATAACTGTAACCTGACTGCACAAGGCCCTCAACAGCAAGGGTGACAACACTGGCATGGGAATTCTAGCTGTGCCTCACTTTCATGGCAACAGACACAACAAAAAAAAAAAAAAAAAGTATAATCAATTTACTAGGTTTAGTAAAATTTCATTAGGCTCTGTTCAAAACATCTTTGCTTCTATGTAAAACAATACCAAATCCATTGCAGACCTGGCCAAATTGGCTGGCAACTCAGAAGAGATGGCATAGCTACCAGCAACCAAGCTAAAATGTTGGGACTAAATCAAACTGACAATGTCCCTTTAAGGGAACAAGCACACTCAAATAGGTCTATTTTTAAACCACTTTTGCAGAAGGCTGCCATTTCTGACACTGTTACCAGCAGCCAAGACAACATCTGCAGCAGCAATTTAACAGAGACAGTATAGTGGCAGGATGTTCCTCTACCTCCCTCCCCATCCTTGTCTCGTGAAAAGAGCAGCGAAGAGATTTTAATGAATTTTGTTCCCCAAAAAACTCTAAGCAAAGCAACCAGCACACAGTGCACTCATCAAATGGAACAACAATAGCCATGGCTGTACACACTCCATGCTCTGATCTTTCAGGCAGTGGTGTTATTGTCAGTCAGACCACTTGTGGCTCTAGAATATCAAAGAGGGAGAGATGCAACAATTCATCAGTATCTGTAAGAAATGGGTGAGATTTAATCCACAGCCAGAACCACAAGGCAGCAGATTTCAACTCCTGGTAAAGATTGGTCTCTAGAGGGCCTTTCCTCCTCTCCTCCACCCAAACAAAATTAATTATTTTTTCAGAAAATCTGTTAGGCATTAGGGGAAAAAAAGTCTTTTTATTGTGATGTGAAGAAACAACACTATTTCTTGTAGAGTAACTTAAAAGACATCACAATTTTTATATGTTCTTAAACCAATTTTGTTTATGACTTGTCTGGTCATTTCTATACAATATTTGGAAACTAATCTCAAGAGGAGATGTAGCACACCCAGGCAAAGGACCCATTTTAAAATACTTAAGACCATATTAGGCTTGGAGGAAAAAAGCCTACAAAATCCTATAGTATGAAGTATTTTTCATCTCCCTCTAAAGCAACACTAGTGAAGAGTCAATTGATCTAGCTGATTCATTCAGAAGTAAAATCCAAGATATGCTCCATCCATCAGGAAGGCTGTAGTTTTAGATCAATAAAATCATCTGACATAGCTCTTAAAACTTGCTCATTTTCAGCCTGTATTCTCACAAAACAGGCAAACAGATGCTAATTAACAGCAGTGCTTCTAAGAGCTGAGCAGTTACACCCAATATTGGCAACATTTTAGGTTTCCAGAGTAGGGAATACAGCATTAACTTGGGTCAAGCCATCTCTGCAATTCTTCAGATTTCCTTCACATTGTGGAACACAATTTAAAAGAGGCACAACCTCCCCAACACTTTCCCTTTTCCCATTAACAAACTTCTAACAGCCCTGTGGCACCCTCAGCAACTGCTTATGCAGCAAAGAGCTAGCAGAGAGACATTTAAACTGTTTCAGCTGTCTGTCATACAGTTTTAACCATGTGATCAGCAGAGGCTACAGACCATAGCAACCCACAAACTGTAAGTTCATTATCTACTGCAAGACTGGACGGCTACATGGATTGCGACAGTGTAGCACAGAGTTCATAAAACATCCTCTTCTAACCTCAAAAAGCATAATTTCCAGAGTAGAAAGCTCTCCCTTATTCATTAACATCAAAATGTCACTAATAGTGTCACTAGACATCAAGCAGCATCCTTTTGAGAATCTGGCACATTCTTCACTTCCAGCTTTCAGATGAGTGCAGCATTCGGCTGAATAGCTTTTTCAACAAATGACATGTCACAGCCTTGACACAAAAATACTTGCACCTTGTCAATCATTCACTCACCATCAAGTTCAAATGCTCATCTTCACAGAGATGAATTTGATCTGCACGGCAGTTAATGTTAAATATGGACTCACAAAGGAGAAGATGAGCACAAGTAAAAGTACAAAGTAATTGTGGCAAATCAGAGAAAATACCATGTCATTTGTACACTAAATAGGCAACTAGGAACTTCTGTAGGATGCAGACATTCAGGCACATGGAACAACAATGGCCAAGTGTTAGATGACAAGGATGGAAATGTAAGCTGATATGGATGGCCTCCAATTTGAAACTGCTGACCTAGACGTCCCAGCCCAAAGGTTAGCTACCGTTTTATCCATCAAGGTTGTTATACTGCAACCATCACTATAATATAACACAGCCAGTCAGGTACTTTATTGCCAGAGAGAAATCCATGTGTCATTTCCAACACCCCAGTTATTTTTTTGATAGATGTATAAAACAAAGCACTATTGTGTGCAGCAAGTTGCCCATACCAGCCAAGGCATCATTCACCACACGACTCAAACCAATTCAGTCTGAACCAAAAAAAAGGTAAAAAATTAAACATAGCCACTTCAAATTATTCAGTAAAAATAATAGTAATTATTAACTTTTGTATATAATCTTTCTGGGTCTATATCACAAAAATAATTCAAATATCTTAAAAATGCCAGAGATGAAAGAGCACAAGCCACCAAAAGACCTAGTCTGGAATTTTGAAAAGGTGCAAAAGAATTAAATTCAAAGGAGCTAGTTCCTTAATACTTGCAGGTCACTTCAGAAATAACAATCCAAGATGCCCAAAATGACAAAGTTGTCCCCACTGAATCCAGATGCTAGTGGAATTGATAGCAATGCAAGACACAAGCTACAGAAAGGTCTTGGTATTACACTTTTCCTGCTTTACAGTGTAATCTTAGACTTATCTTGGCCTCATTCTCCCCTCCTCCTGCAGTGAGCCTTACACTGAATTCTAAAGTATTTCACAACTGCATTTTTAATACAGAACTACATTTAATAGAGAAGGCCATTTTCTAGCACAGCACCACTTTGATGAGATGTTTTTAACCAGCCTGTTCCCAGAGTTTTCCCAGTACTCCCAAATCACCCAGAGAAAACTCTTTAAACATCTGTAAATGCTATCTCCAATGAAGATCCTGTTGGGCCACCTCACACAACTAGGATACAATTGAGTTTTTATCAGGCGTGTCTCACTCTAGAGTTAAAGATTGGGATATATTGTCCCTCTCATTTAGCATTTTGTCTATTTCCTTTTTATCTTGATACAAAACACCTTAGAAAATAACAGATTAAACAAACCAGTCAGTCATCATACATCGTCTAAGCTGATATGCAACAGTTCTAAGGTTATTGATTCTTATAGGTTTTAATATCCCATTGAACAACCCAATGTGATTAACTCAATTTTATTCAATGCCACTCATTCATTACTTTGAGCTCTTAACTTCCACATGCTAGGTCAGCTGGATTTCTGTCTCCTCAGTTTTCTTTTAATCCCTGTGTCACAGGTTACTCTATATAATATTTGCAGTTAAAGACCTCAGGGAATCAATTCAAGAGCAGCAAGCATCAATAAAGCAGTCTCTCCATTAAAGAAGGTTTCAAATAGTCCCTCTTTGAATGAAGGTGCTGCTGCTTGGGCATTCCCAAGACCCTAAGCAATGGATAACTGGCAGGATGGATAGCCAGGACACACTGGGATACCACCTCCATGTTCAGTGACAGCAGACGAAAATCACAGAATCATCAAGGTTGGAAAAGACCTCCAAGATCGAGTCCAACCTTTGACCAAACATCACAATGCCAACTAAAACCCAGCACTAAGTGTCACAACCAGCCATTTGCTGAACACTTCCAGGGATGGTGACTCCACACGGGAAGTCCATTCCAATGCTTAGCCACCCTTTCAGTGTAAAAAAATTATTCCTGATATCCAACCAGAACCTCCCCTGCCACAGCTTGAGGCCATGTTCTCATATCCTGTCAATGGCTGCCTGGGAGAAGAGGCCAACCCCATCTTGCTGCAGCCTCCTTTCAGGTAGTTGTAGAGAGTGATAGGATCATCACTGAGCCTTCTCCAGACAAGACAACCCCTGCTTCCTCAGCCCTTCTCCTCATATGACTTATTCCCTAGACTCTTAGAGCAACCTGCTCTTGTGCCTCTCTTGTCATTTTGATTCTTTTTCAAGCTACTCTGGGAAGGCTGGAAGCACTACACATCCTCTTTTCACAGTGACCTCTATGCACAGAGCTTCCTCCTGCTTTACTGTGCCAGTGCAACACAACCATATTTCCCATTCCAAGCCCTTTCATCTAAGGAGAGCTTTCGGATATGAACACTGGCACGAGGGAGAGAGAGAACATAATGGCAAGTATTGGAGCTCTTAAAGCAATGTATTTTTCTCCTGGTTCTAAATAATTTTATTGTATCTCAGATTTTCATCACATTATCTCAAATGGCAGGAACTGGCCCACCACTTGCTTTCATAGCATTGCCATTACTGGAAAGAAGCATTTCTTAATGGTGCCAGGGCTATTGCTCCAACAGAAAAATAAAGGGATTGTGGTAGGGTGCCTATTTACCCACTGCTACCTCATTTCATCAGCCATTTATCAACACATTCTTCATTTGGAGAAATAAAATCAATGGTAAGTGGAGCTCTTTCACTGCATTTAACTTCCCTGGCATGATACAGGTGGTAACACAGCTGAGATCAAACACTTTCATCTTTCCTCCAGAGCCAGCTTGGCTGCAGACTAGCTGCTTCTCAATTAGAGACTGCAATATTTCTGGCAAGGATTATGTGTGCTTTCTACAGCTCAGATTTGCCTCACTGTTGCCTTTTTTTTATTTAAAGAACAATCACTTTCTTACTAGATCATCCACCTTTTACCCAAGGTCTGTAAGAAATAAAAAGGCCTGTATCAAGTTATGTATGTGACATAAATCCGTGGAAACTTTAGGCAGACATGAAGACTGAGATTTTAGAACATTGATTCTGTGTTACAGTTTATAAATGCTGTCACACATCGCAATAAGCATTTCTCTGTTGGCTTCCTAAAAGAGAAAGGTTATAACTGCATTTTGAACAAAGACCAAGGAAGATTCGGAAGATCACCTGTCTGCTGCCAAGTTATTTCTGTATCCTGGACATCTTTACTCCACATTAGGATAACAGGTCCCTGACAATTGCCTTCCACAGCAAATTTTACCAAGTTTAATTTCTTCGAATATCCATGAGGACAACAGAAAAGGAGTACCACCATTCCATTGCTTTGCAGGGAGAAAGAGGTACTGTAGTAGCTTATTCCACTTTCAGAATTCTTTTTCCCTTTCTTGGTTTTATATTTAATATGCAATTTAACAGG
This sequence comes from Motacilla alba alba, assembly GCF_015832195.1. Lineage (NCBI taxonomy): Eukaryota > Metazoa > Chordata > Aves > Passeriformes > Motacillidae > Motacilla > Motacilla alba. The sequence continues at coordinate 14,621,698 of NC_052021.1, forward strand.
TAAAATTAGCTATCCCAGCTCCAGAAAGATTAGAGATCCTGGAATCAAAAAGTTAGTAATGCCTTATATTTGCACAACACCATAAGTGAGATCTCTGTTATGGCTTGTAAGAATGGCTGATAAAGAATCAAAACCTGAAGAGAACTCATACCAATACAAACCTTTTCTTTTTCACAGGGTGGAGTATTTTATAATGCAAACCAAGGAACAAGAAAGAACAACTAGAAGTTACTATATTTGACATAAATTCCCCACGACCTCTTTAATGACACTTACTACTTTGTGATGGTTATCTGCATCCACACCTCTTTACATCACCTGCAGGGTCCATAGGATGACAGTATGCCACTTAGTTCATTTAAGCTTCTACATACTTGTATTTGCTTCAGCTGGTCACTCTTTGCAATTTGTCACCCCTTCACAACTAATGATGCAATATAACTCAGATGCCTAGTTTTTAAGTTTAAAGCCAAATGACCTGTAGTCTCATCCCTGATATTGAGATCAGTAATATTTGGCAGGTAACATACTGATTTACACATACAAGTGTTTAAAATGCTGCATACTGGAGACATTCACCCCCCCTTCCCCCCCCCATCATCAGGCTAGCTCCTCATCCAGTAATGTACACATTGTGTTTTGCACCTTATGAATTCCTAGTATGCATGTAGCTCAATAAATCAGCACTTATAAATCAGCCACAGCCTCTGTGTTGAATCCATCTTCCCACTCCCTGACCTGAAATGCTTTGTCAGCAAAGGCTTGAGCTATTGGTTCTGCAGGTGCAGGTAGATCAATATTAAACACATGGCAGTTTATGCTGCAGTGACTAATTCTAGCTCTGCTCCCCCAGTCATTTGACAGTGCACATACCTGGCTGAGATTAGCAGAGCACTCAGCACTGACCAAAGTCCCCAGTATAACTCTTGTTGATACCCAGCACACAGGTTCTCCCTGTGTGCTGGGTATAAGCACCGATTATACTGGCCATGGGCAAAAATGTTGCTGAAAGTTGAGGAAGCAGGACCACCTTAAAAGGAAAGACCGGATGGTTAAGAATAAGCAGTTGTGTTGTGGTTAACAGTTCTTTCACCTGCTGAAACCCACAAACCTCAGCTCTCCTCAGAACAGTCACATCTTGCCATCCTGTCAGCTTAATTTTTGATCTCTTCTACAGAAGAAAAATGGGTACCCAGAACTCTCAATTTACTACCTTTTACTGATATTCAATGCAAAGTGGAATCCAATTTTTCTACACATTTTAGGTTGCACCTTGCCTGACACTTGAGGAAATAAAATAATGAAATTTTAAAAAAGAAAGGGAAAATGCACACCAGAGACCAGGCTGAAGCAGCACTACTTTGTATCAACTGTTTTCATCTCCAAAAACAATCCTGACTCTTGATTCCATCAACATTTCCTCTTACCAAAACTTTAGAAAATTGCTTTGCTGCTTAAGTACCACTGGATTTTTGGTAGGGTATCATCATAGGCCAATGAAAAGTGGAGACCTGGGATATGATTGGAAAAAAATTATCTTTCATCTACTTGGAAGTGACGTAGAAAAGCAACATCAAGGAAGCAGCAGTGTTTCAGTCCCAGGAACCACAGCTTAGTATTTAGTCCCAGAGTAAACATGGAAGGGCACCAAGTTGATCCAGGGGTGCAAACACAATCAGAGACTATAAATGACTCTTCAGATAGAGGAAGCTGCCAGCATTTAAAAAATAACCAAAAAACCCCACCCCACACTCACAAAAACAGTGTCACCATACCATGCCTGCCCAGCTCAGCTGTGTGGACAGGCAATAAAAATAATTCATACTGCAAACTTAGCACTTCTGTCAAGGAAGACAGCATGCCTATCATGGAGTGTCATGACATACTACAGACGAACAAAGCCCTTCACAGCTTTCAACTGACAGGTAAATCAAGCACAAGAATAACCTTTTTCCTCACGGCATCACCCCTGGAATGCAGTCTCCTCCAGAGCAAAACACTGAAGAGATTTAACAGTAAAAATGTAACTCCACACTGTAGATAGTACAAAGGAAACCACAAAGATAGGTGAACTAAGGAAACAGTCTGTAGCTGGAAAAGAGCCAAGTATTGGAGATAATCCTGGTTACACAGAGTGATGGGAAGCAATACCACTGGTTAATGGCCACTTAAGTCTTTGCCTTAGAAACTCACCTGGAAGGAGCTCCACCAGTTAAAATAAAAAGAACAAGTCACCCAAGTCACCTAATAAGTCATCACCCCATCTTCTGCAACATCTAAGGGTTCTGCATTCAAGTGCACACCCGAGCATCCTCAAGACCTTGCCAGTCACAACCAGAGTGCAGCCTTCAGATGGAAGGTACAGAGAGGCTCTATGCTTCTATGACAGACTGTTCCATGCTGTCAGTAGGAATCATGAATACTCTGCCAGACTGGATCCTTGCTCTGGACCCAGGTGGTATGGTTCAAACCCAGGCAGCAACCCAGCTCCAGAAAGCCATTCATTCACTCTCCCACCAGCACGATCCAGAAGAGAATCAAAAGCATAAAAGCTAAAAAACTTGTAAATTGAGATGGAGACAGTTTAATAGGCAAAACAAAAGCCACACATACAAGCAAAGAAAGGAATGAATTCACTGCTTCCCATGGCCATGGGCAGGTGTTCAGCCATCTCCAGGAGGACGGGGCCCATCACATGTAGCAGTTACTTGGGAAGACAAACACCATCACTCCAAACATGTCCCCACTTCTTCTCCCTGATCCCACAGGTGGGGAAGTGAGCCAGCAGCTGCATGGTACTTGGTTGCTGGCTGGGCTTAAACCACAACACAAGGGCACATTTATACAGCCCCCAATATGAAATACACAGGCTCTTACATTTACACACAGCCTTCATGTTCCAGCTGCTTTAGGAACAAGAAAATAGTCCACAGAGAATGCCTCTGCTCTTTCCTCTTGTTCTTTTTCATGCCCTTGAGCTGCTTTGCTTTTAGCCAAATGCCAAAGATATCAGGCTTTCATTCCCTATGGAGGGACTCTACCCCACAGGGAAACACATCAAAGCTGTCAGTCCCACACACACATCACCATTTACTGAGAAATTGCCCTGTCCTATCACCCACCCACCCCTCAACAGATAAGCAACCCTCACCACATGTGTCAGTCTTCAGCACAGCTGCCACAGTTGATTAGCCATTGGTAGAAACAGAAGTGAGGGAGAGAGAAGCCCACTGAAACTCTAGTCTCTGCTGTTATTTTTCTTACAGAAGACCTTGATCAACACCATTTCAGATATAATACCTATACACATTAAGACTCTGGATCAGGGTAAAGTCCCAGTACAGGAGACACGCAGGAGAACTATTATTTCTGTTTCTACAACTCGAATAATATAGTTACTACATGATTAAGGTCACAAAGGGAAAACCAGGATTTGTGTCTCCTGTGACACTGATCAGCACCAGACTAGAGAATAAGGGACCATTCACATGCAAGAACTCCAGCAGCCCAAAAGAAGCCTTTAAGAATAAAATGCAATAGGCAAGTCTCAAAACTGTCAAAAAACTTTCATGCTAATGCTCCTAAGCAGCTCCCAGGCCCTGAAATGGCTTCATTATTTATGTGGAATGCTGCAGTAGAGGTGAAGACCAAACACCAGACCCACAGCATACATTCAGACCAGAGAATCCAGCACCAATTTTCCTTCTCCCGAGTTCACTTTTACTAAGCCTTCAGCAGAAAGCTCTACAGAAGATCTCAAGCCCCAGGCTGTAAGTAGTGTTTTGGTGGGATATTTTTTTGTTTGGTCATTTTCCTCCTGTTGGAGCATAATTTCCCCTTATGGATGATCCAAGGGGGAGACAAAGAAAGAAGTAAGGGAAGCTGTAAGCCTTATGGCTATTCCACTAGCATCAAAGATGTGCTCCTATATTCCAAGATGCTGCTGAAATTATGTAAATTCACAGCCCTCTCTGCCTTGCAGGATGCATTTCCCCTGCCCTTCAAGCATATCCGTGCTTGTACTACTGCGGCAAGTAATGGCTCCAACCAGAGGGGGACTCCATGATGCCAAATGCAGTCCACCTACAGTAAAGAAACAGCTCCTGCCCCTAAAAGCAGTCATAATTTAAAACAAGATGAAATGAGGGGGATGAACCAAATACAGAGGACAAGGTAAAAGGATGGAAAAGCTATCACATGAACAGGACTTTAAACTGACTGTCTCTATTCCCCCTCCTGTTTTTTAGAGAGCTTAGCTGCCCACAGTCAACACATAATAAAGACTAAAACAATGAACTGGAGTTTGAGCTTTTTTGATGCAGAAAAGGGCAGAAATATATAAAGAAATATATAAAGAGCTATCTTAATGCAGGGAAATTCAGCTGTTCCCATGCTCTTTTAAGCAAGTAATTACAAGTGATTGGGTGATTCTCTAGAGGTGTGTTAGGGGAGGCAGGGATTTAAATGCTGCTCTGAATTTTACAACAGGGGGAGGTACTTATCTACCCTGACCTGGCCCTGCTTTTTATGACTGGCTTATTCCATTCTCAGATGCCTAAAAAGGATAGGAAAGAATGAGAAAGTGTGGGAGTACTCTTCTTTTATCCCTGCCTGAAGCAAAGAGAATGTTTAATTTATAGCATGCCCACTACACACACCCCTCCACAGCTTGTATCACTCAGAATCCACAGCAGAAGGACATGACATTTCTCCAGATTGCAATATGTCCATTCATTTTCAGATACCAGTACTGCTGCTTAGGGTAACTACTGCACATCACGAAATTACCAGAGAGAAAAAAAAGGAAAAAACAAAATCGCCATGTGCCAAGAGAAGAGGGGACACATGAGCCAAGCTCTTTTCCAAGAAGATTATGCTAGAAAACTAAGCAGTGATCTGAAAGGATAACTTCAGATGAATAGACTCATATGCAGCCCATGTATTTAGCCATGTATGCCAACTGCCAATATAGCACAGCTCTGCTACTCATCCCATCTGATTGTAAAAGGGTGGGAGTTGAAAGCTTTGCACTGCCAAAATGCCAGCCACTAGCCAAAAGGTACATTTGGTTGCTTGTCAGTACAGCAGATGTGAAATGGGCAGCCTTTCCCTTCTCTGACCTCCTCAAGGACAGCAAAAGCAGCTCCAGAAAAGAACGGAGATCAGCCAAACTAACTGATTTTCTGAAAGTTCTGCTTCTTGGCACTATTCCTACATCATGGGTTTTTTTCCCCACCAGAAATTTGTCAAGAAAAAATAGTCCCCTTAATGTTTATCTCTTGTGTAAGGAAATCCAGGGAGCCGAGGACGTTCAGATTAAACAAAAAAGGAGAGTTATCGATAGCAGCAAGAAGGGCTTGTGCTGACAGGATTAAGTGGAATGCTGACCAACATGGGGGAATACTGAACACACAGGACTGAGATACCACAGCAAGATAAACCCATAGAAATCTCTCAGTTTTCTCTTACAAATGCCCTGCTTACTCACTGCCTTTTGAAGCACTAAGACATATAATGGGGTATCCCATATCTGGAGGCACTTGTTAAAAAATCCATTATTATCCAAGTACTGGGGAGAGAAGTTGCTTCACTTTGCTGTGCTGCACGGAAGAAAATTACTGTGACCGTAAATACAGAAGGAAAAAGGCAGGAGGAAAGGAGTTTCACTTAGTGACTCCAGTTAAATCACTGCTGGGGAAAAATCAGGTGCAAACAGGCCAGCTAGAAATCTGTATATAACAATTCTACCCTTAGAAGATATTCCTCTAAGCAAAGATATGCAAAAATGTAATCTTGCTGCTTATCACAACAACAAATATTTGCCCAATCCTACCACACCATACAACAGTCAAAAGAAGGTGTTGACTGCACCAGCTAGACAGATTCCATGAAAAACAGAGACAGCAGAGATGTGAGTAGATGCACAGAGGAGAGGCTTCACAGAGTTACCATTCTGAAGGGGAAAGGAGACTTGCTTCTTGGCATGCTTACCACCTTCTAGGAACTCCACCAAAAAACTGACAAGCCAAAAATAGTCAGTTTGAGCTTTAAAAAAGCTAAGATTTTTACATCTGCCTGTTAGGAAGATCCTGTATTATATATAATTCTAAGCAAGCTGATTGTATAAATCCATGAATGATAAGCTTTTTAAAAGTTACTCATTTAATTAGCCATTGTATTCTCAAATTGGAAACTGCATTTAATGCCACTGGGACACTGAAATTATTAAAAGCAGGGTTTATTTACAGAGCCATTCTTAGCAGCACATTTAGTTAATAAAGTATAGGTAAATTGTATGTGCTATTAATAAGCTTATTAAAACAGTTAACCCAAGCACATTTCTTACTTAATACAGTAAAGCATAAACTTCTCAGAGAACCTCTCCTTCCCTGTGCAAGGGAATTTACTGGGACCAAACTCCTATTTTTAAATTCAGGCTAGAAGTGCTATATTCAAAGAGGCTAACTTGAACGACCAATGTTTTAACACATACTATCTAATCAGAATAGTAAGAACTTTAACATGTGCCACTTAGTCACAACTCCTTTAAAAAAATTAAAAGTTCTGTTATCCTGGTAGTGCCAGGAACTAATGGAATTTCACCTTAGCAAGCCTGCAATACAGTAATAAAGATCAGATGGAAACACCTCTATAAGTAGAACACACTTCCATCTACAAAAGCACCACCAACACCTCCAGCTGGAAATGCCAGGGGACAAAGGCAAAGACTAGGAATCCCCAGGTACTCCTAAATTCTCACTCTGCATCAGACTCTGTGCGGTGACAAGAATGGTCCTTCAATGCCTGCACACCTTATATCTTTCTCCTTCAATTCAGTGAAGGAGAAATCACCTTCTAATGAAAGATGCCCTGCCTCTGGTGGAAGAGTCTCTGTCCATGGCTAGGGGCTAGAACTAGATGATCTTTAAGGTCCCTTCCAGCTCAAACTATTCTATGATAACTTTACATTCATGATTTCAGAAGGTATAACTTCTTTCAAAGCATCTAGATTGCTCCTCTTTTTTCACTGTCTTTACTTCATCAGTTTATTAAGAACACACCTGTTGTCACTTTTGAGCTTTAAGACAGGAAATAGGTCTGATCCAACATAACAGAGCCAGGCTTTAAGGCATGGCAAATATTTGGGTCTTCAAGATTATTTAAGCACCAGAAGATCCACTGCTTCCTCTAGGGATGTACCAATACAAGTACCATAGAAAATGTAGAGAAGGTAGAGACTGGGGAAGAGCAGTCAGCCTCATTTACTAGAACTGGTATGGGATGTAAAACACTTGGTCCATTGTGCTATTTGCCCTTTTTAAGGCCAAGTTGATTGCACAATAAACACCAAGTCCACATTTCATGCCTTATTTTACGTATACAAAAACTCTGTGGGTGCATAAACATCAAAAAGCTAAACAGTCCATGAGAGAGACTGCAACAAGGCCAGAGGGGTTACTAAACCACATTTGGCCACAGCAATTGTCTCTGCCGTGGAATGAGACAAACAACTTTGATTTTCCAAAAGGCATTTCATCAGGAAGGTGTATGGCACACAGTAATTACGCATGTTCTCCAAAGTGCTGAGACAGATGACCAGCTGCATACCTATCCTCCTCCTGGCCTAGCTCCCAAGTACTCTGGCATTTCCCCCTGTTGCCTACATGAATGTGACTGAAGACAAAGGCAAACTGCATTAAGGTTTCTGGCAGTCGGGTAGCGCTACACATTTTAAGGACCACGGGCTAGGATTCAGTTACAACAGTAACTGTTTACAACATGCTACAAATACCCTGTTAGGAAACATAACAGCTCCAAACTGCTCTGTTCTGTGAAATATGTCAGCAGAGCTTTGCCAGGGTACAGCCATGTTAAGTATTCTGCACATCCATGAAATCCAAATGTTCATGCCACCAAACCTGACTAACCTCTCACATACACTTCTTGGATAAGAAACTAAAGGTGGCTAGTTTCTAAATTAATTTAATTAATTTCTAAATTTCGGGGGGGGGGGGATTTGTTGATTCTTTGGATTGGGTTTTTTAATTTGTTTTGTTTTGTTTCAAATAAAAATAGAGTTTACTGTTCTGCATCATTTGCTTAGTCCTTATAAAACAGGACATGTGAAAATCCAGAGGCAACTAAAAGCACCTTCTCTTCAATGATATGATATGATCAGAACTTCAATATACCTTCTCCAAGTTACTGTTACCTCTGACACCTGATTCAGAAAATCACTTTTCTTTTTTTAAGGAAAGAACACAGTAATAAGGAGCTACTGCCCTTGTTACAGCTTTAATGTAGTCTAATTGCCCAATTACAGCTGCTCCCATTTTCACAGGAGACTATATTATTTGAAGTATTCCTCTACCTAGCAGAGGCTTTGCTGATATCAAGCAGGTACAGTGCAATTTATTTCAGATAAAGATGAAGAGAAAAACAAAGTAAAGCTTCCAGGAAAGAGCACAGCACAACTGTGTTTCCCCTCTGTGGCAAAATCTAGCAACTTCAAGAACAAAATGGCACCAGAAACCATCTTTAAAAAACACACGAAGGTACAGGGGGGAGAGGGAGCAAGACTAAAAAAAAAAAAAAAAAAAAAAAGTAGTAAAGGACCAGCAATTTTACAGCTGTATTTGGAATAAGGGACTACGCACAAAAGGAATGCAAGGTGAAAAGGACTATAGGGAACATGAGGTGCAAAGGGAATACTGTGAAGTAAATTTCTCCCAGATATTTCTTCAAAGAGCATGGCAAATTCAGGAACAGATTCCATAGCAATTGTGCAATGCAACCCAAAAGAGCTAGCTGTTGTCCAGGGATATTTATGATGCTTTATACAGGGAGACTATTATCCCTTGGAATAGACTACAGAAGAATCATTTTGCTACTTCACAGGTCCAAAGCTCTAAAAATCTGTGTTACACTTAGGAGAGTAAAAGTGAAGTATGCAGAAGTGATCAAAAGAGAACAGGCTGGGTTTATAGCCTGCAGGGGAAACAACTGATCATATATTCTTCCTATGACAAACAACTGAGAAAGTAATTGAGAGCCTAGCAGAAACCAATGTTGTTACCTCAGCATTATTGATTTTCGGCAGACATCTTAATCTAACACATGACAAAACTTTGGTCATTCCAGTAAGATATAGCTTTCAAGGAAAAATGATATTTATAAAGGTAGTTTATGGTTCAGTTAGAGATTCTTATGAAGTCAAGCTCAGGCTATAAAGGAATGGAAAGAAAAGGACTTCTTAAAAACAAAATGGATAGAAAGTTCGATTAAAAGGTGAAAATATGATTCAAGTATACTAAAGCAGAAGGATCTTCTGATGTTCAAAACACTAAAAGGAGGTAGTAAAAACATAACTTTAAAATACTGTGCTAAGAAAGCCTCATTCTTATTAAAAGGATGAGTGGCACTGAAGACTCACAGTTCACCTGTTAGGCATTCTTTAAAAAATTTCTTGCAAAATTTACTAGAAATGTTCCCACTGTATATAGCAAAAGAAACTGGAGTTATTTACACATGTATATATAAAAAATGAAGCCATGACAGGATAAGAAGAGAAAAGTCCATATAGTTGTTTGTTAACATTCATACTCAAAGAAATACAACAATAAGAAAATAAAAATTATTCATATATAGAGCAAAACCTCATAAAATCACAACAAACATCTTATAAATACATGTTAAGAGAAAAAAGTGAGTGTGGCTCACAGCAATTACAGAGACTGCATCTTCAGTCAAAAAAAAAGGCAAGAAAATAAAGGGAGCATTGCATACAACTAAAATATTCCTTCCTACCTTGCCTCTATTTCCTCCTACAAGCAGCCTGCCCTTTACAGTCTTGGAATGTACAGCCATTCTCTGTACATCCCACTCTCCTGTTTCCTGGGGATATCTGAGCCATTCCCCCCACTATGGCTTTTCAGCATGCATGGGGTAATGCACCACATGGAGTTGCAGGTGATGACACTAACTGGGCTCTCTCTTCAGCAGGTGTTTTCTACCTGCTAAAGTAAGTACTGCCTTCTTCCCAGCTGCATCATATTAGCAAACCACAGCTGATTAACACAGATGGCCCCTTCTCTGTTTTTTTCCAACTGACAAATAGTCTACTAAGAATTCTTGCTTTTAAGTCCCAAAGATAACAGCCAAGCACAGTTTTTACATGCTTGTGACAAATTCTTTCTTGTGACATGAAATCTGACCTAGAGCTCTCTAGAAATCAGGCCTAGTGAGATGACCATTCATCATTCTTTAATATGCTTGGGGTAGGCTATTTAATAACAACCTAGTCCTGCACCTCTCCTGCCATCATGCTGCTGCTGTTGCTTTTGTGCACTCTCGGACAAATGCCCTTAAGGGAAGGGAAAAAGCACTCGCTTCCAAAAGTACTCTTTATTTTTGGTATCCATTTCATGGCTGGAATGAAACAAATCCAGCTTGCTGGGCTTTGACATACATTTTCTCAGATGTCAAAGAAGAGAGGCAAAATATATAGGCATGGGATAGCCTGGTAAATGAGGTGTCACAGCTATGGTTGATTTGTTCACTGCTTCTTTAATTTTATTATTTGAATCAGAGTGATAAGGAGCAACATTTCTCACATTTTGTTTATGCACTATAACATTTAAGGCTTAAGTGGAGCAGCTTCTTGAGACTTACAGCAGGCTTTGTAAGTGAAGCAGAAGGCTCCACTCAAGTTGTGTCTATTTCAATCACAAAGGAACCATTTGTAGGAGCAAATTAATGCTAAGCTTTATTCCACAGTAATAAACACCCATTGTACCACTGTCCATGCACTTGTTCCAAGCATGAGGCTGGACTGTGACCTGGAAGGAGATCATTCAGAAAAGTCTGACACTTGTTTTGAGGAATTCAATGTGCCTCTGATCCATGTACTTCGACTCTCTTTGTCAGCAGAACTGCTTCTATCATTGGATCTGTCACGCTGAGCCACTGAACAAGCCATTTCACTGGGTCTCCCCCAGTCAAGCTCAATTTGAGTTTTACAGTCCTTGATACTTGTGGGGTATTGTCATCGAAGCCATTAATGTATTTTGCACTGGGAATTATGCTGCTTGGCAGGGGCTATCTCTCCTCACGATATTTGTATGTCCAAAGCTCAACCTAGTCTTGTAATGAGATTGCAAAAAGTAGTCATATATATTCAAAATGTTGGCCTGTAAGCCAGTAAGGCCTGAAAATATTTACCAATATGTCAAAATGCTTCTAGCTGAAAACCGTTTCTAAACCATTCGCTGTTTGCAAGTTTAATGGCTTAAGGCTTATGGGCTCATGAATCACCTGCTTTCTTAGCAGCAGCATTTGAAATGTTGATATCTTAGCCTTGAAATAGATGTGAAGGTACCACAGCCTTTACAAGCTGTTATCGAAAGACATACTTTAAAAGCTCCCACAAAAGACTGAATGCAGTAGAAGTGGCTGAGCAGGATGAAAGTAACTGAACCAACTTAGTTTAAGTCATTGTTCATGTCTGTGTTCCATTTCAGTGATTACCCTCCAGCTGGACAATGAATCATATTAAAGGAAGCTTTGCTACTTACAGTTTGTCTGATAAAAAGTCCAGATGACTTCAGAAGCAATGATGAGTATTTGGGAAACTATTAGTCTTATTTCAAATTACTGAATTCAACAAAAAAAAAAAAAAAAAAAAAAAAAAAAAAAAAAAAAAAAAAAAAAACCAAATTGGAGAGCAATTTCGTTTATCACAAATTTTTTTTGTTAAAAAACCGTACCATCCTAAAAATTCCAAGATTTTCAGCTGAAAAGACGAATGAACATTTATAGGGGAAAAAATTGCTATAACAAATATGTCTGGAATGAGTATCTCTAAGGTCAAGTAGGTTATACTGGTAAATGGCATACCTTGCTTTACAGAACTGCAAAATTAAATGTTAAGCATAATACTAGAAAGATAACAGGGATAGAACAAATACATAGCAAATCCAATTAGAAGAAATAAGAAATCTCAATCATGAATAAAATAATAATTTCATATACAGTCCTCTAAAATATACCATCAAGTTATTTATCTAGGTCTTGCAAGGGGATATACACTGTGGACTGTAAAATTATAAAATATACACATTTTTCATCTACAACATCCAAGACAGATGAATGAACACATAAATATGGTAAATAAGTTCTGTTTCAATTTTTAAAAAAAGATATTATAAAAACCTATTAAAATAGAATAAATAAATTCAATTGAATGCTTACGAGTTTGCTTATTTGTGAATATCTTAAAAGGTAAGGAATTCATGGCCTTCTGATGTCTTTTCTCAGTATCTGGCCCAATCTATGCACATATTCATCCACAGTGTCCATGCAGACAACTTGCAAATATGCTTCTTCCCTCCTATCTTCTTAAACCAGATTAAAACCCCAATCTGTATTAAACATTTCTCTGAGGATGGCTAAGATCAGGTCAGCCTCAGCTATACAAACCTTTTTGCTCCATCAATATAGATAAAAATTACTATTTTGCCTATCACTCAACCTATAATTCTTCATTATTAACCCTCATTTCACTCCAAACCCTCACACTCAGCTATGCATAAACAAGCAGAAATATTCTGACTTATTTTCAAGATTGTATTTTCATCTTCACGATGAAAAGGTTGGTCTAAGGTCTCGTTACCTTGCTTACTACAACTTCTTCCTCCAGCTCTCATCTCATTCAAGTTCCATTCACTCAGAACTTCAACCCAATCAGCATTTTCAGCAATTAATCTAACCATAGGAATGCATGAATGCATTCTTCTTTGGTTTCTCCTTGTATTTGGGCTTTTACTCATTCTGCACTCATACTTGATGAAAACTTTTAAACAGCTCCAAACTTCATTTTCCTTCCTGCTGATCACTCCTTTAAACTTTGCTCTGATTTCTCCTAAGAAATTTGAGTTAGGCTACTGCTAAGCACACAGCTCAATACAATCCAATTCCCTACACTTCCTGCCCACGACCATGGTTTTACATTCACATTGCAAGCTTTTGGGGTCAAAGACAGCTGTCTTCTCTTTCAGCTGTACACAAGCATCAAACATTTCTTCCACTTTACTCACTAAACTAAATACATGTAGCATTTACACTTCCTTTTCAAAACTTTGATATGATTTAGAGAATGGTGTAACTGCTATCCTCATTGTAAACAGATGAGAACAATGTGTAGATAACTAAGATTTTAAGTAAGCAACATTTAAATTATGCTTGAAGCCACACCACTGCAGCCTGAATGAAGCAGACACAACATGCAACTCCAGTGAATGTCATAGGACAACATAGCTTCAACAAATGTGTAGGGCAACAATATGTGTAGGGATTATTTCCAGCAAGTTGTGCTGCTCAAACGTGTCTGTAAATACTTCCTTTAGGATATCAGTGATACATAGTAATTTTCCACCACAGAGTGAGTATGATGTTAGAACGAGTCGTCTATAACCAGGCTGTTCATGCGGGACAGAGGATGAAACACACATGGATTTTACTTTTTTTTAATGCAGCAGCAAGACAATCAAGATGCTTGCTACTCTTTACCACCACCTTGGAGCAGGCCACAGAACATCACCAAGGATGTGGAAGGCACAGCCTGCTAGAACGGGCTGAGTTCAGGTAGTTGACACATGGAAGAGCGAAGAGGGAAATAAAAACAACAGAAAAAAATGTAAATTATGAGGACAGTGAAAGGAAAAACTTTCTATACTCAAGGCAAGTCATTTAGCATTTTACAGTGGTGCCTCAGTTACCAGGCACAACTGGTCCATGTAAAAATAGTTGCAAATGAAAGGCAGAAACCCAGAAGTGAGATGACAGCCTTATCAGTAGGCTCACTCACTGCCAGTCCCATTTCTACAATAAGTCTACACAGATGACACCGAGGCAGATGGTGTGCAACATTCTCACATAGAAAAACACTCCTGGAAGGAAGGATCCAGGAGAAGAACAGGCTATTTCATATATCAATTACCCAGTGTCTGTAAAACCTTGAATAGATTATCAATATGAATAAAGTGAGGATTTGTACACCCTGAGGTCAGCCCCTCTCCTGTCTGTCCCACTCCATATGTTTTACAAATGTGATCATGGTCTGGCTCCAGCCTGAATGTGCTGCCAAAACCCTCCTACCCTTTCTCGAATGCAGTCCAAGAGAGAAGGCACTTTCAGGCATAGCAAATATGCCTCCTGACTACAGCACTGGGAGCAATCCTGAACTCCCATGAAATCTGTGCAACTGGACTGACCTTACAGATTTAGGGAGCAGTGGGATTTGTATCCAAGCCCATATTATACTCCATTTTTAATCTCTAGGTAGCCTTCACCCTACTTAGCACAAGTAATAGGCAGGAATCTACCAAAATGTTTAAATTCTCAGGTAGCTACAGCACACTGCAAGCACATGTCTAATAAACCTGTTAATCAAAGTTTTCTGTTCCATATATATCAAAGAGTTAAGTAAACTGAAAATGGAAATGGCTCAAAGAAAAGCTGATGGCTCCATTCCATCCAGCTGGAATATTATAACTCTTCTGACCTCCTCATGAAAGTTTTTCATCATATCTTAGATATCTGAAAATCGACTTCATTATCTAAAGGAAACAACCTGTTGTCCAGTACAGTGATATACTAAAACACCTGACACTGCCAGCAAAGGCTATTACTGATTAACAGCTTGGGTGTGGGAAGAATTTCAGAAACACATTCAAGTATATTAGCAATTCAGTTCACCAATTCTCTTGGAGCTTTCAGAAACTTGGCGTTCCCAGAGATATCCAAATGGGTCGTCTCTTCGAGTCGAGAGGTCAACACAACACTGGAAGCTTGCACACTTGGTGTGTTTCATTGAACAGAGTAACCCTCAGCTCCTCTCCCCTATGCTGCAGTTGTAGAGAAGAATCACTAGATGGAGCCGCACCGTCACAAATCTGATTTATGGCCGCTGCTGCCTCCTACAGTTGTTTGGCCTAAAACTGACACGTTGCAGCACGTGCTGGTAACTCATCTTCTGAAAGACGGGATGAAATGCTCTCATTTACAAACGCAAAATGTACACAGAGAAAGTGACAAGATACTGAATGAAAAAAGCCACCAAGAAACCAACAACACTCACAGCTTTCAAAATCAAATAAATTTCAGAAGTGAACTGGAAGTTATTTTATCTGCCAAGACAGATCATATGTCTTACTTTGTTCTGCAAATCAGAAATCACAGCAGAGTCCCTAGTGAGTGGCATGATTAGTTGCTGCAAAAGAAATACAAGCGCTCTGGGGGCAAGTCTTTCTAAATAAGCTCTAACACACTAAAAATGCAGGGAAAGGCAAACATATTTCCCATAAATACCCTGGTGATATACTTAATCCCACACTTAAGATGTACTTTTAAAAGCATCTTTTTCTTCTAACTACACTGACATTTGTTTTTCTAGCATAGGGAAATAGTTGAGATGTTTTCATCCAAACCTACCAACACACAATTCATCTGGCTTTCTGAAGATAGACTATGTGCCAAAATGGAATTTTTACCAGCTTTCATCCTAGATCTGTGGAGGCCAAGTTGCAACCCAATCCATTCCTATGTATTCCTAGCCTGTGTGCAATGGTACTAATTTTATCTCCCATAGAATGTCAAAATGATAGATCTCCATATTTTGTTTGTTTTCCAAAACTCAGATATTACCAATACTTCACAAAATGAAAACCGAAGTCCCAGCCCATCTCCAAAAGGCACAGAAGCACAAAAATTATTTTAGGCTGACATAAAAAAAGATCACACAATTGGTGACTTATAAGCCAACTCCCTCAGCAACAGATCCAGCCAGGAGGAGATCCCTCAACAAGGCTGTTAAGAAGTGGCAAGGTCAACGCTCCACCTCACCTGGAAGGTACTGCAGAAAGGGGCTGAAGCAGTGGAGGAAACCAGGCCCTATTCCCCCTCTCTTGGAGAATCCTCCTTGACTCCTTTCACCTGGAAACTCACAGGTCACAAGACCGAAATTCCAAAAATCTTACATGCTTTTTGATGAGTAATTGCTAACACCTCAGCTGCAAAAAAACAACTGCGTTCTAGGGGAAAGAGAGAGCACATTTCCCGGGCTAGTTGGGGTACCAAGCCTCTTACGAGCATATTTCTGTAAAAAGCTCCTCCATGGGAGCCCACTACGAGCACACTTAGGCGTGTTTTAAAACGAAGACTGCAGTGAAGCTGTACCAGAACCAGCCTCTTAGGAGGTGGCGGCACAAATCCCGGGTGCTGTCTTTGTCACTTTACGCACCACAACCGAGTATGTCACCGAGACGAAGGCGCACATCTCCCGCAGACGACCCACCCTTTCCCCACCCCAGCCGAGCCCAGTGTCCGGCACGCCGAGAAGCGGGGACCATACGAGTCACCAGGACAAACCGAAGTGGCCGGGCCGCCACCCAGGGCCAGCGCGGCCCCGCCCTCCCGGGCAGGCGGAGCGCTCCGCACCGCTCCGCACCGCCCAGCGCCCGCGTAACCAGGCGGCACCGCTCCCCTCCCTGCCGGCTCCAAAATGCCGCTGCTCAGCGTGCCCAAAGAAGTGGCCGTGGGGACGGCGATGCTGGGGGTCGCCTTTGCCACGGGTATGCTTGCAGGTAAGCGGCGCCCCCCAAGCCCTGCCACATACACGGAGACGTGAAAGCTGCGCCTTTCTCGTGTCCCCACGGGGGACGGGACGGGAGCCACAGCGCTCGGCAGGTCCCTCCCAGGGCGGGCAGGAGTCCCGGCTGCAGCCCGGCGGCCGTCAGGGAGCAGACCCCTTGGGGCTGCCCTGCGGGCAGAGATTTATTTTGCTGAGCTGCTGCAGTAAATACCATGATGTTCCTAGAGCCGCTCCCTGTAATCCAGCTACCGCAGTGTGGGGCCGGGACAAGGTCCAGCGAAAGCCAGGACGCGCTCCCCGCCCGGTCCCCTGCCTGCATTTGTGTGGCCAGTCCGGAAAGGCCGGGGTGTGGTCCTTGCGAACGGCATTGTTCTGGTAGCAGTTTCGCTTTCATTCCCCGGGGGCACCGGAAGAACGAGCCCACGATCCAGGAGGGGAAGGAGACTGGTGTTGGGTTTGTAACGCGGGCACTTACTTAATCTTTGACTTAAGGCAAGTTGTTGAAATAATTTACATTTCGGCGTGATCGTCTGTAAAATAGAACCATTAACAGAAAATAAACCCCTCGAAATAAAAGCGTTCTGTCGTAGCAAACAACTACCAGATGTGGAAATTAATTGGTTGTTATTTCTTCAAAATAGTTAATCCATTTGCTAAAAGAAACGCTGGGCATGAAAGCTGCAGTCAGTTCTGTATTTGAGTAGACATGCACTAAAACTTCAGCTTCAGTGCCTACTTTGTCTGCATACTGGTTTCATGCTAAACAAGGAATTTTGCAATACTACATTTCCTCTGGCTGGAAGGTAGGACAGCATCATGAGGAGAGCACAGGGTTTGAGAAGACACATCAGCTGATGGGGCTAAAACCCAGTGGCCTCTATTCATCTGCAAAAGAAGCACCACAGACTAAGAAAATTCTGCGCCTCATTCATGTATCTCTCTTTAAACTTGCCATTTGAGTTTTGATGGGGTTACTTTTCCTGTAAGATTATGGCAGTTTGTAACCATTACATTGGCCACTGAACAACACAGTACTGAAGCCTTTCCCTTTCAGCCATTGGAGGCCTGGACTGGACATCTTAGAGGCTAAAAAGGAGAAAAAAAAAATTATAGTCCACGTGGTTGTCCAGCTATGTTGCATTTTCCATTTTCATGGCTGTTTCAGAGCGGAGAACTTTTTAACCTTTGGTAATACTTCAATGTTTACTTTATTTAAAATGGCAATAACTGAAAAGTGTAAAAGTTCTTATTACTTATTTTTTTGGTAGGTAAAAGATACCCTTCTTTAGGTTTTGGGACCCCGAGTGGTATGATTGGGAAAAATAGTCCTCTCCGGCAATACATACTGGATCACTCTCTGCGGGAACATCCAATTCTAAAGAAGCTGCGTCTGGTCAGTATCACCCACACCTCGTCCTGAACTTCTGGGATCCTGGTCACATTTCCTTCCTCCATCTTATTTGCATACCCACTAGGGGGGTTTTTTAAACTGGTAATACCCAGACTCTTCTATGTTCAGGGCTACCTACATGACTTTTTAATAGTATTGGCATACATTTTAGACATGTCTTTCTATCCTTGGCTCCCAAGGCCATGTGTCAGGGCTGCACTTGATTTGGACTTGAACAAATTACTTCTGTTCACTTTGGTTAGCATATAAGGAACCTGTAGCTCAGACAGGTAATGTCTTCCATCAGGCTCCAGTGTCAGAGATGAGACCAGACATCCTGACTGAGGTTTGAGTCATTTCAGGTGAGACAAACTGTTCTTGTATAAAAGAAATTAAATGCTAACTGCTGGAACAGGTTGGCTGCAATGATCCCTAGCAGAAGGAAGGAAATAGGAAGATAAACTTTCCCTTCAACTGTCCTGGCACAGCCCTGCTTCTCTCATTGCCCATTCCTTAATGCCAAGAGCCCTTCCACCCTGGGATGGGCACAGATTCTCCAAGTTTGTATTGTGTAGCCTGGACTACGTGGTCTGACCTTTGGTGGACATGAACCTAGCAGTTCATTAAAGCATTCTACACATCTTAAAGGAAGTGCTTCCATTTGTGCAAATTCACAGAAATAAAGGACTTTCACAGTCAAAGTTCCTCTATGATTCTTCATTTAGTTACAAATATTGCTGCATTTGCCACAGCCATGGTAATTTTGGAGCATACTAGTGCTTTGACTATCCACTGCTTGTGACACACATAACGTCCTCCTTACTTATAGTTAAATTCAAGCCAATTTCTGCCTCATAGATGGCTCCATCTAGCTCCATCCACAAAGCGATCTAAAATGAGAAGACAAAGGTGTCTGTTTATCCTGGAGTTTCACAGGGTTTTTTTTTCTTTAGGGTATTGGTTTGGTAGATTTGGTTTTTGTTTGATGTGGTATGGTTTGTTTTTTTCCTTTTCCTAGCTCACTGGTGATCATCCCCAGGGCAGAATGATGGTGTCCTGTGAGCAGGCTCAGCTTATGGCAAATTTGATCAAACTCATTAAAGCCAAGAAAGTTATTGAAATAGGTAAGAGTGTCACTTTGTAGTAAAATAAAACTCTTGACAATCACTCTCCAAATACAGCCACGTTTAACATAAAAAATCCAAATACAGGAAGGTACTGCATAACTGTCAACAAACAGGTGGGCAAACTACAGCATGAAAAGGAGTCTCTGATTTGCACTTGGTTACCACTTTGTCAAACTGTGCATTAAGTAGTTCTGGCGTCAGCATGGATGGGTCATCCATTCTGAGGCAGTCTGAAAAATGGAGCTAAATAGATCTCTTGAGTCTTCAGCAGTTGCAGGACAGGGTGTATTCTGTCCTTCCTGTATCACTTTCTTGCTAGAAGAAGATGTTTTGCTGCACAGGCCCTATATCAAATCCACTTTACTTGACACACCTATATTACCAGGATGTCCTAAAAGGCAGACTGCTGCTGAGCAGCCAGGTATGGGTTCCCACCATTTTCATTCTTGGCCTGGCTGTTATAATTCCCTGGTATTTTGCTGCTCATCCAGTCTCTCTGGGTTACACATTCAAGACCAGACTCTGCCTTGTCTGTCCATGAGCCTTTTGGGAAAAGCTAACGTTGAAGTTTGCTCAAAAACAAAAAACAACTTCTTCTCAACCTACATTACATTAAAATGGAACGAAAAATTAAAAAATCTTTACTGTCTATTAACAAATTGCCTTGATTCCTTTGGGGATTTTATTCCTAAAGAGAGCCCTGTAACCCTTTTTCCACAATACAATAAGCGTTGTTGTCTCTTATGATTTTCCTAGGTGTGTTCACAGGTTATAATGCCTTGAGTATGGCACTTGTCCTGCCAGATGATGGCCAAGTTGTTGCCTGTGATATAAGTGAGGACTATGCCAAAATTGGAAGGCCACTGTGGAAGGAGGTAAGCAGCATCTCCTGTACCAATGGGGACAGCTGCCTTTACATGTGAAGAGATTTTGTTATTTTAGACTTGCAAATTCACACAAAAATATTCTTACCATTAAAGTAGGCTGATAGAGTTCTGTTTGGGAAGAAAAATAAGTGGTGTTTGGAACCTAGAAATAATAGGAAAACTATCTGAACCCCAGTCACTCCCTGAGTACAGCCTACTAACAGGTTATTTCTTGACCACTTTTATCAACACTGTTCTTTTTCATCTTAGGCAGGAGTAGAGCATAAAATTGACCTGCGGATTAAACCAGCAATTCAAACGCTTGGTAAGTAGCCTGAAATAACAGATTGTTTCCCCTTCCCTAGAAATAGAAGAGGGATACAATAGTGATGAAATTTAAGACCAAAAATGATTGTGAATGTGATCCCTTTTGCTAATAGGGAGGCAGCTTTTCTTCTATTAAAAAGTAAAAATCTTTAGGAGTTCACAGTTTTCCTACCTACTAGTAGAGAGGAAGAAAATGCTTGTCCTGTGTTGTGGGCTGTACTGGTCACTCACCTGTCCTGTCCATCACTTTGTTTAATTTGTCAAATACTATTGTCAGCTGCTTCTGGAAAGCTGATTAAAACAAATTAATCAAACACATCCAAATTTCTCTTAGTATTGTCCATTCGAAGCAAGTATTCCTTTGTTAAGAGAGGAAGAGTTCCCTGAAAGGGCTGAAGTGCAGAAAAAAATCAGAAGCCAGTATATAGCTTAGACTGAATTGTGTTCAGAGAAGTTTAAATTTAGGATGTGCCAAACACATACAAGGCCATTAGTGAGGCAATGACTTCTCTCATTCAAGGAAAGAGAAAATGTGGGGCAGAGGAAATACTAATAAATGTTCTGAAAATGCAAGACTTTCTAGGATTCTTGGATGCAGAAGGTTTCCAGCAAAGGTATTTGGTGGATCCACACATCCACTGATAACTCTGTATTACTTTCAAATCCATCCTTTCTAAAGAGGCAAATATAAACAGTTTGCTGGTATGCACACTCCTTGAAGTCTATCAAAGCAATGCTTTGTCCAGGCATTGCTTCAGACAGAAAGATCTTCTGCTGACAGAGGCTAAGGGTGGGTTAGAGGGGTGGCAGAGGACCTTAGGAGACAGAAATCACCTCCTCTGAAACTGGCAATTTGGAATTCTCAGTCAAGAAATCTGTTTAGGAGAACTTAAAACTGAATTCTACTCGCCTTGGCCCAGAGAGGAACTACTTACAGCAGTTTTTTTGCTGTAAATATCTCTGACATAGTTTGTTCATGACCTGTGTCATGGCCCTTGATCTGCAAGGAGAGATTAGCATTTAGAACCTGTTCATAAAGTGAGAAAAATTCTAATCCACTCAGGAAAACCATTCTTATCTGATAAAAAGCTGAAGGTGTAGAGTATGTCCAGTTTCAAAGTGCTTGACTTGTTTTTGCTGTACCTTTCAGCAGTCCCAGCTGTATCCTTCAGGTTTGGAGCTACTCCACAAACTCCTAAGCATGCAGACCTCAGTAACTGCGTGTTTTATGGCATACATAATGTCTAGATTGGTTTCTGTGGGATAAGCTTTTCTAGTAATTACCTGTGGAGGAATAGGCTGCCTGGTCAAGGCAGCAGAAAACATTTAATGAGAGCTTTGACACAAATGGATTACTTCCTCCTACACAGCACTAACCAGGGTATAACAACTCACTGTGTTGCTCATCTAGATGAACTGTTGGCCAATGGAGAAGCGGAAACCTTTGACTTTGCTTTCATTGATGCCGATAAAGAAAGCTACAATGAGTACTATGAAAAATGCTTGCACCTCATAAAGAAAGGGGGAATAATAGCTATTGATAATGTAAGTACTGCAGTTCTGATGGTAATGCACAGGCAGTTACACATAACACAATCAAAAAGAAAATTCAACATAAATTCTTTAAGTAAGCTATATAAAACATTAATAGAAAACAAAGGAATTTTTTTGTTATTCATTACAGGGAATGCTCTGTATTATTCTTGTTTGTCTTGCAGTCCATTTATACTATGTACCGTACTTACACAAAATCAAAAGTAGCACTTGTAATCAGTAACTATTAATAAGTTATCAATTAACTACTTTTACAAGAAACAAAGCATACCATGCACCTTTGGGATTATGGTGGTAGCCAAATAGGGGCTCCTAAAAAACCTATATTTAAAGACATATTTTTTGATTTTGGCTTCAAATCTACAGTAGAAGTACAATTAGCAAGTTCTGTGGACTCTCAATCCCACTTACTTTTGAGAGTTCCGTGTCAGAGACCATTAGACATCTGAAATACAACAAATAATATCAATCTCTAAGATATATACAGGAACTTTTCTAAAGTTCCCTTTGTGGTCCAAGGACCATATTAGAACAAAGGAGGTGCATCATATTTCTTTTTTCAATAGGTCTTTTGGAATGGAAGGGTGCTAAAACCAAGGAAGGATGACTTGGCAGCGCAGAGTATACACCGCCTCAATCAGAAGCTTCTCAGAGATGCACGTGTCAATATCAGCATGCTCCCCGTGGGAGATGGAGTGACATTAGCATTCAAGTTGTAGCTCGAGGAGGCCCAGCAGGTGGGAAATATCAATCAAATCATCAGGAAAAATGGAGGTAGAACAGTATGAAAAATTCAATTTAACCTATATCTCCACTGGATAGCATAACCTGGGAAAGTAGACTTTCGGAGCAGCTAGATCCTAAGGGCAGCTAAGTAGAGAAGAGAGATTTATTATGAGATCTACTATGGTTTCTTACATTAATTGTAATAAAGGAAGTAAACTTACGTGAAATTGTCCTTGTAAGACAGTGGTTGAAAAAATCCCCCTCTACAGATTGTCCAACTGCCTCAAAACAACAAAGTAGTTTTCTGTCCTAGAAGAGCCTCTTGAGCAGCGGAATAATGAGCCAGTACCATCAAAAGGAAAAGAAGTGCAGTTTACTAATGTTTATAGCCATAACAGAAAAAGGGATTTTTAATGAAATGTCATCAAGGAGATTGCTAGCCTTCTCAGACTAAAAATATTCTAAGTCATTCCTTATCTTTGAAGGATACTACAGAACAAGCCTCAAAAAGACATCATCTGAAAAAAAAAAGTTGTTTTTAAAAGCTTGCCAAAGGACAAACAGTATTCACAATACACTAACTGTATTCTCTAAAACCTTTTTGCACAAGAACTGGATTTCTTTAGCCTAGGTAACAGTGCAGATAGATTCCTTTTTTAAGTCAATATGAGGAAAAGCAAATGGGCAAGAAGTAAACCAAAACAATTCTCCCTCTTTCCTACATCCCTCCCCTTTATCCCCTCAAAGAAGCAGCTTGCTAGATGCTTGTTTCCTAGAAAGATGCAAGCACAGAGTATTAGTGGCAAGCCTACAGAAGGATTCTGATTGCATGAGGATGCAATACAGCTGTGAACTGGCTGTTCAAACTGTTGTTGCAAACAGAGATTCCTTTCCCTAGGCAGCATGTAACAAAATTTCAGCCTGCAATTCTTGAGTACAGATAAAAATTCATTAAATAAGGAACTGAAAGTAGGATTTTACAGGCAAAGGCTTCACTGGTAACTGTTTTGGAGGACTGATAACACTGGGTATCATATGTATAGAGGAAAGAGATGTTCAGTTTTGTTGACATCCTGAAGGGAAGCTGTAACAGAACTAAGAGAATACTTGGTCCATTTGCTTAAACAATGCACTTGAATGACTCAGGACACTGGGGGACAAAGATTTCTTGTCTCAGAATCTTAAAGACTGTCTACTTGACTCATATTTTTTGAAATTTCAGCTGGGTGGATTGGGTTCTGGTAAGGGGCAGAAGTTCAGAGCATGGCTCTTGCCTGTCTCAACTTGCCATAGCATACTGCGGTGGAGAGCAATGAAGGAAGGACGGATTGCCTGATGGCTTCAGAGTAAGGTTATGACTGAAGAGATTTCAATTCTATTTCTGTCACTTCCACTTAAAACCCTGATTCAGTAAAGCATATCAGGATCTGCTTAATTGAGGACTGACTGCAAAATCCTGTCTGGGAGAAGGCCAGGACAAGGTGCATGTTGCCCTTAAATGAGAATTTAAATAGGGTATGAAGTTTGCCCAATTTATTTTTCTGAGTACAGATTTACCCTCAGAGCTTCAAACTTCTGCACTCCTCAAATTTCTTCTCTGCATAAAAGAAATGATACCTTATTAAATTCTTAGTGGCTCTAACAGCTCTCAGATGGAGTGGCTGAAGGAGGGTACAGGATCATTAGACATTTGCATGCAGAGCTTCTGGCCATGTTCTACTTTACAGTTCTACTTCGTCAGTAGATACCAAAAGAATCCTAAGGGTTAAAAGCACAAAATGGGACACTTTAACAGCAGGGGTATCTTCTCAACTTTTCCTGCTTTCTGAGGCTAGTGGCTGATAAACATGAGCAAGCTAGAAGCTGTTAAGAATACATACCCTGCCATGAAAGTGGCATGGTGGCCTTTCCCAAACATGGAGAAGTCATTGGAAGATCAATCACAGACTCTGCAACTGTTTTACCTACTATTTTCCAGATTGCAAGAACCCTCCCAGTGAAGCTGAGCCAAAAATGGGCAAGCATCATGACTATTTTTGCAGGAAACTAGAGTTTAGCAACATTCAAAACCAGATACAAGCATTCATAGATGAATAATTTTAAAATAACTATTTTTTCTGTGGTGAGAACTAGCAAAGTCCCCATTACCTATGCTGGAGGAGGACCTATCCAGTGCCTGAGGATAAAGCCATGTGCAGCAGCCAGCTATCATTTTGCTTCTGCTTTGGGCTCTGTTCCATTTTTTAAATATGCAGATCATAATGTGAGTATTTCATCAAACCTGTCTCCATCCTGATCACCTAATTACCATTAGAAAGAATAGCAATGTGTCCCTAAACTATAGATTGATGAGCCATCTGTAAGTGGAAACAAAGAGCAGAAGGAAGCTTAATTGAATCAAATATTTAGAATACATTACTCTCTTGTAGTTACTCAGAAACTGGCCTTCTCTTTAGGCTTCTGTCCTGCACATCTGGAATTCATCACTGCTAACTGCATTTGATCCTTCAACCTTACTATGAAATGACTGCTGATAATATATAATCATGGTTTAATTTGAGTGGTGAATCAGCTATGGGGAATTTGTGGGGCAATGAGGATTAAGACTTCCATTAGCTGATGAGAATGGGCCACCCAATAACAAGTGTTTGTCTCTCTCTAATGGAGACATCAGGTATGGAAGCTCGTGGGTCTGCTGGGCCTGCTCACCCCTCTTGGGTAATACACGTGCCTGAGCTACTGCTCGCACTGTAGAGGCTCAGGATTTTCTGCCCCAGGTGAAGAGCTGACCCAGGGGAACAGCTATTGCCCAAACCCTCCCAACCCAGCTGTTCCTGCAACACCAACATCTCTTCCACTTGCAGGAGAGGATCCCAGAGGGGCCAACACAGGTGACAAATGTACAGCTGGGATTTGCTCAGAAGCAAATGGGGCTGAAAGATGGGTCATTAAACAGAAAAGAATGACAACAGCAATGAAAAAAATAATTCCCCATAGTGTGGTAACTCCCAGAAGCCACCATGAGAATTAAAGCGTGTAATCCTAGCTGCCGGTTAGGTATCTGAGTCCCTGCTCCAAAGATACACCTTCAAAATTGTATGGTATGATATTTACGTGGGTGACAGGGAAGGGAACTGAAGACTTTTTAAGAGTAGGTTTTGCATCTCTACTAGCTAATTAAATGAAAAGGACTGAGACTAAATGCTCAGAAATCTGGAGAGAAGGCTGCCCCAAAAAAATTAGCTCATTGTCCAAAGGTAGACGCAGGGCACAAGGCTCGATTCTGGATTTTCAATCCTGCTGGGACATTGGGAAACAATGCAGGGAGTATCCTCAGTATCTTGTGTTAATAAAGAAAGTAATGGCCTAAAGAAAAACTGAGCTACTGAGTGTAACATAACTTTCAGGCATTTATTGAACCTCTGACACCACTGTCAGTCCTTCTTTTAACAAACTCAAGTGTTTTTAATCTATTTGAACTCAGTCACGTTGCACACAGACAGCACTTTCTGTGAATTGCTGCTCATGGAAGACAATTAGCAAACTTGTGACAAAGCCCTTAGGATACAGAAAAAGGAACATGAATATAAACTTCATCCCAACTCCTTCCTTTGAGGCACGAGCAGTTCCCAAAACCTTTGCAGCTCAGATCTGAGAGATATGCCGTATCTCAAGCACTGCAATCTTGATACTGGAGTAGCAACAGCAGCAAGTGCCATAACTGGCTTGTTTTTGATGTAGTAGCACAGAGTTAACTGCATCCCTGCTTATGTTCTGTTTATCACTTGAAGAAATCGATCCTAAATGGTCACAATGGGAGAAAAAAAGCTAAGAGATCAGTACTGTTTTAAGAGATTTTTGTCCTTGTGGGCTGGGTTGGGCTGGAGGAGAGTTCATTTTTTTCATAGCAGCTATTACAGGGCTATGTTTTGGGTTTGTGCTGGAAACAGTGTTGATGTTCCCCTCACTCCACTGCACCAAGGAACAGGCTGGGATGCATGAATAATTGGGAGGAGGGAGAGCCAGGCCAGCTGACCCAAACTGACCAAAAGGATACCAACATGACATGATGCTCAGTGTATAAATGGGGGGAAGAAGGAGGAAAGGGAGGCATTCAGAGTGATGGTGTTTGTTTTCCCAAGTTCTGTAGGATGGAGTCCTGCTTTCCAGGGGATGGCTTTCCTGCCGGCAGGTGGGAAGTGGTAAATAAATTCCTTGGTTTTACAGCTTCTGCTTTGTTTATTAAACTGTCTTTATCTCAGCTTACAAGTTTTCTTACTTATACCCTTCCAATTCTCTCCCCTGTTGCACCAGAGGTAGTCAGGAAGCATCTGTGTGTGGCTTAGTTGCTAGCTGGGGTTAACCACAACACCCTACTAGCTGAGATTACACCCTACTAGCTGAGATACAGCTTGGTTTTACCCATCCCACCTACTGAAAGTGCACAGGTCTCCTCCATTGTGACACCAGCTGTGCACTACCTTGGGGAAGGTGACCATGCTGAGTGGCTCCATCCCTTCTTCCAAGAACACCCAGACCAACACAGTAGAATAACCTAAAGCACCCCACACACAACAATCTGGACCCATTTCTGCATGGTTTGCAGTACATTTGATTTTAATGCTCATTCCATTTTAATGGGAGAGGCAGCACTATCATGGCCTTCCCAGAATGAAGATGTGGAAATCACAAATACATCAAGCATCTTTCGGAAAGGATTGCTGATGACATCCCAAACAAGCACTGAGCGAGAGAATGACAAAGCTGATTTTTCCCTCTGTGCACACCTACGAGCTGCAAATGAGCATTTCCTGCCACAGTGAGCACTGAAGTTTCTTCAGAGAAGCTTAAAGAAATTCTTTTGTTTCCTAACTCATCACTTGCTCTGCTCTCTGGTCTGCTAAGCCGTTTTCCAGGGCTGTGGCATTTCTCTGCTGCTGCATATTGTGCCAGTGATCTGCACTAAATGAAAAGGCTCTGCACAAGCATAAAGCATTACCTCTGCATAATTCTAATCACACAAAATTGGCCTCATGCATTTGCAGCTACTCATGGTTTGTAAGTCACCTGTTTTATAATAATTTCTGAAGCAATGTTTTGAAAAAGGAAATGAACAAACATAAAACCTGCAAAAGAGGGAAATGAATGGGAGATTTTAGACAAGTTATTTATCTTCCTTTTTGGCTCAGTGCAATACTGTAGGGATAAGCACATAACTAGCTGCTTTAATATTTACTCTGATTATAAGAAAAATAAACATTGATGATAAGTCACTGCTTTCCAGGATTAGATTTCATATTTTAGAGACTGCTTTAAATTAATGCAGAAGCAAACATTATCTTTTCTTCTTATTCATATATTTCCCTAATGAGTTCCAAGCAAATTGTGCCTACTTATATTTTATGATTTTAAATAATTAAAACATTTTATAGAGGCAACTAAAATTCTCCCCAGAGTTAGCAGAAAGATTATTGATTGAACAGATCTCAGGCTACAAGTAAAAAATTATTATTTAGTTTAAAGGCTCATAATTTTATTCCTATTCACCTACTGAAAAAACAAGAGACTGTGCATTTTTCCAGCAACCTTTTGAGTTATGCTGGGGTAGGGACTTGGGTTATGTTGGTGAGATGAAAGTAGTAAGTTTTTGACATTATGAAATTAGATTTCGGAAGATAGTTAATGAGAAAGTGTTATTGCTGCTGTCACAAGTAAATGCAATACCTAAATACTGCACACCCACACAACACCACAGCATTCATTACCCAAGAAAAAGCCCTACTTATATTCACAACACCAAGAATTTTAATCAAATCCGCAAATACAAAACATCAACAGAAGAAATCCACTCTCAAGAGAGGACTGGTTCACAGGATACCCAGGGTGTCATGTCATGTGGCATGGCCAGAGAAGTCCATAGGGTTATAGCCCAGATGTCACTATCCTGCAGTACAACAGCCAAACACCCAGCAACCCCAGAAAAGGGGGATTCTTCCAGCATGAAAAGAACCAAATCTAAAAGAGACAAATGCATTTTTAAACAGGTGCAAAGAAACCTTCACAATAAGGGTAATGGATGCCTGCAAATTCAAATAGAAATTACAGCTTTACAGCTACAGGTACAATTTAGGCTTTTTTTAATGGAAAATCATGCTTGTCCATGATGTCACCTTGTATCTTTTGTTTTGTGGGGTTTTAGGAAGCAAACAGTAGGAGTTTACTTTTAAAGGTAAGCAAAGCATGTAACTCCTTGAAATAGCAAAAAAAAATCCAAAACCAACCAAACAAAAGAAAGCAACCAACCATTCAGAAAAAACCCAAACACCTACAATACTTAGCTCGAAAGTGCTGATTTTGAGCATTGTTTTTACCCTGCATTCCATGTCGGACCCTTTTTCTTGCAACAGTGAAATTCACACAGGCTGTGGCTCACAGCTCTCAATGTTTACTTCATAAGCTATGTATTTTTCCATCTGCCTGCCAGAAGTCAATGCTGCTGATATCAGCTACAAATCAAAACCTGGAAAGCCGAGGAGCAGAAAGAGCTGCAACGAGTAGAACTGGAAAGCTTTGTCAGACAACAATGGACACCTTTGGATTCAAGCAGAGCTGTAAAGACTGCATGGGGTCAGGGAGGGAGTGGGTAATGAGATCTCTCTGCTGCTCTGTGTGGAGGGACACATATCTGTCTCCACCTCTGGCAATGTTCAGCTCCACAAGCAGAGGTTAAAAAGGGTCCCTCAGGTGCCTTCACCAGCTTCCACCCAGCTACCAATGTATCCTCAGCTTCCTGGGCACATCAGCAGAGTTTTGGCATGTCATTTCCAGTGTCACCTTCAACATCCTCCAGCCATCTAAATGTCAGCTGCGTAAAATGCTCTCCCAAGACAGTTAATCCATCTTTTCTATATAGTGTAATTAGTGGGGTCATTCCAAAGCAGAAAGCCACAGTTAACTGTGCAACTACTGTGCCATCATGCATTATATCAAAGAGATTAACACAACCTGAAAGAAAAAGCAGAGCCCTCCATGGTTTCCTTTAAGCAGCAGAGCTAGATTATGTTCCAGTGAGCCTCAAAGACATCCCCAGTGAAGAGAAGCATTAATTCACTATCAAAGTGCAATTTCAAAACAACACACACTAGGTCAAGGTCCTGACAAATTATTCCTGTACAAAAATCTGGAGTTTTTCCACAGATGTTTAGAGCCAGCTTCTGTATCACCATCTCTGGGTCTTCCCCCAGCTACTGTGGATTTTAGGCACAGTCATTTCTTGGGAGCTATTTCCACCAACAGGCAGTAGTCCCTCTCCTCAAGTCAGGAGGACCATCAAGACCCTATAAGGTGTCCTGCAGAACATCGGTGCCACAGTACCAAAACTGAGCTCCCTTGGCCCCTGTCAAGGACTGCTGCATGGGATCAGACCATCCTCACAGTTCTGAGACTGATCCAAGATACCACTGAAGACTAACTCAAAGGAGGCAAAAGCACAGACACATTTAATTAGCACCCACAGACGCAGCACTTAAATTCCTTCTGTCATTACAGAAGGTGTCTCAGGAACCATCAAGCCCATCTCACGCCCCTCTCTCATGCAGCTTTGGTTACTTCCATGGCTGCTACCAAGTTTTCCTTTCTTAATTTTCAGTGTTGTCACTCACCATATATTGAGTCACCCTTTAACTTAAGCTTAAGTTCAAGTGTATATTTAAACTTCCAGATACGGACTATGGTAAACTCTTAATGAATACTTTAGAGGTGCAGATAGGATCTGTCTGCCTGATGACCTTAGGAACCATTTATGGTCATCTCTACATAAACTACACTAAAGGTACATGATTAAGGCTGCAAAGCTAAGCACTGACTATGTTGCAAAAGACTAATCAAACTTGCACAAGCAATCAATTTTAACAGCCCCTACTACATGTAAGCGTTATAATATAGATTTTAATTTTATGATCAAACATTTCTGCATTCAACCTTTGATGTGATCCTTCCTGACCTTACTGGGTTTCATATTACTTTTTTTGCCTTCAAGCTAATAAACTGAGAACCTATAAACAGGAAAATAGCTGGCTTTTGGCAGTCTGTGTCAGTGGAAGTTTCCTAGATGTCAGAAGGGTCAAGCAGCTTTGTGCTGTTGTCACAATTCTCTAGCAAAAGAAGTAGACAAAATCAGGGAATCACCAGCACAAGTGACAACTGCCTTTTCTGTGTTTAAGTATCTTAACATTCTGCTTTAGGTTTATCTTGCTTAATAAAACTGGAATGTGACAGCTACAGCAACACAATAATTTCAGCTAAGTCCCTGTAGTTTTTCTCCAAGGGATTAAAGACTGTAAGTCAATGGAAAGAAAAACTGGGAAGAAGTAACAACATAACAACAGGTTTTCCCCAATTATCCTGTAAAGTATTAAACTTAGAGCCTTTCTTCTTCTGGAAAGTTCACATTTTGAATGGTTTTCTGCTCCTCAACTGTTTCTCCCTTGCTGCTATGCAGGCCGAGGTCTTTGTGCCTGTAACCCTGCCCTCAGCTGCTGTACAGGCAGCTCAGTTCATGGGCCAAGGCAGACCTGTACCCATTCCCACCCAGGACCAGCACAGCCTCACTCTGCAGTGTGGTCCCCGGGTTCCCCAGACCCACTGGACCAGGTACATGTGACACACCATGTTTTTAATTCAGGAAATCCCAGACAGAAATGTGAGGGCAATCTCACTTCATCAACAAGAAACACAATCAGCTTAACACAAAAGATTTGTAAGGCAGTAGGTTCATGCTTTCTACGAGCCCTGCTCTCTCTGCTCAACAGTTTATGTTTTGCCAAACCCAGAGAGGAGCCAAGGACAAACACCTCACATGCACTCCTCTGGCATTGGGGTGTGCTGTGAGTTAGGAGCTGTGCCCAGGAGAAGCTGCTACTAATTACTGTGCTGGGACTCCATGTACATCTCTGCTACAGCTGACCACACAGAAAAAAAAGTATTAGGAAATGGGACTCTGAGGCAGATTGTTTTGAAAAAGAGGAGTTTTAGTTAGGTTGTGCTGTCTTGGTAGAGAGGCTATCAAAACTGCTACCTCAGTGCTCACCCGTGAACTCACCTTATCATGGGCATGATAAAGCTAAACCAGGGGAGCTTCAAGCTATTCAAGTTAACTGCAAACAATTTCAACACAAGCTCTCATACTCTACATGCAGAGAGGATCTGTGCTACAAAGCATTAGAACTCACCCGAAAACCCACCAGTCTTGCACCAGGACTGAATGCTGTAGCAGATTTCCTGAGATACTTCAATGTGGGGGGATAGAATAGAGATGGTAGAGAAAGTAATCTTACCCCTAAAGGAGTTGCAGCTGGGCTAATTATCAAAATGAGGAGAAGGCTTAACTTCAACAGGCCAGAGCTGTAACTAATAAGAACCACAAGAGCTATAAAAGAGTGGGTTGGCTTGTTAAGAGGACATGCCCTGAAGCAGGAAGGGAACTGGAGTCAGTTGGTTACCTGGTGAGAGAGGAAGGATGTGCTCAGAGGAGCTGCTCACCAGAAAACACTGAATAGGTACAAAACTTTTGTAAGAAAGAGATAATAGTATAAAATTCCTGTTAAATATATGCATATATGACAACACTTCAAAACAGTAATACAAAAGTAAAATATTTTCTCAAACACAGTGGAAGAAGATCAGCCTTCTAAGACTGCAATATTAGCCTACATCCACAGGAAATTACAGCACCATGAAAACTATTTGTGAATTGCAGTTCTCTTAAAAACATTTCATAAAACATTGATTCCTGAAACTCACACTTACCTAGTGCTGTCTCTCCCAGTGCAAATTCTGCAGCTGACAGCATAGAAGGCTTGCCACATCCAGGGACTGTCTGTCAAAGCTGGTTCTGTTCAGCCCAAGAAAGGAACCTCTCAGGTACGACAGCGAGAGCTGCTACACACTCCATCACAATGGGCAGGCTTCTGTCAGGGCTAAGCGATACACAGTGCACTCCACCACCAAGAGAAAGCAAAAATACTCCCTTACCCTGCTCCCCAAAGCCCATGCTGACAGTTAGAGAAATGAAAACAGCTGTCAATTTGGCCTGAGCTCCCTAGGGCAGCTGGCAATACATCCATTTCTCTGACTCCCCAGGAGCTGAGGGGTTCAACACGACTGGCAAAGAGGTGTTTGCATGCTCTGCTTGGAAGGGAAACAAAGCCCCAAAGACCAACAAGGGTCCCCAAAGAGAACAAGGTGAGGCAGCAGCCAGGAAGAGGCTGTGGGAAGCCTGGAGCAGCAGTTGACTACCCAGCATCATGGATGCACTAGTCTTCTGGTTTTGTCCAGGAAAGACAAATTTTATATGTTCATGAACAAAACAGCTCAAACAAAAATTGTGTCTGCTCCCCATCCTCATCTAAAATACTCTGCACAGCAGCTTTCTAACAGCCTCTCTGTGTGAAGGGGATGGTGGCACTGTCACTCCTCACAGCAGCGCTAACCACTTCTGCCCCATGGCACCAGCAGCTCAAACAGCAAAGACTGGTGTTTCACCACAGCATCACAGAATCACCAAATCAATTAGGTTGGAAAAGACATCTGAGATCATTGAGTCCAACCCGTAACCAAACACGGCACTGAGTGCTATGTCCAGTCTTTTCTTAAACACCTCCTAGGACAGACCCTCCCTGGGCAGTTCCAATATTTAATCACCATTCCAATATTTAATCACCTTTTCTATGATGAAATTCCTCCTAATGTCTAAGCTAAACCTCCCATAGTGCAGCTTGAGGCTATGTTCTCTCATCCTGTCACCGGTTGCCTGGGAGAAGAGGCTGACCCCAGCCTGGCAACGCGCTCCTTTCAGGTAGTTGTAGATAGTGATACGGTCACCTCTGAGCCTCCTTTTCTCCAGGCTAAACAACCCCAGCTCCCTCAGCTGCTCCTCATAGGACTTACCCTGTAGACCTTTCACCAGCTCTGCTGCCCTTCTCTGGACGTGCTCCAGCACCTCCATGTTCTTCCTGAACTGAGGGGCCCAGAACTAGATGCAGTGCTCAAGGTGTGGCCTCACCAGTGCCCAAAGGGACAATCACTTCCCTAATTCTTCTGATCATATAATTTCTCATACAAGCCAGGATGCCATTGGCATTCTTGGCCACCTGGGCACACTGCTGGCCACATCCACATGGGACTGGCCCTTAGCAGACTTGCTGGGCTCTCTTCCCTGTCCCCATGCTCCAGTGGGTTGATTGACCCTTAAATTGCAATTTATTGCAATTAAATAAATTGCAATTAATAAATTACCATTAATTGTGATGGGGGAAGAGTCTGTGAGCAACCCACACTGTAGCAGTGTGAGGT
The DNA here is from genome assembly GCF_015832195.1 of Motacilla alba alba. Taxonomy (NCBI): domain Eukaryota; kingdom Metazoa; phylum Chordata; class Aves; order Passeriformes; family Motacillidae; genus Motacilla; species Motacilla alba. Next base: position 14,655,688 of record NC_052021.1, read on the forward strand.
CCCTGGGCTGCAGCCATGAGCCTGCACTACTAACATGTCCTGTGGCCAGCACAGCGCTGGTCCAGCCCCACCACACTGCCTGATGTCACCAGAGATGGGAATATCACCAGTCAGCAGCGTTTGGAATCCTTCCCCTTTGCCTGCTGGGTTTTGGCAGCTGGTGTGCCCTGTCCTCCTGCCAGCAGGTGTTTCTTATAGCCAAGGGTGGCCAGAACATCTCTTTGGAAATCAAGGTATCTCAAGCCATTTGGGGATTTCTTCTAGAAAAGTACAGTCACGCCAGGGGCTGAGCAGCAGTCGGGAAGACAACTTGTATTAATTAATTCCGTTTAGACGGGAGTGGAGGCTCCCAGCAGCCAGCTGCCGCAGGCCGGGAAAACAGCGCTGGCTGCTCCCTCGGAGCCGGCGGGCGCTGCCCGGGTCCCAGTCGCAGGGATGGAGCACCCCGAGTGCCGGAGTACGCGGGGCGTTTCTTCCTCTAATTCTATTTCTTCGTCTCAGAATGAGCTCGGGCTCGCTGCCATCATCATTTCCCACTGCCTCCCTCGGTCGGCGGGCTGGGGACGGTGTCCGCAGGAGCGGCTCCGCCTGAGGGCGCACCGGCGGCGTGAGGGGGCGCGGGGGCCGCCAGGTGGCGCCGCAGCGCGCGGCGGGCTCGGGACGGGCGCTCGCGGCCCCGACGGCGATGGCGGCGGCGGCCCCGGCCGGCTCGGGGCCATCGTCCCCATCATCGCCAGAGCCGTGGCACGGACCGCAGCGGATCACGAGGAAAACGGTAAGTTGGCAACAAAGCTCGCTCGGAAGCTGACGGGAAAATATCCCGGACTGTGCAGGAGAACTCAAACACATCCCTCCCCACGCCGCAGTCAAACCCCAACCACAACACAGCGAAATTTAACATTTCTTGAACGAAGGAGCCACATGTGCGTACTAAAGTAATTTAAAAGTGTATTTTTAATAATGCCACCGCAGACCGCTAAGAATCCGAGGGCAAAGCTCACTGGTTCCTTGTGGACACCCAGCCCAGCTCTCCCCTCCGTGCCGGCTCTCAGGTAACTCAGGCTGAATCGATGAAGCACAGCGAGAGACCAGGGACATTTCTGTAACAGCCATTTAGTGTTCTAATGCTCATAGGAACGCAGGAAAAGTAAACAAAAAAAAAAGTGAGTGTTAAGAATGCCAAACCCTTAAACAGCGTCATTGCTTCAGCACTAGGATCTTCTCCCATGGATGCAGGACAAAGAATATCCCACAAAAAACCCACGGACCATTTCTGATGTGTGCATTACTGTTAACCAGCACGTGCACTGCAAGTTCTGCCGTGGTATTGGGATCAGCAGAAAATTCTCATTTAAAAAGATCTGAGTAAAGGTCAAATATTTGTAGCTGAAACAGTCCAGACTTGCCATCTTTAAAGGTCTGTCAGCACTTTTCCCAACACCAGCAGATACATGAGGGTAGATATGAACCAAATCTCAGTATGTAACACCTCACATTTTGTCTAATAGCATTTTCATAAGTTTTAATTACACATTCTCAGAAGTTGCTTTGCAAAAAAAGGTTTTCCTCTTTTTACATGAGCATTTGTATCAAAGCTGCAGCTGAAGTAAAAGATGCTGCACATTATACTCAGAAAAATCCAGTTGTTTATTGCTTCCCATTTGATCCAGCAGCATGTGGAAAGAAGGACCAAAGCACAGCTAAAAGGCAGGCCCAGAAACAATGAGAAACAAAATACCACTAAATACAATGAATCCACACTACACTAATGGATATAATCTATGTTTTTATTACTATTCCAGATTGGGAACAGAAACATTCCACTGCAAAGGGAAACTGACAAACACAATAAAACCAGTTACAATAAACCTAGCCTTTTCATGCCACATAACAACCCAACCAGCTTTTTCTTTGGGTTTCCCTTCCTGTCAGCTGGTTCCCAGGAAGCATTTCTACCTGCCATCAAGACACTACTGCTACAGGTGCGAGCTAGTTTTGTCATTGCTGCCTCGCCTTGCATAGAATTGCTTCTGTCTTTGCTCACTGGTTTGATAAGGAAACAAGGACCTTTGGTAGAAGTGGGGCTGAATCATCCGCGCATGAGCTGTCTCGTTTGCCCGACTCTACTTCCCCTAGGAGAGCAGCCACCAGCAATTAAATGTGTATTTGTGCCCGGCCGACGGCCCGTTACAGCAATGAGACGAACACCAGAACAGGACATTAGAGGGCAGCAAGCACCCTTACTGCTGCCTCGCTTTATCCAGCGCCAAGGGAAAGGTAAAAACCTGTCACAGCGCTTGGGGGCAAAAGGTTTCCCTGCCTGTTCCAAAATAGTTCAAAATTTCCTGCTTTTGAACAACTCCAGTGTGCAAGAGGCAGATTTAGGAATATACCACACCCAACTGAACCACGTGAAGAATGCAAGGGTAAATGAACCAACCTGGACAATTTCTACAGCACAGGAAGAGCATAAACATTCAGGACACAGACAGTAACTCGTGAAATCCAGGGCATCATAATCTCATGTGAAAGGACTTTTATTTATGAAAGCGTGATTAAGTCTCCTTGCAATGTACACAGACACCCCCTACTCCAGCTGTACCAGGCAGGAATGCAATGCTACAATTCACACAAACAAGGTGCAGAACGATGCTCTGGTCATTGGTGATCTCAAGTGGTGGGGGGTTTTTATTCAGAACACCTGAGGAAAGGCTGTCTGGCACTGAAAGTTATCGTTAAGGCTTTTTACATATTTTAATAAAATGGAGCTATATAAACTACCAGCATTCCTTACCACAGAACTCCAATTACACCACAAGCTTCTGTAACAGTTGAAAAGTAAGTTTGAAAGCCATTTCCAATAAACCTTGAGAGATATTATGAAAAAGACACTGAACTTCCTTTTAATGTTCAAAGTAGTGATTTATGACAGAGTATTTTAGAAAAACATTTTCACAGTTCTCTTAACTACTGCAGAGCCCTTTTACTTTTCTGGCTGCCTATCAGAACTGTAACAACTATAACTACTTAAGGTTTAAAGGCTGAGGGTTAGTTAAGTCATGCACATTTACAAAGAGCAAAATGAATAGGTTCAAGTTTTCCATTGCTAATTTTTAAGAGTTGAAGAGAAACTCAGCAATATGTGCTTTTATTTCACTTACCCATTTGTGACCTCAGGAAAAAAAATATCTAGAGGAACAGGTAGTGAAGAAAAAGGTTATAGTGTTTGCTTCTAAAATAAAAAAGATCCCAAAACCACTACCACCAAAAACAAAAGTCAATTACAGCCCCCTCAAAAGCTGAGAAACATCAGTGTCACTGGTTTAAGGACAGAAACAAGGGATCATTCATAACCAAAAGACACAATCTATTATTTGTCTGGGTGCTGCAGCTGGACAATGTACACAGGCACACGACGTTTCAGGGAGTTTTTTTGGTTTTGGTAGGTTGTTTTGGTTTGTTTGGGGGATGTTCTGGTGGCTTGTTTTGGTTTTTTAAGCTTTTAATTTTTTTTTTGGTAGTTTTTGTATCAGAAGCCCAGTCTTTGTGAGGCACCAAAGATGGTTATACTGAAAAGAAAACACATAAAAAATTCAATGTCTGTCTGCATGGTTTCTAGCTTTTAAGTGGTCTAGCACATAAAACCACCTCAAACTAAAAATATGCACAACATGCAATAACAGCAACAAATTGCACCTTACATGCTTCTTCCACCCTAAACAATGGAAATGCAAGTCAGACAAGGGCATTTAGTGACAACAGCAATAAAGGTGCCTCACAGTACAAATGCTTTACTATCATGTAAGAAAACTAGTCAAATACACCAAGAAGCCTGCACAAGAGCCTGAGCTGGAGGCTTAAGCTCTACTCTGTCTTCTGCAAAGAAGCTGGCTCAGCTACTCCACAGCTAAAGCCTAAACACAGGCAGCTTGTACAGTGCCTCATGTGAGAATTTCAGTTATGAGGGCAACAACGCAGGATGGAACAAGACCTCAAGCAAATCACTGATACTTTTATGGACATTAATTTTAACCCAGTATCGACTGGTAATACTTTCAAACCAGAGAGAGCTTCCTCATCATGAGCCAGCCACCTACACTATGAAGGGAGCTGCTGTGAACTACTGACTAAGTATCAAGACACCCTTCTCAGCTATGACTGTTTTAAGTAGGCTCCGGGCAGTCCCCCAAGCTCAGTAAATTCCAACTCTTAAATGTAAGCAGTGCAACTACATGTATTTAACGTATTACACATTAAAAGCATTCACAGCTAGTTTGACCTTCAGGGATTTTAGGTCCGTAGACTAAATATCCTTCATGCTTATATTCTCTCTAGTTACTATTCTGGAAAAACGTGAGTTTTCCCATTATTCTGCAAGTTTCTGGACTTAAAATGGGTATCTGCCAAGATTTATCAGTTAAAGGGAAAGCAAGATCAGATGCATTTTCCTCTGTGTCCATTTAAAATTGTCTTTATTTCAGTCATTTTAAGCAGAAACCTCTCACAGCAGTTGGGATAAGCAGGCTGTTATACCATTACACTGTTACATTCAATTGCAGAGATACATCTCACTTCATACAAATATAAGCAAAAGGTGTGTTCGTGGTGAGGTTTTTCAAGGAACATGTCTTAAATGTCTCAGTGTGCCAAGTACACCGATCTGCACTTTTTGCATCAGAAGGCCAACTAGGAACACAGTACATCTCGCTCGTGGATCACAGGGGAAATAAACCATTGTGTCGTGACAAACCTTACCTGACAGAAAAGCACATTCAATTTGCTTGAGGAATCCAACTGTTCACCTATAGTCAGTATTGTCATGGGTGGGGGTCCTTAATTGCACAAAGGTACAGAGCACTACTTCTTGGATTACTTAAAGTTAAAACTTAACTGAGCACTACCCTCATATCTTCACTCTTAAAATATCTGAGGCACAAGTATGTGTGTGTACTTGTTTTATTCATAATTTGTCTTGGGATACCAAATGTATTTCTAGTTCAGGTCATTCAACAAAATTGTTGACCTCATTTCAAAACATCCAGTGATCCATTTTTCATTCAATGGCAATATCGAATGTTAAAAGGAACATAAAAACAAACATGCACACAATCGTACAGTTTTCATAAATGTCTATTTCATTATTTGTGGGTAGCGCATTAAACAGTTAAATACATTTAAATAATGTTTAAGTGACTGCACTAATGCAGAATTTAACTAGATGGGTAACCAATTTAACTAGAAACCAGCTAACAAGTAACTGTCTAAATACTTCAAATACAGCTCTTGTTCTAGGTCATCCTTCCTGGAAAAAAGCCTGCTGGTCACATTGGAAATACATTTTAAGGCCAAATTCTTCTGATATCCCTTCTCTGCAGCAGTTTCTTCACCTTTTTAAGCCTCCAGTTCCAGGCCAAGACCAAGTTTATGGCCACCAGCATTGATACTCTTTCCATCTATCAGGGCAGACAGTGTAAGCTTCACACCTGTAAGATTTTTAAGAAGCATGTTTACAACACAGTAGCATTCATGTAACTTAACCTCTGTCCTCACAAGTCCCAGTTGTAGCTCTCTTTTTACACAATTACTTTCCTCTTAAGATTTTAGAGGAGAATACATTTACTCATTAAATCTATTGAAAGTTAGTCACAGAAAGAAAGCTATATGATTTTTGTTAACAGTTATAATGTCAATATACAAAGTCTCTAATTGCTAAATATGCAAGAGCTCTCCTTTCCTGCATCAAGACATGCAAAGGAAGAGGAAATCTGTGCATAGTCAGATACTCCTACCTAAAAAAGGATGGAATTAAGCTAGATTTTTCAAATAAGGAACTAACCAATGGTAATACGGCCTTAACAGGTGCTTTCATACTTAAGTGGAACAAGTTAGGGTCTGGAGGTTTCTTTACTAAATATGAAGAGCAGGAAGTGTGGGGTTTTGACAATTAATCATAATTTGAAGACCTGCTATCATTCAACACACTATGAAGGGACAAAGCAGTGCCAAGAAAGAAGACATGCTTTGCCTAACCTAAAGCTAAGCTGTCACACATAATACAGTCCACTCCTGCACAGATCAGTGAAAAATCTAGCATATTAATACCATAGATAAAATAGAGTTTGTCTTGCTTAGACGAAGGTTTGATGTATGACTGAAGCTACTGTTAAATATCGACTTGGCATTCAAAGGAAAAAATATTCTGAAGGGGAAAAAAACTGCATATAAATGCAGAGACCTCAATTATTTTCTTTAGGATGCATAGAAGATATATATGTGATATAATTCCCATGATAGCTCTTACCTGGCCTCAGGGTCTGGGTATAACCCACTCCAATTAGACTAGAATTGTTCACCTTTGCCTAAAAAAAAAAAACAAAAAAAAAAGCAACGGAAATGCTGAAACTGATTAGTTGTTACCATTTAGAATCTAGAAGAACTATGGCAACACTGCCGTTATCAGTTTAACCAAATGTTATCTGTTCTTTCAGTACACCTGTGTTTCCTGAATTCTCTCCTTCCAGCTATGCCCTCGTCCTTCAACTTACAGCTGAAGCAGTAACATATTTTGAAGCAATAACATATTTAAGAGCAGAAGGAATGTAAGGGCAGGAATAACTGTTAGTGAAACAGTTTCATAGGTGAACTTCACCACTTCCCCTCTTTCAGAAGGCCAAGGACATTTACCACCAGTTTCCTAAAAAATACTACATCAGAGGACTCCTCCATGTTCATATTACACAGGAATTAGTATCTTGTCAGTCACGCAGCAAACATTTTGTAATATCATCATAAACAATATGTACAAAATTATTTATCTCATTTTGTATCACTTCCTCAATAGAATGATTCCAACTCTGTAACACACAGGAAACTTTGCTGCTTACCAACTTTTAACCAGTACTGCCAGAGTTCTTACAATGAGAACGTGACAGAGCTCCTCAAAAACTGGTTTAAAAAAAATTCTGTAAACTTACAGAACCAGACAGAAACTTTTTTTTAAACTGTGTTTTTCTTTTTATAAATACAGTAGGATCTCCAACATAAGCACATTTGACAGACAGATTCTATGAGACTTGGCTGTAAGCAACATTACAGTATTTAAATACTGCAGGTTTAATTATAATTGCCTGGACTGTAAGAGTAATTCCTCCAAGGCCTCCCAGCCTATTTGCTACTAATAACACAGGGATTCACAGCAACACAAAATACACTGTACCTTGCACAATCCTTCAGGTTACAGCCATACTTACTGAAAGAGAAGCAGTGGAATCCAACTTGTATTTAGCTGCAAAGCCAAAGCGAGTGCTGTTGCTACCTGCTGTCCAAGCCAAGTTTATAGCAGTTTCAAGATTGTCACTCACTTTTTGGTAAATTGACCCACCAAATTCGGCACCATCATTGCTGCACAAATTAAGAGAAAAGTTAGCTTCCTATTTGCATAATCCACTCCTTTTTTAAAATCCCTTTTTTTTACTATTTCAGATTTTTATTCAAATAAGAATCTCAAAAGTTTGAGTTGTTTCACATTTTTTGGAAAGAGAAAGGGAGATGAACAAAGGTTTCAGGGCAAAATTAAACGGCAGTAATTAATGGAAATAAAAAGGTATTTCAGAGTGCTACAGCTAATTCTCATGTTAATTGCCAAACAAAGTCCTTGAACAAGACTCTAGATCAAATCCTTACAAAACTGACCAGAATGCATTAATGGCTACAAAATGGGCCTTCTGAACTTATGATTATTGAATACGTGAAACTCTTAGAGAACTGAATGACCTTTCAAAAATCTGTCACAATGTTTTACATTAGCAAACTGAAATGGAATTCTTACAGCCCGCACTCTAAAGTATTTTATAGTTTTCTCCTATATTCCTCAATTTCCACGAATTCAGAGATACAATCCTCATGCTTTTCCTTCAAAAGCAAAACTACTATCTAAACACACTAGAACTCCACCAATTTTATTAACTTGGATTGAAAACATAGTGTTTTCCAGTAAGTTTTGATCAGATTGCTCTGGAGTAAGATCTAAAGGCAGGAAGTCTGAAGAAAGATGTCTTACACTTGTTTACACTGTTGCATGCATTCTTAATCCCTGACAAGCAAGAAGATGAACCTCCACAAAAAGTCCAGAAGCAATGCTCTAGTCTTGCTCTAGAAACTACTGCAGCATTAATGCAACACTAATTACTACCTCTAACAAATCTACTGCCCTTAAATTGTAATCTGATACAATTCAATATAACGGGATAGCCAGAAAAAGCATTATGATCAGTTCTGCATAACTGAAGTACTGCACTTGCAATCCACACGTACTTCAGTATCTGTACCACATATGCTGCAAGAGCTGACCAGTTGCATGTGTTTACTGTTTTGAAAAAGAGAGATACAAAGTATCATTCACATTTATTTAGAGTTTTCTATTGAAAAATGCACTCTATTAATGGCCTTGTAAGCACCTCTTGATATTTCAAGCATTTGTATTTTGACTAGAAGGTAAAGAAAGCCTGCTTCTGGAAAGCTGGAGAAGTTTTCAGTACTTACACATTAGTGTGCAGTTGGAAGTCTCCAGTCTTGTAACCCACAGAGAAATTATTTCTTGTCAATTTTGATTTGGCAGTATCAAAAGTCATCTGATAACCAGCAAGCCAGCCTTCATAACCAAAGACAGCTGAACCATGGACTGCAGGCCCGGCAAAATCAAAGTCAACATCACAGCCTAGGTTTATGCATTCACGTTTATAAGTTGACTTAATTTTGCCACTTTTCTTTCTGAAGCAGAGAAAAGAGTTATGTTAAGACAAGCATACGTGACCTTCCTCAATGACCTGCAAGATTCAAGCCCTATGACTCTATACAACGTATCTAAATGTCTTGCACATGCATCCCCTGGACCAGGCAAAAGTACAGCCAGCCCATTCAGAGCACCCAGGGCTGTGGCAAGCAGGCATTTTCTGACGAATGTAGCAGCAGTTTCATGTTTCCTGCAAATCTTCCAGTATTTCTATCCCATAAAATAAGCAAAGTTGTGAAATGTGCAATACTAACCCCACAGTGATGTCATGGGAAAGAGCAGAAGCCTTTAGCATTGTGATTTGCTAAGCTGAATCAACAGCAAACCAAAAAGCTCTGTCAATACCACAGTCCAGATCAATGGACCATGGGTGCTGTTGCTCCCTAAGTAAGGTAAAAACGTTAACAATTCTTACCCTGTATTTGGTGAGAAAGTTGTATCAAATGTCAACTTCAAGCCTTTGGCAAGCTAATTGAAGGGGGAAGAAGATAAGATAAAGCTATAAATTCAGTTCTTACGCAGAGGTAAAACCAAAAAAAATTTTCCTACTCCATTACCTGATCTTCAATTGCAATTTCTGTTCCCAGAGTGTTATCTGTGTTCCATTTTTCTGTGAAAGTCAGACCATACTCAGCCCACTTGTATTTGGTCTCCAAGCTCCCATTCACTTTTCCAGTGTCTGTGTTTGATGAACCAGATGTTGTGAATTCCTAAAAAGCACAGAAGATACATGTGATCCTGAAAGCATTACACAAAATTTCCTTCAGCAAGCACTAAGATCTTCTAATTACATGGAAAAAAATTTCAGATCAGTAGACAACTTGCAGGGGAGAAGGGAGACTAGCACAGCCAAGAATTAATGACTCATGCCCACATGGAGGCCTCCCTGCAATCCCCATCTCAACTGCAGTGTTCCTGCCACTATTACAGCATGTACAGGGTGGCAAATTAACTCCAAGATAAGACAGTAGCCACCAAAAGGATTCTCCTCTAAAGCACCAACAAGTTCTTGAAATGTAAGGTTCAGTTTGATACTCCCAGTGAGCAACTTAAAAATCAAACCAAAAGCCAAGAACACTATTAGGCATATATTACAACTCCAGTAAAATTCTTTAAGAATCCCATACGTATTTTGTGATTTAGGGTATTTTTTACATTTTACGGTGTGCAAACTGTAAAATAGAATGGCATCATTTTTCAAACTGGGTGGTTTGCTTTTTTTGTTTGGGTTGAGGTTTTAACTGTTTTTTAAAGAGTCCTTAGTCTGCCCAATGCACTAGCCTTTCACACCAGCCATAGGCACAGCTTCTAGTAACACCTATAAAATTCCTATTGCCCTGGCACTTGGGTTCAACGACACATAGAAATAATGTTTGAAGTGGGAGCTTAGCAAACAGGCTGGGTTTATAGTATGGTATGATCTGACCTGGAATTCTTGAAAGTAACTTAGAAATCAACAGCATTGCTCACATTTTTTTATTAAAGGAAGTAAACACTGATGTCTCTCACTGTTTGGATTCTCACAAAGAAGAGAATGAATAGTTTCTGTGTACCACTATTCAAAAACTGAAGGTAATTAGAAGTGGAAGCAAGGTTTGCAAATACCTTTTAAAGAGTTCTTTCCAGTGAAGTATTATTGCCCTTATGATTTAAGAAGTCCATTATTTCAACTTTTTAAAACATATAAATAAACATTTTGATCTCTGTCTTCCTCCATACACAACATTATTTTCAAACAAACTTCTCACACTCACCTTCCCCAGAAGGAAACACAGATTTGAAATTGCAAGTCCTTAGGCACTCTTAGTAAAAGCCCCAAGAGCACCAAACAAACATGGTTGAGACTGTTCTTTAATGGTGGCTGATCGTATTTTACCACATCCAAGACATTTATCTGTATGATGTTAGTGACACCATACACAGTTGCATAATTCTAGCAGGTCTATTTCCTGGCAAGGGATGGGAACTACACAAATACCTACGGCTTTAAGTTCTTGCTTTGTGCTATTCCTACTGCACAGGGTCTATGTGACTGTAAGCACTGGGGCAATAGCTTCAGGAGAAACAAATCACTATCTCCTTATCTCTGCTTTAAAACATCTGTAGTACATATATGCCAGCAGTTTCTCCTCCTGAGAAGGATGGCTTGTAACTGATACAGGATTCACATTAGGGCTTGGATTTTTCAGACCATTTTACCAGCATAAATGGTAGAACTCCAAAAAAACAAGCTACACTAAGAACAACCACCTCTGTAACAGGGCTCTTGCAAACTGTGTTTCAGTTGGCATACAGACTTCTAGAAAAACCAGAGCATGTAACCTATGAGCCTTGTTTCTAACAGTAAGTTACAGTGCTCAGGCTCCAGTTATGGGGAGGAAAAAAAAATCTACCATTATATTTTGCATATGCTGCTCTAGAAATAGATAAAAGTTACAGGAGGCACTGCTTGCCTGACAAGACACCTTGCATGGAACACTACTGCAGCACTTAAGTGCCTAGAGGAGCCAAAGATTCAACACGCTTATTCAATGGCAACTACCTCACACAAGAACCAAGATGCTGAATTTTCCACCAAACAGTACCACAAGGTACTTCAGAAATAAAATCTGTGTACTATAATTGGTATATTAAAATCTTTTATTTGTTTACCTTCACATGTAAGACCAGGAACAATTAATAAGCCCTTTTACTATAAAAAGATTACTAAACAAGGCAATATTCCTGATACATTCAGAACTTTAGGGGCTTCTGAAATTATTTAACACCAGATATTTATCATTCATATAACCTATAAAATACTTAACAGCATCTGAAATGTGCTCCTTTTAACTAAGTATCAGAACATACCTAGAAAAAAATATAATGAATAAAAATTACTTGAACTCACCACTCCACTTGCAGATTTTGTTTTCACATCCAGTTTCACCAACCCAAAGCCTTAAGAAACAGAAGTCAAAGTTACATGATTAACTAAGGCCCTGCACATTTTTCAATAAGCTGGTCTTTCACGATGAGCAGTGTCCTACATAGATACATAAATATATATAAACAGCTATAGACTGACTTCAGCAACATTCAACTTACAGATGCCACAGCAGGTAAAGGAGGCCTCTCCAAAACAAGGCAGGGAAGTGCCTCTCAGTTCTACACAAGTATATTTAACTACCAAATTGTGCTTCTAAAAGGAAATATATTCTTTTCTCTTCCTGAGATAGAACAGTTTTTACATAATAGTCAATGCCTTTTAAAGAGCTATCCCAACCCATAAAACACCTCTTTCTGCACCAAGACAAAATATCTCAAAGTAAAAAACTGTAAAAGCAAAGTCATTGGGAAATACACAACCAATGGAACTGTAATATAAGTAGGTTTTATGAGAGTGTCAATTCACATTGTTATCCAGAGAGGCAAGCAACAGTCTTCGTGAAAAAAAACACCACATTTCCAAAGACCAGAAAGAAACAGCACTGTGACAAAGAATGATTTAACTATGCAGCTATCTAGTATTAAAGCATTTTAAGATGTGGAAGGATTCTTTATCCCAATAGCCATTCCGCTTTCTAGTCCAAAAAAGGCTACATTAGGCTGGTATATAACCCTTTCCATATCAACAAATGTTGTGGCACAGACAGACCAGTAAACAAAGTGCTCCTAAGTTAAACTACACTTGCTGCTGGCATTCTTGCATACTCGTACACCTCTGACATTTATGTGCCTCAAGCAGTAAGACTTAACAGCCTTCACATCAAAACAAGCCACAAAAAGCCTTCAACGATCTGTTAGTTTTGGTGGTAAAGATAAAAAACACAGCACACCTTCCTCCTCCCCAAAAACACTAGCATTTGATAATTCAATTTTCCATACAGACTTAAAAAGGCAATTCATTGTTGCACTTCAAACACCCCTTATAAAAGGTACTGCTCTTACCATATCCTTTATTGAAGATATCTCTGGCAGGTTTGCCAAGGTCTACGTACGATGGAGGAATCGCCATTGGAGCTGAAAGGTAAAGGGTTGATTACTAATGAACCTTCTGCCACTGCACACGTGAAAAAATGCTACCTCGCTTCTTTCAAGATAGTCTTTAAGGCAGATTTATCTACATAAAGAGAATTAATAGATAGAATTATATATTTAAAATTAATAGACATGATACTACAGTATTCTGTGAAATGCAGAATTTCACTGAAGGTCACTGGGAACATGAGATGTTTTCTCAGCTTACACAGAGAAGAGGCATTGCAGAGAAAAGGCATTACAAGACCACCCAGCTCTTAATTTTTCAGGTAGATTTCTCCATACTTCTTTCATTACCAGAAATTAACTCACATTTCCAGAGTTGGCATAGCTACTGCCAAAAACCTGGACACTAAAAATCTAAAACCTGTAATGCAGAAAGTTATTCCCTGAAGTTCCACAAAGTCAAAGTTGAAACATGCTTACGAAAACTACCTGAAAGTACCCACCAGGTTTTAGTTTTGAAAATGTACAAAGAGAGCCTATCTGCTCTCCAACATAATTTTTGCCCCATATTTTACACGGGAGACATAATTTTAAAAAGATCTAATGCCGTTAACCAGCAATCAATCTGATAACATACAAGAGTTCAGGTTTGGGAAGTTGTCCTGTTAGTTTAAAACATCCAAGTAGGAGGAGTGTGGGGTCTGGGAGAAGAGATCTCTTTACAAGTGCCTTTCTCAGACAGGGAGCCTTGGCAGCCCTGCCGTTAAAGAACCTGCCACTGCAGAGGAGCTACGGCCCAGCTCTGTGGCCCCGCGGACAGACACCAGGCTAAGGTCTCACCCAGGCCCCTGTCACTCTCCTCCCCGGGAACACGCACCCTTATCGGTACTTCCTTGAAAGACTGTTTTCCCACGATTTCAATAGCAAGAGGCTGCTGTTGCAGAGGCTCTGTATTTTAAAGCTGTGAAATATAGGAAACAGTACCAAGAACTCCTCCCACATTGTGAAAGGGGGGAAAATGAAACTAACTAGACAAGGCCATGAAAAGGCTAAGCACATGCAAACAAAAATCTTATCTTCTCAAACTGACTGGTCACATTTGTTCAGCTGAGAGAGTCAGATTAACATAATTGACTTTTAATCTTCCTTTTGTGTGGTGGATTGATTTTTTTCTTTTTAAGTAAATGGAAAAACTATCTTTAGAACTTGAAAAATAACAGTGGCAGTGTTCTCACATGATAACTTCCAAACCCTAATTACATCTGCCACATACAGCCAAATTGTACGAACTGCTACTAATTAAAAAAAAAACCCCTAAACTACTTTAGCAATCAATGGGAAGGCGGAAGATCGTTCCTTATTTTTCTACAATTCATAATGCAGATTTCCAGAGTACCCTACTTCACCTCCCTACTGCCCTAAGGGGATAATCTCAACCTCCTCTGAGAAGCAATATTTACACTCACTTGCACACACACACACACAAAAATTCACAAAAACTTCTTTAGCAAAGATGTCTAAACTCTACAACCAGGTCACTATATCAAGACATCCAGCAGTTGCTAAAGAACAAGTCTGGTTTTCCATGGAGTTAAACTAAACATTTTTTTTAAGAGACATGAAAGTGGCTTAAAGCACCTGTATTTTAAAGAGGCTTAGCCCAAGTTCAAGTCTGTAGAAGAACAGACCCTAATCCCAGTGACAAGCCACTGAATGGTTCCTATAATTTATTCCATAAAAAGAAGCAGCTGATAGACCAATCATAAGGGAGTGGGAGAACTCTGGCCTGCAGAGCTCTGCTGTGCAGCACCCGTACAATTCAGCAGTTTAACATCTTATAGAGAAGGTTTAGCTACACGTTTCCTCTAATGAATTGCCTCACCTCTAACTAGAACTGCCAGAAAAATAATTATTTCTAGTTTTGGAGTTTTATATTAGCCTTTACCATAGACATGCTTTTACAGTATAAATAAACGAGCTTTTCCCTTTGGTTTTCAATGTTTCCAAACAGACTAGACAACCAGTACAGACAAAGAAATTTATGCTAAGCAGAAATGTCCTGAGAAGTTAACAAACTTGTATCTGTGTCAAAATTCAGAGGATTATTACAGTAAAAAGGATGCTACTGGTTTATCTGGCCTAGTTAAGCATCCTTACCACTTCAGGGAGCCCAGCCAGCATTTGTAAGACATTCCAGTCTACAGATGCAAGTTTTGTAATAAAACGTTGAAAGAGAGTTCAACTGTCACACTGCTGTTCTAATAATACACTGCAATACTGACAGGGATGGATGAGGACAAAACAGGAAACCAAGAGTTAATTTTGGATACCCTAAACGTCCGATAAACCAGTGTCACCATCAGAACGCTCATTAAATGAAAACGGGGCCATAAAAAAATCCATCCTGTGTCCTTCAATGTTCGATAGGTCCGCAAATCCTTATAACCACAAATAATTTTTTTCAACCGTATTTTAAAGCATATTTCACTTAAAAGCTACTAATTAGAAGTCACTAAACAAGAAGCATCATTTAGCAACTAGAAGTTTGCTGTAAAATATTCGACTTGCAGTATAGAATATACTGGAGCCAAGTGAGAGCTCCACCCTAATCTTTGTTTCATGCCACCGCGATGAAAAAAGTCTAATTAATCTGTTACTCGGGAGCCACAATCATGCTTTCTTCTGTGATAAAAAGAAAAAATAAGTCACTCCAAGAACAGAAAATGTATTAACGTTATTGGAATTACTACACCACAGTTCTCCTTGGAGGCAGTATTTCAAAACTCTTATACTCTACAATTAAAAAATGCCACCGACCTCTATTAGGATTTTTAACTCTTTAATATCTCAAGATATTCAAGATCAAACTATAAAGCATATCAGCCTCTAACAGATTTTTTAGAAAGTGTACTCACCAATTTAAAAAAAGCAACAACTACGCCGAAATTATCCCAGTATCCCAATACATAGCAACAGAAGAATTCAGGTTATTTAAAAATTAATTTGCTAAAATACATCGGACACACGATGACCTTCAGGCTTACACTGATACTACAGAGAGCTTAAAAAAAGCCACCTCCTTACCCTTGCATTAACTCTCCCTACTCACATACAGAAGGTGGACACGCAAGCCCAGTACTCGCTAGGCCAATGTAGAAACTTTAAGGACAAGATCCGGAATGAACTACGGGCTCAGGAAGCGAGGCGGGGATAGTAAAGCAGCGCCTCCCGGAGGATAAGGGCAGCGAGGGGCGAGCGGGGATGCGGCCGCAGCCCGGGCAGGGCCGGGCCGAGCGGCGGCCCCAGGCCGGGCGCCAGGCGCGCCGCCCGCCCCGCCGCAAGGTGAACCGACCCGCTCGGCGCGGCCATCTTGGGCATCCCGGCCTGCCCCTCCCGCCCCGCCGCGCCTCGCGCTACCGGCCCCGGCCGCGGGGCCGCGGGGACAGCGGCCACGGAGAGCCCCCCGCCCGCCCCGCGAACCCGGGAGCGCTGGGACGAGCCCGTGGCCCCGCAACTCCCGGCCCACGAGGCCGCAGACCCGCTCGCCGCCAGGCGAGCCCCGCCCGCCCCCCCCTTCGCCCCGCGGGGCCGGTCGCGGCCGGGGCCGGCACCTGCTTGTGGCGGGTCGTCGGCGGAGCTGGGCTCGAGGCTGTTACGGGCGGGTAGAGTCGTGCGGCAGGCCGCGCTGCTGCAGCCGTGGGCAGTGGAGGGCGAACTGAAGGAGACACCGATCCGCCCGCCCGCCGCTGCCGCAGCGCAGGACCCCAGCGCGCCCGGGCCGCCCATCCCGCCGCCTGCCCCGCCCGCCGCGCCACGCCGCCACCCGCCCCGCGGGAGGCGCCGGCGCCCGCGACACAGAGCTCGGCGGCGGCGGGCGGCGCAGCGGCCCCGGGCCAGGAGCCGGACGGCGGCGCCGCGGCCCGGCAGGCGCTCGGGCGGGCAGCCCCGGCGGCGGCGGGGGCCTGCGGGAAGGCGGGGCCTGCGGGGGGGCGAGGCCGGGCGGGGCCGCTGCGCGCAGGGCGGGCGGAGGGGCTGGGGCCGCCCGCGGGGCAGGAGGGGCTCGGCCGCGGCCGCAGCAGCCGCGCCCGGAAACCTTCCGCCCTGCCGGGCGCCGGGCAACGTTCTCCTCTCCTTGGAGACGGGCGGCCGTCGGCTGTACATACAATAGGATGCACGCGCCGCTGCCCTTCCTGGGAAACTACTGGTCACCCTCTCGGGCCCACCCGCCTCCCGCCCTGGCACACGGGCTGCAGAAGCCCTTCAGCCGCGGAGAGACGGGGCCTTTGTGCAGATGGCGCTTGCCGGGCACAGCCCCTGCTCCCTGCGGCCCCCAGGAGCCCTTTGCTGCTCCAGGCAACAGCGCCCGCGGAGCTCGGGGCGATGACGCAGCGCCGAGCAGCGCTCCGCACGGCTGCTCGCCTTCGCTGTCCCGCTGCCGCCGAACACATCACTCCTCTCACGCTCCGCTGCTGCTGCTGCTGCTGCTGCCCGAAGGCCGCAGACAAACAGGGCCACCCCGCAGGATGGCTGTCCCATTGCTGCTCTGGCAGTTAACCTTCACCTAACCAGGTTTCCTGCCTCCTGCAGAACAAGTTAGCACAGACTTTTCCAATTGCCTAAGCTCCATTTTTACCTTTTCTAGTCACCACCCCCCTAAGAGCACAGCGTGTCTTAGGCCGAGAGAAGCAATGACCCTCAGAAACCTTTCCTAGACAGTGCTGTAGGACCATAAATCATAGCTGCAGAACAGCCACATGACTATTGTGCAGCAGCCGCTGCACAGCTCTGCAGGAGGAATCACCGAGTCACCAATGCAGACCATTGCAAGGCCAAGGAACTGCACAATAGCCATTTTTAAAATTCATATTCTTCTCTCCTTGCTTGGATTATGACATTATCTCAAATTCCTCAAGAAAGTAAAATTAATTTACAAACAAAAAATATATTTGTGTGATATGAAAAATATACAATAGCACAATTCATTTTCCAGGTACAACAGTAATTTTCCAGGATATTTAAGAAAACAGCAGATTAGCAGCAAGGCCCAACATAATACCGGTCAGCACCTTCTTGTTATAGCAAAAGATAAGCAACAGATTTTGTGTGTGTGTGTGTGTGTGTGTGTGTGTGCAATTCCAATGCTTTCACATCAAAAGACCCAAGAGATGTTTCATTCTGACAGTTTTAAGTAGGACAGTTTGGTACTGCACAGATAAATACGTGTTGATGAATCAAGAAGGAAAGCCACATACTGAGAAAATAAATAACAGTAGGAAAAGAAACCCAGTGTGTCTTACTGTAGGAATAAACAGAGATCTGATTAGGTAAAAATAGATTGTGGGATAGGTTGCTCATTATTTAAAGACATGCATTTATTATTCACACCAGTACTATAAATCCATTCTGAATAAAAGTTCAGTTGCTTATAGGACACATCAGCATTCTGCCTTTTTTTTCCCCTTTAAAGATTAATATTTTAATAATGGTTTGGCTTTATTTTTAGCAATCTAGGAAAGCAATTAATGCCCTGCCCTGAGCAAAAAAAAAGCAATGAATCACTCGCTTTGTGAGACAAGGCAGAAGCAATAATCTCAGACAGACAACAGCACACAAACGCCTCTGCATTACAGGATCCTGTAGCAACAGCCTCTGCCTGCCAGTGTTTTTTACTCACTCTTGCCCTGCCCCTGCCTTGTACAACCATGCCTTATTTTTCTCAGCATATCTGCTAAAGCTCAGAGCACCAAAAAGGCACAGCTTCAGGCCTGCAATAGCAAGCCTTCTGAATTACTCTGGACCTTTCTTCTTAGTAATCTCCTCATACCGTTTAGTGCACACACCTCCTATGTAGGTGCACTTCCTCTGAATGGGCTGGTTTTCCATTGAAGTTCAGCAGCTCTCAGCTTTAGGGGCCAGTTGCAGTTCAGCTGTTACCATTTTGTATGAATACAGCCATATTTACATATAACTGACATCAGAGTCACCTGTTTTACTGGGGCCACTTGGAGAAAAACAACCCACAGGTCCCTGTAAGTTTACTGCCATTTGAACACAAGCTCTGCTTGTCTCTCCACAGTTTATAATCACAATTACTGCAGTAGTGTGTGTGAGCAACAAAAAGAGAGCAAGTGCCTACAGTACATACCAGCGTCCACCACACAGTTCAGATAACTACGTTCACTTCTGACACGAGCCTGACGTCATTGTTTGCTCTCCCCTCTGGACGCAGATCCCCAGTTAATGATTCAGTGGAGAAGCCTTACAAAAGATCTAGCAGTGAACAGCTGCCTCATTCTGAAACAAGCTGATTTAGGGCATATTGCAGAGATTATGAAAGTGTAACCAGCAGGGAAAGGGTGGAAAATAGTTGAAGCTACCAAGAAACAAATTCAGAACAAACAAAGCCAAGGTTTTTTCCTATGAAGGAGTTCAATCCAGTGGGATTACCTGACACAAGAAGCTAAATGTTTGTATGTGCTCCAGGGGAAACTAAACAGGCTCGTGGGAGAGAAATCCAGCGACGATTACACTGTGGCCTGTGAAGGCTCTGCATGCTCTTCTAGTGGATATTCAATAGTAAAGCGTCTTATTCCCAAATAAATAATAAGAGGGATGTGGAAGAGGTTCTGTTGAAGAGCAAGAAGAAACTGAAATATAAAACAATCCCATGCAGAAGAGCCTGTACTTATTCATTCTTCTGAATTTTAATTTGATTGAGAATAATATTCTCCATAATTTTTCTTTTTCTTGCAGTTTTCATTGTCTTCTTGTTATTGGGGTTTTTTTATCTTCAAGGAATAAGGCATTTTTTTATCTTCCTGATAGATTTACAAACCATCAAGTGTCCTGACACCCAGAAATAAGTTAATTAATAGGCTTCATTCCTTGCAGGGGATAAATTCAAGAAAGGGTGGGGCAATCACACAATCAGATGCTGACCTGTAAGCAAAACACAACAATTAATGCAAATCACACTGAGAAGCTCAAAGAGATCTACCCAGTGATCCAAATCATTTATGCCAAACAAAAGGTTTGAGAGATTGGTGCAACAGTTCTCACCTGAAATAAATATGAGACCAGTTGCTCAGCTACTGTATTGTTGATATTTCTGCCCATGCTGAAGGCTGTAGCAGTTACTGTGTCAAATGGATGCATGGCACTTAGTTTTAGAGGCTACAAATTTTTTTGTTATCTCAAGTTTTTTGTAAGAAGTTGACTGAGGATTACAGGTCTTAAAAAACCCAGGACACTTTACACCAAAGGAATTACACTGCAGAGCAACAGACCTTCAAGATTGTACTTGCCTTGCTGAAAAGAATTTGGTTGCCTCCAGGACGCTGCTTTTGTCCTTGTATAGCTTGACCCAGTGAGGGACACAGGTGCACAAGATTTGAGCAATGTTTTTATGGCCTTGTCTCTCACTGAAGCCACTCCAGGGTTAAACTTAAATGTTGTAAATAACACCATGGTGGAAACAAAGCAAAGCTGAACCATGGAGGAGGAACATGCACAGGACTGTGCCCAAGAGTTTTGTTCGGGCTTGGAGTGGGGGAGTAGAAAACAGGCAAATCCCTCTCTGAGAAAAAAATTGCAACTCTTTACAACCTTTCACATTATTTCCAGGGTGTCCTTATTGTGCTCAGAGTATTCTGATGATGGTCTTTATTGTAAACTGCTCTGATGTACAGCTGTAAACTCAAGAGCATCTCTACAGTAACAGCACATGTTGTTGGCCATTTGCTTTTGAAGAACTAAGTTTCCCTCTTAAAAAATTAACAACGCTAAAATCCTAATAATATTTGCTGTCATCCCAATCTGCACTTCAATCAATTTCTCCCTGAAAGTAGGTCGTTCTTAAGGTCACCTCTCCTTCTGAGGTGCTTGTTTGTAGCAGGCTTCACAGGCACAGCAAGTGATGGCAGGCCATTTGCAGCAGCCGGGCTGGGGGGGTTCAGGCTGCTGGAACCTGAGCTCCTGCCCCAAATGGACTTCGAGGAAGCTTCAGCCGGGCCAGGCTGGCTGAGCTCTGCCACGGAGCGTGCCTTGGCTCCGGAGGCCGAAAGGCACCGTCCCCTCTGGGTGGGAAGGAAGATCGATGGGTCATTAACTAGGGGGAAGCGGGAGGTTCTTGGAAGCAGATGTGCTGTGGGAAGGATGCTGGTGCTGTGTGACGGGACGAGGCTGAGCTGGCCGGCGGGTCCCGCAGCCCGCGGCGGCTGTCGCGTTCGGCCTCTGGGCGCGATGCCTGGGACGCCGAGCGAGCGGGACCGGCCGTCCGCAGCCTTAAGGAGCGGGGGTGGCCCCAGTTTTATCCTACGGGCACACGGGAATGAAGGGTGCAGTGCCGGCCGAACGCTGCCGCTCTGTGCTGCAGCTCCGCCAGGGCCGGCACTTCTCTGAGCGCTTCATTCCCTGTCATTCCCTGTCGTTCCCTGTCGTTCCCTGTCATTCCCTGGGTGCTGCCTTGCGGGGAGCGCGGCAGCGGAGGGCAGGCTTTCGCAGCCGGCTGCGCCACCGAGACGGAGCTGGGAGTGCAGTGAGACAGCCCAGGCTTTGGGAAAGGAGACAGCGACAGAGAGGGAGCTCGGGCTCATGGCACCGTCTTGCTAAAACCAGACCGACGTGCCGGAGTACCCCGAGTGCTCCCGCACACCCGGCAGCACCTCCCCTGGGGAAGGGACAACACAGATGGAGCTGGCGATTGGTCTGTGATCAGCTGGAGTTCCCCCGGAGCGAGCTAACACAGCTGGCTGCCTGGGAGGAGAGGCTTGTCTTGACAGGACAAACCTACAAGAAGTCATTTATCTACAGCTATATCCTGACAGCAATCATGCTAAGAAATGTAAAAGTAGCGAATTTATTGCTTTTTCTGCCTGCATGGTTTTCTTGAAAAACTGTGTAGTCCACACCCTTCCACGGTATGTGGAACGTAAGCAAACTTTGCCAGCAATTGTGATTCATCCAGTCCTTTAATGGTTGCATTTTCATTTGAATATCAGACAATAGAACACACACCCTCACACTCAAACACACACACACACAAAAAGGACCTGTAGCAGATTTTTCCTCTTTTACAGAAATTTGAGTGTATCTGTACATTCATGTTCTAGTTAGTGTCCAGGTGCTCAGTGCTGCACTCAGCACAGCAGAGCTCATGATAGTGGTTCTCATAATTAGATACACCTAATCACCACCAGGAAATGTCTTATGTTAGTAATACCTTATTTCAATGATTCATTTTTATTTAATCACGTTGGACATTCTAGTCCAGAAATTTGTGTAAGTCAGAACATATTTTCAGAAATTTTAATTAAAATGTTCAGTGATTTATAAAGAAAAATGCTGCTTGCACAACTGAAATAGTTCTTAAAATTATTTGAGACAGCTGTCTGTATTTCATGTTTGCCCAGTTGAAATAGTTCTTAAAATTGAGACAGCTTTGTGTATTTCATGTTGAGGTGGGTATTTCAGATATCACATGAAAAAATTGCCCTTTTGCTGTCTAGTAAAATTCACCCACTCAGCCTATAAACTTCAGAAGGATCTCCCCAGGTACAGTCTGGCAAGTGATTTCTGTTAAGGGTGTACTGATGGAGGCACACGCTTAATCTCTGCTCTTAATGTAATTGGTCTAAGCCATCTCCCCAGAGCACCTGTGCGTACTGCATCCCAGAGCTGAAACAGTGAAATGAGATTTCTAATTTAAACCTGTATTGCAAATCTGGCTGCGGTTCTCTGAGCAAAATGGAAAATCCCTACACAGAACCATTCAGGAGCATAGGAACCCTAAATGCCTTCTGTGTTCAGGAGGAAAGAGAAAAGGGTGTAAAATCCAAAGGCAGACAGACAGAAGCACGAGTAAGTACAAATACAAGGGGATAATGAACTGTGACAGGAAAGAGGACAAAGCTGTCTGCTGACAAGAATGAAGAAATCGGGGCTTTACTACAGGTTTACCTCTAGCAATTAATTTCACTTCTCTTTAACACTCTTTATCCTTCTGCAAAAAGGGAGTAATGACATTGACCTCTTTTGTACAGCCCAGCACAAAGTGAACATTGAAAAAATTGTCCTGCTTTCCAACCCTTACATAACTACAACTTTTATTTTTTAATGTCACATTGAAAAACTTGCATACCCAGGTGTAAAACTAACACAGCATGTAATAGAAAGACAGATAAGATATTGCTTAAAAATCTACACACACTAAAATCCTCCACATTCAAAGGTAACAAGACAGGTACAACAATATGACATATCACAGTCTAAAGAGGCCGTATCATTTGTATACAACCAAACCACCAGGAGAAATCATGCACCATTCTAAAATAACACTAAACCACTTCCTAGCTGTCCCTTTCCTGTTTGGAAGGAAGACACGTCTAGGCATACCTATTTCACCCTCAGAACACATTCACCACATTTTTAGAATTCAGGCATTTAAAAAAATTCTCCTGCTCTGTGGTTTGGAGAGACATTTGTCTGATGCTGCTGCCTACTTGTAGAAGTAGCTATTGCTAAAAATTGCTGGCTCTCAGATACAATATGCTGCAGAGACTTGAAAAGCCTGTGCTGTGAAAAATGGATAATGTGTGGTTGCAGATGGGCTCACAGGTGCAGGTTGTGGAAAATTTCAGTGTCACTCACTTCATCTGTGTCACTTACAACCAGAACCCAAGACAGATCTTTAGGACAAAGATCTGCAAGTAATGATCCACAAAATACATATTTCTAAAAAATGTCACTGAGGGCTGTCAAGCAAACAGACCTCTGTGTCTCCATGGGCAATCACAGCAGGACATGGGCCAATGATTCAATTAACCCAGCTACAGATTAAGGAAGTAATAAACATTAAGAGGCTAGCCAAGACCTATATAGAGAAATAGCACGTGGTTCATTGATCATAAGGAGTGATCACAAGGAAGGAGTCCTTTCAGAGAGAGAAGTGAGCCTTTGCTCCATTTTTGTCATGTAGAGATAAAGTTTTCTGGTAGGATGTTTTCAGATCCAGGACGAAAGTTTCAAGGCAACTCACATGATTCAAACAGAAAATATAACCTTAAGAAATAGAATACAAAGAACAAAGAACTACAACTCAATTCTATAAATTATTATATACATTTTAACTTCACATTTTCAGCTGCATTTTGATCAAAACTTCGGTACACACTGCATATTAAGTTCATAAATGTAGTAAAAAATATATTTTGAAACAAGTTGAACATTTTTTTCTGAAATAGCTTCCCACATTTTAGAAAATTACTGAACATATTATAAACCCTGCTGTTCAGTAGTGGTTGTCTACAAATATATTTTCCATGTGAACATTAACAGCTTAGTTATGCTTCCTATGTGACACTGACATTGGAGTATTACACTCATCCAGTGTGTCCAAGGGTCTCCTTGTGTGAATCCACACATTTTTGTTTGACAGGGCCCATGAAACTGAGAAATAGAAATGGTTTTGGTATGCTTCAGTAAATGGATATTCGACTTCATGCATTTCAGGAGTTGAGAAAATCAGAAACTTTTCTATTGTCTTATTTGCACTAAATCTGACTTCTCAGGTCCTCAGTCCCACTGGCCAAACTGCTTTAAGTTATCCCACCCCAGGTATCCCTGTGGAAAAAAAAAAATCTTATTTTACTTCAATACTTCTATTCTTCTTGCAGACAGGCTTGGAGATTCAACCAAACCACAGTAATTATAGTTCTGAGTCAGGCTTCAGCCGCTGTGCTTTCTTGATAATACAGCTTCTCCCTATTTCTCCTGGTAAGAGGGACAAAATTTATAACTTTTTATTACTGTAATAGAAAGCTACTAATTAGAATAACCTAGATATACTAATTATTTCAGAGAAAAAAAAAAGAAAAAAAGGAAAAAGAAGATTATGCTGTACCAAGGTTGCAAGTAATAGAAGTAATAGAGATTCAGCGATGCAGGGAGTCTCATGGTTGGTGTTAGCAATGCTGCATTTCCAGTATCATTAAATCAGCAGCTACCCAAAAGTCATCCTTCAATGTGCTAGATTCATCCACCAAGATTAGATATTCATAGAAGACTGTAATGAGATCAGAAGATAATAATATAAGATTTATTATACAGAATACTAAAATAGAAGCTAGAGAATGACAAAGATAAAGCTTGCAAAATGCTTTATGTGGAGATCTTGGCTCTGTTTTGACACAGGAAACGGCTCCATCAAGCAGCAGCCTACTGAGTCATCCAGAGTCCCGCCATCACTGAAAGTTCACCCAGCAGCAGTAAATGGAAATATCTACACTTTGCAAGTGCGAATAAAGTGGTTTTTTTCAAACACTTTCCAGCCAGGAAGGGCCGAAGAATTACCCTTTGAAAATCAAACCATGTGATATCCAATATTTTGGACGATTTCTCAGGTTATGAAAAAGAAGTAACAAAAACAAAACCAAAAATCCTAAAATAAAGATGGCTTTTGCATTAATCAGATGCAGTTCCGGGCTGTATATCCACAAGCCCAGCCCAGGATGACTGATTCAGATACAGTGGACTTCTGAACTTTCTGCCATTATCTGGCTGTTAATATTTGTTCAGTACTATAGCATAAGATCAGCTGCACTAAGTGCCAAATATAACATGAGTCATATCGTGTAGGACTTCGTCCCGGGGTGTCTCAGCTGAGCTGTGGTCATTCCCAGGAGGGGGACATTCTGTTCCAGGCTTTCATGCCTCCAGCACCATTTTCAATATCGTTGGCAGCTTTCTCCTGACACAAGTTGCAGTGCAAGTAGTGTGAAGTGTTGCTGTGGATGCTTTGTGATGCATCTGCCTCCCTGGCCTTTCTCTGCATCCTTTCTCAGCATCCAGCCTGCCAGTCAATCCACAGCCTTGTCTTCTCCATGCCTCCACAGCTGGCACTGCCAGCAGCTCCCAGCTCATCAGGCTTCTGTCAGCTGGCTTAAGACTGCACAATGTATAGGACCAGGAACAATTGTACACGCATTGTTTTTCTCTCTTAGGTTTTGGGGTTTGATTTTTTTGTTGGCGGGGGGAGTAGAGGGGGAGGAGGTTGAGTTTTGTTTTGGGTTTTTTTGTTTGTGATTTTTTTTAGTTTTACTCAGCTCTTCATTGCAGGCACAAACAGACAGTTTTATTAGTAATGTGTTTATTTTCTTTTATCGTAGTCCTGATTTCTTACAGCTCAGGGAATTTATATATAGGAGACTTATTTGAAGATATTCTCACTCTTTTAAATAAGCTCTCTGAGAAGCCAGGGCAGTATAATAGGCTTGTCTGATTAAGCCCACTGCAATCTTTGGCATGCCTGGGACTACTGTGCTTTCATTTTCCAAGAGGATGAATCTCAGATGTGCTTTGAAATCCTCAGAGCAGGATACAGATGTTCAAGTGACAAAAGCCAGTGCTCAGCAGTCCTAATACACAAGGATACTTCTTTTGGCAGGATCCTGGCACTCAAGCTGTTGTTCTGATCTGCTGGCCGTCTGCTTTCCATTAATCACTTCTGGCAGAAGGAAAGGCCTTCCAAAAATCTTTCACCTTTGGCCTATACTCAGGCAGCCAGCAGGATGTAGCAGCACACAAGGTTTGTGCCAGACAGGATCCTCAGCCCGAGAGCACGATTCTGAGGTTTTTGCCCTGAGATTCCCCACAGGTCTGTCCTGGAAGACTCAGCAATCTTGTCAGCCACACCCCATCTTAGGTTTCTTTATCTAAATAGGGTGGTAGTCCTCAGTTACCCTGCCTGTGTTTGTAGCAAGCTGACAAGTTAGTTCGTGCCTAGCACAGATCCTGCAGGACAATATCCCAGGGAAGATGATTACAAGATGGATAATGCTGTACAAGCTTTTTCTTACGGCTTTTGTGATTGAGGGAAGAAAAGGAGGGAAGGAAATCAAGAAAATATGGATCTGAATCCAAGTCAACTTCAGCCTTTTCTGCACTTGGGAACATTAACGTACAACAATCTTTAGAGAAAACTAAACTCTTTTAGTGATCTAAAACAGAAAAAAAACCCTTTCAAGAACACCACATATTACTAACCATTAAGATAAAATCTTTAGGAAGGTCAGCACTCTTGATTAAAAACACAAAATACCTTTATTTTACTCCTGATAAATGTCTTCAGAAACACTGAATGAATTGATACATCTGTCACTCCACCCCTCAGTTAAGCTCCCTCGTTTCTTACAAAGGGAAGGAAGAAATCCTCCTTTCTAAGCCAGCAACTTTGTTACTTGTCTGAGCATGAATTCTCACAGTTCTTCTGTGGTCGGACTGGCATTTGAGATACCAGGGAGCCGCATCCCAACCACCTACTGCCCCAGGATCCAAATGGGCTCATACTCCCACATCTTGCACAGCTGGGGCTGGTGACCAGTGCCTCTTAAGAGCTGAAACAAGAATAACAATGATAACGACATGTGCATTTGGCCTTATGTGGGGGATTTCTTCAGATTAACCAAAGAGCAGAGACAGGTCCTTCATCTTTGTGCAGCTCTAGGTATAAATTCTTCCTACATCTGACATGGTAGCATTGGATTAGCTGGAACTGAACTTTGAACATCTAGGCAAAATGTGAATAAAGGTAAGCTCAGGCTGTGGTCTTCCTTTGGGTGACACGCTCACCACACCATGTGCTGGCAGGGAAGATCCTGTGGCTTGCTGTGGTGCTGCAGAGGTCTGGGCTATTCTGTCATTCATTGCCAGTTCTCCCATGCCATAGGAAAAGCAGAGCAGGGATTTGTGTTTATAAATAGTATGTGGAACACCAAGGGCAAATCAACAGCCATGAAATGATAAAGTCCACATCCCCCTGGAAAGCCAAAGTGAAAATGACTCAGGCTATGAACCTCACCAGCTGGGGCAGATGCAATTGCATGTGGTAAAGATAATGCCCAAGGAGGAGCCTGTCTGTGGATTTGGCTAATTGTGTAACTGTCCTGTAGGAGACTGGAAGTAGACTGTAGTAGACTTCCTGGAAGATAATAAAAGAATTCTGGCCCATTCCTGGTCAATGTGCACACATCAGTACAGCCCTGACTCAGTCATGCCTTCGCACCAGCCTGTCCCTGCAGCCTGAATCCCAGTCCAAATCATCACCGCAGCATTTCTGCAGCGCTGGGACACAGATAGCACCTGAGTGGTATTCCATGTTCCAGCTTGCCAGAAGCAGACACCAGCCTTTAACTAAAGCTCTGGTTTTCAGTTGTGTCAACCCACAGCTTGGGGAAACTGCCCGATTAGGAGAAAACCAGAACAGCCAAACAGAAGAGCACCTTTGTGTAGGAGTCGTCTCCAGAGCAGCCAGAGGCCTTCAGCAAGGGCCACCTTCAGTAGAGTCGGCTGAAAACCTCTCTCCTTTTTCCTCTGCTCTCTCCTTTTGATTATCTCATAGAGCCTGCAGGAGAGAGGTGCTTTTCTAGGTATTTCCAGCCTCCTGACTGACAGCTTGCACCTGTCCCATGTAGGCTGTTACATTCCCTGGCATTAGCCAGGGGGCTATTTTTAATTGGAAGGACCAAAACAAGAGGTAGAGCCTTTGGCCAAGTGTTGCAACCGTGTTACTCACAGATTGAATCACTTTTTGGCACCTTCATTAAAGCACTTGCTAACACACTTTGCTGTCCTCTTGAGGAGCAGTGGTACTGAGCAGTGCCCCACAGTGCTGTCTGCTGGTGTGGGAGCAGGAGAGCACACCTTCAAATCACTCAGCAGGAAACTGAGCTAAGGCAACATCTTCCATAGCCTAGTCAGTGTCTCACAAAAGGAGGCAGAGCTTGCTAAGATACGCTGGGACTCACTGGGAAGCAAAATAAGGACTGCAAGAACCCAGGCCTAATCTGGGCACTGACTACAGATTGGCTGGAGCCTGAAGAAAAAGAACATTTGTGGTTTAACAGAAGATGAAGCTTGTGCTTTATGTTTTTATTGCTGCCTTCTCTCTCCATAACTTGGGTGCATTTGTAGGTCAAACTGCCACTTGGAGCAAACAAAATTCAGGTGTGCCTCTGAAAGGCCCTTTGGAGCACAGCACTGCCACCGCTCCTCCAGCACAGCAGGACGTGCTCCCTTTACCTTCTGCCATGACATGAAATGCAGCTTGGTTCCTAGCTTGGAGCAGGGGAGGATGGGCACACCACTCATTGTATTTCTGACAGAATCATGTACAAAAGTTTTTATGATGTGTTACAGGTTTCATGCCTATGTAAACAACAGCCACATCAGATTATTGTTCTGTACAGCTTCAGCGTTACAAACTTCCCTGAAATAATAAAAAAACCCACCAAGGAATCTTTTTTGAAGTGCCATTAGGATACAGAAGTCTTATCTGTTTAACTTTGCCAAAAATACCCCACAAACCCCCTATCATGAAATAATTTGAATCAAAAAACTCTGGAAGTGGCCTCTGTGATGAGACTTTTAATGAGGTTGTAAAATCCAGCAAAATCACAGGTTAATGTTATCAGCCCCTTCCTGGAGCTTCCATTCACACATCAGAGATTCTTTAGTGGACAGTCAGTTCTTGAATATTTTTTGTGCTCCACATGAGCTTCATTCTCCAGTCTCCTTCACAATATGTATGAATTGCTATTCCCTACATTGCCTAGGGACCCTTCTTCAGTGTTACTGTAAGAAAAGCAAACTTGCTGCCTGCTGTTGTCTCATCTTCCTTCCTTCTGCCCCTTTCTTTTTAGGGCTGTTAACCTCCAATTAGAGCACCTGAGAATCTATCAGTGACCAAGAGACACAGACTCAGTTTTGATGACTTCATGTAGCAGAGTGAGGGGGGAAAAAAGTGAATTTTTTTAATATTTAAATTGAATGATGAATCCTTGTTTGAAAAGCACAGCCTCTTTCAAATTGATCTTGCATTCTGTGGCATTAGAACTTGAAAAGAACCTTGTGATAAACTAATGACACACTATTAGAAAAAAACAGAACTGTTACCAAACTGGCTGTCAATGTTTGGCCCACATCAAATGATTTCTGTGAACAGTCCAGAGAGTATCTATCCTATCCTAGTATCGAACTTCACTACAATTTTGACAGCAACAGGAATTTAGTCTTGGGCAGCTGTTTCCCTGTTCCAGGGAAAACCTGCAATTTTACCAGAATCTGTCACAGATCAGTGCCAAACAAAAAGCAAACCCCTTACAGGTAGCTGAAAACTTGAGACCACAGCTGTAAACCTGTAATTCCTGCATCACCCAGAACAGGTACTTCTCCAGAAATGATTTGAAGTATATGCACATACTTGTAACAAATTCCCACAGCCTGTGCCAATTATATTTTGCCAGCATTACTTCCATACTGAAGCAAAACCTCATAACACCGTCACACCTGTGGTCAGGAATACTTTCACAGTCACAGCACTAACAATGAGCCATCATTTCGCATATAAAATAAATCAAGCATTTGTAATCTTTCAAATATTTTATTTTAGTATTTTAAATATGTTTAACACAACAAAGATATAAAACAATATATTAATTCAATCTGAGTTTAGAATCAAAACAATATTTACTTATTTACAGTATTCTACACTTCACTGGCATACCTTCTAGCCATTAGATAACACTATTTTCTGTCAGGACAAAACTGAAGTAACAGTTCTGTGTGAACAGCCAGGTTTCTACATCCTTATTATGTTAAGTACCAAGTACAATGCAGTTTGTGGTTTCTCAAATTTGACAAAATTTCTCCTTTTTTGACAAAAGTGCAAAGAGCAAAACTAAGTTACAGTTAGTCTTTCTAACTACACAGTCAGGGCCAATAGGTCAGGTTATTGTGCTCCACATTTATCCTTAAGTTCTTACACACTTACTATAAACTGGCTTTTAAAATGTGCATGTCACTGAACTATGTACATAATACTCACTGCAAATTTGTTAGGACACAAGTGGTAAGTCTGCAGGATACTGCTATATGGAAGGTTCAGTGTTCACAATACTATAGTGTTTGAGGAGTTGTAAGGGTGTTTTTGTGGTTTTCTTCATATAATGAACAAGACATCAATAGGTTCACTCCAAAGAACTTTTTTCCCCCCCAGGAATACTGTTTCAATTAGAACAGTGACAAGGTCAAAGACAGATCAGAAATATTTTGTATTTTATAATTTTACAAACCAATGGTCTATCAATTAACCCTTATTGTTGAAGTCTAATGCACAAAATAATTCAAAGAGTAAGCTGTCTCACTGCTAGGACTTCTGTCAAATATACTTCTCTCCTATGGTGCTATCTGAAGTTACAGGTCAGATTTCTAAAAAGGTACCCATGGTTATTAAAGAAAAAATCGGCACTGTCTGTAGATTACTGCAAATTCTCCCTAACTCTTCAGTAGGAACTACATGGACATGATGAAAAGCTATCACAGTTGTTTTACATTCCTTTTGTTATACTCCAGGTCCATAGAATCTACTGTTTGGGGTGTTTTGGTTGTTTGTTTTTTTTCCCCCATGATGGATGTTTGAAAACCAAATGGGCTTTCATACCTCAGAAAACTAGCTAAACAGTAATGGAGAAGTACAGCACTAAGCATGCAGGCAATGGTTAAAATGCAAGGAGGTATTAATTGCTGCAAAACACTTTTAGTGGTGTCTGAGCCCGACTCTTTCCTCTTTACTCTCTTTTTGGCACTACACAAGATACAGCTATATAGAAAAGAAGATTATAGGAACCTGTGCTTTTATCCTCCTCAGAGGGTTTCAATAATTCTAAATGATGTTATTTAACATGCTTGCATCAAAAATAACTTTTTTTCCCCAAAAAAATTTAACTGACCCTTGCTTCTTAAAGCAGGAAATTATCGAGGTTTTATTCAGTCTTTTGGTTTTTGACAGACTTCTTCTTTCAGAACCCAGTTAAGTAGAAATTTCTTTGAAATTCTACTGGAATGTTTTCTTCTACAGTAGATAAGAGGGGAGACAGCAGAGAAAATCAAAAAGAAAGTGACATTATCTATTCCCATTACTGTAGCAGGATACCACACAGTATGCACTGGGCCTTATCCAAAAAAATGTTTAAACTAAAATGGTAACACTCACTGAAGTCAAGAGTATTTAGTAATTTGCTTGAAGTTCAGCATACAAGTCAAGCAGTGCACTTATGGGCTCCAATCCTTGCTAGTCTTGGACATTTAAATACTTCAGACCCATCTACATTTCTGTACTGACACTGTGTGTGTTACCATGTTTGCCACTGGACATGAAGATAAATTGCATGTATGGAAGCTTTCTATAGCATCATTCAAGATCAGCTGGAGAACCTTGCTTAAAGATCCTTTCATAAGTTTTTGTCAGTGTAATCAGAATTAGTTAAAAAGCACACCTATCAAGGTCTAACTCTGGTGCAGGTGTAATGTCATAACGCACTTTAGGCATCTTTCAGAAATGAAAAACTAAAGGCAAAAAGTTTAGGAAAGCTATGATAAGAATCTGTGTCATAAGGTACAAAAAACCAAAGAAAAAGGATGGGGGAAGAGTCTGTGTCTATCACTTGCAGGTATGTGCACACATATCCCCAAACTTATTAGGAAGAGCCCAACCCTATTGCCAAGTCTCAAATATTACTAAATTTGCTAAGCTAGCAAAAAAATGTGACCCTCCCCTTCTTTTGTATATATATATTTAGACTTTGCTACTTGATTCATTTGTGCACTTTATAGTACCAATGTTGTTGAGACACTTGCACTTGCTGGCATTACACAGTAATTAATTCATTATTCTGGGTTCAGATAGTGTGGGCACTCACAGAGACCACAGAAGACAACTTAGCACAAAAGAGGTGCAACATGCTAAAGGAGAGCAGTGGTGGCATGTGAACATAAAGGAAGACATCTCTGAACATACTAAGCATTAAATCCAAGGCCCAAGGTGCTCTGCTGCCTTTACTTAAAAGTGCTTGTCAGCAACAGAAGCAGCAAAATGCTTTTAAAACACTGACTCAAAAGGAAGTACAAAATCCTATCAGTTAAGCCTATCAATTACCTGCAACTTGTTTCCATCTAATTAACAGTAAAGCTTACATTCCCAACTTTACAGACTGACCTGTGCTCCTTGCACTTGCCAGCAAGATCACATTTTTCTGTTTTCTATCAACTTCAAGCTTTCCTCTTGCATGTTTACAGAC
This sequence comes from Motacilla alba alba, assembly GCF_015832195.1. Lineage (NCBI taxonomy): Eukaryota > Metazoa > Chordata > Aves > Passeriformes > Motacillidae > Motacilla > Motacilla alba. The sequence continues at coordinate 14,688,574 of NC_052021.1, forward strand.
AGATACAATGAACTTCCAAAAGAGCAGAGGACAATTACCCTGACAGTGTTTCAATCCACTCCAATGCTAACAAAACCAACCATTTTATATCACTTATCTTGGACTTAGGTATCTAGCATCAAGGGAAACAGCACAAAAGAACAAGCTTCTTTAAAAAAAAAATGATAGACAAGGCTGATTTAAAACACAATTTACTTAGTGGAATTTGAAAATTAAATTAGAACAAAGAATCCTTACGTTTCAATGTATATGAACTTTGCTACAAAAAATATTGAAATGATAGTTTTACTTTCTGTAAACATTGTTACACTGGGCTGTACTTGCAAATTCTCCTGCATGCCTAAGTTGCAGAATAATATTTCACTTTAGATGCAGTTATGCCAGTTACTACTCAAATGGTTATTTTCAAAATTAACAGCTTTGCAAGTTTAATTGCATACCTCTCCATATAACTCAGATTACAATCCTGCACATCCTGAGAATAGATGTTTCCCAGAGTTTAGAAAAACAGCATTCATAACTGTGTGCATTGCAAAGGCAAATATAAGTTAACAAATAGAGCTCTTCCATTATAAAGTCTCAAGAGGAATGTTCAAATTACCTTTCTGAAATCAGAAAGTTAAGAGCAGCAAATGCCAAGTCTTTAAATCTTTCAGAATATTTTCTCCTTTTTTTTTTTTAAAGTGTAAGCATACTCCCCCAATTTGGATGGCAAAAGCCATCAGGCTATGGTAGATTGAACAATATATTATTAAACCTGCATTTCTGCTAAAAAATTGGAATGTTATAAATATAAAAATATCTGTAATAGTACAGTGTACATGTGCTCATTACAGTTGGCAGAGATACTCCAAGATGCATCATTTTTCTGTGGAATAGGAGCAAAATTAAGTTACAAAAGTAACATAATATGAACAGTGTAAGGTAGTCAAGTTAGTACAATCAAGGTTTATAAAAGGAACACAATACAGCCAGGAGTAGCCCACAGTAGGTTACAAGTCCCCAAACACAAAACCTTGCAAATTCCAAGTGGATTTCATTTCATGCACAAACAAGTACATAGTGCCCATTAAGTCAGCTTGTAACAAGCTGGGAATTGTTTGTGTAACTTTCTAAAGCTGACTTACACTACATTTGCACATCTGAAGTTGCAATAGTCAAATTAAAAGGTCTATGCCATTTTTATGATTTTGTACCTTGTACCTATCAGTTTTCATTTAGCACAAATCTAATTCCAAGGCTCTACAGACAACATTAGTATTGTCCCTTACAATCCGGTGGCTAAGAGATCACCAACCCTTGTGTGACCCTGCTCATGCATTATGGACTCAGAGTGTTGGTTTGAGGTTTTGGGGGATGTCTTGTTGTGGGTTGTGGTTTCGTTTTTTTCAACAAGTAAAACTCAACTGTTTAT